>NC_140990.1:269180100-269780100 GCF_052327205.1 Somniosus microcephalus | reverse complement strand
GCCATATTGCATACAAGCGTAAACTAATCATCATTGTGCATTCCCTTAGTATCTGTCTTCTGTGTGAATTTGCATGTCCTAGTTCTCCTACGCAGTACTACCCCAGTGGCTGCAGCTAGGCTGGTGGACGACTGCTGACTTACAGTGGAGGAGACGGCAGATTGCCTTGGAGGATGTCCTTGAGCAGCTCTGGGCCTAGAAGGCATGTCAACATGGACGGCAGCAGTCTGGGCTGGCAGGCTGAAAGATGGCAACAGCAAGGGCACTGGCGGTGTGGCAGAGGTGGGAGGATGAATGTTGTCTTCCTGAGTGAGGACAGTAGGCTCCTGCTCCATGGAGCCACTGCCACTCTCATGGGGTCGGCGCCTCAGGAATCCTAGTAATCTGTTGGAGCCCAGATTGCTGGACTGCTGTGACACCCTGCAAACTTGTTTGAACACTGGTATTTGCAACCATAATCGCAGCAGTCTGAGCTTGTATGGCAGCAAGTTGAGCTTGCAGGACTTCAGTCTGAGCTTCCACTGCAGCACTCAGACTTTTGGTGGAAGCTGCTTGTTCTGCAATGGAAACTGAGATATCGGCCATCAGACACTGCATCATGGGTGGGGTCCACAAGTGTGCTAATGGAATCACCAACCAATTCCATGCTGGAAAGGATGAGCTCCAAGCTCTGCGCAAATCCCTGTGCCAAGTTGGTGCTGGATGCCTCCATGCTCCTTGACATTGAACGCAGGTTTACTGACAGGCTTCCCAATGCACCAAGCATTTTGTTGTGTATACCCATCAGCCTTCTTCTGCAGTGTGCCCCATCGAGGTCCTCATCTGAGTCCTCTGCAGCAGAACCCTTGTGTGCCCTCCGGTGAGCTGGGCAACTGTGCTATCTTTGCCCCCTGCGTTGGCTACAGCACACGTGTGCCTGGTGTCTCACCACGTGCAGATCCCGCCTCTAATCCTCTAATATACGCACATTGTCAATATCTGAGCTGGTGGTTGCAAGTGTGAAATCAAGTTACGGTGTGTCTTCATCATCACTCTCTTCTTGGTATTCCTCCACTGCCTGGTCAGGTTGCACTTCTTGGGGTTCTGAAAGGAAAAAGGCACAAGGGTAAGGTTGTGGTGAGGGGAGGGTGGGAAGGTAAGAGGTGCATGTTTACACCATCTTGAGCTTGTAAATCTGAAGAGATTGAGGGTTGAGGAAGAAGTGGGATGCGAGAAGGAGGGTTAGGTACGAGGATACCATCATCTTCAATGGCTTCAGCCCCGCCACTGGCCATGGCCTCAGCAATGGCTATTCCGATAATGGAGATTTCCATCTCTTCCATGGGGTTAGACCATGTAGGTGGGCCTCTCCCCCTCCAGTTAGTTCCTGCAAGAGAGAGGGTAGTGTGTCAGTGAGTGCCGTGCAATATGTTTGCTGTCTTGGTTGAATAGCTGGCAGTGTGTGCAAGCTGTGAGATGTGGGTTTGAGGCTTGCAACAGTGCTAAATGTGTGAGGGTGAGGTGACACATATACATGCTAGGTATGAGTCCTGATTGATAGAGATTGCTGGTAGGTGAGTGATGGGGTTGTGGTGATTTGAGCAGTGGTTGAGACTAGTAGTGCAGTTGGTAAGATATGGCATTCACTGCCCTTGACCACTCGTGAGAGGTAATTAAATTTCTTGTGGCACTGCATCCAGGTCCTCGGGGCTAGACTCTTGGCATTGACCTACACAGCTATCTGCTCCCACTGCCTTTTCACCATGTGTCTGGAGGGCGTCCTGGCCCCCTGGAGATACAGGACATCTCTCCTGCTTTCCACCTCCTCCACCAAGACCTCCAGCGCAGATTCAGAAAACCTGAGTGGCTGCTCTCACCCATGTTCAGCCATTCTTCTGTCTTTCCCAGGTCAGATTCAGCTCGCACAGGACTTTTAGCACCTGCTCCAGCCACAATGCACCTCCCCTTTAAGAGGTGCAAGTTAACTTTAAGCAGTGCAGGCTAGCTTTAAGTAGTGCTAGCAAGTATCAATTTTTGGCCCCCTGACTTTTTCATATTTATATTGGCCCAGAAATTCGGGTCGGGAGCTTCCCGCGGATGAAAGCCCCCGACATGCACTTACCTAGTGCGCCGCCCGTTGAGCTGTGGGCCCCCGTGGAATTCTGATCCTGGGCCTGCTCCAACTACCGGCGCGTCGTGCTTGCGTATCCCAGGGGCGCAGTTAGTTCGATGCGTCCCCTGGGATCACGTGGGCCATGGGCAGCCAATTGGAGCAGGGAATGCTTCATTCATAAGTTTGACAGGAAGCGCTGTCAAACTTATAAATACTATAAGCCCCAAAACATCACTAAATTTTCAAATGAATTTAAAAAAAAATCACATTTTTTAAATAAACTATAAATTACATGAAATAACTATTTTAAATAATAATTTAAATTTTTGAAAAAAATAATTTTATTTTCTAACGGGGCTAAAAATAAACTTACCCTTCTTTAAAGTATTTAAAAATAATAAACCTGTGGAAAAAATGTTTCAATTTTAATTAATTCACCACTTACCTTGTAAAAAGCAAGCCTTGCGACTGCTTTTTACATGTGTTACTTCTGGAGACTTACCCTCCCGGGAAAACCTGCAAATAAAACGTAAGTTCGATGCGCACGTGCAGCCTCTCCTGCACATGCGTTCGACCTCTTAACCCCTTCTTTCAGGGGTGTGGAAGTGACGGTTTCCCGCGCATGCGCAGTGCATGCAGGAAACCGGCACTTCCATTGGGCTTACAGGTGAGTACCCCGTGCGTACTCACCCGTGGGAACCCGAAGTTCTGGGCTAATATTATTTAATAGCTTTTCCATGTCCTTCACTGGTACTCATGCAGTCATGTCTGCACCTTTCTCTGCAAATACAAAAACAAAAACCTTATTAAATATGTAAAAAGAGTGCCATTCTTTCAATCTCTACTGTAGCCCAATTTTAACGGGGCATGAATCAGGCAGGCTGCGGGCCAAAGCGAGTAGCAAGCCAGCCTGACCTTGGCACTATGAGGCCCGAGAGATTTTATTCCCGGGCCTCATCTACATTCACCCAGTCAATTTTCCACCCAAAACAGCTGGGAAGTGGCAGCTTGCCGGCAGACAGGATCACAATGTCGGGCCTCAGGAGACTGCCACCAGGACCGAATGAATGACCCCTGATACGCAGGTAAATCAATCGGGGTGGGTGGGGGTGGAGGGAGCAGTGTTGAGGCCCTGGGTAGGGTGACCTAAACTTTCGTTGTGGGGCCAAGAGGAGCACTCTTATCTTTCTGGGTCTTCTCTGGCCCTGAATCCTGTTTCTGCTAGGTCGCCCTGGCGGGGAAGCCTCAACCGCATTCTCACTTAGGCCCATTGTTAAATAAAGAACAGCAGTTTAAAATAGTAGCCTGTGGGATTGGTGTGGGATGTCGGCGGGTAAATTCCATGGACAATTTTAACTGTTTGCCCACTCGGCTTCCGCCAGGTGTGCAGGGTTAAACTCATTCCTTTTGCAATTGTCTTCATTTCTTAGTGGCCCACCCACTCTTTAACTTTCCTCTTCCTTTTGATATGCTTATAAAAGCCTTCTTCGTTACCCATTACCTTGACCGCCAGTCTTTTTTCATACTATTGGACCCTCTAATCCTTATTTTGTGTCTAAGCTTATTTATATCAGGATGTATCAGGTATATGTGCTAACAGGAGATGCAATTAGTACTGTTACTAACAGTGCTAATGATAATTTCATTCAACATGGAGCAGTAAAGTGTTTTATTCTGCATCCTGTTATGACCTGCTGGATGAATAAATAATTTATTATTTACATATTCATCAGGTATACTTTGTGCCTCCATCACGATTGAAACCAGGGAGTCTGGTGACAATTAGCATACCCTATCCCTCTGATTGTTGAAAATGTTTTGTAAATGTTTTATTGAAAACAATGTAAATGAGATTTGGAACCCCTGCCCTGTCAGTTACAAGAGATCATGGGGAGATTACTGCTGAATCCGTTGGGTAGAAAAGGAACAATAGCGCTCCGAACATCGCAGAAAAAAACATACTGTACTGTTCTTGCATCCAATCTGGCTGCTGCCATCCTGAAAAGAGCCTACCACTGGGCAGCTGGAGCACCTGCCCATTTCAGGCAGTAGACAGTATCCTGTGGTATATATTGCCAATTCCACTGTGCACACTCTGCCCAGATTGACCCAGCAGTAAACCTAAAGAGGACCAAAAATGATAAATTTGAATTATTTTTGTGGTGTCAGGAGGAGTAACTCCAAGCTCCACAATAATAAATAAAAACAGAAAATGCTGGAAATACTCAACAGGTCAGGCAGCATCTGTGGAGAGAGAAACAGAGTTAACGTTTCAGGTCGATGACCCTTCATCAGAACTGGAAAAAGTTGGCGATGGAACAGGTTTTTAAGCAAGTGTAGGGGCAGGGAAAGGGGGATGGGGGGGAAAGAACAAAAGGGAAGGTCTGTGACAGGATGGAAGGTAGGAGAGATTAAGAGACAAAAGGGGTGATGGTGCAAGGCAAAAGGAGATGGTAATGGGACAAGTTAAGAAACAAAAGATGACTCTAGATGAAGTGTAAATGGCAATGGCAGAATGATCGACAGCTGCCATGTGAGAGAAAAAAAAATGAAAAAAATGATCGGAGCAGAGGTTATGGCCTGAAATTGTTGAACTCAATGTTGAGTCCAGAAGGCTGTAAAGTGCCTAATCGAAAGATGAGGTGCTGTTCCTCGAGCTTATGTTGAGTTTCATTGGAACAGTGTAAGAGGCCGAGGATGGAGAGGTCTGAGTGGGAGTAGGGCGGAGAATTAAAGTGACAGGCGACCGGAAGCTCGGGATCACCCTTACGGACTAAACGGAGGTGTTCCGCAAAGCGGTCACCCAATCTATGTTTGGTCTCCCCAATGTAGAGGAGACCGCATTGTGAGCAGTGAATACAGTATACTAAATTGCAAGAAGTACAAGTAAATCACTGTTTCAGCTGGAAGGAGTGTTTGGGTGTGACGGAATAAGCCATATTTCAAGAGATACACCATAATATGAACAGAATTCTGATATTTATTAATACATGATATACTGGGTTTAAAAATCTAAAGCCTCGGAGACACAGGCTGCAAACAGGAAATAGGCTTCTGAGATGGGATGGTTTGATAACAAAGTTGTAAACACCACAGGCTTTGAAATGGGAATTAATTGTTGATGCTAATACAATGACCCTATTGAAATAACAGTTTGACGCTTCCGAAAGGTCTGCAGTTTGGAACCAACACAATGAATGACCCAAGTAAAGTGTTAGAAACTGACAGTTCGAACAGGAACAGAATATTAAAAAACCATGTGCCTTTGTAAAAGTAACATCAAATAAGACAGGAAACACGATTAAATATGCAACCAATTGAGATAGCTAGAAATGCATGAAACACTCTGGTTAAAGTGGTTTTAATTTACATATAGTAAATATGATACCTGCAGAACACTTTGAAGATATGACTTCAATAGATGCACCAAACAATTACATTGTTTTTGTATTGAACTTGGAACACCACGGAGTCACAACGTCTGCTAAAACCAGTTAAGCCAATATTAAGAATTGAGTGAAAGAATTTTGTAACAATGGCATCAAACAGAAACCATTGCTGTCATATTGTTTTTATGATAACTATTGAACACCTAAAGGTAGAGACAGAAGTCTGAGAGTGGGCAGCTGAAATGACAGTAAGAATAGAAAGCATTCAACAGAGAGAATGAATAAGACAATTAGTTTACATCAACAGGAAACTTCAAAGAATAAACCACTAAAAAAAGAGTATAAAAGATACCGGGGATAACTCCCCTGCTCTTCTTCGAAATAATGCCATGGGATCTTTTACATCCACCTGAGACAGCAGACAGGCCCTAGGTTTAATTTCTCATCTCAAACATGGCACTATCCAACAGTGCAGCACTCCCTCAGTACTGCACTGGAGTGTCAGCCCAGCTTTTGTGCTCAAGTCTCAGAGTGGGACTTGAACCCACAACCTTCTAACCTCAGAGGCAACACAACTGAGCCATGGCTGACACTAAATGAAAATGTTGTTCTGATGCATTAGATGTGCTCTTCAGGTTGGAGTAAAGTAGAAGGAGTTTTCTTTAGTTGGTTATGTACCTGATCCGGGAATGATTGATTCTAACAATGGTTACCAAGATGGAAATCTTTGCATTCCTCAGGATTGATATCCCTCATTTTGATCTGCATAAAAAAGCAACACAACTTTTAAGGAAATTTATGTCAAGCACATGCAGTTTTGTGCCATTGACCAACAATACATACAAATGACATAAGGCATTTTTTTTTGATTACAGGCTTTGCACTAAGGCCATTTGATGAATGCCTTGCTTTTATCAATGGAGTAATTGATGATCCTATTATAAAGTCTGAAAAGAACTTGATGCTGGTGCTTCACTCATCAGTGGCACTCTGGTAAATTAATATTAATTGTTTAATAAAGAGAAAAGAACGACTTGCATTTATATAGCACCTTTCACAACCTCGGAACATCCCAAAGTGCTTTTCAGCTTTACTTTTGAAGTGTAGTCACTGTTGTAATTGAGGAAACGCAGTAGCTAATTTGCACACAGAAAGCTCCCACAAACAGCAATGTGATAATGACCAGACAATCTGTTTTTAGTGATGTTGATTGAGGGATAAATAATAGCCAGGACACCAGAAATAACTCCCCTGCTTTTCTTCGAAATAGCGCGGTGGGATTTTTTATGTCCGCCTGAGAAAACAGACGGGGCCTGGGTTCAACATCTCATTTGAAAGATGGCACCTTCAAGGTGTTACAATTAAAGCTCACACCAGATACTTTTCTTGTGCCCAATGCAAATAGTCTGTTCCCATCGGTTAGTGGGGAGGTGGTGGCGTAGTGGTTATGTCACTAGACTAGTAAGCCAGAGGCTCAGTCAACTGCTCTGAGAATATGGGTTCAAATCCCACCACGGCAGCTGGTGGAATTTAAATTCAATTCAATTCAATTCTGGAATTAAATGTTAGTCTTAGTAATGGTAACCATGATACCATTGTCAATTGTTGCAAAAACCCATCTGGTTCACTAATGTCCTTTAGGGAAGGAAATCTGCCGTCCTTACCTGGTCTGGCCTACATGTGACTCCAGACCCACAGCAATGTGGTTGACTCTTATATGTCCTCTGAAATGGCCTAGCAAGCCACTCAGTTGTAAACAACCGCTACGAAAAACAATAAGAATAAAACCGGACGGACCCCTCAGCAACGACAACGGCAAACCCAGCCCTGTCGACCCTGCAAAGTCCTCCTTACCAACATCTGGGGGCTTGTGCCAAAATTGGGAGAGTTGTCCCACAGACTAGTCAAGCAACAGCCTGACATAGTCATAATTACCAAATCATACCTTACAACCCATGTCCCAGACACCACCATCACCATCCCTGGGTATGTCCTGTCCCACCGGCAGGACAGACCCACCAGAGGTGGTGGCACCATGGTATACAGTCAGGAGGGAGTAGGCCTGGGAGTCCTCAACATTGACTCAGGACCCCATGAGGTCTCATGGCATCAAGTCAAACATGGGCAAGGAAGCCTCCTGCTAATTATCACCTACCGCCCTCCCTCAGCTGATGAATCAGTACTCCTCCATGTTGAACACCAATTGGAAGAAGCACTGAGAGTAGCAAGGGCACAAAATGCCCTCTGGGTGGGGGACTTCAATGTCCATCACCAAGAGTGGCTCGGTAGCACCACAACTGACTGAACTGGCTGAGTCCTAAAGGACATAGCTGCCAGACTGGGTCTGCGACAGGTGGTGAGGGAACCAACAAGAGGGAAAAACCTACTTGATCTCGTCCTCACCAATCTACCTGTTGCAGATGCATCTGTCCATGACAGCATTGGTGGAAGTGACCACCGCACAGTCCTTGTGGAGACAAAGTCCTGTCTTCATGTTGAGGATACCCTCCACCGTGTTGTGTGGCACTACCACCGTGCTAAATGGGACAGATTTCGAACAGATCTCGCAGCTCAAAACTGGGCATCCATGAGGCGCTGTGGGCCATCAGCAGCAGCAGAATTGTATTCAACCACAATCTGTAACCTCATGGCCCGGCATATCCCTCACTCTACCATTACCATCAAGCCGGGAGATCAACCCTGGTTTAACGAAGAGTGCAGGAGAGCATGCCGGGAACAGCACCAGGCATACCGAAAAATGAGGTGTCAACCTGGTGAGGCTACAACACAGGACTACTTGCATGCCAAACAACGGAAGCAACATGCGATAGACAGAGCTAAGCGATCTCACAACCATCGGATCAAATCAAAGCTCTGCAGTCCTACCACATCCAGTCGTGAGTGGTGGTGGACAATTAAACAGTTAACAGGAGGAGGAGGCTCCAAAAATATCCCCATCCTCAATGATGGTGGAGCCCAGCACGTGAGTGCAAAAGACAAGGCTGAAGCATTTGCAACTATCTTCAGCCAGAAGTGCCGAGTGGATGATCCATCTCGGCCTCCTCCTGAGGTCCCCAGCATCACAGATGCCAGTCTTCAGCCCATTCAATTCACTCCACGTGATGTCAAGAAATGGCTGAAGACACTGGATACTGCAAAGGCTATGGGCCCTGACAACATTCCGGCAATAGTACTGAAGACTTGTGCTCCAGAACTAGCTGCGCCCCTAGCCAAGCTGTCCCAGTACAGCTACAACACTGGCATCTACCCGGCAATGTGGAAAATTGCCCAAGTATGTCCTGTCTACAAAAAGCAGGACAAATCCGACCCGGCCAATTACCGTCCCATCAGTCTACTCTCAATCATCAGCAAAGTGATGGAAGGTGTCGTCGACAGTGCTATCAAGCGGCACTTACTCAGCAATAACCTGTTAACTGACGCCCAGTTTGGGTTCCGCCAGGGCCACTCAGCTCCTGACCTCAATACAGCCTTGGTCCAAACATGGACAAAAGAGCTGAACTGAAGAGGTGAGGTGAGAGTGACTGCCCTTGACATCAAGGCAGCATTTGATCGAGTGTGGCATCAAGGAGCCCTAGCAAAACTGAAGTCAATGGGAATCAAGGGGAAAACTCTCCATTGGTTGGAATCATACCTAGCACAAAGGAAGTTGGCTGTGGTTGTTGGAGGTCATTCATCTCAATCACATGACATCACTGCAGGAGTTCCTCAGGGCAGTGTCCTAGGCCCAACCATCTTCAGCTGTTTCATCAATGACCTTCCCTCCATCATAAGGTCAGAAGTGGGGATGTTCGCTGATGATTGCACACTGTTCAGCACCATTCAAGGCTCGTCAGATACTGACGCAGTCCGTGTCCATATGCAGCAAGACCTGGACAACATTCAGACTTGGGCTGACAAGTGGCAAGTAACATTCGCACCACACAAGTGCCAGGCAATGACCATCTCCAACAAGCGAGACTCTAACCATCTCCCCTTGACATTCAATGGCATTACCATCGCTGAATCCCCCGCTATCAACATCCTGGGGGTTACCATTGATCAGAAATTGAACTGGACCAGCCATATAAATACTGTGGCTACAAGAGCAGGCCAGAGGCTGGGAATTCTGTGGCGAGTGTCTCACCTCCTGACTCCCCAAAGCCTTTCCACTATCTACAAGGCACAAGTCAGGAGTGTGATGGAATACTCTCCACTTGCCTGGATGAGTGCAGCTCCAACAACACTCAAGAAGCTCGACACCATTCAGGATAAAGCAGCCCGCTTGATTGGCACTCATCCACCTTCAACATTCACTCCCTCCACCACCGGCGCACTGTGGCTGCAGTGTGTACCATCTACAAGATGCATTGCAGCAACTCGCCAAAGCTCCTTCAACAGCACCTTCCAAACTCGCGACCTCTACCACTTAGAAGGACAAGGGCAGCAGACGCATGGGAACATCACCACCTACAAGTTCCCCTCCAAGCCACACACCATCCTGACTTGGACCTGTATCGCCATTCCTTCACTGTTGCTGGGCCAAAATCCTGGAACTCCCTTCCTAACAGCATTGTGGGTGTACCTACACCATATGGACTGCAGCGGTTCAAGAAGGCGGCTCACCACCATCTTCTCAAGGGCAACTAGCGATGGGCACTAAATGCAGGCCTAGCCAGCCAGCGACGCCCACATCCCATCAATGAATAAAAAAAAAAAAATTTTAAGTCCTTGCTCATTAGGAACTAAAATATGATATTATGCATGAAGCATTCTGGGATAGTCCGTATCAAGCAAATAATGAACCCTTTTCATGTTACCAGATAAGACATAGGACATCCAAGAACAACTTTCATTTGTATAGTGCATTTAATGTAGAAAAATGTCCCAAAGCATTTCGCAGAAGCAGAATAAAAAAAATAGAAGTGGAGGAGATATTAGGAGGGTGATCAAAAGTTTGGTCAGAGGTAGGTTTTAAAGATGAAGAGAGAGGTGGAGGGGTATAGGGAGAGAATTCGAGAGCATGGTGTCTAGGTGGCTGAAGCCAGGACCATCAATGGTGGGGCAGAGCTAGAGGTGAAGGACACAAGAGACCAGAATCAGAGGAACAGAGATTTCGGAGGCAGGGTTGTAGTGCTGGAAAGTGTTACAGAGATTGGAAGGGGCAAGATCATAAAGGAATTTAAAAATGAGGGTATCCACTACAGACTTTGGATGAGACCATTTGATGAATACCTTGGAGGAAAAATTCAGTTGGTTGCGCCACCCTTAAGGCGCTAAGTGGGGCGCAAACCAACTAGCGCCCGGGCGCGGCACTGCCCACGCCTCCCGCCAAATTCAGCGGGAGGTTAGTGGTGGCGCTAACCGTTAGCGCTGCAATGCTGGCGATGACATCGTCGGTGTGCGCAGCACCCCGCTCACGCCCCGGCCGCGATTTTCAGGAGCGCCCCCGGATTTACCGCTGGACTTCCGACAGGGTCAGGGTGGCGTACCTGCGGCCGGGGAGGCGCAAATTAAAGGCGAGGTGCGGGGCGGCCATTTTTGTTGTTGGCCGCCTGCCAGCACCTGCCTGCGCTCCCGTCCCCGGCCTCCGGAACTCCCCCCCCACCCCCGCGGAGTGTCGGCTGCGCGCCAAGAGCCCAGCACTTCTCTTGGGTGCCGGGCTTTTTTGCCTGCCACTCCCGATCCCCGGGGGCCCAGCTGGGCCCCAGATTGCGCTGCACAAGGCCCCTCCCCTTTAAGAAGGGGAGGAAGGCCTGCAATACCGCAGCGCGACGTGCCGCAGCGTGTGGCGCTGCGGCACGTAGCACCACGATATTCACTCGCAGCACCCCAAGAGGGAGGCGGGGCGCCTTCAGTAGTGCCCCGCTTCCCTTTGGGGCGCAACCGACCAATTTCCGGCGCTGGGGCGCTAATTTTTCTGGGGCGCTACTTTTAGTGCCCCGGCGAAGTTAACACCCCAAACGGAGCTATACTGAATTTCTCCCCCCTTGTTTTTAATCAATGGAATTATATTATGTTTTAAAGTCTGAGAAAAAATTGATGTTGGTTTTTCAATCATCAGTAATAGTAACTGATTAAAGAATTAAAGCTCACTCCAGATACTTTTCTTTTGCCTAATACAAAAAGTTCACTACATCACACAGGTCTTCAGAAGATGGTTAATTTCAGCCACACTAGACGTTTTAGTAACAAGCTAAACTATTCAGCATGTTTATTCATAAGTAGAAAGGAAAAGCTGCAAATGCTGGAAATCAAACACAATTAGAAAATGTTAGAAATACACAGCAGGTCAGTTAATGTGTACAGAGAAAAGGCAAGTTAATATCTTAGGTAGAATAATTTTTCAGAATTGAAAGATAAACAAATATTTTAGTAGAGTCAGGTAAATGGGTAAGGGGAGAACAACGGATACTTCAAACGCAGACTGGAAATTAATGAAATGAATGATCTGAAACCTGCTTAAAAGAAAAGCAGGAGATTGTTAGCAGATCATCTCAGTGAGATAATGGAAAGACATTAAAAAGAAATATGCAAATAGCCACAACAGTGAGAGGCCTACACAAAAAGGGGGATTTTAACTCCCTTTGCCTGATGCAAAACAAGCAGAATGAGAGTTAAAATCGAGCAGTTCCAATGCTGCCCCATGGTGATTTTAACACCAGGCAGTTGAGGCATCCGCCTGTGTATGGCAGACACCTCATTAAAATATGCCATTAATTTTCAGAGGCAATTTTAACAGCATACTGGTCGGAGCGATGGCCATGGTCTCTCCGACCAGTGAAACCTGGCAGACACCGAACAGAGGCCCCCAAAAGGTTACATAATAGACTTTTCTTTGTGGGGCCAGGAGGAGCAGGAGTGCTCTTCTGGGCACACAAGGCAAGTCTGGGCCTCTGCTGTCCCGGGTTACACCCCCACCCACAGGACTCTACCGACCCCCCAGCATACCCGAGTGCCAGCGGGCAGCCTCTGAATCACCTGATCTTCACAATGTAGCAGTTGGCCAGCTGCCCCTTTCCGCCTGTTTCAGGTGGGCAGCTTGCCGACGAGATGTTCTTGGTCCATAGCCTTGTAGGTTACAGCACTTCAAGTGCATATCCAAGTACTTATTAAATGCGGTGAGGTTTTCTGCTTCTACCACCCTTTCAGGCAGTGAGTTCCAGACTTCCACCACCCTCTGGGTGAAAAAGTTTCTCCTCAACTCCCCTCTAATCCTTCGACCAATTACTTTAAATCTATGCTCCCTGGTTATTGACATCTCTGCTAAGGGAAATAGGTGCTTCCTATCCACTCTATCTGGGCCTCTCATAATTGTATACACCTCAGTTAAATCTCCTCTCAGCCTCCTCTGTTCCAAGAAAACAACCCCAGCCTATCCAATCTTTCCTTGTAGCTAAAATTGACAACATCCATGTAAATCTCCTCTGTACCCTCTCTAGTGCAATCACATCTTTTCTGTAATGTGGTGACCAGAACTGTACGCAGACTCTAGCTGTGGCCTAACTAGTGTTTTATACAGTTCCAGCATAACCTCCCTGCTTCTATGCCTCGACTAATAAAGGAAAGTATCCCGTACGGTATGCCTTCTTAACCACCTTATCTACCTGTCCTACTACCTTCAGGAATCAGTGGACATGCATTCCAAGGTCCCTCTGTTCCCCTACACTTCTCAGTATCCTACCATTTATTGTGTATTCCGTTGCCTTGTTAGCCCTCCCCAAATGCATTACCTCACACTTCTGTGGATTGAATTCCATTTGCCACTTTTCTGCCCACCTGACCAGTCCATTCATATCTTCATGGTGAATGCCGTGAAGCTATAGCTAAAGCAAACAGGGTTCTAGGCTGTATTCACAGGACAACTCACTATAAAACAAAGCATACCATTCTGTCCTTATACAAAACCTTGGTTAGGCCTCCGTTAGAATACTGTGCTCAGTTTTGGTCCCCTCACATGATGGTTGATAGAGGCTCTGGATAGGGTTCAGAGCAGGGCCGCAAGATCAATTCCTAGTTTAAAACACGTTAGTTGCCAAGATAGGCTCAAAAAGCTGGGTCTGTATACTTTAGAAAAGCATACGCTCAACCTTTATAAAATAATGAGGGGACAAGATTGTGTATATGTGAAACAATTATTTAAACTGAATAGGATAGGGAGAACCAGGGATCACACTTAAAAGTTATGCAAGGGCAGAACTAGGTTGGAAGTTTGGCGGTTCTTAATTTCCCAGAGCTGTGGAAAAGGTTGCCAGCTTGTGCGGTGAATACTGATTCGTTGTATTCCTTCAAGAGGCTAACCTATTTCTGCCTGGGACAGAGATCATCTCATACAAGAGGTAGGGAATCTGCAACGTAAATCAGGGTCTATATGATCTTCTGGACTAGCTTCGATTACCTAAAGGGATCAGAGAGAAATTTTCCAGATTTTTTCCCTTGAATTAACGAGTTTTTATCTTTTTTTTCACCACTCCCAGGAGAATTTATGGTTCCGGGCAGGTGGGGTGTGTCTAGGTATCAGAACTATATGGGACAGGATAGCTGGACTAGGTGGTCATTTTTTGTCCATCATTGTTCATTTGTTTTCATATGTTCATATGGCTGTGTTCTTATAGAATCACATTCCTTCATTACTCAAAAGACTGGGGGGCATTACAACAGTAACTATGTTGCACTAACAAGTGGTAAATTGATATATTACAATTATTTATTTTTCAGGTATTTAAAGTGCAGTTCATTGAAACTTTCATCTGTATAGAAAATATTATTTGATGTTTTTAGCTGTAATATTTTACAATGCTGATATTTAAACTTGGTCAAAACAGGTATTCTAGGTTGTCAGAATGGAACAAGGCTCGTCCTTCATTTAAAATGGCAAAACGACTGGTGGCCCACACAAACGCTTCACTACTCTCAATGTATGGTTATGCCAAGTTTTTGGAGTGTCAGATTTTAGTGTTTAGAAAGGCATTGTGGGAAAAGCAAGAAACTGTCATGGAAGTCTACCAGCGGACAAAAGAGGTTTGTTTATATCCTTGGTATTTAAGTCCTCAATGTTAGACTAACATGTGTTTAACTACTTTAAACAAAATACTGGAAAAGTTACATTTCATTCCTACTCAAAAGAATCATGATGATAAGATATATGTTACGAATATTGTTTTCCTAGTATATATTACAGGTTAATTTTATTATGCATTTCTTAGATTTGCTTTGTGCTTAGGTTTTTGCAGTACATTAAATTCAGGATAGTGCTTTCAAATTGAAGCATGAAAGTTTTCTGAAGATTGCAACATTCCACTAAGGTATATTTGAAAATCTACAGTTTAGGGGCTCCCTCTGCCTGGGCATTAAAGGAGCAACACACCTGACATGCACTGCACCTATCCAGTTCCAGAATTTGAGTGCAGGCCACAGTGCCATATTTTCTGGGCGTCCGTGCGCTGGAGTGTCCAGCAAGCATAGAGATTGGGACATAAGATGTGAGGCTGATAAGATGTCCTCCTGCCTCATTAAAATCCATCGAGCTTGTGCCTACTTCAAGTGCAGGCCAAGCTTTACCCACCCAGGAATATGCCAGAAATCCCGGGCTGCATTAAAGAAGTGGGGTCCTGGTAATCCAAGTCATTCTGAATACAGAAATAGCGAGATAGTGCAGGTGAATGCGTGACTGGAGAAGTGGTGCAGGAGAGAGGGCTTCAGATTCTTGGAGCATTGGGGCCAGATCTGGGGCAGAAGGGACCTGTACAAGCTGGATGGGTTGCACCTGAGCAGAGCTGGGACCAATGTCCTTGTGGGGTGGTTAACTAGTGCTGTAGGGAAGGGCTTAAACTACTTTGGCAGGGGGAGGGGCACCAGGATGCAGCAGCAGAGAGGAAAGACAAGGTGCATAGAAAACCAGCAACAGAACAAATATGGTGTAGAAAGAGCAGGAATTAGATGGAGGTAAAAAAAGCAAAGCCGACTAATATGGTGTTAGAATGCATTTGTGTTAATGCGAGGAGTGTTACAAATGAGGTTGACGAGCTAGTCACATGGGGTTATGATATAATAGCTATGACAAAGACCTGCCTTAAAGATGGGCAGGAATGAGAACTAGACATTCCAGGCTACAACGTAGTCAGCAGGGATAGGGAAGGAAAAAAGAAAGGTGGGGGGATGGGGGCAGTTGGGGTGGGTGGTCGGCAGTATTGATCAAGGATAATATTACAGTTCTACACAGGTACGATATACTGGAGGGTTCAAAACTGAATCTATTTGGTTAGATTTAAAGAACAGAAAAGGAGCTGTTACATTGGCCCGGAAGGCATTCGCTGCTGACCTCGAAGTACGCTTCACACAAGGACCTCGCGATCCCTGTGTCGAGAACTTCGGGTTTTCTGACCTTCAATTCAAATCAACGGAATATAGTGGGGATCCCCTTGAGCAAACTGTTGTGACATCAACAGGCTGTCTAAGCAGCCAATCAAAATGAAGAATTCTCACAGACAGCGAACAAGGAAGTGAGTAAGTTCTTAAAATTCTAACTTTTAAAAAATGTTAGAGAGAGCAAAACAAAGATTGGTGCTCTCACATGGGGAAAAGGCAAACCTGAAACCACGTAAGAGCCAAAGTTTTCATCAGTTTCCCTGATTTGGCTCATTACACAGATTGCTGGCTCTGTGAGGGGGGCACAGTGCCACCTGTTTCAGAACTGTCAATGGCAGACCGCAACTTCATACACCAAATCCTGAAGTTGCGGTCAGTTTCAAAGACAGAATAACAGCGAACGCTGCCAGTTCACCGTCAACCCAACTGCAAATTCCGAGCCATTGTTTGGTGTTTACTATAAACACCCAAATAGTGAGAAGGAGCTAGAGGAGCAAATCTGTAGGCAAATTTAAAAGAAATTTTAAAATAATAGAATAGAATTGAAGGGGTTGTCTTATGAAGAAAAGTTGAGCAGGTTGGGCCTATACTCATTGGAGTTTAGAAGAAGGAGAGGGGATCTTATTGAAACATATAAGATTCTGAAGGGGCTTGACAGGGTAGATGCAGAGAGGATGTTTCCCCTTGTGGGGGAATCTAGAACTAGGGGGCATAATTTCAGAATAAGGGGGCACCCATTTAAATCGGAAATGAGGAGGAATTTCTTCTCTCAGAGGGTTGTGAATCTTTGGAATTCTCTTCCCCAGAGAGCTGTGGAGGCTGGGTCATTGAATTTATTTAAGGTGGAGATAGACAGATTTTTGAAAGGTAAGGGAATCAAGGGTTATGGGGAGCGGGCAGAGAAGTGGAGTTGAGGCCAAGATCAGATCAGCCATGATCTTATTGAATGGTATTGAAAGGCTCAAAGGGCCAAATGACCTACTCCTGCTCCTACGTCTTATGTCTTACTTTATGTTAGAATAGTAGGGGACTTTAATTATCCTAATGTAGACTGGGGATAAAACAGAGTAAAGGGCAAGGAGGGTGAAAAACTCCTAAAATCTGTACAGGAGAACTTTCTTAATCAGTATGTTTCTGGCCCAACGAGGAAGGAAACAGTTTTGGATCTAGCTCCAGGGAATGAAGTAGGGCAAGTGGAGTGTGTTTCAGTGGGAGAACATCTGGGTAATAGTGATCATAATATAATTAGGTTTAAAGCAGTTATGGAAAGGGACAAAGAAAAATCAAAGAAGAAAATACCCAAATGGAAAAGAGCCATTTTCAATGATTTGAGAATGGACAGGTGGACTAGAAACAGAGATTGGCCATGGAAGAGTAAATGAGCATAGAAACATAGAAGATAGGAGCAGGAGTAGGCCATTTGGCCCCTCGAGCCTGCTCCGCCATTCAATGCGATCATGGCTGATTATCCAAATTCAGTACCCGGTCCCTGCTTTCTCCCATACCCCTTGATCCCTTTAGCCTTAAGAAATATATCCAACTCCTTCTTGAATATATTTAATGAACTGGCCTCCACCGCCTTCTGTGGTAAAGAGTTCCATAGGTTCACCACTCTCTGGGTAAAGAAATTCCTCCTCATTTCTGTCCTAAATGGCCTAGCTTTTTTCCTTAGACTGTGTCCCCTGGTTCTGGACTCCCCGACCATCAGGAACATCCTTCCTGCATCTAGTCTGTCCAGTCTGTAGTGTATGTACCTTTAAGAGAGAACTACTTTTACAGCTCCTGTACACTGTAGTACCGGCAGTGACCACACCTGTATATAAGCCTTGAGCATGCCTCTGTACTGTCAGTCTTTAGACTACCCTCCTCCAGTAAACACCTGTTGATTGTTAAGTTACAGCATCCGTGTAGTTATTGGAAAACATCATACTTTAAGAATCACGGATTCAACAGTGGCGACGAGGTCGATTCGAATCTACCTGCAACTCTGCATTTCCTTTCAACGATTCGCTCTGGGAGGGCGGTGGAAGAAAGTCGAGGCCAGAAGCACGGGCGTCGACCACGAGCAACCGCCCAGTCATCCAGCAGAGAGTGAACATCGCAGGGGAGGCTGTTGAGAGCCGGGCTTGGTTCCCCAGCCACGACGATCCAGCAACAGACTGGCAACAGGTACAGCGCAGACCCTTCCCGGACAGCGGCGGCTGGAGCCGACCGACGGCATAGAAAAAAAGCCGAGCAGCGTCAACGGGGTAAGAGAGAGGGTGAAGCACGCAGGGTGCAGCCGGGGGTTGAAACCGAGCGGCGTCAAGGAAAAACAAAACAGAGAGAGAGGGTAAAGCAGCAGCCGGGTTCAGGACCGAGCGACGGCAATGGGAAAGGCGCACAGGAGAACGCGCAGAGCACAGCCAGGGCTCAAGGGCTGAACAGCGTCGCGGGGAGAAGAAGGGAGAGCGCAGGAGAAGCCATTGAGCCACGGAGAAGAAGGGAGAGCGCGGGAGACGCCATTTTAGAAGCCGCAGCAGAGAAGAAGGGCGAGCGCGGAAAGAAAGGAAAGCGTGGGAGACGCCATTTTGTGCCAGCGGAGAAGAAGGGAGAGTGCGGGAGACGCCATTTTAGACAGTTAAATCACACCCAGGGATGCCGAAGAGTGGCAGTATCACTGCGTTCGACAATGAAGTCGAAGATTGGGCGACATATGTGGAACGCATTGAGGTGTACTGCAAGGCGAATGAAGTGCCAGATGCTAGGAAAGCACTGGTTTTGTTAAATTCCATGGGTGCAAAAACTTATGGCTTACTGCGAAGCCTAATTACCCCAGAGAAGCCCGTGGATAAGAATTTCGAAAGCATAGTGGAAATCCTACAGGACCACTTAAACCCCACACCGCTGCTGATAGCAGAAAGATTTAAGTTCCACAAAAGGAACCAGCATAAAGACGAAAGTAATGCTGAGTATTTAACAGAACTATGCAAGCTATCGAAACACTGCCAGTTTGGAATGGGACTAGCAGATACGTTAAGGGACAAGTTTGTGTGTGGGCTTCAAAGTGAAGGAACCCAGAAACGGCTTCTATCAGAAAAGGATCTTACGCTGGACAAGGCTTTCAGCATGGCAGTATCACACGAAGCAGCCACAAGGGGCGCTGCAGAGATACAACGGAGTCCGCAAGAATATGGCACCAATGAAATGTCATATGGAGCAGGGAAGTGTTATCGCTGCGGCAGAACAACACACGACCAGAAGGATTGTTGGTTCAAGGACCAAGTGTGCAGACAGTGTGGAAAAGCAGGACACATAGCAAGAGTCTGCAGGTCAGGGAAGAAAACCAACAGCAAGAAATCTCCACAGGAGAAGTACAAAAAGGTACATAAGGTGATGGAGAGTAGTTCAGACGAACAGAAAAGTGATACAGACTCCGGAAGCAAGGAGCTTGGTTGTCTGAAACTACATAAGGTAACCAAAATGGAGGATCACCAGACTATCTGGGTCACACTCAAGATAGACGGAGTCCAAGTGAAAATGGAATTGGACACAGGATCAGCCCTAACAGTCATAAACCAAAGGGACTACAAGCGGCTATTTTCACATATACCATTGAAAGCTACAAAGATTGTCTTGAAGACGTACATGGGGCAAAAAGTCTACCCCAAAGGAAAAATAAGGGTGAAAGTGATATACAAAGGCCAGGAAATACCTAACATGGACCTATATGTATTGCCAGATGGAGGACCACCACTACTAGGACGTGAATGGATCCGGAAGATACAATTAGATTGGCATTCCATACAGGCACTGAAGGTTGAGGCCAAAAAGGATGACGACGTCACACCTGGACGACTGTCAAAAATGCTAACTGACGCACAAGAAGTGTTCCAGGAGGGACTCGGAACACTAAAAGGCATAACAGCAATGATTAAAATAGAGGAAAATGCAAGCCCAAAGTTTTTTAAGGCCAGACCGGTGCCTTATGCGATCCGACCAGCCGTCGAAGCAGAGCTGGAAGGGTTGGAACGTTCAGGAGTACTGTCCAAAGTAGACGGGAGCGAGTGGGCTACACCCATCGTTCCTGTAATGAAGAGGTCATTGAGTAATACGCCTGGGGAACCAAAGAAGGTCCGCATCTGTGGGGATTTTAAGGTGACAGTGAACCCAGTCCTTCACATGGTACAATATCTGCTTCCACGGATTGAGGATATTTTCGCCTCGCTATCTGGAGGTAAACGCTTCACCAAAATTGATCTGGCCCAGGCGTACTTGCAAATGGAGGTAGAAGAAGCCTTGAAACAATACCTCACGATCAACACTCATAGAGGTCTCTACCAGTACAACCGGCTGGTGTTCGGGGTAGCATCGGCTCCGGCTATTTGGCAAAGGGCAATGGATCAAGTCCTGCAAGGGATTCCAGGGACCCAGTGTTATTTGGACGACATCCTGGTCACGGGCGAAAATGACAGTGATCACCTCGCCAACCTGGAGAAGGTGCTCACCAGATTAAAGGAATATGGGCTACGAGCTAATCGCCACAAGTGCGAGTTTTTCCAGAAGCAGATCTCGTATTGTGGCCACGTTATTAAGGAAGAGGTGTTACATAAGTCCCCTGAAAAGATTGAGGCAGTAGTCAAGGCTCCAGCACCGGAAAATGTGTCACAACTGAGGTCGTTCCTCGGGCTGGTAAACTACTACCATAAGTTCTTACCAAATTTGTCTACAGTATTACACCCACTGAACACCCTACTGCAAACGGGGGTACCATGGAAGTGGAATGACGAATGTAAACGAGCTTTCCAGAAGTGCAAAGAATTGATCACATCAAAAGAGGTGTTGGCCCATTTCAACCCAGCACTACCAATTCGTTTGGCATGTGATGCATCACCCTATGGTATTGGAGCGGTGCTGTCGCACAAATTCCCAGACGGGTTGGAGAGGCTAGTAGTCTTTGCATCTTGGTCACTAACCTCAGCTGAGCGCAACTACACCCAGATTGACAGGGAGGCCCTCAGCCTAGTATGGGGAGTAAAAAAATTCAACCACTATCTGCATGGGCAGAAGTTCACCTTGCTGACTGACCACCAACCACTTGGCTCCATCTTCAATCCAAAGAAGGGCGTTCCGGTGATGACTGCACAACGGTTACAAAGATGGTCCCATTTTCTAGGGGCGAACCAATATGAAATAGAATATAAAGGCACGAAACAGCATGGAAACGCTGATGGGCTATCACGCCTGCCACTGCCTACTGTGGAGGAAGCACCAGCAGTGGACCCTATTGAGATATTTTATTCGTCAATAATTGAACGATTGCCAGTAACTAATGCGGATATAGAGAAGGAGACCCGCAATGCTCCGACACTGTCTCGGGTATATGATTTGACGGTGAGGGGATGGCCAACACATGGCGACTCACTGTTGCCAGCATTCTCATCCAGAAGAGAACAGCTGTCAGTATGCCAGGGGACAGTGATGTGTGGATCCCGAGTGGTAATTCCACCCAAGTTAAGGGAGAGAGTGCTCAATGAGCTTCACGAAGGTCATCTGGGATGGGTGAAAATGAAAAGCCTTGCTAGGGCTTATGTGTGGTGGCCGGGGATCGATCAACAAATCGAGGACCTAACCAAGAGCTGCTCAGGATGCCAGAAGGTCCAAAATGCACCACCACATGCCCCTCTACACCCATGGGAGTGGCCCTCCTCTCCATGGCAATGGGTGCATATTGATTTTGCTGGTCCATTCATGGACTCAATGTTCTTAATAGCAGTGGATGCACACTCGAAATGGCCTGAGGTGATCAAAATGTCCTCCACCACTACGGAGAAAACGATTGCAGTCCTACGGACCATATTTGCCAGGAACGGCTTGCCAGAGCAGATTTGCTCTGATAACGGACCACAGTTTGTGTCCGAAGAGTTTCCGAAATTTATGAGAAGGAATGGGGTAAGGCATTACACATCCGCCCCGTATCATCCAGCCACAAATGGATTGGCAGAGAGGTTCGTATAAACCTTTAAAAAGGTGATAAAGGCCATGTGCGATGATGAAATTCCACTACAGCATAAGGTGGACAATTTCCTGTTAGCCTACAGAAATGCGACACATGCAGTTACCAACCAGACCCCGGCCATGATGTTCTTTAACCGAAGGTTGAGATCTCGTCTGGATTTGCTCAGACCAAATGTGCGAAGAAATGTTGAGGATAAACAATTCCAGCACATCAATGAGAAGCCGACAAGGAGCTTCAATGTAGGACAACCAGTCTTGGCCCGTGACTACCGAACAGAGAAATGGCAACCCGGAACGATATGCACACGGCAGAGGCCATTAATGTACACAGTGGATGTCGGGGAAAACATTGTGAGACGCCACGTCGATCAGATCTTAGCGTCACAGGAACGAGTCAACCCCATGTCTCGCGTCCCTGGGGATGAACCCGACATACCGGTAGCATCTACCTCAGAAACAGTAGCAGTGGAAACTGATGAAATAACCGACGAAAAGGGACCAGAATCGCCTCCGCACCAAGAACAAGACACTCAGGAAAGGCGCTATCCAGAAAGGATCAGGAAGCCGCCGCAAAGACTGAATCTATAAATGGACTATTTCAGTTTAATGTGCATGTTAAAGTGTTAATTGTTATTTGAATATTATGGGTACTGCTAATCTAAAAGGGGAGGAATTGTAGTGTATGTACCTTTAAGAGAGAACTACTTTTACAGCTCCTGTATACTGTAGTACCGGCAGTGACCACACCTGTATATAAGCCTTGAGCATGCCTCTGTACTGTCAGTCTTTAGACTACCCTCCTCCAGTAAACACCTGTTGATTGTTAAGTTACAGCCTCCGTGTAGTTATTGGAAAACATCATACTTTAAGAATCACGGATTCAACACAGTCCTGTCAGAATTTTATAAGTTTCAATGAGATCACCCCTCATTCTTCTAAACTCCAGCGAGTACAAGCCCAATCGACCCAATCTCTCCTCATACATCATTCGTGCCATCCCAGGTATCAGCCTGGTGAATCTTCGCTGAACTCCTTCCATGGCAAGAACATCCTTCCTCAGATAAGGCGACCAAAACTGCACATAATACTCAAGATGTGGTCTCACCAATGCCCTGTACAACTGCAGCAAGACATCCTTGTTCCTGTACTCAAACCCTCTCGCTATGAAGATAGCCATTTGCCTTCTTAACCACCTGCTGCACCTGCATGCTTACCTTCAGCGACTGGTGCACAAGGACATCCAGGTCTTGTTGCACTTCACCTTCCCCCAATCTATTGCCATTTAGATAATAATCTGCCTTCCTCTTTTTGCCACCAAAGTGGACAACCTCACATTTATCCAGGTTATATTGCATCTGCCATGTTTCTGCCCAATCACGCAACATGTCCAAATCATCCTGGAGTTTCTCGACATCCTCCTCACAGCACACACGCCCACCCAGCTTTGTGTCGTCTGCAAATTTGGAGATTTTACATCTAGTTCCCTTGTCTAGATCATTAATATATATTGTGAATAGCTGGGGTCCAAGGACCGATCCCTGCGGTACCCAACTAGTCACTGCCTGCCACTCGGAAAAGGACCCGTTTATTCCAACTCTTTGCTTTCTGTCTGCCAACCAGATCTCTATCCAAGTCAATACCTTGCCCCCAATCCTATGTGCCTTAACTTTACACGCTAATCTCTTATGCGGTACCTTATTGAAGGCCTTCTGAAAGTCCAGATACACCACATCCACTGGTTCTCCCTTATCTATTTTACCAGTTATATCCTCAAAAAATTCCAGTAGATTAGTCAAGCACGATTTACCTTTTGTGAATCCATGTTTACTTTGTCCAATCCTGTCACTGTTTTCCAAGTGCTCTGCTATTACATCTTTTATAATGGACTCTAGCATTTTCCCCACTACCGATGTCAGGCTTACCGGTCTGTAATTCCCCGTTTTCTCTCTACCACCTTTTTTAATAGTGGGGTAACATTAGCTACCCTCCAATCCATGGGTACTGTTCCAGATTCCATTGAATGTTGGAAGATGATCAGCAATGCATCTACTATTTCTAGGGCCACTTCTTTAAGTACCCTAGGATGTAGATTATCAGGCCCTGGGGATTTATCGGCCTTCAATCCCATCAATTTCCCTAACACCATTTCCCTACAAATACTGATTTCTTTCAGTTCCTCCCTTTCATCAGACACTATGTTCCCCGACATCTCTGGGAGGTTATTTGTGTCCTCCTTTGTGAAGACAGAACCAAAATATGTATTTAGTTGGTCTGCCATTTCTTTGTTCCCCATTATAAATTCCCCTGATTCTGACTGCAAGGGACCTACGCTTGACTTCACCAATCTTTTTCTCTTCACATATCTATAAAAGCTTTTATACTCAGTTTTTATGTTCCCTGCAAGCTTACTCTCATATTCTATTTTCCCCTTCTTAATTAATCCTTTTGTCCTCCTTTGTTGAATCCTAAATTGCTCCCAATCCTCAGGATTATTGCTTTTTCTGGCCAATTTATATGTCCTCTCCTTGGATTTTATGCTATCCCTAATTGCCCTTGTTAGCCATGGTTGAGTCACCTTTTTTGTTTTATTTTTGTGCCAAACTGGGATGAACAACTTCTGTAGTTCACCCATTTGGTCTTTGAATGTTTGCCATTGCCTATCCACCGTCAACCCTTTGAGTGACATTCCCCAATCAATCCTACCCAACTCGCGCCTCATACCATCGTAGTTTCCTTTATTTAAATTTAGGACCCTAGTCTCTGAGTCAACTATTTCATTCTCCATCTTAATGAAGAATTCGATCATATTATGATTGCTCCGACCCAAGGGGCCTCGCACAACAAGATTGCTAATTAATCCTTTCTCGTTACATAATACCCAGTCTAAGATGGCCTGATCTCTGGTTGGTTCCTCGACATATTGGTCCAGGAAACCATCCCGTAAACACTCCAGGAATTCCTCCTCCACAGTATTGTTACTAATTTGGTTAGCCCAATCTATATGTAGATTAAAGTCACCCATGATGACTGCTGTGCCCTTATTGCACGCTTCTTTAATTTCCCTTTTAATGCCATCCCCAACCTCCGTCTTATTGTTTGGAGGTCTATATACCACTCCCACTAACGTTTTCTGCCCCTTGGTATTTCTCAATTCTACCCATACAGATTCCACATCATCAGATCTAATATCCTTCCTTACAATTCTGTTAATCCCTTCTTTAACCAGTAATGCTACCCCACCTCCCTTTCCTTTTGCCTATCTTTCCTGAATATTGAATACCCCTGGATTTTGAGTTCCCAGCCTTGGCCATCCTTGAGCCACGTTTCCGTAATCCCAACCAAATCATATTTGTTTACCTCTATTTGCGCAGCCAATTCATCCACCTTATTACGAATGCTCCTCGCGTTAAGACACAAAGCCTTCAGGCTTATTTTTTTAACGCTCTTAGACCTATTAGAATGATTATTTACTGTGGCCATGTTTGATTTAAACCGTTGATTTCTCTGACTGCTACTTTTGTTTTTCTCCTTCCTTTCTTTTGCTTTTATCCTTGTTTCCGTTCCTCTGTTCCCTTGCTCAGGTTCCCAACCCCCTGTCATCTTAGTTTAAACCCTCCCCCAGAGCACTAGCAAACACACCCCCTAGGACATCGGTTCTAGCCCTGCCCAGGTGCAAACTGTCCGGTTTGAACTAGTCCCACCTCCCCCAGAACCGGTTCCAATGTCCCAGGAACTTGAATCCCTCCCCCGGCACCGTTCCTCTAGCCATGTATTCAGCTGAAATATCGTTCTATTTCTACTCTGACTAGTACGTGGCACTGGTAGCAATCCTGAGATTACTACCTTTGAGGTCCTATTTTTTAATTTACCTCCTAACTCCCTATATTCAGCTTTTAGGACCTCATCCCAGTTTTTACCTATATCGTTGGTACCTATATGCACCACAACAACTGGCTGTTCACCCTCCCCTTCCAAAATGTTCTGCAGCCACTCTGAGACATCCTTGACCCTTGCACCAGGGAGGCAACACACCATCCTGGAGTCTCATTTGTGGCCGCAGAAACGCCTATCTATTCCCCTTACAATAGAATCCCCTATTACTAAAGCTCTACCCCTCTTTTTCCTCCCGTCCTGTGCAGCAGAGCTACCCCTGGTGCCAGGAAGTTGGCTGCTGCTGCCTTCCTCTGATAAGCCATACCCCCCAACAGTACTCAAAGCGGTGTATCTGTTTGAGAGGGGGATGTCCACAGGGGACCCCTGCACTACCTGCCTGCGCCTAGTACTCTGCCTGTTCGTCACCCGTTCCCTTCCTGCCTGTCCAACCTCTACCTGCGGTGTGTCCAACTAGCTAAATGTGCTATTCACGACGTCCTCAGCATCATGAATGCTCCAGTATGCATCCAATCGCAGCTCCAGTGCCGCAATGCGGTCTGTCAGTAGCTGCAGCTGGATACATTTCCTGCACACGTAGTTGTCAGGGACACAGGAAGTGTCCCTGAGTTCCCACATTGCGCAGGAGGAGCATACCACGTGGCTGGACTGTCCTGCCATGACTTACCCTTTAATTAATTGAAATTAAATTAAATCAATCAATCCCACCAATTACACTACAGTTAAATGGTTTACCTAGTAACTATAAACCACAGAGTTAAAGTTTAAAAGAGAGAAATACTCACCAACCAATCACCTACCTGCTTTCTGGTGACGTCACACCTCAATTACTTTTTACTTCTCTCGGAGCCGCTTTTTAACTGCCGCCGCTCAGCCGCCTCGTTCCCTCGCAGGTCCGCCCGCCTGCCGCTGCTGCTATGAGGCCTACCTGGTCTCGGAGCCGCTTTTAACGGCCTCCGCTCAGCCGCCTCGTTCCCTTGCAGGTCCGCCTGCCTGCCGCCACTGCTATGAGGCCTACCTGGTCTCGGAGCCGCTTTTAACCGCCGCCGCTCAGCCGCCTCGTTCCCTCGCAGGTCCACCCGCCTGCTACCGCTGCTCTGAGGCCTACCTGGTCTCGGAGCCACTTTTTAACTGCCACCGCTCAGCCGCCTCGTTCCCTCGCAGGTCCGCCCGCCTGCCGCCGCTGCTCTGGCAGACCTTCAAGGCAGAGATAGTTCGGGTACAAACCATGCATATTTTCATAAGGAGAAAAGATGGGGCATCCAAGGCTGGAGTTTCCTGGATGACAAAGGCAATAAAGGTTAAAAAAAAAGAAAAGGTTTATGACAAATGTCAGGTACAAAATACAGTTGAAAACCTGGCAGAATACAGAGAGTGCAGGGGGAAATTGGAAAAAGGATATAAGAAGGGCAAAGAGAGAGTATGAGAAAAGATTAGCAGGTAACATAAAAGGGAACCCAAAAATATTTTATAAATATATAAAAAGTGAAAGGATAGTTAAAGGAATGGTGTGGCCGATTAGGGACCAAAAAAAAGCTTCTTGTGGAGGCAAAGCGAATGACTGAGGTTCTAAATGAATATTTTGTACCTGGCTTCACAAAAGATGATGTTAATGTCACAGTAGAGGAGGGAAGAGTAGAGATATTGGATAGGATAAAAAATAGATAGAAAGGAGGTACAAGTTAACAAATCACCCAGTCCAGATGGGATGTATCCTAGGTTGCTGGGAGAAGCTAGGGTGGAGATAGCACAATCTGACCACAATCTTTCAATTCTCCTTGGATATGGGAATGGTGCCAGATGACTGGAGGATTGCAAATGTTACACCCCTATTCAAGAAAGGGAAGAGGGATAAACCTGGTAACTGCAGGCCAATCAGTCTATTGACAGTAGTGGGAAAACTACTAGAGACCATTGTCAAGGACAAAATTAATTCTCACTTGGTGAAGCTTGGGTAAATAAGGGACAGACAGCACAGATTTGTTAAAGGCAAATCATGTCTTATTAACATGGTTGAGTTCTTTGATGAAGTAACAGAGAGGGTTAATGAAGGTAGTGCATTAGATGTATATATGGACTTTCAAAAGGCATTTGATAAAGTACCTCATAACAGACTTATTCAGAAAATAGAAGCACATGGGATTAAAGGGATGATGGTAACTTAGGCATGAAATTGTTGGCTAAGGGATAAGAGGCAGAGAGTAGTGGTGAACTGATGTTTTTTCTGACTGGAGAAAAGTTTGGAGTGGGGTCTCCCGGGGTCAGTATTAGGACCATTGCTTTTCTTGTTATATATAAATGACCTGAAATTGGATATAGGAGTACAATTTTGAAGTTTCCAAACAATGCAAAACTTGGCAACATAGTAAATAGTGAGCATGACAGCAGCAGACTTCAGGACGATATAGACAGACTGGTGAAATGGGCAGACATATGGTACATGCAATTTAATGCAGATAAGTGTGAAATGATGCATATGATAAGAACATAAGAAATAAGAGCAGGAGTAGGCCATTTGGCCCTTCAAACCTACTCCACCATTCAATAAGATCATGACTGATCTTCCACCTCAACTTCACCTTCTTGCACTAACCCCATATCCCTTGGTTCCCTTAGTATCCAAAAATCTATCGACTTCTGTCTTGCATATATTCAATGACTGAGCATCCACAGCTCTCTGGGGTAGAGAATTCAAAAGGCTCACAACCCTTTGAGCGAAGCAATTTCTCCACATCTCAGCCCTAAATGGCCGACCCCTTATTCTGAGACTGTGACCCTTAGCTCTAGACTCACCAGCCAGGGAAAACATCTTCCCAGCATCCTGTCAAGCCCCTTATGAATTTTATACGATCACCAATCATTCTTCTAAACTCTAGGGAATATAGGCCTAGTCTACTCAATCTCTCCTCATAGGACAATCCCCCTGTCCCAGGAATCAGTCTAGTGAATCTTCATTGCACTCCCTCTGTTGAATCCGTGAATCTTAAGGTATGGTGTTCTTCAATAAATAGACGGAGACTGCAGATCAACAATCAACAGGTGTTTACTGGATGAGGGTAGTCTAAAAACTAACAGTACAGATGCCTGCTCAAGGCTTATATACAGGTGTGGTCACTGCCGGTACTACAGTATACAGGAGCTGTAAAAGTAGTTCTCTCTTAAAGGTACGTACACTACAATTCCTCCCCTTTTAGATTAACAGTACCATAACATTGAAATAACAGTTAACACTTTTAACATGCACATTAACTGAAATAGTCCATTTATAGATTCAGTCTTTGGGGCGGCTTCCTGATCCTTTCTGGATAGCGCCTTTCCTGAGTGTCTTGTTCTTGGTGTGGAGGCGATTCTGGCCCCCTGTCATCGGTTAGTTCATCAGTTTCCGCTGCTACTGTTTCTGGGGTAGATGCTACCGGTATGTTCGGTTCATCACCAGGTACACGAGACATGGGGTTGACTCGTTCCTGTGACGCTAGGATCTGGTCGACATGGCATCTCACAATGTTCTCCCCGACATCCACTGTGTACATTAGTGGCCCCTGCCGTGTGCATATCGTTCCGGGTTGCCATTTCTCTGTTCGGTAGTCGCGAGCCAAGACTGGTTGTCCTACATTGAAGCTCCTTGTCGGCTTCTCATTGATGTGCTGGAATTGTTTATTCTCAACATTTCTTCACATATTTGGTCTGAGCAAATCCAGACGAGATCTCAACCTTCGGTTAAAGAACATCATGGCCGGGGTCTGGTTGGTAGCTGCATGTGTCGCATTTCTGTAGGCTAACAGGAAATTGTCCACCTTATGCTGTAGTGGAATGTCGTCATTGCACATGGCCCTTAATGCCTTTTTAAAGGTTTGTACGAACCTCTTAGCCAATTCTTTTGTGGCTGGATGATACGGGGCGGATGTGTAATGCCTTACCCCATTCCTTCTCATAAATTTCGGAAACTCTTCGGACACAAACTGTGGTCCGTTATCAGAGCAAATCTGCTCTGGCAAGCCGTTCCTGGCAAATATGGTCCGTAGGACTGCAATCGTTTTCTCCGTAGTGGTGGAGGACATTTTGATCACCTCAGGCCATTTCGAGTGCGCATCCACTGCTATTAAGAACATTGAGTCCATGAATGGACCATCAAGATCAATATGCACCCGTTGCCATGGAGAGGAGGGCCACTCCCATGGGTGTAGAGGGGCATGTGGTGGTGCATTTTGGACCTTCTGGCATCCTAAGCAGCTCTTAGTTAGGTCCTCGATTTGTTGATCGATCCCCGGCCACCACACATAAGCCCTAGCAAGGCTTTTCATTTTCACCCCTCACAGATGGCCTTCGTGAAGCTCATTGAGCACTCTCTCCCTTAACTTGGGTGGAATTACCACTCGGGATCCACACATCACTGTCCCCTGGCATACTGACAGCTGTTCTCTTCTGGATGAGAATGCTGGCAACAGTGAGTCGCCATGTGTTGGCCATCCCTTCACTGTCAAATCATATACCCGAGACAGTGCCGGATCATTTCGGGTCTCCTTCTCTATATCCGCGTTAGTTACTGACAAGCGTTCAATTATCAACGAATAAAATATTTCGACAGGGTCCACTGCTGGTGCTTCCTCCGCAGTAGGCAGTGGCAGGCGTGATAGCCCATCAGCGTTTCCATGCTGTTTCGTGCCCTTATACTCTATTTCATATTGGTTCACCCCTAGAAAAAGGGACCATCTTTGTAGCCGTTGTGCAGTCATCACCGGAACGCCCTTCTTTGGGTTAAAGATGGAGACAAGTGGTTGGTGGTCAGTCAGCAAGGTGAACTTCTGCCCATGCAGATAGTGGTTGAACTTTTTTACTCCCCATACTAGGCTGAGGGCCTCCCTGTCAATCTGGGCGTAGTTGCGCTCGGCTGAGGTTAGTGACCGAGATGCAAAGGCTACTGGCCTCTCCAACCCGTCTGGGAATTTGTGCGACAGCACCGCTCCAATACCATAGGGTGATGCATCACACGCGAACCGAATTGGTAGTGCTGGGTTGAAATGGGCCAACACCTCTTTTGATGTGATCAATTCTTTGCGCTTCTGGAAAGCTCGTTTACATTCGTCATTACACTTCCATGGTACCCCCGTTTGCAGTAGGGTGTTCAGTGGGTGTAATACTGTAGACAATTTGGTAAGAACTTATGGTAGTAGTTCACCAGCCCGAGGAACGACCTCAGTTGTGACACATTTTCCGGTGCTGGAGCCTTGACTACTGCCTCAATCTTTTCAGGGGACTTATGCAACCCCTCTTCATCAATAACGTGGCCACAATACGAGATCTGCTTCTGGAAAAACTCGCACTTGTGGCGATTAGCTCGTAGCCCATATTCCTTCAATCTAGTGAGCACCTGCTCCAGGTTGGTGAGGTGATCACTGTCATTTTCGCCCGTGACCAGGATGTCGTCCAAATAACACTGGGTCCCTGGAATCCCTTGCAGGACTTGATCCATTGCCCTTTGCCAAATAGCCGGAGCAGATGCTACCCCGAACACCAGCCGGTTGTATTGGTAGAGATCTTTGTGAGTGTTGATCGTGAGGTATTGTTTCGAGGCTTCTTCTACCTCCATTTGCAGGTACGCCTGGGCCAGATCAATCTTAGTGAAGCGTTTTCCTCCAGATAGCGAGGCGAAAATATCTTCAATCCGCGGAAGCGGATATTGTACCGTGTGAAGGACCGGGTTCACTGTCACCTTAAAGTCCCCACAGATGCGAACCTTCTTTGGTTCCCCAGGCGTATTACTCAATGACCTCTTCATTACAGGAACGATGGGTGTAGCCCACTCGCTCCAGTCCACTTTGGACAGTACTCCTGAACGTTCCAAACTGTCCAGCTCTGCTTCGACGGCTGGGCGGATCGCATAAGGTCTGGCCTTAAAAAACTTTGGGCTTGCATTTTTCTCTATTTTAATCATTGCTGTTATGCCTTTTAGTGTTCCGAGTCCCTCCTGGAACACTTCTTGTGCATCAGTTAGCATTTTTGACAGTCGTCCAGGTGTGACGTCGTCATCCTTTTTGGCCTCTACCGTCAGTGCCTGTATGGAATGCCAATCTATTTGTATCTTCCGGATCCATTCACGTCCTAGTAGTGGTGGTCCTCCATCTGGCAGTACACATAGGTCCTTTTTTGGTATTTCCTGGCCGTTGTATATCACGTTCACCCTTATTTTTCCTTTGGGGTAGAATTTTTGCCCCGTGTACGTCTTCAAGACAATCTCTGTAGCTTTCAAGAGTATATGTGAGAATAGCCGCTTATAGTCCCTTCGGTTTATGACTGTTAGGGCTGATCCTGTGTCCAATTCCATTTTCACTTGGACTCCGTCTATCTTGAGCGTGACCCAGATAGTCTGGTGATCCTCCATTTTGATTACATTATGTAGTTTCAGACAACCCAGCTCCTTGCTTCCGGAGTCTGTATCACTTTTCTGTTCGTCTGAACTACTCTCCATCACCTTATGTACCTTTTTGTACTTCTCCTGTGGAGATTTCTTGCTGCTGGTTTTCTTCCCTGACCTGCAGACTCTTGCTATGTGTCCTGCTTTTCCACACTGTCTGCACACTTGGTCCTTGAACCAACAATCCCTCTGGTCATGTGTTGTTCTGCTGCAGCGATAACACTTCCCTGCTCCATATGACATTTCATTGGTGCCATATTCTTGTGGTCTCCGTTGTATCTCTGCAGCGCCCCATGCGGCTGCTTCGTGTGATACTGCCATGCTGAAAGCCTTGTCCAGCGTAAGATCCTTTTCTGATAGAAGCCGTTTCTGGGTTCCTTCACTTTGAAGCCCACACACAAACTTGTCCCTTAACGTATCTGCTAGTCCCATTCCAAACTGGCAGTGTTTCGATAGCTTGCGCAGTTCCGTTAAATACTCAGCATCACTTTCGTCTTTATGCTGGCTCCTTTTGTGAAACTTAAACCTTTCTGCTATCAGCAGCGGTGTGGGGTTTAAGTGGTCCTGTAGGATTTCCACTATGCTTTCGAAATCCTTAGCCACTGGCTTCTCTGGGGTTATTAGGTTTCGCAGTAAGCCATACGTTTTTGCACCCATGGAATTCAACAAAACCAGTGCTTTCCTGGCATCTGGCACTTCATTCGCCTTGCAGTACACCTCAATGCGTTCCACATATGTCGCCCAATCTTCGACTTCATTGTCGAACGCTGTGACACTGCCACTCTTCGGCATCCATGGGTGTGGTTAGACTGGCTAAAATGGCATCTCCCGCGCTCTCCCTTCTTCTCCGCTGGCTCAAAATGGCGTCTCCCGCGCTTCCCTTTCTTCCCGCGCTCGCCCTTCTTCTCCGCGGCTCAAATGGCATCTCCCGCGCTTCCTTTCTTCCCCCACGGACGCTGCTCAGCCCTTGAGCACTGGCTGCACTCTGCGCGTTCTCCTGTGCGCCTCTCTCGTTGCTGCCGCTCAGTCCTGAACCCCGGCTGTGCTTTACCCTCTCTCTCTTTTTGTTTTCCGTCGACGCCGCATGGTCTTCAACCCCCGGCTGCGCCCTGTGCGCTTTACCCTCTCTCTTACCCCGTCGACACTTCTCGGCCTTTTCTGTGCCGTCGGTCGGCTCCAGCCGCCGCTGTCCGGGAAGGGTCTGTGCTGTACCTGTTGCCAGCCTGTTGCTGGATCGTCGTGGCTGGAGAACCAAGCCCAGCTCTCAACAGCCTCCCCTGCGATGTTCACTCTCTGCCGGATGACTGGGCGGTTGCTTGTGGTCGACGCCCGTGCTTCTGGCCTCGACTTTCTTCCACTGTCCTCCCGGAGCGAATCCTTGGGAGGAAATGCAGAGTTGCAGGTAGGTTCTAATCGACCTCGTCGCCACTGTTGAATCCGTGAATCTTAAGGTATGGTGTTCTTCAATAAATAGACGGAGACTGCAGATCAACAATCAACAGGTGTTTACTGGATGAGGGTAGTTTAAAAACTAACAGTACAGATGCCTGCTCAAGGCTTATATACAGCTGTGGTCACTGCCGGTACTACAGTATACAGGAGCTGTAAAAGTAGTTCTCTCTTAAAGGTACATACACTACACCCTCTGAGGCAGGTATATCCTTCCTTAGGTAAAGAGAACAAAACTGTACACAGTACTCCAGGAATGGTCTCACCAAGGCCCTATATAATTGCAGTAAGACTTCTTTACTCTTATACACCAATCCTTTTGTAATAAAGGCTAACATACCATTTGCTTCCCTAATTGTTTGCTGTACCTGCCTGTTAACTTTCAGTGATTCGTGTAGAAGGACACCCAGATCCCTCTGAATACCAACATTTCCTAATCTCTCACCATTTAAAAAATATTCTGCCTTTCTATGTTTCATACCAAAGTGGATGACTTCACATTAGATATTATCTGCCATGTTCTTGCCCACTGTGTATTCCATTGCAGCCTCTTTGTGTCCTCCTCACAACTTACTTTCCCACCTAGCTTTGTATCATCAGCAAACTTGGATACATTACATTCAGTCCCCTTCATCTAAGTGATTGATATAGTTTGTAAATAGCTGAGGCCGAAGCACTGATTCTTGCGGTACACCACTAGTTACAGCCTGCCAACCCGAAAATGACCCATTTATTCCTATTCTGTTTTCTGTCCATCAACCAATCCGTATGCTAATATATTACCCCAATCCCATGAGACCTAATATTGTGTAATAACCTCTTGAGTGGCACCTTATCGAATGCTTTTTGAAAATCCAAATACACTGCATTCACTGGTTCCCCCTTATCTACCCTACTACAGGAAACTTTCAATTTACCGGCACCTAAATAACCGGAAATCTCGGTTAACCGGCAAAATTCAGGAGTAGGTTTTACTTCATGTTGGTATTTGCCTTCTTCCATCTGTGCTGTGCAAGGGTGTGGCTCCAGCTGTTGCTAAGCTACAGAGATGCTTGAAACTTGTGTTCATTGTTCTACAATTGTTGCTAAGCAACAGAGTTTGTTGCTTTATACGGAGCTGTCAGCTCTCCCTATCTTTTACTATAGCGTTCGGTTAGCCGGAATTTTTGACGAACCGGCACCACATCGGTCCCGTCCGTGCTGGATAAAAAAAAGTTTCCTGTACTTACAACTCTAACAGATTTGTCAAACATGATTTTCCTTTCATAAATCTGTGTTGACTCTGCCCAATCATATTATGATTGTTTAAGTGAGCTATTACCACGTCCCTAATAATAGATTCTAGCTTTTTCCCATCTACTGATGTCAAGTTAACTGGTTTATAGTTCCCTGTTTTCTCTCCTTTCTTGAATAGCCAGATTACATTTGCTACCTTCCAATCCACGGGGAACATTCTAGAATATAGAGAAGATGAAAACCAATGCATCCACTATCTCTGTAATCACGTCTTTTAAAACCCTAGGATGTTGGTCATCAGGTCCAGGGGATTTGTCGTCACTTAGTCCCATTCATTTTTCCATTACTCTTTCTTTATGTGGAAAACTGCCCAGGTATTTCCTGTCCACAAAAAGCAGGACAAATCCAACCCGGCCAATTACCGCTCCATCAGTCTACTCTCAATCATCAGCAAAGTGATGGAAGGTGTCATCGACAGTGCTATCAAGCGGCACTTACTCACCAATAACCTGCTCACTGATGCCCAGTTTGGGTTCCGTCAAGACCATTCGGCTCCCGACCTCATTACAACCTTGGTCCAAACATGGACAAAGGAGCTGAATTCCAGAGGTGAGGTGAGAGTGACTGCCCTTGACATCAAGGCAGCATTTGACCAAGTGTGGCATCAAAGAGCCCTAGTAAAACTGAAGTCAATGGGAATCAGGGGACAAATGCTCCACTGGCTGGAGTCATAACTAACACAAAGGAAGACGGTTGTGGTGATTGAAGGTCAATCATCACAGCCCCAAGACATCGCTGCAGGAGTTCCTCAGGGCAGTGTCCTAGGCCCAACCATCTTCAGCTGCTTCATCAATGACCTTCCCTCCAACATAAGGTCAGAAATGGGTATGTTCGCTGATGACTGCACAGTATTCAGCGCCATTCACAACTCCTCAGATAATGAAGCAATCCATGCCCGCATGCAACAACACCTGGATGACATTCAGGCTTGGGCTGATAAGTGACAGGTAACATTCGCGTCACAGAAGTGCCAGGCAATGACTGTCTCCAACAAATGAGAGTCTAACCACCTCCCCTTGACATTCAACAGCATTACCATCGTCGAATCCCCCACCATCAACATTTTGGGGGTCACCATTGACCAGAAACTTAACTGGACCAGCCACATAAATACTGTGGCAACAAGAGCAGGTCAGAGGCTAGGTATTCTGCGGCGAGTGTCTCACTTCCTGACTCCCCAAAGCCTTTCCACCATCTACAAGGCCTATGTAAGGAGTGTGATGGAATACTCTCCACTTGCCTGGATGAGTGCAGCTCCAACAACACTCAAGAAGCTCAACACCATCCAGGACAAAGCAGCCCATTTGATTGGCATCCCATCCACCACCTTAAACATTCACTCCCTCCACCACCGGCGTACTGTGGCTGCAGTGTGTACCATCTACAAGATGCACTGCAGCAACTCACCAAGGCTTCTTCGGCAGCACCTCCCAAACCCACGACCTCTTCCACCTAGAAGGACAAGGGCAGCAGGTACATGGGAACACCACCACCTCCAAGTTCCCCTTCAAGTCACACACCATCCTAACTTAGAAGTATATCGCTGTTCCTTCATCGTCGCTGGGTCAAAATCCTGGAGCTCCCCACCTAACAGCACTGTGGGAGTACCTTCACCACACGGACTGCTGCGGTTCAAGAATGTGGCTCACCACCTTCTCAAGGGCAACTAGAGATGGGCAATAAATGCTGGCTTTGCCAGCGACGCCCAGATCCCATAAGCGAATAAAAAATAAAAGTTTCTCATTCTCACTAGAAACTTGGTTCCCCACTATTTCTGGAATGTTTTTTGCGTCTTCTTCCGTGAAGACAGATACATAGGGCTAGATTTTCCTGGAGCCATCAGGCGGGGTTTCAGGTGTGTGGGGGGGGGAATCCCGAATTTGGGGGTCCCGACACCATCCCGCACAAAACCCCGCCCCACGCAACTTTCAGGGGCGGCAGGTACCCGCCCCGCACTGTGACCCGCCAAAACCAGGCGGGAAGGGATTAGTGCCAATTAACTGCCTGTTAACAGATAGTTAACAGGCAGTTTTTATCCGAATCCTTATTTTGAGGGGTGTCGTGTGGGATTCCCGACGGCTCCAAACCACGCCAGGTTAGAGCAGGCGGGCCGTCGGGTTGAAGGAGTTGGAGGGGTCGCGATGTCGGTGCTCAGGTGAGTGATGGGTGCATGAGTGCAAAGGTAAGTGTGTTTGGTGTGTCTAAAGTGTGTAAAGAACTTTTACTTACCTGTACTTACCTTAACAGCCTTTCTTCCTGTAGGCGTCGGGAGCCCATCACTCAGCCGGCACTTAAAGCGATCTGTCAAAAGTGACAGCCTTCAGCTTTGAGTGCTGCTGAGAGTTCTAACTGAGTCTGTGCAGAAGGACTCATGTTAGAACTCAGACTGTCAGTGTTTGGTAGCTTCAAACAGCTGTGAAACACTGCTATTTCATCTGTCAAGAACTCTTGACAGATGAAATTGTAGTCTGGGACGTCACCTGTTGCTGGGTGGCCCTTAATTGGCCTGCTGAGCCCGCTGGGCGGGCTTATCAAGGTCAATCAAAGGAAAATCACGCGGATTGGCTGGACGTCGATGTAGGCGGGTCAAAAACCCGAAAGTTGTAGTCCCGCCTTCTTCCCGACAGGTTCGGGGAAATTGACCCCATAGTATTTGTTTACTGTCTCTGCCATTTCCTTATTCCCCGTTATAATTTATCCTGTCTCTGTAAAGGACCCATGTTTACTTTCACTAATCTCTTCCCTTATACATGCCTATCAAAGCTTTTACAATCTGTTTTTATGTCTCTTGCTAGTTTACTCTCATATTCTATTTGCTCTCTCTTTTGCTCTCTCCCTCAATTTTTTGGTCATCCTTTGCTGAATTCCAAAATCCCCCCAATCCTCTGGCTTACTACTCTTTTTGGCAACATTATAAACCTCTTCCTTTAATCTAATACTATCTTTAACTTCTCTTGTTAGTCACGGTTGGACTATTTTTTCTGTGAGGTTTTTATTCCTTAAGGGAATGTATATTCATTGCGAATTATTAATTATTTCTTTCAACGTTTGCCAGTGCTTATCTACCATCATATCTTTGAATCTAGTTTCCCAATCTACCTTAGCCAACTTGCCTCTCATACCCACATAGTTTACTTGTTCAGTTTTAAGACCCTAGTTTTGGACTTAACTAAATCACACTCAAACTCAACATAAAATACTTTGGGAGTATCAACATGGAGAGGCAGTATAATCTAAATGGTACTAGTTTGAGGGGGTGCAAGAGTAGAGGGACCTGGGGGTGCATATTCACAAATCTTTCAAGGTGGCAGGGCAAATTGATAAGGCAGTTAAGAAAGTGTGTGGGATACATGGCTTTCTAAATAGGGGCATTGAATACCAAAAAAACAAAGTCATACTAAACCTTTATAAATCACTGGTTAGGCCCCAGCTGGAGTGTTGTATACAATTCTGGGCACCACACTTTAGAGGCCTTGGAGAGGGTACAGATGAGATTTACCAGGTTGATACCAGGGATGAGCAACTTAATTATGTGGAGAGATTGGAGAAGCTGGGATTGCTCTCCTTAGAGCAGAGAAGGTTAAGGGGAGACCTAATAGAGGTATTCAAAATTGAGTAATGTTGAAAAAGCAAGTAGGGAGAAACTGTTTCCTCTGGCAAGTGGATCGATAACTAGAGGTCATAGATTTAAAATAATTGGCAAAAGAACTAGAATGGAATTTTTTTCACACAGAGGGTTGTTAAGATCTGGAACGAATTATCTGAAAGGGTGGAGAAATCAGATTCCATAGGAGCTTTCAAAAGGTAATTGGACATGTACTTGAAGAGGATGAATTTGCAGAATTATGGGGGAAAATCTGGGGTGTGAGACGAAATTGGACAGCTCTTCAAAGAACCAGCACAGGCACAATGGTCCAAATGGGCTCCTTCTGTGCTGTAAAATTCTATGATTCTATGTAAACCTGTCATGCTGTATTTACACCCTTCCGTAGTAATAGTGTTATCGGTCCTCAGTTTTGTGTCTCCCAACTCCTAAGCTTGTTCTGCAGAGAAACCTCTATGCTGCAATCAATTCTTCTCTGCTTCCCAAATTGGCATGCATTTGCTATAACTATGAATAGTAATATAAAATCAAAGTATTATAAAAATAGAAGGACAGCAAATAGCAAATGAATTAGCAACTGAATTATGTCTCTGCATTCTGGTCCAATTATCTCTTGCCCTCTAACAGCTCTTCACCTGGAGATTATACTTAGATATCGTGGCTGGAGACATGCTGTAGGAGGGAGGGATTTAAATTCCTGAGGCATTGAGACCAATTCTGGGGAAGGTGGGACCTGTACAAGCTGGACGGATTACACCTCGGCAGAACCGGGACCAATATCCTCGCAGGGGGATATTTGTAAGACTCAGGGCCTGAAGGTCCATTAACGAGTGTATATTTCGAGTATTAACGTGGCTCGTCCACGGGGAAAAGTCCATCCAGGCTACACCACAACCACTGACATACAGGTCATGACCTTATTTCAGTTGATTCTTGCTGACATTAATATCTTAAAAACAAAAAGTTTAAAACAGTAATCAGATCAATTGAACATTCCAGGGATATCTTCTACTTCTACTGGATCCATCCTGTTTTATCGCCTAGCCACCGCATACACATTTTACCAATTGATGTCCTGTGAGTTTTCTGGAATGCAGATCCTAAACCAAATCACATGTCATTGAAAATCTGTAGGATTTCGAGGGTTAACAGTACCGTAAGCCTCGATATATCCTTTGCAAATGTTATATATTTATTTATCTGTAGAAATTCCATCAATGAATTATTCTTATTAAACCATTTTCCTCTAGCGCCTATGACAAAGCCGAAGAAGCTAACAGATGTTCCTTTTGTTAAGCCGAGAACTTCTTGTTGTAGATGACTGTATTTAGCGCACTTTTCACTCCAGGCCTTTTCTAACGACATGCTGCTGTCCTCTCATCTGACGGTAACATCTACCACACCAACTACCGATCCTTTCTTGAAGATCAGATCCGGCTTCCAGATTTTCCCCTCATTGTCAATTAACCTGGGCTGTTGGGAAGGATTTAAACTAGTTTGTCAGGAGGCTGGGAACCTAAGTGTGGGCCCAGGACAGAGAGAAACAAAGCTGGAAGTGCAAGTTAGAAAAGTAGTCAGCAAAACTACAGTAGTAGGGAGCAGAAACAAAGGCAGAAAGAGGGTCAAAGTGCAGAAAAATATTAAACAGGCAAAGTTGAAGGCACTTTATCTAAATGCATGTAGCATTCGCAACAAGGTGGATGAATTAATGGCACTAATAGAAGTAAATGGGTATAATGTAATTGTCATTACAGAGACATGGTTGCAGGGTAACTAAAGCTGGGAACTGAATGTTCCAGGGTACTCAACATTTAGGAAGGACAGACAAAAAGGAAAAGGAAGTGGCGTAGCACTGTTAATAAGGGATGAGATCGCTACGGTAGAGATAAAAGATCTTGGCTCACCAGATCGTGATGTAGAACTGGAATCAGTTTGGGTGGAGCTAAGAAACAGCAAAGGACAGAAAACATTGGTGGGAGTTGTGTATAGGCCACCAAACAGTTGTGGTACTGTAGGGCACAGTATCAATCAAGAAATTAGAAGTGCATGTAACAAGGGCAATACAGTAATCATGAGGGACTTTAATCTACATATTGACTGGGCAAATCAAATTACCACTAATGGTGTGGAGGGCGAATTCTTGGAATGCATGCGAGATGGTTTCCTGGATCAGTATATGGAGGAACCAACCAGGGAACAGGCTATTCTGGATCTGGCACTATGTAATGAGAAAGGGCTAATCAATAATCTTGTGGTAAAGGGGCCTTTAGGGACAAGTGACCATAATATGATTGAATTTTACATTAAGTTGGAGAGTGATGTAGTCCAATCTGAAACTAAGGTCTTCAATCTAAACAGAGAAAACTACAAGGGTAAAAGGGACAAGTTGGCCATGGTAGATTGTGAGTCTACACTAAAAGGTATGAAGGTGGACATACAATGGCTAACATTCAAGGAAATAATGCATAATTTGCAACAAACATATATTCCTCTAGAGTATAAAAACCCAAAAGGAAAAGTGATCAAACCATGGCTAACAAAAGAAATTAAAGCTAGTATTAAGTCAAAGGAGGAAGCTTATAAAGTTGCCAGAAAAAGCGGTCAGCCTGAGGATTGGGATCTTTTTAGAAATCAGTAAAGAGGGACCAAGAAATTGATAAAGAAAGGGACAATGGAATTTGAGCACAAACTAGCGAAAAATATAAAAATGGATTGTAAAAGCTTCTATAGGTATGTGAAAAGGAAAAGCCTGGCGAAGGTAAATGTAGGTCCTTTACAGTCAGAGATGGGTGAATTTATAATGGGGAATGAGGAAATGGCAGAGAAATTAAATAAATACTTTGTTTCTATCTTCACGGAGGAAGACACAAAAAACCGCCCAGAAATACGAGAAAACCAAGGGAGTGGCGAGAATGAGGAACTTAAAGAAATTATTATTAGTAAAAAAATTACTAGCAAAATTAATGGGACTAAAAGTCGATAAATCCCAAGGACCAGATGACCTACATCCTAGGGTTTTGAAAGAGGTGGCCATTGGGATAGTGGCCGCATTGGTTGTCATCTTCCAAAATTCTATAGATTCTGGAACGGTTCCTGCAGATTGGAGGATAGCATATGTAGCCCCACTACGTAAGAAAGGAGGGAGAGAGAAAATGGGGAACTACAGACCTGTTAGCCTTACATCAGTAGTTGGGAAAATGCTGGAATCTATTATAAAGGATGCAATAACTGGGCACTTAGAAACTAATAGTAAGATTGGGCAGAGTCAACATGGATTTATGAAAGGGAAATCCTGTTTAACAAACCTATTGGAGTTCTTTGAGGATGTAACTAGTGGAGTAGACAAAGGGGAACTGGTAGGTGTGGTGTATTAGGATTTTCAGAAGGCTTTCGATAAGGTCCCACACAAGAGGTTGGTGAACAAAATTAGGGCATATGGAATTGGGGGTAATATACTAGCATGGATTGAGAATTGGTTAACAGAGAGAAAACAAATAGGGATAAACGGGTCTTTTTCAGGATGGCAGGCTGTGACTCGTGGGGTACCGCAAGGTTCGGTGCTTGGGCCCCAGCTATTCACAATCTATATTAATGATTTGGATGAGGGGACTAAATGTAACATTTCCAAATTTGCTGATGATACAAAGCTAGGTGGCAGTGTCAATTGCGAAGAGGATGTGAAGAGGCTTCAAGGGGATCTTGACAGGCTCAGTGAGTGGGCGAGAACATGGCAGATGGAATATAATGTGGATAAATGTGAAGTTATCCACTTTGGTAGAAAAAACAGAAAGGCAGAGTATTTCCTAAATGGTGAAAGATTGGGGAATGCAGATGTTCAAAGGGACCTGGGTGTCCTTGTACATGAGTCACTGAAAGTGAATGTGCAGGTACAGCAAGCCATTAGGAAGGCAAATGGTATGCTGGCCTTCATTACAAGAAGATTTGAGTACAGGAGTAAAGAAGTCTTACTCCAATTAGATAGGGCCTTGGTGAGACCACACCTTGAGTACTGTGTACAATTTTGGTCTCCTTACCTAAGGAAGGATATACTTGCCATAGAGGGAGTGCAACAAAGGTTCATGAGATTGATTCCTGGGATGGCGGGACTGTCGTATGAGAAGAGATTGAGTAAACTAGGCCTGTATTCGCTTGAATTCAGAAGAATGAGAGGGGATCTCATTGAAGCATACAAAATTATTACAGGGCTTGATAGGGTGGATGCTGGGAGAATGTTTCCCTTGGCTGTGGAATCTAGAACCAGGGGCCACAGCCTCAGGATAAAGGGTAGGCCATTCAGGACTGAGATGAGAAGAAATATCTTCACACAGAGGGTGGTGAACCTTTGGAATTCTCTACTCCAGAGGGCTGTGGAGGCTCAGTCATTGGGTATATTCAAAACAGAAGTCGATAGATTTCTGACTAGTAAGGGCATCAAGGGATATGGCGATAGGGCCAGTGAATGGAGTTGAGGCAGATCAGCCATGATCTCATTGAATGGCGGAGCAGGCTCGAAGGGCCAAATGGCCTACTCCTGCACCTATTTCTTATGTTCTTGTTCTTATTTGACTCTCAGTGCTCAATGTCATGGGAGAGGTCGACTAACACTTTAAAGATTTTTGGGATTTTCTATAAAGAAGGAAGTGCGAAGGAATTTCAATGAGTATCCTTGATAAATTTTTGAACACTGAAGTAACATTACTAAACAATATGGTTGCTTTGTACTTTTGTTAAATGAAGGTAACCAGATCACCCTTATTAACTAAAAAAACTGGGTGGGTTAGGAGCGTGGAGGTAGTTAAATTGTTAAAAATCGGAATCCCGACATGAACCCGCCTCCAACGCCCCCACTTCCGGTTTTAACAGAGGCAGGATGGGGGTGGACAGTCAACCCGCTGCCAGGAGCTGGGATGTCAATTTAAATATTACAATGAGGCTGGAAGCCTCTTTAACCTCTATTTTGTGTTTAACTGTAGTTGGTCGAGTTTTACAACACCTCGTAAAACCTGGAAGTTACAGCAAGGTGAGGACGGCTGCATCCAGGAAGTAAGTGCTTTTATACCTACCTCCTGGATCCAGGGACCCTGCCTAATCCAGCCCCCATGATTGGAGACCTCCCCACGAGGCCTCCGATCACCTTCCCGGACCTCCGCCCCCCACCGATGATGCTGAGGCCGGCCCCAATCTTCTCTTCCCCCAAACCGATGGTGCTGAGGCTGGCCCCACCGATCTTCCTTCGCCATCTAGCTGGCTGCAGGTGGGAAACAAAGGCTTCAGATGCAAATCACGCCCTGCCAGTAAAATCGGCAGTGCCTGCGGGAAACCCATTCTCCTGGGTTTTCCACCCGCCTCGGAGCCCACCCCAACCCGCCTCCCCCATTAAAATCCAGTCCCTTGTCTCTCAAATGGTTGGCCATTCTGTCAGTTATAATGTCCATACAGTAATTATCTTCAAAATAGAATCTTGGCAATCTCCTTAAGAGAAATGCAGAATACATGCAGGGCATTTAAAGAAATGAATAACCCCTTAAAGAAGCAATGCTTTGCTGTAATATAATATAAAATATAAACTATATAAATGCTGGGAGCCTCAAATAAAAACAGGAAAGGCTGGGAGGCCATTTTTATTATTTGTTCTTTAGGATGTGAACAACACAGTCAAAGCAACATTTATTACCCATTCTGAGCTGCCATGAGGGCATTAAGAGATAATGTGGGACTGGAGTTACATGTAGGCCAGGTGATATGGTATGGGTGGCAGGCCTTCTCTAAAGAATGTAAATGAACCAGTTGGATTTTTACAATAATCCAGCAGCTTTTATGATCACTATTGAACTCAATTTTGCAGTTTGCCATGGTGGAATTTTACCTCATGACTACAATATCACAAGTCCCCTACCTTAACCACTACACTACTGTAATTGTCAGAGAGATTATTGTTCTGAGTAACAGCAGGTCCATCAGAATCTGAACAGAGGAAAGTTAGGTTAACATTTTGAATAGAAATTCTTCACCAGAATTCATGAAAGATCTCCATCCAAAATATTAGCCAGTCCTATTATATACTTTTCCCATTTTCTTATAGCACAATTTGTACTATGTTTGTAACTTTACAGTATCTGACATGAATCTTGTCATTCATGTGGAAATGACTTACGGAATAATACTGGACGGACTGCTGGTGGCGCTGTTCAGGGAGAGTATAAATACTCGGGCATGGGCCCAGCTTGCTCAGGACATTCTTTAACAGGAACTAGTGAAGGACACAACTAGATCTCCATGTTGAAAAACAGTTGATTAAAGCCTTGTTTAATACTCAGACCAAGTGCCTAGTAGTTTTCTTACGTCAGTATCTTAGTGTTGTTTTTTTTATTTAGTCACCATGTGAAGAATCGAAACCTCTGACACAAATTCAGAACTGTTTCCTGGTTCAATTTTAGCCACAGGTATGGTAGCATTGTGGTTGTCTTACTGGACCAGTAAGCTAGTAGGCCTTGACTAATGACCTGGTGACACATGAGTTCAAATCCCACCACGGCAGCTAGGGAATTTAAATTCAGTTAATTAAATAAAAAGCTAGTATCAGTAATGGTGACCATGGAACTACCGGATTGTTGTAAAAACCCATCTGGTTCACTAATGTCCTAAAGGAAATCTGCTGTCCTTACCTGGTCTGGCCTATATATGACTCTAGACCCACAGCAATGTGGTTGACTCTTAACTGCCCTCTGAAATGGCCACTAGCAAGTCACCACCTTCTCAAGGGCAATTAGGGACGGGCCCACATCCCATCAATATAAAAGAAAGTGTGCATCTAATTATAATGCAATCTTTATTTTAGTAAATACCACCATATGGTTTTAAAATGTGTAATTTTATTTTGAATTTTAATAGTACCTGCGTGAATTCAAACAACGATGTAACACCTCTCCAGTTTTCTATCCACGACTCTTACATCTTAAAGCTTATTGTTACATGTTGGCTGGCCAAGTGGGACACGCAAACCATCTTCTTGATCGCGCCTTAGATTTTAGCAAGACACATGGAAATATATTAGAAGAAAACTGGATAAAGATAAGTAGAGTAAGTACTACCTGTTATTGTGATTGCCATTTTGTTTGGTTGTTGGTAAAACAGGTAAACTATTAAAAGAAGGAAATGCAGTTATAAGCATATTAAATAAAGCTAAAACCAAAGTCTAACCATCCCCTTTCTGAGCCCAGTCTGTACACCTTACACACTTCAGTTTGCATACTTTGTGACCTGCAAATATTCATCCATCCAACATAAATTCCCAGCTTACTAATTAAGGCAAGATGATGTTTCACTTTCCAGTATTTTGCTGATCCTGCTGGTCTTTTTGCTGTCTTGGTCCTTTCATTGTTTCCCCTAATGCTAACCAATGTTCTAGGTTAATTTTGCACTTTCACTCAAACCTACTACAGAGTTGACATGCTGTGACAACTGGGCTCCACAATATTGCAAAATATTTTGCAATATTCTTCTGTCACTATGCATGTGGTTGAACCCATGCTGCCGTGTCCACAAGTGTATAGACGCAAGTTCTCATTCCTGCATACACTGAGAGTGTGATGAGGCAATGGAAGGATAGCTTAGGTTCATGTGTCCATCTTCCCTGTTGGTTCTGTAAATAACAACAACAACAACTTGTATTTATATAGAGCCTTTAACATAGTAAAACATCCCAAAGCGCTTCACAGGAGCGTTATCAAACAAAATTTGACACCGAGCCACATAAGGAGATATTAGGGCAGATGACAAAAAGCTTGGTCAAAGAGGTCAAGGAGCGTCTTAAGGAGGAAAGAGAGGTGGCGAGGTTTAGGGAGGGTATTTCAGAGCTTAGGGCCATGGCAGCTGAAGGTACGGCTGCCAATGGTGGAGCGATTAAAATTGGGGATGCTCAAGTGGCCAGAATTGGAGGAGCACAGATATCTCGGAGGATTGTAGGGCTGGAGGAAATTACAGAGAGGGAGGGACAAGGCCATGGAGAAATTTGAAAACAAGAATGAGAATTTTAAAATTGAGGCATTGCTTTACAGAGGTCAGCGAGCATGGGAGCGATGGGTAAATGGGACTTGGTGCGAGTTAGGACACATGTAGCAGAGTTTTGGATGACCTCAAGTTTACAGAGGGTAGAATGTGGATGGCCGGCCAGGAGTGCATTGGAATAGTCAAGTCCAGTGGTAACAAAGGCATGGATGAGGGTTTCCTCAGCAGATGAGCTGAGGCGGGGTGGAGTCGGCAATGTTACGGTGGTAGAACTAGGTGGTCTTAGTGATGGCGCAGATTTTTAAATTCTCATCCTTGTTTTCAAATTTCTCCATTGTCTTGCCCCTCCCTATCTCTGCAATCTCCTCCAGCCTTACAGCCCTCCGATATATCTGTGCTCCTCCAATTCTGGCCTCTTGAGCACCCCTGATTTTCATCATTCCACCATTGGCAGTGTAATGTCCGTGTGTAATTGAGACACGGACTGCAGAAGTTGGTTATAACAGGTGTTTACTGAATGGAGACAAAACTGGAACTACTATACAAAGTTACTGCACAGGCTTATATACAGGGGTGGTCACTACTGGTACTGCAGTATACAGGGGCTGCAGAATATAGTTCCTTCTTCAAGGTACATACACTACAATTCCTCCCCTTTTAGCTAAACAGTACATAACATTCGATTAATAATTAAATAACATATCTACAATTACAGTTGCTATATACATCAGCTGAAGTTAATCAATTATAAATTCAGTCTTTGAGGAGGCTTCCTGATTCTGTCCGGATAATGCCTCTTTAGGGTATCAGGTTCTTCTGGCAAAGTTGATTCGGGATCAACGTCGTTGTTTGGTTCGTCTGCTTCCAATATCACCGATTCTGAGGTAGATGCAATTGGTACTTCGGTTTCATCACCAGGTGTATAGGATCGTGGTGTAGATTTGACGTTTTCCAGTGACTCTAGAATCTGGTCAGCATGGCGTCTTACAATGCTCTCTCCAACGTCCACGGTATACATTAGAGGTCCTTGCCGTGTGCAGATCGTTCCTGGCTGCCATTTCTCTGTGCGGTAGTCCCGGGCCAAAACTGGTTGACCTATCTTGAAACTCCTGGTTGGCCTTTCATTCATATTCTGAAACTGCCTGTTCTCCACATCTCTTCTGATGTTTGGCTTAACCAAATCCAAGCGGCATCGTAGTCTTCGATTGAAGAACATCATGGCTGGAGTTTGGTTGGTAACCGCATGTGTCACATTCCGGTAGGCAAACAAGAAGTTATCCATCTTGTGTTGTAGGGGTATGTCTTCATTACACATTGCCTTGATAGCCTTCTTGAATGTTTGAACGAACCTCTCAGCCAATCCATTGGTGGCTGGATGATATGGGGCGGATGTGTAATGCTTAACACCATTGTTCTTTAAGAACCTCCGGAACACTTCGGACACAAACTGTGGTCCATTGTCGGAGCAAATCTGTTCAGGCAGCCCAGTTCTGGCGAATATGGTTCATAAGACTGTGATAGTTTTTTCTGTGGTGGTTGAGGATATTTTTATTACCTCTGGCCACTTTGAATGTGCATCCACCGCAATTAAAAACATCGAGTCCATAAATGGACCAGCAAAATCAATGTGTACCCTTTGCCATGGAGATGAGGGCCACTCCCATGGATGTAGAGGGGCTTGTGGTGGGGCGTTTTGGACCTTCTGGCATCCTGTACAGCTCTTGGTCATCTCTTCGATTTCTCTATCGATTCCCGGCCACCACACAAACGCTCTCGCTACGTTCTTCATTTTTACCCCTCCCAGATGACCCTCATGAAGCTCATTGAGCACTCTATCCTTCAATTTGGGTGGAATTACTACTCTGGATCCACACATCAAGGTTCCTCGGCACACTGACAGCTGTTTTCTTCTCGGCGAGAATGTTCGCCATGTGCTGGCCATCCCTTCACCGTTAAATCATAGACCCTGGAGAGTGTCGGGTCATTTCGTGTTTCCTTTTCTATGTTTGCATTCGTCACAGGTAGACATTCGACTATGGTCAAGTGGAATATCTCCACAGGATCCACTGCAGGTGCTTCTTCCACCGTCGGCAACTGTAGGCGCGACAATCCATCAGCATTCCCATGCTGTTTAGTTCCTTTGTACTCTATGTCATATTGGTGTGCCCCTAGGAAAAGGGACCACCTCTGTAGCCGTTGTGCTGTCATTATCGGGACGCCCTTCTTAGGGTTGAAAATGGAGACAAGAGGTTGATGATCAGTTAGTAGAGTAAATTTCTGTCCGTGCAGGTAGTGATTGAACTTCTTCACCCCCCCACACCAGGCTGAGGGCCTCTCTGTCAATCTGGGCGTAGTTACGCTCGGCTGAAGTTAACGAGCGTGACGCAAAAGCTATCGGCCTCTCTGAACCATCAAGGAATTTATGTGACAGTACCGCTCCAACGCCGTAGGGAGACGCATCACACGCCAGTCTTATCGGTAGTAATGGGTTGTAGTGAGCCAATACTTCTCTTGAAGTGATCAGGCCTTTACACTTCTGAAAGGCCCGCTTACATTCATCGCTCCATTTCCATGCTACTCCAGTTTGTAGCAGGGCGTTCAGTGGGTGCAGTATTGTGGACAAATTCGGCAAAAACTTATGGTAGTAATTCACCAATCCGAGGAATGACCTCAGTTGCGACACATTTTCAGGCGCTGGAGCCTTAACTACCGCTTCAATTTTGTCAGGGGACTTATGTAACCCCTCTTCATCAATCACGTGGCCACAATACGATATTTGTTTCTTAAAAAACTCGCACTTGGGGCGATTGGCTCGTAGCCCATGTTCTCTTAGTCTAGTGAGCACCTGCTCTAGGTTGGCAAGGTGTTCACTGTCATCTTCACCTGTCACTAGGATGTCATCCAAGTAACACTGAGTCCCCGGAATCCCTTGCAGGACTTGTTCCATCGCTCTTTGCCATATAGCCGGAGCTGATGCTACTCCGAATACCAGTCGATTATACTGGCAAAGACCTTTGTGAGTGTTTATCGTGAGATATTTCCTAGAGGATTCTTCAACCTCCATCTGCAAATATGCTTGCGCTAGGTCAATTTTTGTAAAACGTTTCCCTCCAGATAGTGAGGCGAAAATATCTTCTATCCTCGGAAGAGGATACTGTACTGTGTGAAGGACTGGGTTCACAGTCACCTTGAAGTCCCCACAGATGCGAACCTTCCTCGGCTCCTCAGACTTATTGTTTAACGTTTTCTTCATGACAGGAACGATGGGTGTCGCCCACTCGCTCCAGTCTACCTTAGATAACACGCCTGCATTCTCCAGATTCTCCAGCTCTGCCTCGACGGCTGGGCGAATTGCATACGGTACCGGTCTTGCTTTAAAAAACTTGGGAATTGCATTCTCTTCTATTTTTATCGAGGCGGTTACGCCTTTAAGAGTTCCCAGTCCTTGTTGAAATACCTCTTTAGCGTTAGCTAAGATTTTTGACAATCGTCCAGGTGTGACGTCGTCATCCTTTTTACCAGCCACAGTCAGTGCCTGAATGGAGTGCCAGTCTAAACTTATCCATTCACATCCCAATAACGGTGGTCCACCATCTTGCAGTATGTACAGATACAATTTCTGTATTTCCTTGCCGTTGTATTCGACAGGCACCCTTATTTTCCCTCTGGGGTATACTTTCTGCCCCGTATATGTCTTCAAGACAATGGATGTGTCTTTCAAGGGTATGTGTGAGAATAGCCGCTCATAGTCTCGTCGATTCATGACGGTCAGGGCTGATCCTGTATCCAATTCCATTTTGACTTGGGACCCTGCTATTGTGAGGGTGACCCAAATGGTTCGGTGATCCTCTTTTGTGATTACGTTGTGTAGTTTGAGACAGCTTAGTCTCTTGTTCCCGGATTCACTATCGCTCTTCTGGTCTTCGGAACTACTGTCCGTCATCTTTTGTACTTTCCTGTACTTTTCCTTAGTAGTCTTTTTGTTGTCGTTAGTCTTCTTCCCGGACCTGCAAACTTGTGCAATGTGTCCCATCTTTCCACACTGCCTGCATGTTTTGTCCTTGAACCAGTAGTCCTTCTGGTCATGGGTTGTTCTGCCGCAGCAATAACATTTTTCAAATCCCCGTGTCATTTCATGGGAGCCGTATTCCTGTGGCTTTTGCTGTATTTCCGCAGCTCCCCTTGCTGCTGCTTTGTACGATACTGCCACGCTGAAAGCTTTATCTAGCGTCAGCTCTTTCTCTGAGAGTAACCTCTTCTGGGTTCCTTCACTCAGGAGTCCACAGACAAATTTGTCCCGTAGGGTATCTGCCAGTCCTGCTCCGAACTGGCAGTGCTTTGATAGCTTGCGTAGTTCCGTAAGGTAATCAGCATTGCTCTCATCTTTATGCTGATTTCTCTTGTGGAATTTAAATCTTTCTGCTATCAGCAGCGGTGTAGGATTTAGGTGTTCCTGTAGGATATCAACAATTTCGTTAAAACTCTTCTCCATCGGTTTGACTGGAGTGATCAGGTTCCGCAATAGGCCGTACGTTCTTGCGCCCATTAAGTTTAGTAGTACCGATGCCTTTTTCTCATCGGCTACTTCATTTGCCTTGCAATATACTTCGACTCTTTCCACATACGTGGTCCAGTCTTCTATTTCATTATTGAAGGCAGTGATATTGCCAGTCTTCGGCATCTTGGAGATCTAAGATGGCGCCTCCCGCGCTTTGCCTTCTTCCCCGATTGAACAAAATGGCGCCTCCCGCGCTTTTCCTTCTTCCCCGCTGGATTAAGATGGCGCCTCCCGCGCTTTCTGTCTTTTCCGCTGCTGCCAACGCTGTTGCTGGCGTTTTTATGCCTTGATGGCGATGCCCTATGGTCTTCGCGCGCTTCCCCCCGTGCTGCTGCCAACACCGCTCTCCGCGGTCCTCGTGGCAAACTGCAGCTCCTCGCGGCTTTCTGCGCTTCTAATTTCTTTTTCTTTTATTTTAGTTACTGTTCCCGTCGTCAGAGCAGACCTTATGGGACACTTTCCTCCCTCTTCTCGGGTCTGTACGCTGCCCGGCTTCATAGCACCGGCTGCGCCCTGTGTGCTCCACCCTCTCTCTCTCTCTCCTCTTCCCGACAACGCTGCTCGGCCCTGTTGAAAAGCCACCCGATCGAGCTCTAGCCCGCCGCAGCCCAGGAAGGATCAGTGTACTACCTGCCACCAGCCCGATTAGCTGGAACACCATAGACTGGAGAATCAAGCCCAGCTCTCGACAGCCTCTCCTGCAAATCTTCGAATTCGATGAATCAGAGGGCGGTTGTCCACGGTCGACGCCCGTTTCTTCTGTTTGTTTTTTTTTTCTTTTTGGATTTCTTCCTTCTGGCCTCGACCTCTAATAACTTCGCTTCAGGGATGGATCCCCGTGAGGTGGTGCAGAACTGTAGGTAAGTTCGGATCTGTTCATCGCCAATGTAATGTCCGTGTGTAATTGAGACACGGACTGCAGAAGTTGGTTATAACAGGTGTTTACTGAATGGAGACAAAACTGGAACTACTATACAAAGTTACTGCACAGGCTTATATACAGGGGTGGTCACTACTGGTACTGCAGTATACAGGGGCTGCAGAATATAGTTCCTTCTTCAAGGTACATACACTACAGGCAGCTCATCATGGGGTCAAATATGACACCCAGGTTGCAGTCAGTTTCTGCCTCAGACAGTTGCCTGGGAGAGGGATGGTGTCGGTGGCTAGGGAATGGAGTTTGTGTCAGGGACCAAAGACAATCGCTTCTGTCTTCCCAATATTTAGTTGGAGGAAATTTCTGCTCATCCAATACAGGATGTCGGACAAGCAGTCTAACAATTTAGAGACAATGCAGGGGTTGAGAGAAGTGGTGGTGAGGTAGAGTTGGGGTGTCATCAGCGTACATGTGGAAAATGACGCTGTGTTTTCGGATGATGTCCCCAAGGGGCAGCATGTAGATGAGAAATAGGAGGGGGCCAAGGATAGGTCCTTGGGGGACACCAGAGGTAACAATGCGGGAGCGGGAAGAGAAGCCTTGGAGAAACATTGGAGGAGGATGGTGTGGTTAACTGTGTCAAAGGCTGCAGACAGGTCGAGCAGGATAGTTCACCTTTCTCACAGTCACACAGGATGTCATTTGTGACTTTAGAACCTCCTCTAAAAGACTTTGCTTTCTGCCACACAAACATGATTATTTTGCATATATATGAAGTGGAAAAAGATATTAGCAGAGGTCAAGCATCTTATTAAAGATATTAAGCCAGTAAGTGAGCAATTGCAACTGACTCTGGATTGTGGTTTATTTTTCTGACGATGTAAGTTTTGCTCGAAACTGGTTGTGTGCCTTACATCGGCAACTTGGAATTCAACTTCCTCTTCCTTAACACCTATATAGCAATAAGCATTTCTCCACAATAGGACAGCTGTATTAAAGATATGATACAAGCCCAGATAATAGCATGAATGAAATTGATAGCTTGACAAGAGCTATCAACACTGAGGTTTTTAGTCAGAATTGGTCACAAAACTTAAATGTCGCCTCATGCCAAAACTAAAAAAGTAGTTGAAGTAGCATACTGCATCCTTCAGACAAGCTTCACAGGACTAATTGTCCACATGTTAGTCCAGCTTTACTGCTCTGTTCCAGCTGATGGTCATTGTAGGACTAACTGAAGAAAATCAGTAATATGGATCTGAATAAGTTGCACATGCTGGTAACTATGAAATGAAGTTCTTTCGGCCAATCAATACTCAAAAATTGTGATCTCAAATCAGAAAGAATATACATTGAATATAATATAAAAGCAGTTGGTGTGAAACCATACCAGAAAAGGTATGCTTTGAAAATTAAAACAAACTCTCAGGGCACCCTGTATATTTTAACAATTGAAAAGAATTAACAGCTATTTTCAATTATTAAACATCACACTGACTGTAGATGCACACAATACAAGTGGGAGCCATATTTTCACTACTTGTTTGCATCATTGAGAAGACCAAGCTCCACATATTCATATTCAAATGGATGACAGTGAACAGAAGGTGTAACAGTAATTAGCTTTAACATTAAATCCCTAACCAGTCCAATTGTTAGTTCAATATCCCACTCTCTAAATCAGTAAATAGCAATATGACCGAGGCTGCCTCAATTGTAATGAGATTCCTCAGCTGATATGGAAAACCAGCAACAGCAAAACAACTTGGGCGGACTCTTACCTTCCAGGCCGAGTTCGAGGTGGGATTGCTGGTTTTCGGGTTCCAGTCCCGCCCCCAGCGACGTCTGATGAACTGACGCTATTTTGCCCTGATTGGCCTTGTTAAGTCCGCCCTGCGGGCTTGCCGGCCAATTAAGGGAAAGCCAGTGTCAGATGACGTCAGTTGATGATGCTTCATCTGCCGGTTTTCTTAAAGGCATATGCACCACACTTGTTTGACAGATGATTTGACAGTGTTTGACAGCATTGAGGTGCCAGTAAACACTGACAATCACTGTCCAAAGGTGAGCCCTTGCACCCAGGCTCTCGAATTACTCTCTCCTTAGGATAAAACAGATGGCAGCTGCAGTTGCGATTGCAGAAGCCATCTGTCACTTCTCCCATTGAGGTGAGGCTACACAAACACTTCACAGCTTGTCACCTACAGAAACATCTAACCACATTAAAAATTACTTTCACAACTTTTCCTTACCTCTGATACTAACCTGTGTCCCATTGCATGCTTCACACCATTTCTGCAGCTGTCATCCAAACATCAACATAACAACAGACCCACAGCACGCCTCACTTACTCTGGCGGGGTTCTCCGACGTCGGGAAGCCCACAGCAGCAGTCAAAAAATTGGAAAAAGCCTCTTAACTGCCTGTTAACTACTTGTTAATAGGCAGTTAAGTGGCTATAATCCTCTTCCCGCCATTAGGATTCGGGTCCCTGCGCAAACTGGGGCCCCGACTCCCAGGAAGATTAGTTGGAGGCAGGTTGGAAGCGGGTTTGGGACACGCTCCCATTTTCGGGAATTTTCCCAGCAGTCCTGCCTCCAGACCCGCCTCCTCAGGGCTGGTAAAATCCAGCCCCTTGTATTTATATAGCACCTTTAATGTAGTGAAATGTCCCAAGGCGCTTCCCAGGAGCGTTACCAAACAATATTTGGCACCGAACCACATAAGGAGATATTAGGGCAAATGACCAAAAGCTTGGTCAAAGAGGTAGGTTTTAAGGAGCATCTTAAAAGAGGAGAGAGAGGTAGAGAAATGGAGAGGTTTAGGGGGGGAATTCTGGAGATTAGGGCCTCAGCAGCTAAAGGCATGGCCGCCAATGGTGGAGCGATTAAAATTGGGAATGTGCAAGAGGCCAGAATTGGAGGAGTGCAGATATCTCGGAGGGTTGTAGGGCTGGAGGTGGTTACACAGATAAGGAGGGGCGAGGCCACGGAGAGATTTGAAATCGAGGCATTGCTTAACTGGAAGCAGATAAGTCCCAGATATGGAAGAGACCCCGAAAAAGCTTCATAAGAACTGTAAGGGAATATTTGCCAAGCCAAATCAACATGATGCATTTTTTGGCTGCAAATATCATTATGGTAGCTCTTTTTGCACATTTTCAAACTGTATTTCCTCCACTGGATGTTCCAGAATATATGTGGGATGTATAATGAAACACGACTTGCATTTCTTGAAGATCTCAGAGTTATATTTATGCTACCAACCTCTGACTCATTCTATCCTATTTATTTCTGGGGTATCGCCTGGAAGATGTTTGCTGTGTAATATCTCATGTGCTCTTTAACCTTATTGCAGATGAATGCTGTGTAAGCTACTCATGGCTGTCTTCCAGTCACAGTCCAATAAGTATTTGCCTGTATCTCACTCACACAATATTTGTTTAGTGTATTGGTTGTCATGCATACAATAAGAAATTGATATGCTTGGAAATAAGGTACCTTGTTTTACGTGCTGCTTATTTTACAGTAGGAACACATTCTCAGCTGACCCTTGTCATCATATTCCATTTTTAAAAATTATTATTTGTTCTTGGAATGTGGACTCCTCTGGCAAGGCCAAATTTATTGCCCATCCCTAGCTTCCCTGAGAAGATGGTGGTGGGCCTTCTTCTTGAACTGTAGATGTCCTTGTGGTGTTGGTGCTTCCACAATGGTGTTAGGTAGGGAATTCCAAGATTCTGACCCAGTGACGATGAAGTATGATATGTGACTTGGAGGAGAGCTTGGAGATGAAGGTGTTCCCACACACTGCTGCTCTTGTTCTTCTTGGTGGTAGATGTCACAAAAAGGGAAATAAACATAGTGAGCTGCTGCAGTAGATCGTATAGACTGTACATACTGCAGCCACAGTGTACCAGTGGTAGACGGATGGATGTTGAATCCAGTGGGAGAGGTACAGATCAAACAATCTGCTCTGTCCTGGAAGGTGCTGAGCTTAAGTGCTGTTACACCTGCACCCATCTAGGCTAGTGGTGAATATTCCATCACATTGCTGACTTAAACCTTGTAGATGGTGGAGAGGCTTTGCGGGATCAGAAAGTGAGCCACTTGTCACAGAGTACCCAGCCTCTGCCCTACTCTTGTAGCCACATTGTAGATATGGCTGGCCTTTTTCAGTATCTTATCAATGGTGACCCCCAGGATGTTTAGGGTGGGAGCCTTGGCCTTAGACAGCGGATTCCTTATTTGGCTTTGATTCTCTGATTTAGCCTCATACCCACTTTCTCATAATTGTTTTTTTAAATTATATTTTAATCCTAATATTTCCCCTAGAGTGCTTGCTTAACAATGTCTAGCCACTGATCTGAAGTGGTTGAGGATTCTTCATCATTAACATTGCTTGATATTGCCAGGCACCAAAAAAAAATCAACATTAATAAATGTTATGAAATTCTTACCGATTTGTTTTTACTGTGTTATTAGGATGCATGGTTTATAGGCGAAGGTGAAGATGAGCCTGAAAATTTATGGTTGAAAGCAGCTAAAAGCATGCCAACCTGGGAAGAAGTAGCAGGTGTATCTCCAAGTTCTAGGTATCTTCTACAGGCAATAAGAGACATTAACGATGTTGCCATAGATGAAAGCACATTACCAAACAAGTCAGAGGCTGACTTAGTATGCATTCCGTACTAATCGAACTCAATATTGTGAAGCCTATAGGTAATTACTTGCCACTAATAGTTCAATCAATTGTTACTCTGTGGTGATTCCATTCCAAGTATTTTCATTCCTCCAAATAAAATGTGTGAATAAGTATTTTGTTACTGCTTATATTAATGATGGGGACCTTTTAAAGCAATTATAAATAGGTTTAACTTTAACACTTTTTTCTTTAAATTGATGGCTATTAACTCAATACTTCTACAATCATGATATTTCAGTTATGTATGCTAATTCTTGGGCCTCACACTGCCAGCTTAGAGACTTTTCCAAAACAGTTCCAATGATGTAATTTATGATTACTGTGTAAATAACAATGCTCAAAAAACAGAGATAGAAAAAAGCTGAAGATATTTAAGTTGATTATAATACCAATAGCATTTTTATTTTAAAAGGAGTCCTCGTACTTGATCATTTTTGTTGATAATAGCTTAACATTGACACCAATCACACCCAAATAATTAACCTTTTCCACTTTTGTTAATGGATAACTTTTACCCAAAGAAGTGCAGGATGACAATGAGCCATTTTAGGTGCAAAAGAAAGTGTACTCCCAAGCATGGCCACTCTTAACAGCGGGTCATCTCAGTCTGGAAATAAGTCCAAGACACATGCAAGCAATGCAAAAGAGCTAGGCCATAGAAAAGAGAACTATCCAGTTCCAAAAGATGAGAGTTTTGAAGTCAGCAGTTGTAAATTATAGCCAAGCTTTGCAGCAGGGCTTGGTTATCAAAAATGATCATGAAACCTCATCCTATGCCACAAAGACTGGGAACAAAGGAAGATAAGACTGCATTGACACTTCCTACAAAGAGTTGGTTGGGACTAAACACCTAGGCCTAGAAATTCAGTATAGCCACGTTTGGGGCGCTACAGCCGGGCGTTCGCTAAATTTTGCGCCCGGCTCAACTTAGCGCCACCTTCGCCGATATTCAGTTGCATCGCCCCAAGAGGTTGCTGCTGCGCTAAAGCAGGCGATGCACGACTATCATAAGGCGCTAAGCCGGCGAGCCGGGGCGCTACCACCGAGGGCGGGCGCAGCGCAGGTGCGGCGAGTTGCTGATTGAAGGCAGACATGCTGGCGCTGGTCAGCTCTTAAAGGGGGAGGGTGGATTTGTTTGGCTGCCACGCCCTGCACACTGCAGCCCTGAATCAAGGCCTGAACATAGCTGCTTCAACAGATCAACGCCCACGACTATGGAGAAGGCCAGGGAACGAGCGCAGCGCTTCAGCGAGGGTGCCCTGAGGCTACTGGTTGGCGCAGTAGAGCGCAGGCGACCTGTCCTCTTCCCTGACAGTGGGAGGAGGCCGCTTCCCAGCGAATACCGAAAAGCCTGGAGGGAGGTGGCAAACAGGGTGACCACCAACAGCATGGTTGCCAGGACTCCACTTCAATGCAGGAAAAAGTTCAACGTCCTCACTCGGGTTGTCAGGGTGAGTACCCTTTCCACTATACTGTTCATCCCTGCATGTGCACCTCAGTTTCTGGCCAAAGGGACCTGAAAGCCCAATGCCCAGCCCTCATCCAAGAGCTATGGGACTCTCATGAAAACCACTTGCACATTCAGTACTTTACACACTGTCAGGGCTACTCCACCATGGGAGGCAGTGCAGGCAAGATGAGGGCTTGACACTGTCAGGGCTATTCTACCATGGGAGGCAGTGCAGGCAAGATGAGGGCTTGACACTGTACTTAGAGGCCATCTTTTCTCTTGCAGGGCAAGCTGGCCCACAATCGCAGGCAGCAGCGATGGACTGGGGGAGGCCGTCCTGACCTCAAAGAGCTCAGCGACCTGGAGCAGCATGTGGAGCGTATTATGGCAGGTCGGCTGATTGGCCCCTTCGCCAGTGGAGATGCCGACCCTGTTCAGGACAGCAATGGTAAGGTCATCACCTTTTTGACCTCTCTCTTTGCACTTGTGCCTCACACCAGCATCCTTTGCCACTATCGAACCAATGCAGTGGATAGCAGCACTCATACCTCCCTCACTGCCGCCCTGTCCTCACTCTAAAGCAACTCTTGTGCCTCCCTGCTTTCAGATGCTGATTCGCCAGGTGAGGAGGCGGGCCCTCAAGCTGCCACTGTCAGTGATTCTGAATTCGAGGAGGAGGAAGAGGAAGCCAGCCCATCAGTGCCACCCTCAGCCGAGGCAGCCCATGGTCATGATGGGGTCACGTCTTCCCTGGAGGGGAGCGGGGGGAAGGGTCTGAGGAGAGTGAAGCTCCGGGGCCCAGCGGGCTGCAGCAACGCGGGAGGGGTGGGGAAGCTCGGCGGCCTTCTCCCCGAAGGGTGAGTGCGGACTCCAGTCCTGCTACGGTGAGCGCAGAGGAGGTGCGGCTCCTTGCTGAAATGGGCGCCCAGGCTGAGCGCAGGCACACTGAGCTCATGGCTGCAGTGGCAAGGATGCCTGACTCCATAGAGTCACTGGCAAGGAGTGCTCAGGAATTCGGGGCAGCACAGGGCAGGAGTCTGCAAGAATTCAGTGCAGCACAGGCAAGGAGTCTGCAGGACTTCGGGCAGCACAGGCGGCTTCCAGCCAAGTGCTCAGTCGTGCCGTGCATTCACTGGCTGGTCTGATGCAGACACAGATCAGGGCCACACGGGCACTAACTGCTGCCACCCTCGCTGGATTGGCCAGGCATCGCCGGGGCCCTCGCCGCGCCGCAGCAGCCCAGCAGTCTGTGCTTCAGCAGATTGCTGCGCATGCTGCAGTGCTGGCCCATGCGAGTGCCAGTGTATCAGCTGACCAGGGAGTGCCTGTGCTCTGTCAGGTTGGCAGCATTCCTGCAGCAAACACTGTCACTCCTCCACTGCAGCTGCCACCACCCGTAGGACAGACTGCTGCTGCCCAAGCAGAGTTGGAGCAGTCAGCAGCTGGGCTCTCCAGGCCCAGAGCTGGTCCAGGCCGTCCCCCAAGGGCATCTGGCATCTCACCATCTGACCCTCAGCAGCCTTCCCCCAGCCTTGCTGCAGCCACTGGGGTCCCATTGAGGAGGAGCTGCAGAGCGGGAAGGGGCCTTTCGCGCAAGCGAGGCGGATCACCCTCACAGGGGAAAAAGTAGAAGGTGTGGCCAAATGTTGTGTTTATATATGAAGGCCGAGAATGTTTTTTTTATATATGAAGGCCGAGAATGTTTTGTTTTTTATATAAAGGCCGAGGATCATGGTCATTTTTGTTTAACTGTTTTTTTCATTTTCTGAAGGTTGTGAGAGCCAATTATGTCTCTGACTGTTTTTTGGGGGGTTTATCTGAAATAGTTTGTCATGCGGGAAGGGCACAGAGTTTGCACAGTAAAAAATTTTCTTTAATCACATTGTCCATGTTTGCACTTTGAACTGTTTGTTGCCTTGACCGGCTGAGGGCTTGCGGAGCGGCTCCATTCAGGTTCTTTCATTGGTACAAGCCATTCCCTGAGAGGGGGCCTAGAACCGAGTTGCAATAAGCCGCCGACGGACGGCCCTTGCACTTCGTGCCTCCCTCCCATCTTGGTGCTCCTCCTCCTCCTCCTCCTCCTCTGGTGGTCCTCCAATGTCTGCTGGCAGTGGCTGAGTCCTCAGGATAGCCATGTTGTGCAGCACGCAGCACACTACAACGAAATGGGAGACTCGCTCAGGCGAGTACTGTAGGGCTCCTCCGTAATGGTCCAGATAGCGGAACCGTTGCTTGAGCACGCCGATTGTGTGCTCAATGATGTTCCTGGTAGCTTGATGGCTGTCATTGTATCGCTCTTCAGCAGGGGTGCTAGGTGCACGGAGCGGGGTCATCAGACAGGTGCACAAAGGATAGCCTTTGTCCCCAAGAAGCCATCCTCGTGGGTGAGCCTGGGCTTCGAAAATGTCTGCCACAGAAGTCTGGCGCAGGATGAAGGCATCGTGGCTGCTGCCTGGAAAGCGGGCATTGACAGCTAGTATGAGCTGCCTGTGGTCACACACCAACTGGACATTGAGCGAATGGTAGCCCTTCCGGTCGCGGTAATCCTCGGCATTCTGTAGAGCTGCCCGCAAAGCTACATGCGTGCAGTCAATGGCGCCCTGGACCATGGGGAAGCCCGCTATTCCTCCAAATCCCATTGCACGCTCTTGCTGCTTGTCCAGGGCCATGGGGAAGGAGATGTACTGACGTCTCCTTCTGAAAAGGGCATTGGTCACCTGGCGGATGCAGCAATGTACCGCGAACTGGGAGATGTTGGCAATGTCCCCAGTAGCGGATTGGAAGGAGCCGGTGGCATAGAGGTTGAGAGCCACCGTCACCTTCACCGCCACCGACAGAGACGTCCTGCTCCTCAGCTGTGGCTGCAGATCTCTGCGAAGCAGGTGGCAGATCTCAGTGACCACCTCCCTTCTGAATCGCAGCCTCCGAACACACTGCTCCTCAGACATGTTCAGATATGAGAACTGCTGGCGGTATACCCTGGGTGGGTAAGGCTTCCTGTGCCGACGCCTGTTGGCCCTTCTCCATCTGGCCATGACTGGCACTCTCTCACGGCGTCTCTGAGCCCTTTGAATGCAATGCAGTAAGCCAACGTTTCCACCCATTGCAGCCCCCATTATATGTGGCGACTCAAGGCTACGGCACTGAAAGTTAAATCCAAGTGCAAAGCTCTGGCCTGAAGCCAGAAGTACCTGTGCGAGCGCTGAGTCAAACCAGAAAGCTCTCTCCCTTTGTCTCTCTCCAAATATCCGTCTCTCACACAGAAGGATTGCCACAAAATGGCTGCCACTTATAATGCAGGAGGAGTCCCCTTTAAATAGTGCCTCCCGCACCCCGCAGCAACTGGGAACTGTTCCCCTCTACCAGTTGCTGGGGGCGCCAGGCGCACAGAAGGGCGGCGCCACTGAAGTTCCGGTTCGGGGCGCACCAAGGGCGTTGCACCATGAAATTACGTCAGGATCTGCGCGCGCAGCTGAGCGGGCACTGCGGTTTAGCGCTGCCGCTAAATCTTGAGTGAAGTTCGCGAGAGGCGCAGATCGCGCCGCGCCCGGGCACTAGCCGCTTAGCGCCCCACTTCTCCTCCTCCTAAGGCGCTAGCGGCTGGTGCTAACAACTGAATTTCTAGGTCTAAATGTTCCAGGGTACTTGACGTTTTGAAAAGACAGGCAGAATGGAAAAAGAGGGGGAGTAGCTCTGATAATAAAGGATGACATAGGGACAGTAGCGAGAAAGGATCTCGGATTGGAAGATCAGCAAGTAGAATCAGTATGTGTGGAGATAAGAAATAACAAGGGGCAGAAAACACTGGTAGGAGTAGTATATAGGCCCCCTAACAGTAGCTATACCATTGGACAGAATATTAATCAAGAAATAGTAGAAGCTTGCAACAAAGGTAATGCAATAATCTTGGGGGACTTTAATCTTCATATAGACTGGACAAATCAAATTGGCAAAGATAGTCTGGAGGACGAATTCATGGAATGCATTCGGAACAGTTTCCTAGAACAATATATCATGGAACCAACCAGGGAACAGGTGGTTTTAGGTCATGTATTGTGTACTAAGACAGGGTTAATTAGCAACCTCATAGTAAAAGATCCTCTGGGGCAGATGATCATAATATGATAGAATTTTACATTAATTTTGAGAGTGACTTGCCTACGTCCAAAACTGGAGCCTTAAACTTAAATAAAGCCAATTACATAGGTATGAGGGGCAAGATGGCTAAGGTAGATTGGAAAAATAGATTAAAAGGTATGGCGGTAGATAAGCAGTGGCTGGCATTTAAAGAAATATTTCATAATTCTCAACAAAAATACATTCCATTGAGAAACAAAAACTCCACGGGAAAAGTGATCCAACCATGGCTAACTAAAGAAGTTAAGGATAGCATTAGATTGAAAGAAGAAGCTTATAATGTTGCAAAGAATAATAGTAAGCTGAGGATTGGGAGAGTTTCAGAAACCAGCAAAGGTTGACCAAAAAATTGATAAAAAAGGAAAAAATAGAATGAGAGAAAACTAGCAAGAAATATAAAAGCAGATTGTAAGAGTTTCTACAAGTATGTAAAAAGGAAAAGAGTAGCAAAAGTAAACATTGGTCCCTTAGAGGCTGAGACTGGAGAAATTATTATGGGGAATAAGGAAATGGTGGAAACGTTAAACAAATATTTTGTATTTGTCTTCACAATAGAAGACACAAAAAGCATACCAAAAATGGTGGGGAACCTAGGGTCTAATGAGGGTGAGGAACCTAACATAATTAATATAAGTAAAGAAAAAGTACTAGAGAAACGTATGGGACTAAAAGCCGACAAATTCCCTGGACCTGACGGCCTACATCCTAGGGTTCTAAAAGAGGTGGCTGAAGAGATAGTGGATGCATTGATTTTGATCTTCCAAAATTCCCTAGATTCTGGAGAGGTCCCAGCGGATTGGAAGGTCGCAAATGTAACACCGCTATTCAAGAAAGGAGGGAGAAAAAAAAACAGAACTACAGACCAGTTAGCCTGACATCAGTCCTCGGGAAAATGCTGGAATGCATTGTTAAGGAAGTGGTATCAAGTCACTTAGAAAATCATAACATGATTAGGCAGAGTCAACACGGTTTTATGAAATGGAAATCTTCTTTGACAAATTTATTAGAGTTTTTTGAGGATGTAACTAGCAGGGTAGATAAAGGGGAACCAGTGGATGTAGTATATTTGGATTTCCAAAAGGCATTCGATAAGGTGCCACATAAAAGATTATTACACAAGATTAGGGCTCATGGGGTTGGGGGTAATATAATAGCATGGATAGAGGATTGGTTGATGGACAGAAAACTGAGAGTAGGGAGAAATGGATTTTTTTCAGGTTGGCAGGCTGTAACTAGTAGGGTGCTGCAAGGATCAGTGTGGAGATAGACAGATTTTTGAAAGGTAAGGGAGTCAAGAGTTATGGGGAGCAGGCAGGGAAGTGGAGTTGAGAGGGCTGTCCTATGATGAGATATTGTGTAGCATGGGCCTACACTCTGGAGTTTAGAGTTTAGAGTTTAGAAGAATGCGAGGTGATCTCATTGAAACATACAAGATTCTGAAGGGGATAGATAGGGTAGATGATGAGAGGTTGTTTCCCCTGGCTGGAGTGTCTAGAACTAGGAGGGATAGTCTCAGGATAAGGGGTAGGCTATTTACGACTGAGATGAGGAGGAATTTCTTCACTCAGAGGGTTGTGAATCTTTGGAATTCTCTGCCCCAGAGGGCTGTGAATGCTGAGTCTTTGAGTTTATTCAAGGCTGAGATAGATAGATTTTTGGACTCTAGGGGAATCAAGGAATGTGGAGATCAAGTGGGAAAGTGGAGTTGAGGTCGATGATCAGCCATGATCTTATTGAATGGCGGAGCAGACTCCAGGGGCCGTATGGCCTACTCCTGCTCTTAGTTCTTATGTTCTTATACAAGCTATTCCATGAAGTATGACTGCTAAATTCCTTAACATAGAATAATGTAGTGTCATGTATGTGGACAGGTCAAATGCTAAACATGCATACAGTCTACAGGGAAGATAATTAAAACCAGTGGTGAAAGAAAGAGATCTTGGTGTTTTAGTGCATCAATCTCCAAAATTCAGTGACCAATGGCATGAAGCTATAATCAAAGCGAACAAAGCCAACCTTCTAAACTCAAGGGAATTCAAGTCAGGTTTATACAACCTGTTCTCATAATTTAAGATAATTTTTATGTAACTTGCCCTTATAGTTTAAGACAATGTTTATGTAACCTGTCCTCGTAATTTAAGACTATAGCTTCAGTCTTCTCAATGTTGAACTGGAGGAAATTGCAGCTCAACTAAGAATGGATGTTAGTCAAGCAGTTATTCAACACAGGGGTCAAGAGAGGAGGTAGAGTTGGATTCCATCATCGTACATTGGGAAGCTGACGTAATTTAAATGGCTGATTTTGCCACGGAGCTGTATGTAGATGACAAAGAGGAGGAGGACAAAGATAGATCCTTGGAGGACTCCAAAGAGAACAGTGTGGGGTTGCGAAGTGAAGCCATTGTTGGAAATGCTCTGGCTACAATTAAACAAGTAAGACTGGAACTAAGCAGTGGCAGTCCCACTGAGCCGGGCAATGGAGGAGAGGTGTTGGAGGAGGATGGTGTTGTCGACTGTGTCAAAGGCCATAGAAAGATCGAGAAGGACGAGGAGCAAAAATGCACTATAGTCACAGTCACAAAGAATATCATTTGTGTCTTTGATTATGGCCGTTTCAGTGCTTTAGTAGGGGTGGAAACATGATTGAACAGATTCAAATATGGAGTTGTGAGAATGATGAGCACGGACAACATGTTTAAAGACTGAACAGGAAACGTAGGTTGTTGATGGGGCAGGAGTTTGCAAGGACAGAGGAGTGGAGGGTGGAGTTTTGTGGAGGGGGTGATGAAGGCAGTTTTTAAAGGGAGGGGGACAGTACCTGAGGAAAGGGAACTATTTACCATGTCGGCTAACGTAGGAGCCAGGAAGAGAAGTTGGGTGGGCAGCAGTTTAATGAGAAAGTGCATCACTTGCATAGAAAATCTCATTTTATTATTAATGGATAAAACCACAATAGCACTTGATTTATTTGTTGTCACCCAGTCCAAATGAATTAATTTCACAAATTTAGCAGGCAAAAAATTCTGCTCCTTAGCTCACGATTTTTCGGCGCCATGGGTGCCATTTTTTGTTGAAAATGGCACGTGCTATCTTGGTGAGGGCGAGTATTAGCAGCGTGTGCCGGAAGTATGTAGAATGGGCAGATCATGACATCAATTAGCGCGCAATGCTGATTTGACACCAGTGCTGCCATTTTCGTCTTCAACACTGGGGCGAACGCATTGTCTTAACCTCGCACAGCTGAACATCCCTACCAGCGATATTTAAAGGGATCAGCAACCATTCTAAGTTACTAAGTTAGTTACTGATTGATTTCTACTGACTCTGTGTAAGTTTGTGGAACTGTTTGGAGCTTACTAGAGCTGTTTAAAGTTGGTGAGGTGACAGGAAGTGGTGCTGCAAGTGGAGAAGGCCTTGTTTCTGACTTCAAGGGTTCTGGTCAGACCATTTGCTCCCAGTCATGGGTACTCTAGTTGTCATCACCCTTGGCCTGCAGCATGACAGGGAGATGGAGCAGAGGCAGCAAAGAAAAGGACAAGCTGCACCCAGAGAGAGGAGGAGGAGGGGGAGAAGGGCTTCTCACTAGAAGGCCTTACCCACCTAGGGTTTTCCGAGAGCAATTCTCTTACTGCAGCGAGCCTAGAGTAGTGCGTGAGGTGTCTGAGCTTTACAAAAGAGGTGTTCACAGAACTCCGCCACCACTTGCAACCAGACCTGCAGCCTCATACCAGGGCAAGGACAGCACTGCCAGTGGCTGTGAAGGTGACCGTGGCCCTGAATTTCTTCGAGAAAGGATCCTTCCAAGCTGTAGCAAGCGACATCTGTAACATCTCACAGTTTGCCGTCCACTGCTGCATAAGAAAGGTGACAGAAGCTCTTTATGCCAGGAGAGTGGAGTTCATTGTCTTCTCTCTGAACAGAGAGAAGCAGGCAAAGTATGCACGTGGCTTTGCCAGGATAGCGGGTTTCCCCGTGCTACAGGGTATCATTGACTGCACGCGCGTGGCTTTGTGAGCACCGCATCTAAATGCTGAGATGTACCGCAACCACAAAGTTTCCCACTCGCTGAATGTGCAGTTGGTGTGTGACCATGCTCAGCATATCATGATGATGAATGCCTGGTATCGTGGCAGCAGTCATGATGCTTTTATTCTGTGCCAGTCCGCTGTTCCCTCAGTCTTTGAGCCACCACATCAAACCAGAGGCTGGCTGCTAGGCGACAAGAGCTATTTCTTGACCACCTGGCTCATGATTCCACTCTGCAACCCAACCACATGTGGCCTGCATGCGTACGATGGGGGAGGGATTCAAATTCCTGGGACATTGGAACCGGTTCTGCGGGAGGTGGGACCAGTACAAACCGGACGTTTTGCACCTGGGCAGGATTGGGACCGATGTCCTAGGGGGAGTGTTTGCTAGTGCTCTGGGGGAGGGTTTAAACTAAAATGGCAGGGGGTTGGGAACCTGAGCAGGGAGACAGAGGAAAGGGAAATAAGGATAGAAGCAAAAGACAGGAAGGAGAAAAACAAAGGTGGCAGTCAGAGAAATCAACAGTTTAAATCAAACATGGCCACAGTAAATAATCATTCTAAATGGTCTAAGAGCATTAAAAAAACAAGCCTGAAGGCTTTGTGTCTTAATGCGAGGAGCATTCGTAATAAGGTGGATGAATTAGCGGCGCAAATAGAGGTAAACGAATATGATATGATTGGGATTACGGAAACATGGCTCCAGGGTGGCCAAGGCTGGGAACTCAACATCCAGGGGTATTCAATATTCAGGAAAGATAGGCGAAAAGGAGGTGGGGTAGCATTGCTGGTTAAAGAGGGGATTAACACAATAGTAAGGAAGGATATTAGCTCTGATGATGTGGAATCTGTATGGGTAGAACTGAGAAATACCAAGGGGCAGAAAATGTTAGTGGGAGTGGTATATAGACCTCCAAATAGTAATGCGAAGGTTGGGGATGGCATTAAAAGGGAAATTAGACAAGCATGCAATAAGGGCACAGCAGTTATCATGGGTGACTTTAATCTACATATAGATTGGGCTAACCAAATTAGTAACAATACTGTGGAGGAGGAATTCCTGGAGTGTATACGGGATGGTTTCCTGGACCAATATGTCGAGGAACCAACTAGAGATCAGGCCGTCTTAGACTGGGTATTATGTAATGAGAAAGGATTAATTAGCAATCTTGTTGTGCGAGGTCCCTTGGGTCAGAGCGATCATAATATGATCGAATTCTTCATTAAGATGGAGAATGAAGTAGTTGACTCAGAGACTAGGGTCCTGAATTTAAATAAAGGAAACTGCGATGGTATGAGGCGCGAGTTGGCTAGGATTGATTGGGGAATGTCACTCAAAGGGTTGACAGTGGATAGGCAATGGCAAACATTCAAAGATCGCATGGATGAACTACAGAATTTGTTCATCCCAGTTTGGCATAAAAATAAAACAAAAAAGGTGACTCAACTGTGGCTAACAAGGGAAATTAGGGATAGCATAAGATCCAAGAAGAGGACATATAAATTGGCCAGAAAAAGCAGTAAACCTGAGGATTGGGAGCTGTTTAGGATTTAACAAAGGACGACAAATGGATTAATTAAGAAGGGGAAAATAGAGTATGAGAGTAAGCTTTCAGGGAACATAAAAACTGAGTGTAAAAGCTTTTATAGATATGTGAAGCGAAAAAGATTGGTGAAGTCAAGCGTAGGTCCCTTGCAGTCAGAATCAGGGCAATTTATAACGGAGAACAAAAAATGGCAGACCAATTAAATATATACTTTGGTTCTGTCTTCACAAAGGAGGACACAAATAATCTCCCAGAGATGTCAGGGAACATAGGGTGTAATGAGAGGGAGGAACTGAAAGAAATCAGTATTTGTAGGGAAATGGTGTTGGGGAAATTGACGGGATTGAAGGCCGATAAATCCTCAGGGCCTGATAATCTACATTCTAGGTAACTTAAAGAAGTGGCCCTAGAAATAGTAGATGCATTGCTGGTCATCTTCCAAAATTCAAACGACTCTGGAACAGTACCCATGGATTGGAGGGTAGCTAATGTTACCCCACTATTCAAAAAAGGTGGTAGAGAGAAAATGCGGAATTATAGACTGGTAAGCCTGACATCGGTAGTGGGGAAAATGCTAGAGTCCATTATATGCACGGTGGCATAGTGGTTAGCACTGTTGCCTCACAGCGCCAGGGACCCGGGTTCGAATCCGGCCTCGGGTGACTGTCTGTGTGGAGTTTGCACATTCTCCCCATGTTTGCGTGTGTTTCCTCCGGGTGCTCCGGTTTCCTCCCACAGTCCAAAGATGTGCGGGTTAGGTTGATTGGCTATGATAAAATTGACCCTTAGTGCTAGGGGGATTAAATACGTGGGGTTACGGGGATAGGGTGGGATATGTGTTGGTGTAGGGATTACGGGGATCGGGTGGGATATGTGTCGGTGCAGGCTCGATGGGCCGAAATGGCCTCTATCTGCTCTGTGGGGTTTCTGTGAATTCTGTGGAAAAAAAAATGTAATAGCAGAGCACTTGGAAAACAGTAACAGGATCGGACAAAGTCAACATGGATTTACAAAAGATAAATCATGCTTGACTAATCTACTGGAATTTTTTGAGCATGTAACTGGTAAAATAGATAAGGGAGAACCAGTGGATGTGGTGTATTTGGACTTTCAGAAGGCTTTTGATAAGGTCCCGCATAAGAGATTAGCGTGTAAAGTTAAGGCACATGGGATTGGGGGCCAGGTATTGACTTGGATAGAGAACTGGTTGGCAGACAGAAAGCAAAGAGTTGGAATAAACGGGTCTTTTTCTGAGTGGCAAGCAGTGACTAGTTGGGTACTGCAGGGATCAGTCCTAGGACCCCAGCTATTCACAATATATATTAATGATCTAGACGAGGGAACTAGATGTAATATCTCCAAGTTTGCAGATGACACAAAGCTGGGTGGGCGTGTGTGCTGTGAGGGGGATGCTGAGAAACTCCAGTATGATTTGGACAGGTTGGGTGATTGGGCAGAAGCATGGCAGATGCAATATAACGTGGATAAATGCGAGGTTATCCACTTTGGTGTCAAAAACAGGAAGGCAGATTATTATCTGAATGGCAATAAATTGGGAGAAGGGGAAGTGCAATGAGACCTGGATGTCCTTGTGCACCAGTCGCTGAAGGTAAGCATGCAGGTGCAGCAGGCGGTTAAGAAGGCAAATGGTATGTTGGCCTTCGTAGCGAGAAGGTTGAAGTACAGGAACAAGGATGTCTTGCTGCAGTTGTACAGGGCCTTGGTGAGACCACACCTTGAGTATTGTGTGCAGTTTTGGTTGCCTTACCTGAGGAAGGATCTTCTTGCCATGGAGGGAGTGCAGCGAAGATTCACCAGGCTGATACCTGGGATGGCAGAAATGACGTATGAGGAGAGATTGGGTCGATTGGGCTTATACTCGCTGGAGTTTAGAAGAATGAGAGGGGATCTCATTGAACCTTATAAAATTCTAACAGGACTAGACAGACTAGATGCAGGAAGGATGTTCCCGATGGCTGGGGAGTCCAGAACCAGGGGTCACAGTCTAAGGATAAGGGGTAAGCCATTTAGGACAGAGATGAGGAGGAATTTATTCACCCAGAGAGTGGTGAACCTGTGGAATTCTCTACCACAGAAGGCAGTAGAGGCCAATTCATTAAATATATTCAAGAAGGAGTTAGATATATTTCTTAAGGCTAAAGGGATCAAGGGATATGGGGAGAAAGTAGGGACAGGGTACTGAATTTGGATGATCAGCCATGATCTCATTGAATGGTGGAGCAGGCTCGAGGGGCCGAATGGCCTACTCCTGCTCCTATCTTCTATGTATTTATGTATGAGAGCCATGCTGCCACACAATACATCAGAGCAGACCATTGGAGTGCTGAAGCAATGGTTCCACTGTTTGGATCGCTCTGGAGGGACCCTGCAGTACTCACCAGAGCGCGTCTCAAGATTCCTCGTGGTCTGCTGCATGCTCTAGAACCTCGCCATTATGAGGGCACAGCCCTTGCAACCAGGCATAGAAAAAAAATCATAGAATCATAGAAAAGTACAGCACAGAAAGAGGCCATTCGGCCCATTGAGTCTGCGCCAGCTCTTTCAAAGTACAATCTAGTTAGTCCCACTCCCGCGCTCTTTCCCCGTTTCCAATTCACTTTTGAAGGCTACTATTGAATCTGTATCCACCACCCTATCTAATAACTGGTTGCGTAAAAAAGTATTTCCTCATGTCATCTCTGGTTCTTTTGTCAATCACCTTAAATCTGTGCATTGCGGTTATCAACCCTTCAGTGATTGGAAACAGTTCCTCTTTATTTACTCTATCTAAGCCTTTCAAAATTTTAAACACCTCTATTAAATCTCCTCTTAGCCTTCTCTGCTCTAAGCAGAACAACTCCAGCTTCTCCAGTCTATCCACATAACTGTAATCCCTCATCCCTGGAACCATTCTAGTAAATCTCTTCTGTACCTTCTCCAAAGCCTTCACGTCCTTCCTAAAGTGTGATCCCCAGAATTGGACACAATACTCCAGCTAGGGCCAAACTAGTGTTTTGTATATGTTTAGCATAACTTCCTGGCTTTTATACTCTATGCTTTATTAACTGCCTTGTCACCTTCAACGATTTGCGCACAAACACCCCAGGTCTCTCTCTTCTTGAACCCCTTTAAAATTGACTGAGTGTTATATGACATGTATATGCATTATATTTTATTCTGTTGCCATGTAGCTGCGGGGTCCCCATTTCCCGATCTCCGATGGCCAGGAATGCTAAGCTAGCACTTAGCTCCAGCACTTCCTCCTCTGCAGTTGACAGTTGTGAGATCTGTGGAGGACTACTCCAGTTCTCTCTCTTGTGTTTCGCAGTATCTTCTCCTTTCCTCACCTGGCATATGGTGACCAGCTGAGGAGGAGGAATATGTGGAAGAGGAGGAAGCGGAAGGGAGGAGGCAGCTCAGACAGCCCCTTTCTGCCCGGGTTGTCCGTGATCGATGCATCCGACTGCGGTTCCAGTGAATGCAACCCCAATTCCACATTCACCAATAGTCTCATACCTTAACATTCCTCTGTTACGGACCATCACAGTGTTCTCTTGGCTACAATGTTGAAATGAAAACCACCACAAAACAAAACATTTCAAATTAACTTAATACATCAATCCATCCAATATTACATAAAAAGTCAACTAATCACCCTTGTGCATTCTCTTAGTGCCTGTCTTCCGTGTGCCTTTGCCTGTCCTAGTGCTCCTACAAAATGCTACCCCCAGTGGCTGCAACATGGCTGTTGGAAGGCTGCTGACTTTCAGTGGGGGAGACTGCAGACGGCCTTGCAGGATGACTTCAAGCAGCTGTGTGCCTAGAAGCCCCAGCTGTAGAAAACCACCTCAGCATGGGCGGCAGCAGTCTGGACTGACTGGCTGACAAGCAACTGCAAGGGCACTGGCAGAGTGGCAGTGGTGGGATCATGAATGCTGTCATCCTGAGAGATTGCTGTCATCCACGGAGCCACTGCCACTCCTGCAGGGCGGTGCCTCAGCAATTCTAATCATCAGTTGGAGGACAGATTGCTGGACTGTGGTGACACCCTGCAAGCCCCTTTCCACACTGGTAAACGCAGCCATGATGGCAGCAGTCTTAGCTTGTGTGGCAGCAAGCTGAGCCTGCATGAGAGCAGTCTGAGCTTACAAGTCAGAAGTCTGGTTGGGTCCACAAGTGCAATAATGCAGTTGGCCATCAATTCCATGCTGGAAATCATGGGCTCCAAGCTCTGCGCAAAGCCCTGTGCAAGATTTGTGCCAGACTTTTTTTAAATTAGTTTATGGGATGTGGGCGCGCTGGCAAGGCCAGCATTTATTGCCCATCCCTAATTGCCCTTGAGAAGGTGGTGGTGAGCACTCCTCCATGCTCCTTGACATTGCACTCAGGCTTTATGTCAGGCCTGCAAATGCACCAAGCATTTCAGTGTGCATACCCATCAGCGTTCTTCTGTAGGCCGTCCCATTGAAATTCTCATCTGAGTCCTCTGCAGAAGAACTCGTGTGCGACCTCGCCCTCCAGGGAGCTGCCACCTGCGTTACCCTTTCCCTTTGCCCTGGCTGCAGGCCACTCATGCCCAGTGTCTCACCACTGCACTGCAGCCAGCTCCTCAGGGTGATATTGCTGGTATTGACAGCTATGTCTATCTGCTCCCATTGGCATTTTGAGTTTGCCTGGAGGGCCTCCACTGGAAATAGGACCTCTCTTCTTTCCTCTTCCTGCACCAAGGCCTCCAGTGTTGCTTCAGAGAACCTTGGTGCACGTTATCTCCCCTGTTGTGACAGTTGCACTGTTTCCCCCCAACCAGTTGCATGAACTGTTGCTGGGAGAATGCACCTCCCCTTTAAGAGGTGCAGACTGCCTGTAAGAAGTGGAGGCTAGCTTTCATTTGTGCTAGCCTCGCACAAACTTGGGCCCCCTGCTGAGCATTCAGGCATTCACCAGCACGTTCGGCGCTGGGCTGTATGCTATACTCATTATAATTAGCAGGCAGCATGAAGGTCACATGCTGCCTGCATTCCTTTCAGCAGGTGTGGAGCGATCATGCATCATGATCCACAGACCATTTTCGGATGTAATCCAATTTTTAGCCCAGCTATTTAGACTACCAAAGTTTGATAAACACAAAATTTATCAGGAATGAGTCAGGTATGGTGTTAAAATTACTTCAGAGTATTTACCACCCCACTGCCATTGCTTTTCTGCCAACCGCCATTTTAACCATGTGCTTTTTTAGTTGGCTGAGGCACCTAGAGTCATCGTGAATGCATGCAAATAAGGGTTCTGTGATGTGTATTTAACGCAAAATCGCAGAAGTTCCGCCCATTGTCTATTCTGCTAATAAAACCTAGCAGGATTAGTCTCTCAGGACCACTGAAAGCAGTATTTAAAGGGGTACTCAGCTGCCGGCAGTGAGATCATAGGGATCTGTGTGCTACTGTGCTGTTTGGACTATCAGGAGAGTTTCCAACTTCCGGATTGCTTCCCTCTGAGATTTATTGCTTTACTTACCCCGATTAAGTGCTCTCAGTTTATCATGAATGTTATTATAGCCACTTTGATTTGGATGGAGGAAGAGGTGGAGCAAGAGGAACAGCAGCCTTAGCAACCAGCAGGAGCAGCAGGTGGGTCAGTTAAAAGTCTGCTTGCTTCCCTTGTGTTCAGGGCATAATAGACTGCATACATGTGGCCATCAGGGCACCAGAATACCAGCAAGTAAGTAGTCTTTGTAAATCGGAAGGACTACAACTCAATTAATGTCCAGCTCATCACTGATCACAAAAACAGGGTAACACAAGTTTGTCAAAGGTTCCCAGGCAATTATCAAAACAACTTTATCCTGCACTGTCCCCCCATATTAAATCCCTCCAAAAATGTGATAGGATAGCTGAGGATGACAAAGGATGCCCCTGACAAGGAAGCAGACATGCTGACATCCTGAGATAGTACAACATGTACCGCTCCTCGAGCACTACTGCCACTTCCATGAGGCTACGGCTTATCACTTCCACTGATCTGCAGGAGAGCAGGCTTGAAATCAGTGATGCCTTTAAAGCCCCTATCAATGTGGTCCACCAATCGTTCCAAGGTGGAGTCTGGAAGGCAGCCATTTGAGCTTCCACCAAAGCGACAACAGCTACACAGTGAGGGCCTAGCTGCAGTGTCCCTAGAGGTGGCCACATGATCCATGGCAAAATGCAGAGTGCTGATTCTGTGCAAGATGATAGCACACAAACTGGAATCAAACTCCTCCATACCTTCAGCATGACGTGGCAACTCCTTGGCAAGCCTTCCCATAACTCATATAATTGCTTTTGTGCCTCAAGAAGTCTTCTCAAGACAGGACTTTTGAGATTCCCATCGGGATCCTAATCAACAGAGCTGGGAGATGATCTTTCCCTCTGGTGAGCCTGGGTTAGCCTTTTGCTGGGTGCTTCACCATATGCAGAGGGTGGTAGCTGGGAGCATTGGGATAGTCATGTGTGGAGGTAACAAAAGCATGGATGAGGGTTTCAACAGCAGATGAGTGGAAGTAGGCAGTCTTGATGATGGAGAGAATATGGGGTAGGAAACTTAGCTCAGGGTCGAAAAGAACCACAAGGTTGCGAACAGTCTGGTGCAGTCTCAGACAGTGGCCAGGGAAGGGGGATGGAGTTGTGGCTAGGGATTAGAGTTTGTGGCGAGTACCGAAGACAATGGTTTCAGTCTTTCCAATATTTAATTACAGGTAACTTCTGCTCATCCAATACTGCATGTCGGACAAGCAGTGTGACAAATCAAAAGCAGTAGAGGGGTCAAGAGAGGTGGTGGTGAAGTACAGCTGGGTGTCATCAACGTACATGTGGAACCTCACGTGTTTTTAGATGATGTTGCCAAGGGGCAGCATGTAGATGAGAAATAGCAGTGTAATATAGATAGAAAAGAAAGTTGTATGGAATTCAGGATTATGCAACAGGTATTCTGTAAGCATAGATCATTCAAACTGGATAGATAATTGGTAAGATGACCTTTTTATTAGGTCTCACTAAACATTTTCATAGTTAGTGAAAATAAAACTCAATTGTGTTTTTGTTATTCAATGTATACAATGCTGAAAACTTCGACAATAAATTACACCTACCTTGTTTTTAAGAGAATAGGAGATTTTCAATCAGTTTTCATGAATTCTATTAGGACTGTTCAATACAGGAAGGCCATAAAAGATGCACAAGAACTAATCTATATAGAGTGAATCTGTATTTATATTTCTGCATAAAACAACTACTGTTAGTAACTTTTGCTGTTGAATTAAGTTTTTATCAAAAAAGTGCAATAAAATAGTTTAAAATAAATTGGTTTACCAATTTTAATACTGTTTAGCCATCATATACAGATATAATTTTAATTGATTCACTCTGATGAAAAATTAATTACACTAACAGATTTTAAACAGCAATAAATTTACATACATTAAAAAGATTTGTGATATTATGAATAAAGTGAGATTTCTAAATTCAGATCACAAAATTTATACTTTGCTAAGTGTACGACACATTACAGAGAAATATTGTGTGAGAATTCAAAAGTGCTTGTACAGTCTTCTTATTACTAATACTTTTGTTCTGCTTCATCCATTTCACAAGGAAAATTGCTGCTTGACCTTTCGTATTGGATTTAACATGTTTAAAGAAACAACGTAGACCCCTTGCTAATAATAACGAATAGCTGGTTTCATTCCATTCTCAGAACATTAAAAATGTTTAACATATCCAGAGAAAATGTACTGTAAATTACATATACCTGTATTGTGCAAAATAAGCAGCCACTTTAGTACTGCAAGCTGAAGTAGAGCTATGGTATTATCATCGGGGTATACCCGCAACCACAAAATCATTGATTCTCACCACATTATTTGGATACAGTTAATTCTAAATACTCCACACTTGAGCGATGCATCTAATCCTGCAGAATTAAGTAAAATCACATTATTGCTGTGACATCTTACTATGACATCTGTTATCTTGCTCAATATGCATAAATTAATACACACTAGATTTAGAAAGGGATCTAAACTGTAAAATATATTAATTTTACATAACCATAATTCTGTGGAAATCTATATCTTTTATACCTTCCGGATAAAGCTTTTGTATCTTGCATAATACATTAAATACAGAGATTATGAAAAGCATCTAAAAAGATAATAGTTTTAGAATGGGACACTAATACATCACATTTGAATATTAAGGGCCAAATATAAACTTGTAAAGCAATATAAAGTAATAAGTGTAATAACAGGAGACAACCACATATTTAAAATGTAAAATCACAAATACTGACTGTCAAATTACAGGTATAAAACCTAAATGAGATATTTGACCATTACGTTACAACAAGTAAACTGCAGCTTTTTATTATGTCAACTGCACATTTGATGCACTAATATTTCCACATTTAAAATTTTAGACACATATTAGTACCTAATAGTAATGCATAAGTTATTATGCACTCAATGATAAACTGTTACATTACAAGATTAGTAAATTTGGAATTGAAATGAAGGGAATAATTAAATGTGGCATCAATTTTTCATTGAGCAGGTAAACATGGAGCTGAATACAAAATAGATCAAAGACATGTTTCCCTGTCGATACTCTTCCCTGAGTCAGCTTTCTTCTCTTTTCTTCGTTCATGATTATCATGTGAGCTGAAAAAAGAGAAAGGAAAAAGTTAAAGTTGCTGATGCCTAGATATGCTGCAGCTACAATGCAATTGAATACAACATGGGGTAACTACAAGTGAGATGATCCATGCGGCTGTTTAGGAAACTGTGCAATTCAAATGCAATTTTATATTAGCAACTCTTTTTTCATTCAAATTAACATTTAAGAGAACAGCTTACATCTGCCATATCAGCAAAATATAAAACGAAAAGTAAAAACAAACCTTTTACACTACAGCTGTACAGACAGAACATAATCAAATTGTACTTTGAGTAATATTTTGAACAATCCACATTATTTGTGCCTGATTTCTCAGAACATTTAAAGTTTCCTACCTTTTATTTGGTTCTGTATCTTCTGCACAGCTTGTGTAAAACAGTTTGAATAGCTAGAGTGATCAAAAAACTATACAAAGTAACTCAGGCATGAATGATGCAAAGGTCAAAGGGAAGACAGACTTACCTTTGGGGAATTAGCTTCTAGAGAGGTAAGGAAGGGGAGCTTATGACAGAAATGAATGAAACAGTAAGTTAAGAGAGAAGTTTAATCCTGTCTCAGACATTCAGCACAATTGTAGCCACTGCTTGAGTGATCTACATATATTTAATTAAATCTGGTGATGTTCGCAGTTTAAAAAAAAATCAAAATTCAGTCTTTCCTAGCAGAAACCTAATTTGCCAGCAGAGTTTTTGGCCTAGAAATTCAGTATCGCCACGTTTGGGGCGCTATAGTCGAGCGTGCGCTAAATTTAACGCCCAGCGCAAATTATCGCCAGCTTCAGCGAAATTGACTTGCTTTGCCCCAAGAGGTTCTTGGTGCGCGAAATCAGGCGCTGCACGAGTATCCTAAGGCGCTAAGCCAGAGAGGCGAGGCGCTACCACCGAGGGCGGGCGCAGCGCAGGTGCGGCCAGTTAGCGATTGCAGGCAGACACGCTGGTGCCGGTGACCTCTTAAAGGGGGAGGGTCGATTTGGCTTGCAGCCACGCCCTGCACATTGGAGCCCTGATTCTCGGCGTGGACAGACCTGCTGCGAAATTGTTACGACAACGGCCATGGAGAAGCCCAGGGAGCGAGCGCAGTGGTTTAGTGAGGGGGCGCTGAAGGTTCTGGTTGGCGCAGTGGAGCACAGGCAAGAGATCCTCTTTCCGGACAGTGGCAGGAGGCCGCTGCCCAACGAGTACCGACAAGCTTGGAGGGAGGTGGCACACAGAGTGACCTCCAGCAGCATGGTGCCTAGGACCCCGACACAATGCAGGAAGAAGTTCAACGACCTCACTCGGGTTGTCAGGGTGAGTACCCTTTCCAGTATCCTCTTCATCCCTGCATGTGCACCTCACTTTATGGCCAAAGGGTCCTGAAAGCCCCAATGCCCAGCCCTCATCCAACACCTATGGGCCTTTCATGAAACTCACATGCACAGTCACCACTTCACACACTGTAAGGGCTATTCGACCATGGGAGGCAGTGCAGCCAAGATCAGGGCTTCACACTGTACTCAGAGCCCGTCCTTTTTCTTGCAGGGCAAGCTGGCCCACAACAGGAGGCAGCAGCAACGGACCGGGGGAGGCTGTCCTGAACTTAAAGACCTCAGCCATCTGGAGCAGCTTGTGGAGCGGATTATGGCAGGCCGGCTGAGTGGCCCCCTCGCCACTGGAGATGCTGACCCCGTTCTGGACAGCGATGGTAAGGTCATCACCTTTTTGACCTCTCTCTTTCCACTTGTGCCTCACACCAGCATCCTTTGCCACTATCGAACCAATGCAGTGCATTGCAGCACTCATGCCTCCCTCACTGCCGCCCTGTCCTCACACTAAAGCAACTCTTGTACCTCCCTGCTTTCAGATGCTGAATCGCCAGGTGAGGAGGCGGGCCCTCAAGCTGCCACTGGGACTGATTCAGAAGGCAAGGAGGAGGAGGAGGAAGCCGGAACATCAGTGCCACCCTCAGCCGAGGCAGCCCATGGCCATAATGGGGATACGTCTTCCCTTGAGGGGAGCAGGGGGGAAGGGTCTGAGGAGGGTGAAGCTTCGGGGCCCAGCGGGCTGCAGCAATGCGGGGGGGGGGTTAGGGAAGCTCGGCGGCCTTCTCCCCGGAGGGAGAGTGTGGTCTCCAGTGCTGCTACAGTGAGCGCAGAGGAGGTGCGGCTCCTTGCTGAAATGGACGCCCAGGCGGAGCAGAGGCACACTGAGCTCATGGCTGCAGTGGCAAGGATGCCTGACTCCATAGAGTCACTGGCAAGGAGAGTACAGGAATTCAGGGCAGCACAGGCAAGGAGTCTGCAGGACTTCGGTGCAGCACAGGCAAGGAGTCTGCAGGACTTCGGTGCAGCACAGGCGGCTTCCAGCCAAGTGCTTAGTCGTGCCATGCAGTCACTGGCTGGTCTGATGCAGACACAGATCAGGGCCACATGAGCACTAACTGCTGCCACCCTCGCTGGATCGGGCAGGATTCGCCGGGGCCCTCGCCGCGCCGCAGCACGCCAGCAGTCTGTGCTTCAGCAGATTGCTGTGCATGCTTCAGTGCTGCCCCGTGCGAGTGCCAGTGTCTCATCCGACCAAGGAGTGCCTGTGCTCTGTCAGGTTGACAGCATTCCTGCTGCCAACACTGTCACTCCTCCACTGCAGCTGCCACCACCCGTAGGACAGACTGCTGCCGCCCATGCAGAGTTGGAGCAGTCAGCAGCCGGGCCCTCCAGGCTCAGAGCTGGTCCAGGCCGTCCCCCAAGGGCATCTGCTGACTCACTGTCTGACACTCAGCAGCCTTCCCCCAGTCTTGCTGCAGCCACTGGGGTCCCATTGCGGAGGAGCTGCAGGGTGGGAAGGGGCCAATCGCGCAAGCGAGGCAGATCACCCCCGCAGGACAAGAAGTAGGAGGTGTGGCAAAATGCTGTTTTTTTTTAGTGATGGCCAAGGATCATGGTCATTTTTGGTTAACTCTTTTGTTCATTGTCTCCAGGTGGTGAGAGCCAGTTATGTGTCTGACTGTTTTTTGGGGGGTTTCTCTGTATTTGTTTGTCATGCGGGAAGGGCACAGAGTTTGTGGGATAAATAATTGTCTTTATTCAGATTGTGCATGTTTGCTCTTTGAACTATTTGTTGCCTTGACCGGCTCAGGGTTTGCGGACCGGTTCCATTCTTGTTCTTTCAATGGCACGAGCCATTCCCTCAGAGGGGGCCTAGAACCGACTTGCAATAAGCCGCTGACGGATGGCCCTTGCACTTTGTGCCTCCCTCCCATCTTGGTGCTCCTCCTCTGGTGGTGCTCCAATGTCTGCTGGCAGTGGCTGAGTCCTGAGGATAGCCAGGTTGTGCAGCATGCAGCACACTACGACGAAATGGGAGACTCGCTCAGGCAAGTACTGAAGGGCTTCCCCAGGATGGTCCAGACAGCGGAACCATTGCTTTAGCACGCCGATTGTGTGCTCAATGATGTTCCTGGTCGCTTGATGGCTGTCATTGTATCGTTCTTCAGCAGGGGTGCTGGGCGCACGGAGCGGGGTCATCAGCCAGGTGCACAGAGGATAGCCCTTGTCCCCGAGAAGCCAGCCTCCTGGGTGAGCCGGGGCTTCGAAAAGGCCTGCCACAGAAGTCTGGCGCAGGATGAAGGCGTCGTGGCTGCTGCCTGGAAAGCGGGCATTGACAGCTAGTATCAGCTGTCTGTGGTCACACGTCAACTGCACGTTCAACGAATGGAACCCCTTCCGGTTGCGGTAATCCTCGGCATTCTCTAGAGGCGCCCGCAAAGCCACATGCATGCAGTCAATGGCGCCCTGGACCATGGGGAAGCCCACTATTGTTGCAAATCCCATTGCGCGCTCTTGCTGCTTGTTCAGGGTGATGGGGAAGGAAATGTACTGATGTCTCCTTTTGAAGAGAGCATTCGTGACTTGGCAGATGCAGCAATGCACCGCGAACTGGGAGAGATTGGCAATGTCCCCAGTAGCGGATTGGAAGGAGCCGGTGGCATAGAAGTTGAGAGCCACTGTCACCTTCACTGCCACCGACAGAGACGTCCTGCTCCTCAGCTGAGGATGCAGATCTTTCTGAAGCAGGTGGCAGAGTTCAGTGACCACCTCCCTTCTGAATCGAAGCCTCCGAATACACTGCTCCTCAGACATGTTGAGGTATGAGAACTGCTGGTGGAATACCCTGGGAGGGTAAGGCCTCCTGTGCCGACGCCTGTTGGCCCTCCTCCGTCTGGCCATGATTGGCACTCTCTCTCGGCGTCTCTGAGCCTTCTCAATGCAATGGAGAAACGCAACGTTTATATGTGGCCACTCAAGGCTGTGGCACTGAAAAATCAATCCAACTGCAAAGTTCTGGGCTGAAGCCAGAAGTGCCTGTGTGAGCGCTGAGTCAATGCAGAAAGCTCTCTCCCTCTGTCTCTCTGCAAATCTCTCTCTCTCTCACACAGGAGTGGTCCAAAAATGGGTACCACTAAAAAGCCAGGAAGAGCCCCCTTTAAATAGCGCCCCCCCAGCCCCACAGCAACTGGGTACCGTTCCAGTCAACCAGTCGCTGGGAGCGCCAGGCACAAAGAAGGGGCGTGCCAGCAAATTTCCGGTTCAGGGCATACCAAGGGTGTTGCAACATGAAATGACGTCAGGATCTGCGCGCGCAGCTGAGCGGGCGTTGCGGTTTTGCGCCTCCGCTCAATTTCGCAAGAGGCGCAGGTCGCGCCGCGCCCGGGCGCTAGCCGCTTTGCGCCCCACTTATCGCTTCCTTAAGGCGCTAGCGGCTGGCGCTACCAACTGAATTTCTAGGCCTTTGTCTTATTTATCTTTTGAATGTCCAACCATATCAACACTGTGCTGACATTGAAAGAAAAAGCTGCACACTTTAAACAGTAAAAGGCTCAAACTTTGCTATTTTTGAACTTTCCATTGCAATAAACTTTAATTGAGTGTATAACTATATTAATATCAATAATACATAATGAATACCTTTTAGTTTATAAAATGGAGTTATGAGATGTAGATTATAAATTATCCATGTGTTATTAATCTGGATTGTTAAATGAATTGACTAACCTTTTATTCTGTGCAACATAAAAATATTCCAAAATAATAAACTAAATAATGATCAATAACACAACAAACAACAAATAGCAGAATCACAACTGTAGTGTTAGTATTTGAAAATGAGCCATAAAATTTGATCCACTTCTCCATAGTACCTCCTTAAATAATAAGCCTCATTTAAGCAGCTTGTATCAAAAGGCAAAATGTATCTCTTTACCATATATTACACTCATTTTCATGGTGGTTGTTAACGTTTTACCTTTTTATTTGTTTTTCACTGATATAAAAAATCCTCTGAAATCCTTAACTCTAAAACAAAGCAATACTAATACCATTTGAGATCCCATGACTATTTGTGAGGATTAATGTTGAATTTTGAAACATATTTTAAATTTCTACTTCTTGAAAGGTCTAGCTTTCCCAGTGATTAAGTGGGTAAATGCACCCCTGATGAGAATAGTAAACCATACAGACCAGAAGACTCCAGTTTGCATTGCCATTCTTTGCTGAGTTAGCTAACTGCACTCACTCAGCACAAGTGGGCTAGAGAGGGTAAAATCACCCAGAATTCTCACTACTGACTGCTTTCAAGTGATCACTGCTGAAATGTGTTTACGTATGAAAGTGGGAAAGAAAAGGTGAGGCTTGCCAGCCACGACTGAATAGCCTGCTTGATGCTCAGGGGTAGTTTTCATTTTTACTGCCTGGGCAGAATGCAGAAAGGAAAATCTATGGGGGCAGGGGTGGAGGGGGGATCATGCCCTGGTAACAGAACACAGTGCCCGGAATTTGCAGTCAGCGGCAAAACAAAGGCGTCCGCTGCTGGCCCCGAAAAAGCTGCCCAGGGAGACCTTGCGATCTCTGTGGTGAGAAGTTTGCCTTGTTCAATGTTCAAGTGGTTTCAGCACAATATAGTTGGAATTCCCCAGTGCAATGCTGCTGTGACATCAACAAGGTGCCTAAACAGTCAATCACAATGCAGAATTCTCACAGACAGGGAGCCCAGAAATGAGAAGTTGCTTTTAGCCAGACTTTTAAAAAATGTTACAGAGAGCAAAACAAAGATGGGGCTCTCACATGGGGATAAGGTAGAACCTGAAACATCATGAATAAACTTTAAAAAAACATTTATTTTTAAGTTTCCTAAAAATTGTAATTTTGACACCCCACAAAATTTAAATGAGTTTTTCAGGGCCGTAACAGTTGTTTAGCAATCAGTACACTGTTAAAACCCAGTTACACCTAATCCAACAAGGCTTAACATTTAGTGGGGTATTTAACAGCGATATTACTATGGAAAAGCCCAAGTTTTCGGTAGTTTCACTGATTTCACTGCTTGCCGGGTATGGTGGGGGAGCGGGGTGGTGCCACAGCGCAGCCAGTGTTGGAGCAGTGAACGACTGACTGCAACTTCTGGAAGTTGCGGTCAGTTTCAAAGGGGTAATAACGCCGATCGCTGTTAGTTCACCGTTATTACAAACCACAAATTCTGATCCACTTAGTGAAATTAATTGAAGGAAAATATGGCAAATTCTGCAAGAAGTGTGCGATACTCCACGCCAGATTTTCCTTTCTCAGTCCACCTAGGTGATTCTTAACATCCAGGTGGTGAAGACCGAACTCTACCCTTCACCGTGCAGGCTCCATAATGAAGAACGACCATTTTGGCAAGACGCAGGATTGCAAACAGCATCTAATGAACTGTACCTTAGCAAGAGTCAGCACCTTCAGGAGAGGAAGGAAGATAAAGGAAGGGAAATTATGGAATAAAGTTCTGTAGCTCGCCTCAGGATAAAAAACCTGTTATAAACTTAAATGAAAAGAAGAGTATTTTTCCGCAGTGAGTTAATAGTTTGTTTCAAAAATACTTTTGGTCCCTAATGTGTGTTGGTTCCTGCAGTTTAAAGCACTTTTGCCGTACAGATTCCTATTAGAATATGCAAGGGGTTAAATTGGATAGCCACCGAAAATGTGCACAGGGATTGCAATGCACAATTAACCCACACCCGGTCAGTTTAATGCAGGCAGCATGCCAGCTTTGGGTTGCCTGCTTATTATAATGATTTCTGCTTGCAACCAGCACTACCCACGTTGTTCTTTGGCTGCACGCATCAGGGGGGCTAATATCGTCACTAACTTGCACTGCTTAAAGCTAGCCAGTACCTCTTAAAGGGGAGGTGCATTGTGGCTGGAGCAGGTGCTGGGCGTTCTTCTGCTATTGGATCTGATCTGGAAAAGAGTGAACAATGGCTGACAATGGAAGAGAGCGGGCACCCAGCTTTTCAACGTTGCACTGGAAGTCTTGGTGGAGGAGGTGGAAAGGAGGAGAGGTGTCCTGTATCCTCATGGGGGCAGGAGGCCTTTGAGGTATATAATGAGAAGGCAGTGGGAACAGAGGTCAATGCCAGGAGTTTAGCCCCAAGGACCTGGATGCAGTGCTGCAAGAAGTTTAATGACCTCCCACGAGTGGTCAAGGTCAGTGAATGCATCTTCAGATGCCATATCCTACCAACTGCACCACTAGCCTCAGCCACTCCTCAATTCACCACACCCCCACCACTCACCTACCAGCAATCTCTATCAATCAGGACCCATACCTAACATTCGTGTGCTTCACCTCACCCTCACACACTTAACACTCCTGGCTGGCCTCACACATTCTACCTGACGTAAACTTGAGGTCATCCTAAACTCGGCTGCCCATGTCCTAACTCGCACCATGTCCCGTTCACCCATCAGCTCGCTGACCAACATTGGCTCCCGGTTAAGCAATGTCTCGATTTCAAAATTCTCATCTGTTAAGTCTGTGTGTTCTAGTTGTAATTACTAACACAGACTACAAGATTAAAGTTCAACAGGTCTTTACTGGTTGGAGGTCAGGACTACTACTAAATACAATATTACTACACAGTGCTTATATACCGGTGGTCACCACCGGTATTACGTATACAGCAGCCAGAGAAAGTAGTACATCTCTTAAGGTGGAACAGGCTTAAGTTCTCTTAAGGTGGAACAGGTTACATACACCACAATCCTCCCTTTTTAGCTTAACAGTCATATCCCCATTTGACATAACATAATAACATATATAACTTCAGGTATAAACAGTTCAAAGGTTCAGTCTCTCAGGAGGCCTTCTGATTCGGTTTGGATAACGCCTTTCAGTGGTCTCTGATTCCTGTTGCTGAGGTGACTCCTCTAGTTGGTCTCCCATGCATTGGGTGTTATCATCATCAGGTACATTCCCTGCTGAGGTAGATGCTTCAGGTTCATTAACGTCTTCCACAGTTGTCTCTGTCGCAACCATGGGTTCGACCCTTGCTCTCGATTCTACCAGTTGATCCGCATGACGCCTTATCACATTGTTACCAATATCTACTGTGTACATCAGAGGTCCTTGTCTGGCCCGAATTGTTCCAGACTGCCATTTTTTGTTTCCATAGCCCCTTGCCAACACTGGTTGTCCTACGTCAAAACTTCGAGTGGTCTTGTTATTAATATGCCGGAACTGTTTGTTTTCCACTTCCCTCCACACATTTGGTTTTAACAAGTCCAACCTGGACCGCAACCTCCTGTTATAAAGCATCATGGCAGGACTTTGGTTAGTCACTGCATGAGCGGCGTTTCGATATGCCATTAGGAAATTGTCCACCTTGTGCTGTAGCGGAATCTGATCATCGTTCATGGCCTTTATTGCCTTTTTGAATGTTTGGACAAATCTCTCGGCCAACCCGTTTGTCGCCGGATGATATGGGGCAGAGGTATAATGTTTCACCCCATTCTTCTTTAAGAATTTTTGGAATTCTTCCGACACGAACTGTGGTCCGTTGTCCGAACAGATCTGTTCTGGCAATCCGTTCCTTGCGAATATTGTTCTTAACACCGCAATTGTCTTTTCTGAAGTAGTGGTATTCATCTTGATCACTTCTGGCCATTTGGAATGTGCGTCCACCGCAATTAGGAACATGGAGTCCATGAATGGACCAGCAAAGTCAATATGTACGCGTTGCCATGGGGCTGAAGGCCATTCCCATGGGTGTAGTGGTGCGATCGGAGGTGCATTTTGCACTTTTTGGCACCCAGCGCAGCTTTTCGTCAACTCCTCTATCTGTTGGTCAATACCCGGCCACCATACATAAGCCCTAGCAAGACTTTTCATCTTAACTCCCCCCAGATGACCTTCATGCAGTTCTTTTAGAACTCTTTCCCTTAACTTGGGAGGAATAATCACTCTTGTCCCGTACATCAAAGTACCATGGCAGACGGACAGCTGGTCTCGCCTTGCCGAGAATGCCGGTAACAGAGGATCACCACGTGTTGGCCATCCTTTCACTGTCACCTCGTAGACTCTGGACAGTGTCGGGTCGTTCCTGGTTTCTCTTTCAATACTTGCATTGGTGACTGGTAAACACTCGATGATGGTCGAATGAAATAACTCAACAGGGTCAACTTTCGTCGTTTCTTCTTCTTCAGGTAGTGGCAGGCGCGACAGCCCATCAGCATTGCCATGCTGCTTCGTACCTTTGAATTCTATTTGATATTGATGTGCCCCTAGGAAAAGGGATCATCTCTGGAGACGCTGTGCTGTCATCACTGAAACACCCTTCTTAGGGTTAAAAATGGATACCAACAGCTGATGGTCTGTCAGAAGTGTGAATTTTTGGCCCTGCAGGTAATGATTAAACTTCTTCACTCCCCATACAAGGCTGAGAGCCTCCCTATCGATCTGCGCATAGTTGCGCTCAGCGGAGGTCAATGATCTGGATGCAAACGCGGCTGGCCTTTCCGTGCCATTTGGCAACTTGTGTGAGAGTACTGCCCCAATACCATATGGAGAAGCATCACAAGCCAACCGAATAGGCAGTGTCGGGTTGAAGTGAGCCAACACTTCCTCTGAGGTGATCAATTCTTTGCTTTTGCGAAATGCCTTCTTACAGTTTTCGCTCCATTCCCATGGTACCCCCTTCTGTAAAAGAGCGTTTAGCGGGTGCAGTACCGTGGATAGATTTGGTAGAAATTTATGGTAATAGTTAATCAATCCTAGAAATGACCTCAACTGAGAGACATTATCCGGAGCGGGAGCCTTTACAACTGCCTCTATCTTGTCAGGAGACTTATGAAGCCCCTCCCGGTCAATGACATGACCACAGTGCGAGATCCGCTTCTGGAAGAACTCACATTTCTGCCGATTAACTCTAAGTCCATACTCTTTCAGTCTGTTGAGCACCAGTTCCAAGTTTGCGAGGTGTTCTTCATCACTATCACCTGTAATCAGAATATCGTCCAGGTAACATTGTGTGCCTGGAATTCCCTGTAATACCTGCTCCATGGCCCTCTGCCAAATTGCTGGAGGCGATGCCACTCCAAAAACCAGCTTATTGTACCGGTACAAACCTCGATGCGTGTTGATCGTGAGGTATTGGCGTGACTCTTCTTCAACCTCCATCTGCAAGTACGCCTGCGCCAGGTCTATCGTGGTGAAGTGTTTCCCGCCAGACAATGAAGCAAAAATATCCTCAATCCGCGGAAGCGGATACTGCACCGTGTGAAGCACCGGATTAACGGTGATTTTGAAATCTCCACAGATGCGAACCTTCCCTGGTTCTCCTGGCTTGTTGCTCGAAGGACGTTTCATAACGGGAACAATGGGCGTAGCCCACTCACTCCAATCTACCTTAGACAGTACACCTGAACGTTCTAGCGCTTCCAGTTCCGCTTCTACAGTAGGTCGTATTGCATAGGGTACCGGTCTGGCTTTAAAAAATTTTGAGTGTGCATGTTCATCAATCTTGATGTTTGCCGTAATTCCTCTCAGTGTTCCCAGTCCCTGCTGGAACACCTCTTTAGCATCATCCAATATTTTGGACAATCGTTTAGGTTTGACATCTGTTTCCCCGGAATCTACCGTTAGTGCCTTCAAGGAGTGCCAGTCCATATTCATTTTCCTAATCCACTCCCGTCCCAGTAGTGGTGGACCTCCTTCAGGTAGCACATATAAGTCCATTACTTGGCTTTCTTCGCCCTTGTGGACCACTTTTACCTCTATCTTTCCGATGGGGTACACTCTTTGCCCCGTGTATGTTTTCAATATAATCTGCATATCCCGTAGGGGAATATGTTGGAATAACCTTTTGTAATCTTTCTTATTCATGACCGTCAATGCCGAGCCAGTGTCCAATTCCATCTTTACTTGGACTCCTGCTATCTGAAGGGTGACCCAAATTGTCTGGAGATCTGCATCCTTACCAACGTTGTGTACTCTTAAGCTACCCAGTTCATTACTGCTAGCGTCTGAATCTGACTTCTGTTCGGTCGAACTGTTCTTTGTCACCTTGTGTACCTTTATGTATTTTCCTTGCGGTGACTTTTTGTTGCTGGTCTTCTTTCCTGACCGGCATACTTTAGCTATGTGGCCAAGCCTGCCACACGTTCTGCATTCTTGGTTTTTAAACCAACACTGGTTCTGATCGTGCGTTGTCTTTCCACAACGATAACATTTTACAGTACTCAAACCAATTTATTTGTACTGAGTTCCGGTGACCGTAGCTGCATTACTGCCGTGCCTCTCGCTGCGGCTTCGTGTGCTGCTGCCATAGTGACCGCTTTCTCAAGCGTCAGCTCATTCTCCTCGAGCAGTCGCTTTTGTGTATCTTCTTTTAATAAACCACACACAAATTTATCTCGTAGCGCCTCTGTCAGTCTCGTTCCAAACTGACAGTACTTTGCTAGCTTACGCAATTCCATTAAATATTCAGCATTGCTTTCATCCTTCAGCTGCCTTCTGCTGTAAAATTTAAATCGTTCCGCTAGCATCAGCGGCGTGGGGTTTAGATGATTTTTCAGGACAGTAACAATCTCCTCGAACGTCTTATCCGCCGGTTCATCTGGTGATAAAAGGTGTTTCAATTGCCCGTATGTCTTCGCACCCATTAAGTTTAATAATGTTAGTGCTTTCTCTTCATCTGGGATTTTATTTGCTTTACAATAATTTTGTATGCGTTCTACATACATGGCCCAATCTTCGATGTCGCTATCAAAGGTATTAATGTTCCCATGTTTAGGCATCGTTGCAATTTAATTTATTTTTATTTTTATCCAAGATGGCGGCTTCCCGCTCTTGTCTTCGTCCTCCGCCTACAAAATGGCGGTTTTCCCGCGCTTGGCGGTCTTCACCCGTCCCCCGACGCTGTCTCCGCTTCACCGCGGCTCTCGCGCCTCCAGTTGCCCCAGACGCTGCGCCTTTTTAGCCCGAATGCGGCCCGGCCCTTATCACCAGCCGCGATCGATGTCCCCGCGCTGCGCCTTTCGGCCCGAATGAGGCCCGGCCCTTATCTCCGGTCGCGATCGATCTCACCGCCCTTATTCCTCCGTCTTCCCTCCCCGTCTGTACAGCCAACGCGGCCGACTTTCTGGTCGCGTCGCTGCCCGGCTTACCCACCACAGAGGTAGAAAGAAGATAGCTGACAGCCGCTGATGGAGGCTTCGAGTTCAGGATGTCTTCTGCACTCTGGTTTCTCGATGTCTGCCGCGCGACGAGTCTTCCAGCAGGGTGATGAGGGTGGAAGCCTCTCTTCGATGTCCGTTCTGTGGACGAAGCCGCCGTGGATGTAAACTGCCGCAGGGTAAGAATCGGACTCGTCGCCACTGTTAAGTCTGTGTGTTCTAGTTGTAATTACTAACACAGACTACAAGATTAAAGTTCAACAGGTCTTTACTGGTTGGAGGTCAGGACTACTACTAAATACAATATTACTACACAGTGCTTATATACCGGTGGTCCCCACCGGTATTACGTATACAGCAGCCAGAGAAAGTAGTACATCTCTTAAGGTGGAACAGGCTTAAGTTCTCTTAAGGTGGAACAGGTTACATACACCACATCATCCTTGTTTTCAAATCCCTCCATGGCCTCGCCCCTCCCTATCTCTAATCTCCTTCAGCCCCACAACCCCCTGAGATATATGCGCTCCTCTAATTCTGCCCTCTTGAGCATCCCTGATTATACTCGCTCAACCATTGGTGGCTGTGCCTTCTGTTGCCTAGGCCTTAAGCTCTGGAATTCCCTGCCTAAACCTCTCTGCCTCGCTACCTCTCTTTCCTCCTTTAAGACACTCCTTAAAACCTAGCTCTTTGACCAAACTATTGGTCATCTGCCCTAATTTATCCTTATGTGGCTCACTGTCAAATTTTATGTCTTTTAATACTCCTGTGAAGCGCCTTGGGACGTTTTACTACGTTAAAGGTGCTATATAAATCTAGTTGTTGTTGTTGTTGTTGCAAGCCTCACACCCACATCTCACAGCTTGCATACACTGCCAGCTATTCAAACATGACAGCCACATCACTCAAACAGATTGCACGATATTCACTGACACACTTCCTTCTCTCTTGCAGGAGAAGATAGTGCAAAACCAGAGGCAGCAGGAACTAACCGGAGGGGAGAGGCGTACCTGCATGCTCTAACCCCCATGGAGGAGACAGTGCCATTATGGGAAGGGCCACTACTGAGACCAAGGCCACCAACAGGGCTGAAGCCATTGAAGATGAAAGTATCTTCATACCTAATCCTCCTTCTCACTCCCACTTCTCCCTCATCCCTAACTCTCTTCTGACTTACAAGCTGCAGATGGTGTAAGCATGTACTTCTTACTTTCTTCTCTCCCCTCACTGAAACCCAACCCTTGTCCCTTTTTCATTTCAGATACCCAAGAACTGCAACCTACCCAGACACTGGTGGAAGAGCAGAAAGACAGTGATGATGAATACACGCCGTCACTCGATTTCACACACGCAGCCACCAGTTTAGATACTGACGCTGCACATACTTTAGAGGATAGCATAGAGGCAGGATCTGCACGTGGTGAGACACTGGGTATAAGTGCGCCGCAGCCAGGCAGGGGGAAAGGATAGGTGGAGGTGTCAGCTCACCAGAGGACGAGGTCCCACACGACTTATGCTGCAGAGAACTCAGATGATGACTTTGACGGTCCAGGGTATAGAAAAATGCTGATGGGTGTACACACCAAAATGCTTGGTGCATTGGGAAGCCTGCCAGAAACCCTTGTGCAATGTCAAGGAGCATGGAGGAGTCCAGCACTAACTTGGCACGGGGCTTTGCGCAGAGCTTGGAGCCCATCCTTTCCAGCATGGAACTAGTGGCCAACTCCATCAACACACTTGTGGAACCAACCATGATGCAGTGTCTGATGTCTCAGCTGCCACTGCAGCACAAGCAGCAGCCAGCCAACGTCTGAGTGCTGCAGTGGAAGCTCAGACTGCTGTCATCATGGGTCTGGATACCAGTATTCAAAGGGGCTTGCAGTGTGTCACAGCAGTTCAGCAATCTGTCCTCTAACAGAGTACTAGGATTGCTCAGGCACCGCCACGAGAGAGTGGCAGTGGCTCCATGGAACCTGCTGTCCTCGCTCCAGATTACAGCATTTGTGCCTGCACCCCTGCTACGCTGCCAGTGCCCTTGCTGTTGCCTGTCAGCAAGCCAGCCCAGACTATTGCCGCCCATGGTGAGATGGTGTAGTCTGAAGCCAGGCGTTCTAGGCCCAGGGATGATTGAGGTAGTCCTCCAAGGCCAGCTGCAGTCTGCTCCACTCAAAGGCAGCAGCCTTCCACTAGCCATGCTGGAGCCACTGGGGTAGCACTGCATAGGAGCACTAGGACAAGCAAAGGCCCATGGAAGACAGGCACTAAGAGAATGCACAAGGGTGAATAGTTTGGGGGAAAAATTGGCTCGTACCCCCTTTGCGGCGATAACTTTGGAATAGCGCCCCCACGTCTGAAATTCAATGGTAGCGCCACAAGCAGGAGGCGGGGCGCTACTGGAAGCGCTCCCCCTCCCTCTTGGGGTGCTCCCATTGAATATTGTGACACTATGTGCAACAGCGCCACGCGTGTCGGCACGTAGCACCGCAGTACTGCAGGCCTCGCCCCCTGATTAAAGGGGGGGGGCCTAGCACAGCGCGCACCAGGGCCCTGCTGGACCACCAGGGAGCAGGGTGCCGGAAAAAAAGCCCAGCACTAAAGAGGAGTACCGGGCTGATGGATTGCGGCTGGCACCCCGCAGGAGGAGGCTAGAGGGGCCAGGTGCCGGCAGGCGGCCCAAAAAAAATGGTCGCCTGGAACCTGCCCTTTAATAACTGCTGCCCCGGCCGCAAAAATGCCCCCCTGACCCTGTCGGACATAGCATCCGGTGGCAGGTCAGGGGGCGCAAGTCAAGTTTGTGTCGATGCGCGAGCGGGGTGTTGCGCATGGCGATGACATTATCACCGGAGGCGCAGCGCCGTGGGGCACTACCGGCGCCGCTAACCTCCCGCTGAATTTTACGGGAGGCGTTAGCGGCGCCGCGCCCGGGCGCTAGTTGCTTTGCGCCCCGTTAGCACCCTCTTTATCTTTGTATGCAATATGGCATGATTTAATTTCTAAATTTGGATTGTAATGTGTATTTTGTGTTGGCTTTTATTTTTAATTGCAGGCAAGAGGACGCTGTGATGGTCAGTGACAGAGGGAAAGTTAGGAGTGTGGGACTGTTGGTGACTGAGGAATTGGGGTTGGTGGCTACTGGCATTGGACTTGAATTAGGTGTTCACGTACAGCCCGGGCAGAAAAGGGCTGTCTAGGTTGCAGCCTCCCTTCCTCGTCTTCCTTTTCCATCTCCTCCTCTACCGCCTCCTCGTGCTCCTGCTCCTCAGCTTCTCGCCTGATAAGTGGTGGCAAGGGCTGTTCCCTCATGATGGTAAGGTTGTGCAGCATGCACCACAAATTTTGAGACCCACTCAGCCGAGTACTGCAGGGCTCCTCCAGAGCAGTCAAGGCAGCGGAATCGTTGCTTCCGGACGCCAATGGTCTGCTCTATCAGATTTCTTGTGGCAGCATGGCTCTCATTGTATGCCTGGTGTGCACGTGTGCGTGAGTTGTGAACCGGTGTCATGAGCAATGTCGTCAACGGATAGCCCTTGTCACCCAGTAGCCATCCTTAGGTTTGCTGTAGTGGCTGAAATACAGCTGGAACAGAAGTCTGCCGCAGAATGAATACATCATGACCACTGTCAGGATACTGGGCATTGACCCATGGTCGCACACCATCTGGATGTTGAGGGAATGGAATCCCTTTCGGTGCAGGTACATGGCAGAGTTGACATGAGGCGCATGCAAAACAATGTGCGTGCAGTCAAAGGCACCCTGTAGCATGGGAAAGCCTGCAAGCCTTGCAAACCCTTGTACTCACTCCGCCTGCTTCTCACTGGCAAGAGGGAATGAAATGAAGTTATCTGACATTACATAGAAAGCCTCAGTGAACTCCCTTATGCAGCAGTGCACTGCAAACTGCAAGATGTTGGTAATACCTCCAGCAACAGCTTGCCCTGTTCTGAGGTTGGAGATTTCAGTGACGACCTCCTTAGTGAAGTCGAAGTCCTCCTCCTCCTCGACTCCCACCTCCTCGATCCAGTCATGCTCAATTCCAAGAGGAAGGCCTACTAGGCCACACATGCCTGGGAGCAACTGGTTTGTGCAGAAGCCTTGAAGTCAGCAAAAAGTCCTTCAGCACCTGCCACACCATAGACTTTTGAAACTTGAAACAACAATGGAAAACACCAAAAATGTGTAGAATTATAGCAACAGCTAAAAGAAAGAAACCAACAACTAACGTGTAAGTAGTTCATGATTCCTTTAAATAGTGCTGGCGGGGGGTCCTTCATGCTGCTTAACGTCGTGTTCAGCTGTGCAAGGTAAAGAGAGGGCATTGGCTGGAGGGTGGAGTTCCAAAATGGCAGCGCTGGCGTCAAATCAGTGTTGCATACTGATTGATGTCATAATCTGCCTGCTCTGCATGCTTCGAGCGGACGTTAGGTGCGCACGCGCTAACCCCGTTACCAATATGGCATCTGCCGCACTTCACGTCAGAGGCGCGCGCACTGTGGACACCATTTTGGAACACTAAGGGGCCTCGTAGCGGCCCAAAAAGCGGCTTTACCGAGCCCAATTGCGCCCCCGGTGTCTGTTGCCTGCCAAATTAATTCTAATAAAGCTAATTATTAATAAACCATTGCTTCAATGGATCTTGTCAATTCCCCAGCATAAAACCCATTCGATACTGTAACATTGTGATTTAAAAAAAATAGATAATCATCAATTTTGCAATAAACAAAGTCAACAGATAGGAAGCACGTAAATTGTAATTGTATAACAGCATAGACCACAACACCCAGAAGTATAGCCCCACCTGCCTGAGAGAATAAGTAATAGTACTGCAGTTACCAGGGCCCATATCTATTTCAGGAAAAAAAAACACTTACAGCTGGTATACACATGTACCCCAGGGAAACTATTCGAGATGGTCTATTTCCAGTTCAACCCAACCTATATGTTTACATCCTTTCCCAGATGCCATGAAACAGGTCTGCTTTACCACTTGTAAGACTAGCATTCCAAATTAGTATGGTTCCTCACAAAATGTTCTAAGTAACTAAGGAAAGGTGGCTCTTTAGATTGCCAGCCCAATATTATTAGGTACTTTGCCTTAGTTAAGGTCTTGCAGCAAGTTAAGGTATAGCAAGGATAATTCAAAGAGTAGGCCCATTAAACAAATCTTCAGATGTGGTATTAGAAGATGCCATCACACAAGTGATTAGGCCAGAAGGGGACTACCTTAAAACAGTGCTAAAGGATATTTATTCTTGTCTCCCCTCACACATCGTAACCAATGCTAGTGATATGCCAAATGGTCCATATGTCCCATCCAGTTAGGAATTAAATAAACTCTGTGTATGACTTTAAGTTGTATTAACCTTAACTGGACATGATAGGATATCATAGCAATTATTATGGTACTGCTTAGCAATCATTCTTAGAATATTCTATCAAGGATTAATGCCCTCGATACAACCAGATCATATAAATAGATTATTTACCAACGATCAGTATTGTCTATATGCAATTTTGTTAGATGAAGAGTCCAAGTCATGTTTGACTATAAATACTCTCCGAGGCCTATATCAGTTCAATAGGCTACCATTTGGAGTGTCTTCTGCCCCCGACATATTCCAGGGGGTGATGAACCAATTTTTGCAAGGGATTAAAGGAGTAATGTGTTATTTGGATGACATACTCATTTCAGCACCAAACAGGCAAATCTATGATGAGGTTTTGAATGAAGTGCTCAAACGGCTAGAGAAGCACAGAGTACGAGTGACAGCTCACAAGTGTGATTTGTTTCAAAACTCAGTGGAGTACTTAGGGCACAGAGTAGACAAAGATGGTTTACATCCAACCAAGGGAAAGCTGGATGCAATCAGAAATGCACCCACTCCTAAGAATGTCTCTGAACTTCAATCATTTTTGGGTCTTTTGAATTATTATGGAAAGTTCCTACCAAACTTGGCTACATTGTTATATCCACTGAATAAGTTGTTGAGAAAACAGGTCCCTTGGAATTAGTCAAAAGAATGTGACACAGCATTCACAGGAGGAAAAATTCAGTTGTTTGCGCCTCCCATTAGCGCCTTAAGAGGGCGCTAATGGGACGCAAACCAACTAGCGCCCGGGCGCGGCACTGCCCATGCCTCCCGCAAAATTCAGCAGGAGGTTAGTGGTGGCGCTAACCGGTAGCGCTCTGCAGCGCTGCGCCGCTGGCGATGCCATAATTGGCGTCGCAGCGCCCCGCTCATGCCCTGGTCACGATCTTCGGGAGCGCCCCCTGACTTACCGCCGGACGCTATGTCCGACGGGGTCAGGGAGGCGTACCTGTGGCCGGGGAGGCGCAATTTAAAGGCGAGGTGCGGGTTGGCCATTTTTGTTGCTGGCCGCCTGCCGGCACCTGCCTGCGCTCCCGTCCCAGACCTCCTGAAATGTCCCCCCCCCCCCCCCCCCCCCCGCGGAGTGCTGGCTGCGTTCCAAGAGCCCGGCACTTCTCTTGAGTGCCGGGCTCTTTTGCCTGCATTCCTGATCCCCGGGGGCCCAGCTGGGCCCCAGGTCGCTCTGCACAAGGCTCCTCCCCTTTAAGAAGGGTAGGAAGGCCTGCAATACCGCGGCGCGACGTGCCGCAGCGTGTGGCGCTGCAGCACATAACGCCGCAATATTGACTCACAGCGCCCCAAGAGGGATGCGGGGCGCTTCCAGTAGCGTCCCGCTTCCCTCTTGGGGCGCAACCACTCAATTTCTGGCGCCGGGATGCTAATTTTTCTGGGGCGCTACTTTTAGCACCCCGGCAAAGTTAGAATTGGGGCGCTACTCAATTTTTAGCCCAAAGAGTTTAAAAGCCAGTTAGTAGAGAGTACCATGTTAGTTCATTATGATGTATCTAAGGAGGTCAAGGAGGTGTGATGCCGCTCTGTACGGAGTTGGGGCAGTGATTTCTCATGTACTAGATAATGGGGAGGAGAGACCAATTGCTTTTCTTCACGCACTCTCAGTGCCAGTGAGCGGAATTATGCGCAGATCGAAAGGGAAGCTTTGTCATTGATTTTTGAGGTCAAGAAGTTTCACAAATACTTGTTTGGTCATAAGTTTACCAAAGTTACTGACCATAAGCCCCTGACAGCAATTCTCAATCCAAAGTCCTCAGTTCCAACCTTAGCTGCAGCCCAAATGCAGAGATGGGCTTTGATTTTGTCAGCGTATATGTATGGTGAGTACAGATGATCAGAGTAATGCTGATGCGATGTCCAGGTTGCCATCCCCAGCACAAGTTACACCCAATAGGGAAGAAGTGTTCTATTTCTCATACATTGATGAGCTGCCAGGCGCAGCTGAAGAGATTGGTAGGACAACCAATCGTGACCCAATTATGTCAAAGGTGTATGATTACACAGCAAATGGATGGTCAAACCAGGTATCAGAGGAAGATATCCATCCATACTTCGTTTGTAGGAATGAATCGTCAGTGGATAAAGATTGTATCATGTGGGGAACAAGAGTGGTTATCTTAAATAGGTTCAGGTCTAAATTGTTAGGAGATCTTCATGGCCAGCACATCTGGAAATGTGCTTGACCAAGAGCTTTGCATGCAGTTACTTATGGTGGCCAGGTTTAGATAAAGAGATAGAGTACATAGTCAGTCAGTGCACAAAATGTTAATCGGTGAGCAAAAAAACACCATCAGTACCATTACAGCCAAGGAAATGGCCTCCCAGGGTGTGGCAAAGGTTACATGTAGATTTTGCTGAGCTCAAAGACAGCAATTGTTCATAGTGATAGATAGTCACTCGAAGTGGGTAGAGGTGTTTCCGACACAGATAACAACAAGCAAAACACTAGACAATTTGCAAAGATTGTTTCCTTCATACAGCCTCCCAGAAGAAATTGTGTCTGATAATGGGCCGCAATTTTGTTCAGAAGAGCAGAAACGATGTGAAACATACCAAAGTTCCACTGTACCACCCTGCTTCAAATGGTGCAGCAGAGCACACAGTACAAATTGTCAAACATACCCTCATCAAGCAAATGTTGGATCCAAATCCAAAGAAATATCAGTTGTCATTGGACCACAAACAGGCAAATTTTCTGATTACCTATCGGAATACTCCTCATACCACTACTGGTAGAAAACCAGCAGAGTTGTTTTAAAAAATGACAGCCATGAACCAGGTTCTCATTGTTAAAGCCAAACTTGTCATAGTAGAAGAGAAACAATCAAGGCAGAAAGAGAGTTGTGATAAAGGTGGAGTTAGAGAGAGAAGTGTGAAGTTGAACCAGAAGGTTAGAGTGAAGAACCATAAATGGTTAAAATGGTTACCAGGAAGAGTAGTGAAGATATGTGGCCCTCACACATATTTGGTCAAGATGTTTGATCATGGAAAGATTAGGTTTGTACACATTGATCATATCTTACCGACAGATGTGGAAGGAGTTGAAAGCTGCGATGATTCAATTTATTCTGATGAGTCAGATAGTCTTGTTACAAATAGAGTCCCCTCCCTCACCTCTTTTTCTGGTACACTGATGACTGTATCGCTGCCGTTTCCTGCTAGCGCCCTGAACTGGAAAATTTCATTCACTTTGCTTCCAATATCCACCAGTCCCCTCACCTTCACATGGTCCATCTCTGACTCTTCCTTACCCTTCCTCGACTTCTCTGTCTCGGGGATAGTCAGCATGGCTTTGTCAAGGGTAAATCATGTCTGACCAATCTGATTGAATTTTTCGAGGGGGTGACTAGGTGTGTGGATGAGGGAAATGCTGTGGATGTGGTTTACATGGATTTCAGTAAAGCTTTTGACAAAGTCCCGCATAGGAGACTGGTCAAGAAGGTAAGAGCCCATGGGATCCAGGGTGGCTTGGCGTGTTGGATCCTAAACTGGCTGAGTGGCAGGAGGCAGAGGGTGATGGTCGAAGGTTGCTTTTGTGACTGGAAGCCTGTGTTCAATGGGGTACCTCAGGGATCGGTGCTGGGACCCTTGCTGTTTGTGATCTACATAAATGATTTGGATGAGAATGTAAAAGGTATGATCAGTAAGTTTGCAGATGACAGGAAAATTGGTGGGGTGGTAAATTGCGAGGAGGAAAGCCTCAGGCTACAGGACGATATAAACGGGTTGGTCAGATGGGCGGAAAAGTGGCAAATGGAATTTAACCCTGAAAAGTGCGAGGTGATGCATTTTGGACGGACAAATAAGGCAAGGGAATACACAATGAGTGGTAGGACCCTAGGAAGTACAGAGGGTCAGAGGGACCTTGGTGTATGTGTACATAGATCCCTGAAGGCAGCGGAACAGGTAGATAAGGTGGTTAAAAAGGCATATGGGATACTTGCCTTCATTAGCCGAGGCATAGAATATAAGAGCAGGGAGGTTATGATGGAGCTGTACAAAACGCTGGTGAGGCCACAGCTGGAGTACTGTGTGCAGTTCTGGTCGCCTCACTATAGGAAGGATGTGATTGCTTTGGAGAGGGTGCAGAGAAGATTCACCAGGATGTTACCTGGGATGGAGCGCCTCAGCTATGAAGAAAGACTAAACAGGCTGGGGTTGTTTTCCTTGGAGCAAAGAAGGCTGAGGGGGGACCTGATTGAGGTGTACAAAATGATGAGGGGCATAGATAGGGTAGATAAAGCGGAACTTTTCCCCTTAGTAGGGGGGTCAATAACAAGGGGGCATAGATTCAAGGTAAGGGGCAGGAGGTTTGGAGGGGATTTGAGGAGGAACTTTTTCACCCAGAGGGTGGTTGGAATCTGGAACTCACTGCCTGAAAGGGTGGTAGAGGCAGGAACCCTCATAACATTCAAGAAGCATTTGGATGAGCACTTGAAATGCCATTGCATACAAGGCTATGGACCAAATGCTGGAAAATGGGATTAGACTGGACAGGGCTTGATGGTCGGCGCAGACACGATGGGCCGAAGGGCCTCTTTCTGTGCTGTATAACTCTATGACTCTATGACTCCATTTCTGGGGATAGGCTATCGACAAACATCCACTATAAGCCCACTAACTCCCACAGCTAACTGGAATACACTTCCTCCCACCCAGCTTCCTGTAAGGACTCTTTTCCATTCTCCCAGTTTCTCCGTCTCTGGCACATCTGTTCTGACAATGCCACCTTCCACACTTGTACTTCCGATATGTCTTCCTCTTTCCTCAACCGAGGGTTCCCCTTTAACGTGGTTGCCATGGCCCTCGACTGTGTCCGGTCCATTTCTCGCACTTCTGCACTCACCCCTTCCCCTCCATTCCAGAAACACGATAGGGTTCCCCTTGTCCTTATCTTTCACCCCACCAGCCTCCACATTCAACGGATCATCCTCCACCATTTCCACCACATCAAATTTGATCCCACCACCAAACACATCTTCCCCTCCCCTCCCCTTTCAGCATCCTGAAGGGACCTCTCCCTCCGCGACACCCTGGTCCACTCCTCAATCACGCCAACACCCCCCTCCCCTTCCTGTGCAAGCACAGGAGATGCAACACCTGCCCTTTTACCTACTCCCTTCCCACAGTCCAGGCCCCAACACATTCCAGGTGAAACAGCAATTTACTTGTACTTCGAGCAATTTGGTATACTGTATTCGCTGCTCACGATGCGATCTCCTCTACACTGGGGAGACCAAACGCAGATTGGGTGACCACTTTGCAGAACACCTCCATTCAATCCGCAAGTGTGACCTCATGCTTTTGGTGGCCTGTCACTTTAATTCTCCGCTCCAATCCCACTCTGACCTCTCTGCCCTCAGCCTCTTACACTGTTCCAACAAAGCTCAACTTAATCTCGAGGAACAGCACCTCATCTTTCGATTAAGCACTTTGCAGCCTTCTGGATACAACATTGAGTTCAACAATCTCAGACTATAACCTCTGCCCTTATTTTTTTTCAGATGGCACCAGTTGATGATTCTGCTATATCCATTTACAGCTCAGCTAACCCCATCTTTTGTTTCTTTACTTGTCCCATTACCATCTCCTTTTGCTTTGTACAGTCACACCTTTTGTCATTTAATCATTCCTGCCTTCCACCCTATCATAGACTTTGCCTTCTGTTCTTTCCTCCTGAAGAGATCGCAAAGTCTCTTTTTGAAGAATGGACTCAGTTGAGAATATTTTTGTGGACTTTATGGGATTTTTCTGAGGGTGTTTTCCCTGTGGCGGGATCGCCCTGTGAAGATGCATGGGGGACTGGTTTGTTAAAACTCCAGAGAACGCATGGCAGTTGGCTGTGATAAAAGAACTGTCAGTCATCCGGAATGTATGGGTTCGCCCGACAGTTCTGGAAAAAGGAAGGGGGCCATTGAACTTGAACTTATTAGAAAGCCACTCTAATATGCAAAAGCACTTCTCACCTCCATCGCAGAAGAGAAGCAGAACAATGAACCCACTAGCTTCAGCCAGCCGAAGAGGAGCCAGTTTTTTTCACAACACAAGACCAAAAGATATGTCCCAGACTTAGGGCCATTAATCCAATCACGGAATACTCATGGGTCCGATGATGACCCATCACTGATTAAGCACCGGAGTGCTTAGAAACAAAAGGATTTTAAAGATTGGCGGGAAAGATAGGGGTAGCCAGACTCCTATAAAGATAGATTCTTTTCCACCATTCTCTCTCTCTCTCTCGCTCCCGCTCCAACAAGATCGACCTAACAAAAAGTACCAGAGAAGCCGCTGAGCGAAGCAATTGAAACCGACTGCATGCGGGGGGTAAGCATAGTCTCGAGTGTCCCAAGCCGGTAACCCGATATCCCAGGCGAGCTGGGTGGGATGTAAGGGCTCGGAGTTTTCTCAGAAGTGAAGTTTTTGGGCTATTCCAAAGGTGGGAGCTTCGTTTGGTTCAGCCAGGCGAAGGGGTTTATGCGACTGGTTAATTCGTTGGTAGGGGTGGAATTAGAGTCCACCATAGCAACAAGGGAATTACTGCTTGTTATAGTCCCCAGTTTTGTACTGTATGTATGTTGATTGTAATCTGGATTTTATTCTCCACAGAGACAGTGATTTCATTTAGTAGTGCATGTTTTAGCCAGTGTATGTTAGACCAAATAAATATAAGTTTGATTTTTCACCGAAGCATTCCTGTCCGTGACTTATTTCATTTACACTCTGAATAATAATTTCCGGGTATAGAACTTTCGTAAGGCGGGGGCGATTCGAACCGTCCGTCTAGCAATTGGGCTAGGATCAAAAACCACTTACATCTCTTGGCGACCAGCGGCAGGACCTGGGTTAAAGGAGTCTAAATCAGTCATGGACAGCCCTTCTGGCGAAAGATCCCAAATGGAGGAACGGATTTCTTCATATGTGTTTAAGAAGGTTAACGTCACTAAGAAGTGGGTGCTAGGCTTGTTGCGTGCTGAGCGTCCAGTGGACGCAGCGGCAGAATGGACGGAGGGCAAGGAGCACAGGCGCAGCATTGAAAAGGCGATATGGCTCGTCTGTCTACAAAGATAAGTCCAACTGCTAGATAAGCAGGTGGCTAAGTTAGAGGCAGAGCTCAGGGAATCCGAGGCACAGTCAGATGCAAGGGAGCAGGTTATGCACGGAGCTAAGGGATGAGAAGCAGGGAAGAATAAACCAGGAGGAAACCTTCCATAACCATAAGGAGTTCCTGCAATGCCAGGTAACTGAGACAAAGGGGAACGAGAGGGTGGTTAGGGAGGAGAACGCTCACTTGTCGAGTGAGGTAAAGGTGCTGGGAGAGCAGTTGAAGGATATTCAGGTGGCATACAGAGTCGCCAGCGCTGGAGGGTTTGATATGGGTAATCATGGTCCTTGCCAGGAGCAGGTCCGGAATTTGACCGATGCTCTATCTAAGGCCAAAGGGATGGTCTGCTTGGTAGCTCTGGGAATGGCCTGGGTAGATGAGATAGAGCAGAAGGGAGATAAGGAGGGCTGTGAGGCAGAGGAGGACGCTCGACCACCGCCCGAAGTGCCGGGACCAGGACCCATGTGCCCTGTCCGGCAGCAGAAATACGGTGCGCCCATAGACGGTCAAGAGCAAGGAGCACTGCAGAGTGACTTCATGGTCCCGTATACGACCCCCCAGCTGCAGGCAATGGACTCTAACTTGACCAAACTGACCAGCACAGGGGACCCATCTGTCCATTTTACGGCTGTGGAGCAGGTGGGGGGGATCAATAATTGTAACGAAGCTGAGACAGCCAAATTACTTTTATTTTCCCTGGGTAGTAGGTTGTACCAGTCGCTCTCAGCGGGTAGCAAGGGGGGGCAGGGTACGTTAGAGAGGATAAAGGATGACATCCTAGAGGCTATGGGCCTCAATGATGGAAGTCCCTTCTCCCTAGTGGAAAGGACACTGCAGTCAGCTGGGGAGGCACCGCAGGCTTTCGCGGACAGGCTTCGGCCCGTCTACCGGAGTGCCTGTGCGGGGGTGCCCGACCAAGCACAGCTGCAGGGGGAGCCTAGGGCTCATTGGCTGAGGACCCCAGTGGCGAACAGCCTGCCTAGAATCAAGGCCAAAGCAGAGGGGTGGTTCGATTCCAGGGATCCCCAGACCACAGAAGAGAATGTGATCCGGCAGTTAACTCTCTTTTAAGAATGGCAGGGGTGAGGATGACAAACCAAAGGGCAGAGTACACGAGTTAAAGCCTAGTGGAGGCAAAGTTAGAAGAGAGTGGCGCCAGGAAGGGGGTAGCTCAGAGAAGAAGCAGGGTTGTTATGGGTGCAGGAGTAAAGGGCACTGGAGGAAAGACTGCCCAGTCTCTGACAAAAGGAGCGGGAAAGGTGATCCTCCAGCGCCAGTGCAGAAAGCCGCAGCTGTGGCAGGAAGCAGCACTGATCCATTCACGGTATTAGTGACTGCTCTCCGCGCAGTCTTTCCGGCAGGCCAGGGTAGGGTGGACGCGACAGCAGGCAGCGTACTCCCATCCGCCCCGAACAATCCCGACCCATTACTAGGGGCTTCACAGCCCGTTTACCTGTGCCTACTAAGTTATGATGCTTGGAAGAGACCGTGCGTGAAGATGGGGGTGGAGAAGGTGCAAGGGACCTATCTGCTGGACACTGGAGCTTCAAGCACCATTGTCTATGCGGATAACCCGACCACATCACCTCTATCGAGCGGGGTCCCATATAACTTAGTAGTGTTCACCAGGAATGAACAGGCTGGGTCTTTCTCCATCCCGCTAGCCATCGATCTGGGTACACTCCATACGGAGTGGAAATGTGTCCTGATGCGTTGGGAGCGGGAGGCAATAGGCATTTTGGGGGCAGACTTCATACTGGCCCACAAGATATTGGTGGATTTCCGGAATCACTGTCTTTGGGGGGCAGTATACATGGGAAAGGAGAAGGAGGTGGTAGTTATACCAGGGAAGCAAGGCAAGGGAACCGTGTGTACGATGAAGCCCAAGGGTAGTTATGACCTTGAACTTTTGGTCACTTCTGCCCCGGCAAGGTACATAGCGGATGTGCAAGCCAAGCACGACTGTGGGAGGGTAATAGGGGTGGAGGTCAGAGTAGAAGGAGACCCCATGGCCTGACCACAGAAACAGTACAACTTCCCCAGAGAGGCAGAAGCGGATTTAGAGATGGCATTGGGATCACTGGTTGAGCAGGGTGTGTTGAGACCCATAGCGACCCATGTGAACTCTCCGATTCGGCCGGTTAGGAAACCGGACAATTCGTGGAGAGCCACTATGGACTATTGGGCTCTTAACAAGGACATCCCAGCCTGTGCCCCCACCGTCGCAGCCGTAGCCAGCCTGATTGGGAGTATCCCAGCATCCGCGAAAACATTCACGGTGCTGGACATTTTGAACAGATTCTGGTCTATCCCTCTCAAAAGGGAGGACCAGAATAAGTTTGCATTCACTTTCAAGGGTCAGCAGTACACATGGACCTGCCTTCCCCAAGGGTTTCATAATAGTCTTTCTATTTTCCACCAATGTATGGCCAACTGTTTAAAAGGGTTCAGCAGACCGCAGCGGCTTGTGCAGTATGTGGACGACCTGCTTTTGGTTCTCCAACGAGGGGGAGGAGCATGGCCTACTGCTGGCTCAACTGCTGAGTCTGTTAAAGGAAGCTGGGTTCAAGGTTAATCCCAAGAAAGCACAGATCGGCCAGCAGGAAGTAAAATTCCTCGGGCTGACCGTGCATGCTGGGGAGAGGGCCATCGATGAGGCGAGGAGGAAGGCGGTACAGGAGCTACCTGCCCCGACCACGGTAAACATAGAAACATAGAAGATAGGAGCTGGAGTAGGCCATTCGGCCCCTCGAGCCTGCTCCGCCATTCAATGCGATCATGGCTGATCATCCAAATTCAGTACCCGGGCCCTGCTTTCTCCCCATACCCCTTGATCCCTTCAGCCTTAAGAAATATATCCAACTCCTTCTTGAATATTTAATGTATTGGCCTCTACTGACTTCTGTGGTAGATGTTATGTATTGTGTGTTCTCCTCCCACCTGTGGTGGCGCTGTCACAGCAGATAAATGGTTGGGTGTTCTCTTGGTTAAGTTTAGCTCTCTTTGTTCGGAACTCTCCAGAACTTCACTTTCCCTTCGAATAAAGCACTTCGTGTTTGAATCTCTGAGTTCTGAGTTCTAACTGTGTCTAGGTAAAAAGGTACCGACACAACAAAGTGGCGACGAGGATGGGATGAATCTGCGTACGTTACGGGTGCAGCGAGTAAACAGAAATTTAAATTTGAAACGTGAGATGGCTACTATATTAGGAAACATCGGTGATTTTGATGAAAATGTGGAGCAATGGAGCGCTTATATGGAACGTTTTGACTATTTTGTCTTGGCAAATGCGGTGGCAAACGAAAAGGTCGTGCCTACCTTTTTGAGTGTAATGGGGTCGAAGACATTCAATTTACTTCTCAGCCTTGTGCAGCCAGATAAGCTAGGAACTAAAACATATAAGCAACTAGTGGAAATTCTTGGAGCACATTTTTCACCAAAACCTCTGGTTATTGCTGAGAGATTTAGATTTCACAAACGGAATCAAGGAGGGGGAATCAGTGACGATGTTTATTGCTGCTTTAAAAAGGTTGTTGGAACACTGCCAGTTCAAGGAGGTGCTGAATGACACCATTAGAGACAGGACTGGATCGTTGCGGGTGTACCTTCGCACCTGAACTGCAGTGACAGCTGCTCCCTCCACTTGTCTAAAGTAGAAGATGTCTATCTGACGAGGCTGGCAACCCTATACCCCTGGGACTGGCCTGCAGAAGTGTGGCAGCGAGTACATGTGGACTTCACCGGTCCTTTCGAAGATAAGATGTTTATGGTGGTTGTGGACGCTCGTAGCAAGTGGCCGGAGGTCGCTGTGATGAGGTCTACCACGGCAGAGAAAACAATTGAGAAACTTGGTGAGATGTTCGGCCGTTATGGCTCACCAGAACAACTCGTAAGTGACAACAGTCCACAATTTGTATCACAGGAGTTTGCAATCTTCCTGCATATAAATGGTGTCCAACACATCAGGTCTGCGCCCTATCATCCCTCTACTAATGGCCAGGCAGAAAGGTTCGTGCAAACTTTGAAGCACGCCTTGAAGGCATCGCAAGGTCAGGGCTCAATCCACCAACGTCTGAACAGCTTCCTGTTGCCCTACAGGAACGAGCCGCATGCCACAACCAAAACTTCCCCCGCTTCGCTCATGATGAAGAGGCAGTTGCGGACAAGTTTTGACTTACTCAAACCTCCAACGGCAGAGCAGGTTGTCCATCATCAACAACAAGCTCAAGTTGAAAAGAGAGAGAAAAAAGCCAAGGAGAGACGGTTTCATCCGGGAGAGCACGTCCTAGCTCGAAACTACAACACTGGACCAAAATGGGTTCCTGCTAGGGTGATCGCGCAGATGGGCCCTGTGTCTTACATGGTTGAGACTGCTGAGGACGTCGTCTGGAGAAGACACACAGATCAACTGTTGCTAGGAGCAGAGACAGCCACAGAGGCTTCAACGGCTGGTTGGCCTGAACTGTGTCCGGATGATACCGCAAACCAGCATCCTTTGCCACAGTGCTCTTCTCCAACACAGGAAGTCAAAGAGACTGTTCCACCTGTGCAAACTCCTGATATTCGACTGACACAGGCACCTTCTCCATGTAGGCCTGTGTCAATGCCTACTGCTGTGGAAGCCAGCGATGACCGCCGGTATCCTGTCAGAGAGCGGCGGCCTCCAAGACGCTTGGATCTGTAGGCTTAGTGACATACCCACAAGACTGGGGCAGAATAAACCCCAGGGTAAAGTCAGGGGTTGAGGCAGTCTACCTCTACCCAGGTTAGTTGAGTGCATTGAAAGTAACTTACCTGTTGAGGAATAATGTGGACCTTCCATTTAAGAGGGGAGGAATATGTTATGTATTGTGTGTTCTCCTCCCACTGTGGTGGCGCTGTCACAGCAGATAAATGGTTGGGTGTTCTCTTGGTTAAGTTTAGCTCTCTTTGTTCGGAACTCTCCAGAACTTCACTTTCCCTTCGAATAAAGCACTTCATGTTTGAATCTCTGAGTGCTGAGTTCTAATTGTGTCTAGGAAAAAAGGTACTGACACAACAGTAGAGAATTCCACAGGTTCACCACTCTCTGGGTGTAGAAATTCTTCCTAAATTCTGTCCTAAATGGCCTACCCCTTATCCTTAGACTGTGACCCCTGGTTCTGCACTCCCCGACCATCGGGAACATCCTTCCTGCATCTAGGCTGTCCAGTCCTGTCAGAATTTTATAAGTTTCAATGAGATCCCCTCTCATTCTTCTAGACTCCAGCGAGTACAAGCCCAATCGTCCCAATCACTCCTCATACGTCATTCCTGCCATCCCAGGTTTCAGCCTGGTGAATCTTCACTAAACTCCTTCCATGGCAAGAACATCCTTCCTCAGATAAGGCGACCAAAACTGCACACAATACTCAAAGATGTGGTCTCACCAAGGCCCTGTACAACTGCAGCAAGACATCCTTGTTCCTGCACTCAAACCCTCTCGCTACAAAGGCGAACATACCATTTGCCTTCTTAACCGCCTGCTGCGCCTGCATGCTTACCTTCAGCGACTGGTGCACAAGGACACCCAGGTCTCGTTGCACTTCCCCTTTTCCCAATCGATTGCCATTCAGATAATAATCTGTCTTCCTGTTTTTGCCACCAAAGTGGATAACCTCACATTTATCCACATTATATTGCATCTGCCATGTTTCTGCCCAATCACCCAACCTGTCCAAATCATCCTATAGTTTCTTGGCATCCTCCTCACAGCACACACGCCCACCCAGCTTTGTGTCATCTGCAAATTTGGAGATATTACATCTAGTTCCCTTGTCTAGATCATTAATATATATTGTGAATAGCTGGGGTCCAAGAACCGATCCCTGTGGTACCCCACTAGTCACTGCCTGCCATTCGGAAAAAGACCCGTTTATTCCAACTCTTTGCTTTCTGTCTGCCAACCAGTTCTCTATCCAAGTCAATACCTTGCCCCCAATCCCATGCGCCTTAACTTTACACGCTAATCTCTTATGCGGGACCTTATCGAAAGCCTTCTGAAAGTCCAAATACACCACATCCACTGGTTCTCTCTTATCTATTTCACTAGTTACATCCTCAAAAAATTCCAGTAGATTAGTCAAGCACGATTTACCTTTTGTAAATCCATGTTGACTTTGTCCGATCCTGTCACTGTTTTCCAAGTGCTCTGCTATTACATCTTTTATAATGGACTCTAGCATTTTCCCCACTACCGATGTCAGGCTTACCGGTCTGTAATTCCCTGTTTTCTCTCTACCTCCTTTTTTGAATAGTGGGGTAACATTAGCTACCCTCCAATCCATGGGTACTGTTCCAGATTCTATCGAATGTTGGAAGATGATCAGCAATGCATCTACTATTTCTCGGGCCACTTCCTTAAGTACCTTAGGATGTAGATTATCAGGCCCTGGGGATTTATCGGCCTTCAATCCCATCAATTTCCCCAACACCATTTCACTACAAATACTGATTTCTTTCAGTTCCTCCCTTTCATCAGACCCTATGTTCCCCGACAGCTCTGGGAGGTTATTTGTGTCTTCCTTTGTGAAGACAGAACCAAAATATGTATTTAATTGGTCTGCCATTTCTTTGCTCCCCATTATAAATTCCCCTGATTCTGACTGCAAGGGACCTACGCTTGACTTCACCAATCTTTTTCTCTTCACATATCTATAAAAGCTTTTACACTCAGTTTTTATGTTCCCTGAAAGTTTACTCTCATATTCTATTTTCCCTTTCTTAATTAATCCCTTTGCCCTCCTTTGTTGAATCCTAAACTGCTCCCAATCCTCAGGTTTACTGCTTTTTCTGGCCAATTTATATGTCCTCTCCTTGGATCTTATGCTATCCCTAATTTCCCTTGTTAGCCACGGTTGAGTCACCTTTTTTGTTTTATTTTTATGCCAAACTGGGATGAACAAATTCTGTAGTTCACCCATGCGGTCTTTGAATGTTTGCCATTGCCTATCCACCATCAACCCTTTGAGTGACATTCCCCAATCAATCCTACCCAATTCACGCCTCAGACCATCGTAGTTTCCTTTATTTAAATTCAGGACCCTAGTCTCTGAGTCAACTACTTCATTCTCCATCTTAATGAAGAATTCGATCATATTATGATCGCTCTGACCCAAGGGGCCTCGTACAACAAGATTGCTAATTAATCCTTTCTTGTTACATAATACCCAGTCTAAGATGGCCTGATCTCGGGTTGGTTCCTCAACATATTGGTCCAGGAAACCATCCCGTAAACACTCCAGGAATTCCTCCTCCACAGTATTGTTACTAATTTGGTTAGCCCAATCTATATGTAGATTAAAGTCACCCATGATGACTGCTGTGCCCTTATTGCACGCTTCTCTAATTTCCCTTTTAATGCCATCCCCAACCTCCGCATTACTGTTTAGAGGTTTATATACCACTCCCACTAACGTTTTCTGCCCCTTGGTATTTCTCAGTTCTACCCACACAGATTCCACATCATCAGAGCTAATATCCTTCCTTACAATTGTGTTAATCCCTTCTTTAACCAGCAATGCTACCCCACCTCCCTTTCCTTTTTGCCTATCTTTCCTGAATATTGAATACCCCTGGATGTTGAGTTCCCAGCCTTGGCCACCCTGGAGCCATGTTTCCGTAATCCCAATCAAATCATATTCGTTTACCTCTATTTGCGCAGCTAATTCATCCACCTTATTACGAATGCTCCTCGCATTAAGACACAAAGTCTTCAGGCTTGTTTTTTTAACGCTCTTAGACCTATTCGAATTATTATTTACTGTGGCCATGTTTGATTTAAACCGTTGATTTCTCTGACTGCCACTTTTGTTTTTCTCCTTCCTATCTTTTGCTTTTATCCTTGTTTCCCTTTCCTCTGTCTCCCTGCTCAGGTTCCCAACCCCCTGCCATTTTAGTTTAAACCCTCCCCCAGAGCACTAGCAAACACTCCCCCTATGACATCGGACCCGGCCCTGCCCAGGTGCAAACCGTCCGGTTTGAACTGGTCCCATCTCCCCCAGAACCGGTTCCAATGTCCCAGGAACTTGAATCCCTCCCCCTTGCACCATTCCTCTAGCCACGTATTCATCTGAAATATCCTTCTATTTCTACTCTGACTAGCACGTGGCACTGGTAGCAATCCTGAGATTACTACCTTTGAGGTCCTATTTTTTAATTTACCTCCTAACTCCCTATATTCAGCTTTTAGGACCTCACCCCGTTTTTTACCTATATCGTTGGTACCTATATGCACCACGACAACTGGCTGTTCACCCTCCCCTTCCAAGATGTTCCGCAGCCGCTCTGAGACACCCTTGACCCTTGCACCATGGAGGCAACACACCATCCTGGAGTCTTGTTTGCGGCCGCAGAAACGCCTATCTTTTCCGCTTACAATAGAATCCCCTATTACTATAGCTCTACCCCTCTTTTTCCTCCTATCCTGTGCAGCAGAGCCACCCCTGGCACCAGGAAGTTGGCTGCTGCTGCCTTCCTCTGATAAGCCATCCCTCCCAACAGTACTCAAAGTGGTATATCTGTTTGAGAGGGGGATGTCCACAGGGGACCCCTGCACTACCTGCCTGTGCCTAGTACTCTGTCTGTTGGTCACCCGTTCCCTTTCTGCCTGTCCAACCTTTGCCTGCGGTGTGACCAACTGATTAAACGTGCTATTCACGATGTCCTCAACCTCGCGAATGGTCCAGTATGCATCCAATCGCAGCTCCAGCACCACAATGCGGTCTGCCAGTAGCTGCAACTAGACACACTTCCTGCACACATGGTTGTCAGGGACACAGGAAGTGTCCCTGAGTTCCCACATAGCGCAGGAGGAGCATACCACGGTACCGGGCTGTCCTGCCATGACTTACCCTTTAATTAATTGCAATTAAATTAAATCAAATCAATCCCACCAATTACACTACAGTTAAATGGTATATTTAAGGGCCCTGGTTTACAAACAATCCCCGCTACACCACAGAGACTTTAGAAACTATAAACCACAGAGTTAAAGTTTAAAAAGAGAGAAATACTCACCAACCAATCACTTACCTGCTTTCTGGTGACGTCACACTTCGATTACTTTTTACTTCTCTCCCTCTCTCTAAGATTGGAGATTAGTACACCTACCTGGTCCTCAGGCTCACCTTAAGTACTCACCGCCGCCGCCGCCGAGATTCCCGCCGCCGCTCCGAGACTCCCGCTGCACTGAGGCCTACCTGGTCCTCGGGCTCACCTTGAGTACTCGCCGCCGCCGAGGTTCCCGCCGCCACTCCGAGACTCCCGCCGCACTGAAGCCTACCTGGTCCTCGGGCTCACCTTAGGTACTCGCCGCCGCCGCCGCCGAGATTCCCGCCGCCGCTCCGAGACTCCCGCCGCACAGGGGTAAGATCCTTCCTGGGACTCACAGGGTACTGCAGGGATTTCATAGAGGACTATGCCACTATGGCAGCTCCTCTACTCCGGCTCCTCCACAAGGGAGTGGGCTGGGAGTGGGATGAGGACTGCATGGCAGTTTTTAGTCCTCTGAAGAGAGATCTGCAGACCGCACCGGCTTTAGGAGCGATTGATGGGGGAAAGGAGTTGTAATGATCAATAACATGTCATTCTATAGTGGACACTAGGTGGAGCCGTAGAGCTGTGTAGAGCTGTATATAAGACTACACTACCCAGCTGTATATATATTAAGACTACATTACCCATGAGGCACTAGGCTACCCACAAGGCAGCAGTCAAGATGGAAGCCTCTACAGATACTGTACCTAGTCCACATGTGCTCAATAAAAGCGTCTAGCAAAAGCTAGCTGTGTTCATAATAAGAATGTCTATTTATTAATGAACATAAGATGGTACCAGGATGGTGAAGATCTGCTAAAAATTGTGAAAAGCGACATGGAGAATTTGAAGCCACCAGAGCGTTTGAAACTCACAGGAAATCTTGACTACAATTGGCAGACTCTTAAACAACAATTCGAACTCTACATTGCAGCCATCGGATTCGGTACGAAGCCAGACGCAAGGAAGATAGCGTTGCTGCTTACGGTTGCAGGCCCACAGGCGATAGAGGTATTTAATACATTTGTATTTAATCCAGAGGAGAACAGAGAAAAATTAGAAGATGTGCTAAAAAAATTTGATGCACATTGCTCTCCCAAAAAGAATGAGACCTATGAAAGATACATCTTCCGTTCTCAGACACAGCAGCAAAATGAGACTTTTGATAGCTTTATAACTGATCTGAAACTGAAAGCACAGACATGTAATTTCTCTGAGCTCAAAGCATCCATGATTCGTAACCAGATTGTGTTTGGTATTCATGATAAAAAAAGTCAGGGAACGTCTGTTGAGAGAAACCGAACTAAATTTGGAAAATGCGGTGAAAATATGCCAAGCCAGCGAGTTAGCTCGAAAGCACGCGAAGACTTTCAGTGAAATCAATAATGATGCGATTGTAATGAGTGATAAAGCTGCTGTCGGTGCTGTGTCCTACAAGGGGAAGAAACGTGGGCAGAACAGAAATGAAAAGCAATCGGAGGATGAAATTTTTAATTGTAAATGCTGTGGTTACAAACACCAGTTAAGACAATGCCCAGCATTTGGAAAAATGTGCACAAAGTGTAATGGAAAGAATCACTTTGCCAAACAATGCTTTTCAAAAGTAAAAACTAAGAAAGGGCAACGAGTTAATGTAATTGAGGACACTGATTTAAGTGAGACAATTTTTGTACGAATGGTGTCATGTGATGATATCAAAAAGGATACAGAAAATGTGCAGCCCTCAGAAATGGACAACGCTGAACATAAAGTTAATGCAGTAAAAGTGGACAAATGGATGATCCCACTGCAGGTAAATGGAGCATTAGTTACCTTGAAACTAGACACTGGGGCAAAAGCAAACTTAATCAGTATGAGTGACATTAACAATATAAAAGAAAAGCCCAAAATACAGAAAAAGTCAGTACTACTGAAGGACTATAATGGACAGAAAATAGATAGCTTAGGTGTATGCAGACTCAAAGTGACAGTCAAAGACAAAAAGCATCATCTCATGTTTTCTGTTGTGGCTGAAAGACTTGATTCACTACTGGGTGACAAAGCTTGTGAGGAATTAGAACTGGTCAAGAGAGTCTACTGTATAAACTGTGCCATAAGCAGACCAGATGACTCGGTGGATTCTGTAGTGAATGATTTCCAGGATGTGTTCAAAGGATTTGGAGTTCTACCATTCACTTACAAGATCCAGCTAAAGGAGGATGCTCAGCCAGTGGTACATGCTCCACGAAGAGTTCCAGCACCCCTGCGTGACCGGCTCAAGAATGAACTGGACAGAATGACCACACTAGGAGTCATCAGGAAAGTCGAAGAGCCAACAAACTGGGTTAACTCCATGGTATGTGTAAAGAAAAAGAACAATGATCTAAGAATATGCATGGATCCAAAGGACTTAAATGCAAACATAAAACATGAACACTACCAGATTCCCAAGCGAGAAGAAATCACCAGTGAAATGTCAGGTGCCAGATACTTTACAAAGCTCGATGCCTCACAAGGATTTTGGCAACTAAAACTGGATGAAGAGAGCACCAAATACTGTACCTTCAGCACACCATTTGGCAGGTATTGTTTCCTCAGAATGCCTTTCGGGATAATATCTGCATCTGAAATCTTTCATAGGGCGATGGAACACATAATTGAAGGTCTAGAAGGAGTTCGGGTCTATGTTGATGACATCATCATCTGGGGCTCCACACTGAAAGAACACAATGAGAGACTGACTAAAGTGCTACAGAGCATACGCTGGAATGGACTGAAGCTCAACAAAGCCAAGTGTCAATTTGGCGTCCAGGAAGTCATTTTCCTAGGAGATAATCTATCTGGTAAAGGAATAGAGCCAGATATGGAAAAAATAAACGCCATACTCAAAATGCCCCGACCCACTGACAAAAAAGGAGTGCTACGCATCATGGGGACGATAAACTTCATTGGAAAGTTCATTCCTAACTTGTCAGCCAAGACAGCCTGTCTGCGAGACCTGCTACATAAAACAAATGAGTTCGCATGGACAGAAAGACATGAACAAGAGTGGATAAACCTCAAAACAGTGCTGACAACCACACCTGTACTCACCTTCTTTGACCCAACCAAAAGAATCAAAGTGTCAACGGATGCATCAAAAGATGGCCTAGGTGCGGTCTTGCTACAAACAGAGGGTGAAGATTGGAAGCCTGTTGCCTATGCCTCCAGGTCTATGACTGATACTGAGTGTCGATACGCCCAGATTGAAAAGGAATATCTAGGCTTGGTAGTTGGACGAGAAAAGTTTCATGGCTACATATATGGACTTCCCACCTTCACAGTTGAGACAGACCACAGCCCTCTGGTTGCCATCATAAAAAAAAACCTGAATGAGATGTCTCCAAGGATTCAACGACTCATGATGAAGCTGCAAAGATATGACTTTGAACTGACCTACACACCAGACAAATACATAGTGTTAGCAGATGCACTATCCCGAGCACCCACAATGAGTCATGTGAGCTCTACTGAAGAAGACGTGGATGTTCATGTGAGTATGGTCACTGCTGCGCTGCCCGTGTCAGACACAAAATCAAAGCAAATAGCAGAAGAAACAGTAAAAGATACAGTATTACAAACAGTAATAGAGAACATTCATCATGGTTGGCCAAAAGGTTCCTGTCCAAAATATTTTCACATAAGGTCAGAATTGAGTGTCACAAGTGGACTATTACTAAAACAGAACAGAATAGTCATTCCACAGGCTCTACATCAAGACATGTTCAAAAGGATTCATGAGGGATACCTCGGAATTGAAAAATGCAAAAGGAGGGCAAGAGACACTGTTTATTGGCCTGGCATAAATAAGGACATTGAGAACATGATAGGCAAATGTGAGACATGTCAGAAACACCAAAACAAACAAGCAAAGGAACCAATGATAGTAGCTGACATACCAACAACAGCATGGCAAAAGGTTGGTATGGACCTTTTTCATTTAAATGGTAAAGACTATCTAATAGTGATTGACTACTATTCTAACTATCCTGAGATGGCGCTGCTCTCAAGCACCACAGCAAGCAGTGTCATAATGCATGTGAAATCCATCTTCGCCAGACATGGAATTCCCAGGATTGCCGTTAGCGACAATGGTCCATGCTTCAACTGTAAGGAGTGGCAACAGTTTGCAGCACATTATGACTTTCAGCACATCACATCCAGTCCTTTGTATGCTCAGTCAAATGATAAGGCAGAGAAAGGTGTTCAAGCTCTCAAGCAGCTACTGAAGTGACAGAAAGCACATCTGATCCTTATCTCGCCCTGCTGAGCTACCGAGCCTCACCTTTAGACTATGGTTCTTCACCTGCTGAACTACTAATGGGTCGCAAGTTGTGCACCACGCTACCCTGCTGTGCAAAAGAACAGCAAAGTGAGGAACTGAGACAGAGACTTCAACTGTTAAAGCTGAAACAGAAATCATACTATGACAAGTCATCCAAAACTCTAAAACCATTGACAAAGGATGATGTTGTCAGGATTGAGGATCCAGATGCATGGAACAGGAAAACTACAGTTCTTGAGGAAGTAGGACCAAGGTCATACACTGTTAGAACTGAGGAAGGTCGGATTCTCAGGAGGAACCGCCGTTCCCTCCTAAAAACACAAGAGACTATTCAAGACCAGATTGATGACAATGCCGCAACTGCATCTTGTCATTCACCGCCAGAACAATCTCATGAAGACACATCAGACTTACCCGTGTTGAGAAGATCCACACGTGAAGTAAAAGAGCCTGATAGACTTAATCTTTGAGTACAATGTAAAGCTTTGAAAATGTGTTGACTGTTTTGAAAATGTTTATGTTTATAGAGCACTAACAAAAGTGTTACTGATATTATCTTTATTGTTTTCTTGAAAGTTGATTGATATTGATTTTGTTAAACCTCAAAGAAAGGGGGATGTAATGATCAATAACATGTCATTCTATAGTGGACACTAGGTGGAGCTGTAGAGCTGTGTAGAGCTGTATATAAGACTACACTACCCAGCTGTATATATATTAAGACTACATTACCCATGAGGCACTAAGCTACCCACAAGGCAGCAGTCAAGATGGAAGCCTCTACAGATACTGTACCTAGTCCACATGTGCTCAATAAAAGTGTCTAGCAAAAGCTAGCTGTGTTCATAATAAGAATGTCTATTTATTAATGAACATAAGAGGAGTGACATAATAAAACTCACTATGCACTTGGTTTGAGTATAAAGCAAGGCTTTAATCAACTTGTTTCAAAACATGGAGGTCTAGTTATCTTTCACTAGTTCCTGTTTACAGAATGTCCTGGGAAAGCTGGGCCCACGCCCAAGTATTTATACTCCTTGGACGTTGCCACCAGCTGGCCGTCCAGTGTTATTTCATGAGTCTTTCTTCATGGATCATAAGATTCATAACAAGGAGTTCTTTTTGGAGGTAGCTGCCACAGGGGACAGTTTGAGCACAGTGCTGCTCCAGGAGCGGCATAGCAAGCTGAGGCCTGTGGTATACTCATCAAGAATCCTCACAGATGTAAAGAGGGGGTACTCCAATTGTGAGAGGCGCCTGCTTGCCACACATTGGACCATGAGATCATCACAAATCTTCACGGGGGCATCCCCGATAACTCTCTTAACCCATCATACGCCCACTCAGATGTTTCTGGATGGGAGGATAAAGGACGGCATGGTGAGCAGTGCACGCATTGCTCGCTGGACTTTATTGCTCTCTCAGATGAATTTGAGTGTGAAAGGCCTCTGTGAGCCCAAGCTCGCCGCAAATTTGATCTACCCAGGGGTGGCTCACAAATGTTCTGTTGAAGGGGTATGGGACGTAGACATAGGGTTTCGGGCTGGGATCCATCTCATGGGCCGCGAGTTCTATGCAGACGGGTCCAGTACAGTGGTGGCCGGGGAGCGACTCACTGGATGCAGGATTTTTGACCCAAAGGCAGGCATTGCCAAGGCCATTAAACTCCTGAGTACCATTAGCACCCAGCACGCTGAACTGTCGACGGTGGTGTATGTGGTTACCCACCCCGAAGAGTTCCCTACATCCTACACAATTTGCTCGGACAGCATGTTCACTTGTAATTCATGTACAGAATATTTAGCCATTTGGTCTCGTCGCGGGTTCACATCTGCAGACGGAAACCTCTAGCAACCAAGCCATTGTTGCGACAGATCCTAACATTGATAGGAACCCAGGGGGATTTCTATATCCACAAAGTCAAGGTCCATTCTAAGACGGAACCCCGTGCGGAGGGCAATCAGCAGGCCGATGTGCTGGCCAAAGAAGGTGCTCGAACGGGCACGGTTTGGGATCCATATGGGTTGAGTCTGGTAGCAGCGATCAGAGACAGAGGTGGGACCCAAGGGAGTGCAGGGGTAGCATTGGCCCCGGACCTAAAGATGGTCCAGGCACGAGATCCCGCCCTAAAGACTTTTCTGGAGATGATGGCTAAGGGAGATAAGGTAGAGGGTCCATACGGAGTGGCAGGTATTACGGTAAAGGAAGGGATGGTTTTCAGAGGGGAACAGTGGGCAGTTCCGCAGCAGCACCGGAGAGAATTCCTTCAGTTGGCCCACGAGGGTCCAGGAGCGGGGCACCCCGGGCCGGAGACCACCTGGCAATGGGTGGAACAGGCAGGGTGGTGGCCGCAACTGAGGGAGGGCGTCCGCGACTTCTGCGCGGATTGCTTGGTGTGTGCTGCAAACAACCCTGACCCCAGAAAAGGAAGGTATCCATGGGACGCTAGGAGAGTGGAGGGACCATGGCAGTCCATAAAGGTCGATTATATCGGACCGCTGCCCACCGCACAGGGGAGTTACAAGTACTGCCTGGTCCTGGTGGATGTGTTCTCTAAATGGGTAGAAGCCTTCCCATGCCGAACAGCCACAGCTTTGGGGACTGCAAGGATTCTAGTGAGAGAAGTGTTCTCTAGGTGGGGGCTACCACAGTACGTGGAGTCCGATCAGGGGAGTCACTTCACATGGCCAGTCATGCAGGTGACTCTGAAGATGCTAGGTGTAGAGGGTAAATGGCACGTCGCACACAACCCGCAGTCATCGGGGATTGTGGAGCGAATGAATAGGACCATCAAGGAAAGGTTACGGAAGGAGACGGGAGACTCGCCTAGAAAATGGGCAGAGGTCTTGCCATTAGTTCTGATAGGGGTCTGAGCCAGCCCGTCTAGAAGCACAGGGTATTCCCCGCATGAGCTTGTGACTGGCAGGGTCATGAGAACGCCTAGCCATGTACTGGCCCCGGTTCTCATGGAAGGTCAGTTGAGAGAGGTGAACCGGGACAGGTTTGTTAAGAATTTGCTTGAGCATCTCAGACAGATCCATTGGCAGGCTGCCAGTAACATGGGGAAGCAACATCGTAGAAATCGTTTATTGCTTGAGCCTCAGAAGCACCACGAGTGGAAGGTCGGAGATCAAGTAATGGTTAGAAACTTTGCCAGGGTAGGAACTTTTAAACCACTATACATGGGACCGTACAGTATCGTGGATAGGGCGAGTCCAATGGTATATGCGGTCAAAATGCCCCGACGCACTAAGTGGTTCCATGTCAATCGGTGCAAGCTTTTCAACCCTGGGGAAAGAGCTGATAAGAGGAGGAAACAGCAGGGAGTGGTGAGCTGCGCTACAGATATGGGTCTCCAGCCCAGAATTTGGGACTGTGAGGAGCCCTCAGAGGGACCAGTTGTTCCACCTGTGGGGGCAGGAGTGCGAAGGAGTGCCAGGATCCCATGGCCAAGGGTGCCGTGGACGCCTCCTTACACACCGGTGAACGAAGGAAGCCAGAGTCGTAAGAGGTCCAGGGTCGAAGAGACCTAGTGTGGCCACCCGGAGTCGGGTGGTGCTGTACATAACTTCTTTCTCTCCTGTCTGTTGCCTTAGCTTGTCTGTATAGTTTGGATTTTAATCATGTGTAGCTGCGTCTGGAAAGGTGAGGCAGATCACTGGGTTAAAGAACCAACTGCGTAAGATTCTAGGGGAAGAGAATACAGTGGTGGGTTCAGAGCTTCATGAGGACCAGGCAATGACCGTTCATTTAAAGGAGGTCACTGCAGAGCTGGAGAGGCATGCAAAAACTGTTAATAATTTGATACGGGAGGACAGGAACACCTCAGAGCAGGCTGCATGGAATGAGGTGTGTGTGTTGTATGGAGCATGGTTGCTGTAGGACCTGAGGCAAGGTCGCGCCCTTCATGGTTAAGCAACAAGCATCTCGCCGCGCTGCACCCGTATAACAATTTGTTGAGCCCGTGCCAGCTTCGTTTAGCCTCTGAAGCCTACCCTGTCCCTGTAGATTGCGGGCAGTCCAACCATACTATGTGGAGCATTTCGGGTACCCGATTCCTTTTCTGCCGGAACACCTCACTGAGTTAATAAAGACCGTTGAGCTCTCCCAGAAACATTTTTACACTATAGAGCAAAAGACAGTAGAAGTGGGGGAGGAGATCAAAGGGATTGTCTTGCCACCATGGTGGGATATTGGTCTGAGTATAGAGATTCCTCCCTGGATCCGCATCTGTTCCCATGCATTAGTTATCATACAATTGTTGCTTGTAAGCTACTTGTTTTACACCAGCTGCAGGCAACGGAGCCTGATGCTCCGAGCGTGGTGGCAAGGGGTGTTAGATCGATCCGGAAAGGTGTAATTCGATTTGTTTTGATGATGGTTTCTCCCTGCCAAAACTTGTAATGCACCAAAGTTCTGTAAGCAAGTGTATTATATTCTGGTTATAGTTTTACAATTTGTATTGCGCGATGTGTGCTGTTACATTTTTGTGATGTGTTACCACCTGTCAATGCTGTACTGTGTGATGTGCACGGTGACCTTTTGGTAACGTCCTATGGATCTTATTAATGTTCTGTATTTTTACTTGAAGTTTGTCGGTGAGAATTGGAACCCAGCCATTTGAATGTGTTAAGAAGCCATTTCGCTGATGTTTTGACTCGGTAGAAGGGAACTATGACACGCAGTAAGGGGTACAGTTCCGGGGTTTTAAAACGTAAACACAGGGAAACAGCTTCACTTGTGGGAGACTTTGGCCTTTGCTCTCTTGTCGAGTGATGCTTTGTGGAAAGAAAAGCATCAAACGGGGGACTGAAGAGATCGCAAAGCCTCTGTTTGAAGAATGGACTCAGTTGAGAATATTTTTGTGGACTTTATGGATTTTTCTGAGGGTGTTTTCCCTGAGGTGATGCATGGGGGACTGGTTTGTTAAAACTCCAGAGAACGCATGGCAGTTGGCTGTGACAAAAGAACTGTCAGTCATCCAGAATGTATGGGTTCGCCCGACAGTCCTGGAAAAAGGAAGGGGGCCATTGAACTTGAACTTATTAGAAAGCCACTCTAATATGCAAAAGCACTTCTCACCTCCATCGCAGAAGAGAAGCAGAACAATGAACCCACTGGCTTCAGCCAGCCGAAGAGGAGCCAGTTTTTTTCCCAGCACAAAGACCAAAAGATATGTCCCAGACTTAGGGCCATTAATCCAACCACGGAATACTCATGGGTCCGATGATGACCCATCACTGATTAAGCACCGGAGTGCTTCAAAACAAAAGGATTTTAAAGATTGGCGGGAAAAATAGGGGTAGCCAGACTCCTATAAAGATAAATTCTTTTCCCACCATTCTCTCTCTCTCGCACCCGCTCCAACAAGATCGACCCAACAAGAAGAACCAGAGAAGCCGCCGAGCGGAGCGATCGAAACCGACCGCGTGCGGGGGTAAGCATAGTCTAGAGTGTCCCAAGCCGGTAACCCGATATCGCAGGCGACCAAATAAATACAAGTTTGATTTTTCACCGAAGCATTCCTGCCCGTGACTTATTTCATTTACACTCTGAATAATAATTCCCGGGTATAGAACTTTCGTAAGGCGGGGGCGATTCGAACCGTCCGTCTAGCGTTTGGGCTAGGATCAAAAAACGCTTACACTCCCCTCCCCCCTTTCCCTGCCCCTGCACTTGCTTAAAATCTGTTACATCTCGAACCTTTTCCAGTTCTGACGAAAGGTCATTGACCTGAAACGTTGGCCTCGATTTTAACTGAGCCGTGGAGGCGGGCATGGAGGCGTGCGGGGGGGTTAAAATCGCAAAAACTGGCGGTTGGGACCCCCCGCCTGGTTCCCGACTCCAAGCCATTTTTACTCAGGCGTGTCTGATGGTCCCGAATCCGTCCCGCATCCAACAGGCGGGACTGGTCTTTAAGGCCCTTAATCACCACTAAATGGCCTCTATAATGCCATTTTAACAGTCGCTTGCACTTTTAACCCTTTTCTCACGTAAAACACGCCTGGTGGGAATCACGACTGTGAAACCTGGCAGAAGCACTGTTGGCTTGCTGACTATCAGCTGCAGGTCAACCATTAAAGAGGAGATTTGATCAGCCATCATTTGCAGGTGGCAGGATTTTTTGACTCAGGCCTGGGCCAACTTTTACCAGGCTTAACCACACCTGTGGAAGGTTGGAGCCTCACACACATCTCCAGTGTGAACTCCTGGGAAATCCCTCTCGCCACCTTCACTCAGCGCTTCCTCAACGGAGGCATATGCCAGAAGCATGGGAGCCATTTTTTTTCCTTCCCTTCTGGGCATTAGAGGAGCTTGAGCACCAGGCGCGGCAGCAGCAGAACCAGGAACAACAGCAGCACCAGCAACAGCAGAAGCAGCAGGAGCGACAGGCTGCTGCTCATCCACCTGAGGCAGCACAGGCCAGAAGGGGCTAGCGCCTGGAAGCCCGTTGGCGCAGGAGATACCCCCCAAACAGGGTCTACAGACACAGGGTCAGCTACCTCAACATGACTGAGCAGCAGTGCCAAAGGCGGCTCCGACTTTCGCGAGAGGTAGTGACTGACATCTGCGCAATGCTACAGCAAGACCTGCTGCCCAGAGGACCAGGTGGACACTCCTTACCAGTGGCCATCAAAGTCACCACCGCACTCAACTTTTTTGCCTCAGGCTCATTCCAGGGGATCATCAGCAGACATCAGCGGCATTTCCCAGGCGGCCGCACACACTTGCATCACGCAGGTAACCGATGCCCTCTTTGCCCTTGCGCACTATCACATCCATTTCACCAAGGATCGCGCAAGTGTGATGGCGCGAGCGGTTGGTTTAGCTCATCTGGCAGACTTTCCAAGGGTCCAGGGCGTCGTTGACTGCACATATGTGGCCCTTAGGGCACCCCATCGCAATCCAGGTATTTTTGTCAACCGCAAGGGCTTCCACTCCCTTAACGTTCAGCTCGTGTGTGACCACAAGAAGGAGATTTTGCATGTTTGTGCCATGTACCCTGGCAGTTGCCATGACTTCGTCATACTGCGACAGTCTAGTGTGCCTCTGCTATTCAGGCCACCAGACCAACTTCACGGATGGCTACTTGGAGAGAAGGGCTATCCCCTGAGGACTTGCCTAATGATACCATTGAGGAGGCCAGCCAACGAAGCGGAGGAGCGCTACAACTCCAGCTACATTTCCACCAGATCCATTATCGAGCAAACCATCGGTTTGCTGAAGATGCGCTTCAGATGCCTGGATAGATCAGGTGCAGCCCTACAGTACTCAGCAGCCAGGGTCTCCAGAATCGGCGTGGTTTGCTGTGCACTTCACAACATGGCACAGCGTCGTGGCTTGCAGATTCCTGAGGACCAAGTGGCTCCTCACATACCCTCCTCAGATGATGATGATGATGAGCAGGAGGAGGGCGAAAATGACCATCCTGCAGAGGCCCATCAACCAGCAGCAGTATTACGCCAGAACATTGCTGCCTGGGATGCAAGGAACGCACTCATCCTGGCCAGATTTGCTTAGCCTAGCCAATCAAGCACTTTTGCCTCGCAGCTTCTTACCTGAGCATCGACAATGGCCAAGACACTGTGGATTCCTAGCTATTTGTCCAGCATACTGACAATTGCAAGTAATCCTAAGCCCTCAATGTGAAAGTCCCATTCGCGAAATGACACACGTCACAATACAGCAGTAGCCATCAGACTTTTTATTGACAGAATTCATCTGATGGCTTTTTTTAACAATACATAAAATTTCACCCAAGTGACTACCCTTGTGACTACTTGTGCTTTATTTTCCTCTTACGCGTGCTCCTACGTAATGGTTCCCCTGTGGCTTCAGCAGATGTGGAGGCCCCTTGCTCACTTTCCTGCTGCTCCTGTCTCAACGCCTTTGGCGGGCGTCCTCTGGGGTGGCAAACCTGTGAGGGCTCGTCAACAGTCTGCTGCTCCTGCGGCAGTGCAGGGGTTGAGACGTCTATCTCACTTGGGTGTGGACTCCGTTGGGGCTCTGACCGAGGGCTCTGCAGTGGCATGGAAGTGTGAGCGCTTGGAGAGGAACCCCCACTTCCTTGAGGTCTGCCACCAACCTCCCTCTCATGGGTCAGCTCCCCCTCCGCGCCTGCAAGTGGCTGGAGAGCACCTTGCTGCACATCAGGGGGGTCATGGGGACCCGTATCTGCAATGGCAGTCCTACTCAGAAGGACTTCCATGAAGGTCTGGTTTCTATGTTCAATAGATGCCCATCGCTCCTCAAGAGATGACATTCTATACTGAACACTCACCATGTTTTCCATACCCTGGCGACTAACCTCCTCCATGGCCGTAGCCCTCCTCTCCTCTACTGTAGCCAGCCTTACCATGGAGGCAGCAATCATTTCCATGTAGGTAGCCATCCTTTCCGTGTTGATGCGTTCATGCGCCAATGACTCATGTTCGCTATGGACTCCTCCATTCGCTCCACACTCGCAGCGACCCCAGAGACAAAACCTGCCAGAGGCTCCTGCATCTGTGCATGGAGTTCCATCACCTCTGATCTTATGGATGGACCCAGAGGCAGAGGGTCAACATGCAGCTGAGCCGAGCTGGCAGAGTCCGGCGCCCTCCGACGAAGACTCTCCACTGCTGTCCCTGTCTCCACAATCAGCTGATGCTCACTTGTGAGCTGTGATACACCAGGTGACAACACTACTCTATGTCCCGAAGGTCCCACCGAGGTGTGTCTGCGCTGGTGCTGGGTGCGCTTATTTCTGCTGACGCTGCACCCTCAGAGGTTGCAGATTCCTCTGAGGAGTGTGGACAGTGGGGACGGGGGCTCTCGATGGTCCTGTGGGGGAGTAAACGAAAGAGTTAGAGATGTGAGGTCAAGGTTACATGCACATTGCATACTGCAGATGATGATAAGTCCATCTGTTATTGCTTCAGAATCATTATCAGCAACTCATGCAATGTCAATGAGAGAGACGGAAAACTATTCTGTCACCAGCTTGCTGTGATGCACCCATCTGTCCATCCCCAACTTGCGCATCTTTTTCAACCCCGACAATTTCCAGGACAGCTTCCTCCCAGGGGGTGAGCTGGGCTAATGATGGTGGGCCTCCTCCTGTCCTGGCTCTTTACCTTTTATTGTGAGCTCTCATTTCCTGCAATGAGGGAGACAAGTGGAGGTTGAGTGAGAATGAAGGAGTGAGTGTAGAGATTGCATAGCATAGATACTTAGAAGGAGCCAAAGATGGAGTGAGGTTGCAAGACCAAGGGTTCTCCCTGTGTGTTGTCAGTTGTGTTCAAAGCATCAGAGTGATAGGGAGTGTGAGGGCTGCATGGTAGAATAGTTATGTGATTGTGAGCATAGAGAAAGAGGAAATGGGTAAGGGTGCATGGATGTGAGTGTCAAGTGGGATGTGGAGGAAGTGATTGCTAAAGCTGAGTGCTAGTGAGGAAAGGCAATGGGATCAGATTGAGGGTGATGGGAACTTCATACTTACTTTTCCAGTGCATTGAAGGTCATGGAATCTTTTCCTGCACTGCATCCAGGTGCCCCGTGTGACCCCCAAGGAGTTGACCTCCCCAGCCACCTGTATCCACACAGCCTTGGTCTGACTGGGAGGCCTCTTCCTCCCTGATGAAGGGAACAGGACCTCCCTGTGGGCCCTAGCCCCATCCACCAATGCCTGTTGTAAGGGTCACAAGGATCCCAAGGACACAGCAGGTTCCCAGAAAGCTGCGGATTGCCCGAGCTAAGAAGGGGGCATTTCCCCAGAAACCTGTTTAAACTGTGTGATTTTGAAATGTGTGTGCGTGGTAATTTCTAGTTTAAGCTGAGGGGAAGGTGGGGGTCTCCCAGTTGGGGAGAGGCCATACGAGAACCTCTACCCAGAGTTGGAAGGGGTCCCCGGACCCCGGAAAGGAGGAATTTTTGGATCCCATGAAAAACATTTTCTTTAAAAAGGCAACACATCGTTCTCAACCGACAGAACATTCCAGAAGGAAGGGTGAACTGGGGGCCATTAGCATCTAAAGGCCCTGGTCACCCCAACACAAAACACCAGATGCAACACCTCTACAGGGCAAGAGCTCAACCCAATACAAACCTCACAAAGAGGGAACAGACTGGTCAGAGCCAGGAGCTTCCAAAGCCAAACAAGACAAAGGAAAAGGATTAACGGACAATCTAGTCTACACTTCGCACCTACTCACACTTTGAGCACCGGACCGGACACAAAGGGACAGCCATCACCGGACCATTATTGGTATCTAAAGACAAAGGACTCTCAAGCCCAGATACAGTATAACTGGGGTGAGAATCTCACAGACAGCATGTGCGTGTGGAGGCAGAGTCGAAGGAACGCCCGACGAGAAGGAAGGAAGAAGAAGCCCGCGGACCACGGAGGCATCGGAACCAGAGACCGGAGAGCGAGGGGGGAGAAAAGCGCGCTGTTCCGGACCGAAAGCGTTTTCAAAACCGTACGGAAGGGGACTGTGAGTATGAGCTTTCCTCAATGAGGATCACCCCACTTAGTGATAGGAGGATGGGAGGCTTGTGGTAATAGGAATAGGGTTTAAGGTCATTTTAGTTCGGTTTCACCCTATGTTTTCCCTTCCCAGAACGATTGGTTAAGTTTAAAGTTCTATGTTTAAGGTGCTGTTTTAAGAACTTGTTCAGGTTTAAAGACATCAAGGAACTTTCAGTGGGAAGTGCTGTGTGGAGTTCGGTACTGAGATTATTGCCTTGCTTGTGTTTCACGTGTCCAAATAAAGTGAGTTGTATCTTTTATCCGGTGTCTGCTTCTGGTTACTGCAATTTGAATCTGTCACAAATGTCCAAGCTGTAATTCGCGTTGTAGAACAGTAGTGGGGGAAGTGGGATTCGAAACCTCACGCCAGTAATTTGGGGGATGAGCTGCAATTGGGAATGAGCAGTTAGATTAAGTGGGACAGGCTGAAACTCTGCCTGGGGTTGTATCTGGTATAAACAACCAAGAAACACTTACTCAGAGAAATTCTCTGAGGACTGTGATTTGCTATAAACAGTCAAAAGCCCCAAACTCCTCAGGGACTGTACATCAGCCTGAGGTACCCAGGACTACCTGGGTGTAAGATAACCCCCCTTACACTGTAGTGCTGCCTCGTCAAACTTAGGAGCTGCTCTTGGCCTCCCGCTGGCCATTGCTCCTGCAGGTTCCTGTGCCATCAAATGGAGAAAGCTTGGAAGCCTGCAGAAGAAGCAAGGCTTGCTGTGGACCTTAAATGCAGCAGCAATGATAACATCATCGGAGGGGACTTTCAGTCATGAAAAACCCCTTTGCAAAGGCTTCCCACACGTTGGAAATCAATTGGCCAATTGAGTTAAAATTGCATCAATCTCCCACATCCATTTAGATTCGTGTGGGAAACACGAAATTCGGGGAACACGACAATAGCCCGCACCTGAGTTAAAATCGACCCCGTTAACTCTGTTTCTCTCTCCACAGATGCTGAGTGTTTCCAGCATTTTCTGTTTTTATTTCAGATTTCCAGCATCCGCAGTATTTTGCTTTTGTGTTACGATGGGTGAATAGACTTGGTGCGAGTTAAGGCACAGGCAGCAAAGTTTTGGATGACCTCAAGTTTACGGAGGGTAGAACATGGGAGGCCTGCTAGGAGTGCGTTGGAATAAACACTTTAAACACTGGAAGTTAATTCACTGATGCTGGAAGGCCGGCGAGGAGAGCGTTGGAATAGTCAAGTCTAGAGGTAACAAAGGCATGGATGAGGCTTTCAGCAGCAGATGAGCTGAGGCAGGGGTGGAGTCGGGTGATGTTACGGAGGTGGAAGTAGGTGGTCTTGGTAATGGCGCGGATATGTGATTGGAAGCTCATCTCGGGGTCAAATACAATATCAAGATTGTGAACAGTCTGATTCAGCCTCAGACAGTTGCCAAGGAGAGGGATGGAGCTGGTGGCTAGGGAATGGAGTTCGTGGTGGAGAACAACAATAACGACTTTGGTCTTCTCATATATTTAGTTGGAAGAAATTTCTTCTCATCTAGTACTGGATATCGGACAAGCAGTCTGACAATTTACAGAGAGTAGAGGGGTCGAGAGAGGCAGTAGTGTGGTAGAGCTGGGTGGCGTCAGCATACATGTGGAACCTGACATTGTGTTCAGCCATTCAGAAAAAATGAGAGAAAAAGAAACAAGGGAATATAACAACTACTGTAATATTCCTACTATATGTGAGGTCCACTATCAGTGGTGCAGTGGCTATGTTCTTGCAGCCTTGTTGGTTTCAGCATTGGTTCTTTACCTGTGTGTATACTGTCTTGGTTTTGCAATGTGCACACTCTTTGCCCTGATGAACTATGCCATCAAGAACACTATACTAGAAGGACATCAACTGACAACCAACAGCTGTATCATAGCCACAGCACCAACAACTGGCAGAAAATGGGAGCGCTGTACAATTTCCATGCCTAACTCACACGCACTTGCTCCTCCTTTATCTGCCTCAATTCTGTAAAAAAAAATTAGTTTATTGTTTTAGGCGCATCTTATTTTACTTTATCTCATTTGCTAAACTTAGCTGTGTTCCAGCAGCAAATAGATCTTTTCCATTTGGTATCAGCAACTGATTTGTAATAAATGCAATTTTACTCTACATATTTTATTATTTTATTTTCATCTGAGGGCAAGCTCTTCTATTTTGCCTTCAATTAGTGGTCTGATTTCCCCAAGCTACACAACAGCTGGGAGGAAGAAAGTCTGAAGGAGCAGGTGTGAGGGTGGAGAGAATTTGCTTTCAGATTTCTGCCATTACCAGTCACTGGGATACGCATAGGAATGGGCCTAGATACAACTCTACCATCGACTTTTCCTGTCCTCAAACTCAGCACTTCCCCACAATGGCTGGAAACTCAGCAGAGCAGTATATGGAATGTGTTTCACACCGTACAATAGTTCAGTGCATTGGTGCTCCACTGGCGGAACTTATAAGTTTGATGGCAGCGTAAAACGGGCGATATTGGATCAGCCGCCCATTATACACCCCGCCCGAGTTTCCTCTCCACTGAAGTCAATGTTGAAAGCTTCGGCATATATATTTTATTTTACCTGATTAACTGTGAAGGAGTGTGACCTAGATGTTGGCAGAACTTCTAAAAATGGCTGCATGGATTTTACAATCTTTTCAAATCAATCACTCATTCTATTATTTTCCTTCACTCCACAAAGCTCTCCTTTGATCCATTTTGAGTGTGGGAGTCTACCAGCTGTGTCAGTGCTATTCACCCCAATTTCAGATACTCCTTCATTTTACACTTCTGTCTGATAATTGGCTCAAAGATGACCTTAAGACTATAGAAGCTGAAGCATCTTGTTTTGAGGTAGAATCCTATAAATTATGTATGCAGAAAACACATATAGTAACTGGAAATACCAAAAAAAGGTTATTTCTCTTCCAAACATCTGAAACTCTAAAGTGCTCCATTAATACACACTCTTAGTACATGTTAACTAAAAAATTGTTAATGCTAAACATCGTTTCAGCTCATTATAGAACTAATTTAAATAAAAAGTACCTTTTTGATGCAAAGGAAGTGTCCTTATTTTTTGCATTTTCAGTATTCATGGGGAGTGCTTTCCAGACAGAGGTTTTGGCCATTTCATCGGAAATATTAATAACAGAAGGGTCATCCCTAAAGAAAGTTACACTTTGAAGAATCAATATTCTTTCTAAATGATTGACGATTGTTTGGTGCTGACTTCAGCAAATTTACAACTTAATCAAAACATAACACTACAAGACATTTTAATTCTTGCAGTTAATATAAAAGAAGCAATATAAATGCATATGTTACATCTTTTCACAAATTCAAAGCAAAATTTATAAAATGCATCAGCTAACAATACGGATGCGGAGGCTGATTTTCCTGTATTTTTGCCCAGAGAACACTTGTTCCCCTGGTGCAAAGCAGAAGAAATAGGGTCGGAGCTCCGTTACCCATGGTACCGCTTCTATTACGTGTCCCCAGGATTTCTGGGCTTTCATCAAAGAGATTGATCTAGGGTGCATCTACAACAAGTGCAGGCCAGGGCAGGTGTGGAGATGAGGTGGAATGGGGCAGTCCCAGCCCTCCAACCTCAGTTTCCTCCATCTCTGATTTAAGGGGAGCTATTTTGAGGGGCAGTTAAAGAAATAGATGTTAAGCTTTGTACCTGGGCATCCTCAGATCAGGGAGGATCTCTGCGAGAGCCAGGCAGAAAGACAAAGGAGTACTATAAAGGCAATTAGAAACTTCTTTGATAGCTTCCCAAACGATCTTCAGGCTTGGAAACATCCTCAATGCTATTTTTCAACAAGGTCCTGAGGCTGGCAGTCAGTTATGCAGCTGCAAGTCTCTGAGGCATGCAGCTGTTCTGTGCATCCACCCCCTTTCCAGGCATGAGGCCCTGCCAGGAGGTATAATTGGGCTATGCAATGACATGACCCAACTAACTCATGTGTACTGAGGCCAGCACAGGCATAGTGCACTTTAGATACACTGTTGCCAGTCCAGCTCCTGGGCACAGGAAAATCAACCCCATAATTTGCTCGTAAGCTAATATATGGACAACAGTCTTATCTAGTAAAGTCATAGTAAACACAAAGGTGTAGAACCTTTATTTCCTGTAAAATAACAATCTATATAGTACCTCAAAGAAAAACCTTTGCTCTGTTTTATACAAAAATTCTACCTGTAATCTCCTTCCAATGGTAACTGAATTGTTCCTTCCTCTTCTAAAGTTAACATTATTTGTTCTTCCTTTGGAATTAAGAAATCATCTATTAATAAAGGGTCATTCACTTGAACAAATAAATTGTATAAGTCTGAGAGCCCCAATTTTACTCCCCCTCGTTACTCCAGTACAAGTTGGTCATTATGCTTTTCTCAAGCACCCAACTTGACCTTGGCTGAACCCGGCTGTCTTTCTGAGTTTAGCTGTTTTAAATATATGAGTGAGTACCGAGAATTGGTGATTGCTCCAAATTGGGGCTTTGAAGCCCCACAGAAGCGCAAACTCGGTGAAATTCACACCCGACTGGCTTCTGTTTCCATCCTTGCAGGGCAGCTGAGCTGTACTTAAAAATAATAAAATAATAAAATAAACACAGCCTTGGTCGAAGGTTGCTGGCTGCCCCCTTTACAGATTCTCCAACCTGAAGGGGTAACCCTGTAACCTCTAACACACAGCTTGCTTGGGGCAGATGGAATCCTAGGAAAATCACACAGGAGGTGTTATGATGTTATTCCCACCTCATTTATACACCACTTAAATTCTCCAACCTGTATCAGGCAGAAACTTCCCACTGATGCCAGGGATTCCCCAGAAAATATGCATTGTTTGCAAATGGGGCAGAGATCTGGCATTACAGGTCTCCACCCCTTTTCTTCCTAACACCCCAGAAGCTGGTGCAAAGAGTCAACAGAGGAAAATCGGCCCCTATATTGATTACGTACCGACTTAGTAGAAGTTCTTGAGGTAATCCAGGGTGAAAATACATTATTGTAAGGGAAGAGAGAAAACTTTCTCTTGGATAAGGGATTAAGTTTACACAATTCAAGACAACCACTAACAATATACAGTGTTCATCTACAGGTGCAGAATTTTTACTTGGGTACACATAAAGGCAGTTTGCATGCACGCACACACATCTCCATGGAATTTCACACATGGTATATTTCCTTCTATATGCCCACATTACATCTTTAAAATTTGATTGGTATTTTTGTGCACCATAATTGGATGCCATAATTAAATTTATTCTTGCCTTGTATTTATTTAGTTATTCATAAAAACACTGACCTTTTATGAAGGGTCAAAATCCAGGAACTCCCTACCCTTCACCACACAGAGTGTAGTGATTCAAGAAGAAGGCCCACCACCACCTTCTCAAACTAGGGATGGGTAATAAATGCTGGCATTGCCAGCCACGCCCACATCCCGGGAATGAATTAAACAAAATAAGACGTTGCAAGAATGCATTGAAATAAAAAAGGAAAACATTTATATAGTGCCTTTCAAGATCTCAGGATGTCCCAAAGCACTTTACACCCTGCAAAGTACTTTTGAAGAGTAGTCACTATTGCAATATAGGGAAATGCGGCAGTCAAAAACCCGCAAACACCAACAAGATAATGACCAGACAATCTTTTTTTTAGTGATGTTGGGTGAGGGATAAATATTGGTCAGGACACCAGGAGAAATCCCCTGCTCTTCTTCGAATAGTGCCATGGGATCTTTCACATCTACCTGAAAGGGCAGACAGGGCTTCAGTTTGGTGTCTCAACTGAAAGATGGCACCTCCAACAGTGCAGCACTCCCTCAGTACTGCACTGAAGTGTTAGCCTAGATTATGCCCTCAAGTTTCTGGAGTGGAACTTGAACCCATGATCTGTGAATCAGAGGTGAGAGAGCTATCACTGAGCCAGGGCTGACGCTTAAAACTGATAAAATAGCTAAGTATTTCCTTCTTTGGTGTTATTTCTGCCTGAATGGCTATTGTCAGTTTTTAGGCGTACTGAAATGGAAGTGTGCTATTGCAACCATTTTTCCTCTGTCAGTTCATTTAGCATAATTTCAGGTATAATTTTAGACAGATCTAAAAAGCAGGTGTGGATCAAGTCCCACTCCAGGACTTGAGCACATAAATCTAGGCTGACACTCCAGTGCACTGCTGAGGGAGTGCTGCACTGTCAGAGGTGCCGTCCTTCAGATGAGACGTTAAACCGAGGCCCTGTCTGCACTTTCTCAGGTGGATGTAAAAGATCTCATGGCACTATTTCAAAGAAGAGCAGGGGAGTTATCCCCAGCGTCCTGGCCAATATATAGCCCTCAACAAAAAACACATTATCTGGTCATTATCGCAGTGCTGTTTGTGGGAGCTTGCTGTGCGCAAATTGGCTGTCGCGTTTACCACATCACAACAGTGACAACACTCCAAAACTTACTTCATTGGCTGTAAAGTGCTTTGAGACATCCAGTGGTCATGAAAGGTGCTATATAAATGCAAGTCTTTCAAGTCTTTCTTTCTTTAGATGTTGGTGGCAGAGGAAAATTGCATGCAAATCAAAATTAAAGGGATAGGGAATAATTGAAGGGGGGTGTCACAACAGGGGGACAACATTTCTGAAAGCCTTTGGGGAGCCTCAAAAGGCTTCTTAATCCATGGCCATGGCTGAATGGGCAGTGTACAGGAACAGGAATGAGACAGGAAAAAAGGGAGTGGAAATCTAATGTGCAGACATGATGCTGCAGGTAAGTGATGGTGCAAGCCATCAAGTAGAGACGGTGCTATGTGAAGTTTTTGTGAGGATGGCATTCTTCTGTGTCAATCCATGGCACCAAACCAATAGGGCAGGACTGCAGCATGCCAGCTTGGACATGAACACAGGCTTGGGGCGACAGCTGACATTACTTTCATTGCATGTGATAACCCTATGGTGCATGGTTACTACAACTGATGGATCTGCATTTGCTTCTCTGCTGATCCAGACCCTGAGAAGATAGATCACCATGGTCATTGCTAGCTGGGTGTGGCAAGATTTACAATAAGTGGTTGGTGGCAATTTAGGTGGATGCAGCCAATCAGTGAATGCTGGCTGATGATCAAACTGGTATGCCTTCTTTCATGGATTACCATTAAATGCACGATATGCTGCGATTGGGGTGCTCCCGAGCAAGCATACAACACTATGGTTTGTCAGGCACTCACATATCCTAATTACGCTGCTTCCAAGCTTCCATTGGGAAGATGAGCCTACATCTGTGTTAATCATAAGAACATAAGAACAAAAGAAATAGGAGCAGGAGTAGGCCAATCGGCCCCTCGAGCCTGCTCCGCCATTCAATAAGATCATGGCTGATCTGATCCTAACCGCCAATCCACTATCACAGAACCATCTCCTGAATCTAACAGAATTAGACACACGAAATAGGAGCAGGATCAGGCTACACGGCCCCTGGGCCCGCTCCGCTACCCACAGGGCCATGACCGATCCGAACCTAGACTCATGTCCAAATTCCTGCCCGCTCCCCATAACCCTTAATTCCGTTTACTTCTAGGAAACTGTCTATTTCTGTTTTAAATTTATGTAATGATGTAGCTTCTACAGCTTTTTGGGGCAGCATATTCCATGGACCTACCACCCTCTGAGTGAAGTAGTTCCTCCTCATCTCAGTTTTGAAAGAGCAGCCCCTTATTCTAAGACTATGCCCCCTAGTTCTAGTTTCACCCATCATCGGGAACATCCTCCCCGCATCCACCCGATCCAACCCCTTCACAATCTTATATGTTTCAATAAGATCGCCTCTCATTCTTCTGAACTCCAATGAGTAGAGTCCCAATCTACTCAACCTCTCCTCATATGTCCATCCCCTCATCCCCGGGATTAACCGAGTGAACCTTCTTTGTACTGACTCGAGAGCAAGTATGTCCTTTCTTAAGTATGGACACCAAAACTGTACGCAGTATTCCAGGTGCGGTCTCACCAATACCTTGTACAACTGAAGCAATACCTCCCTATTTTTATATTCTATCCCCCTAGCAATGAAAGCCAACATTCCATTGGCCTTCTTAGTCACTTGCTGCACCTGCATACTAACCTTTTGAGTTTCGTGCACCAGGACCCCCAGATCCCTTTGTACTTCAGTACTTTCCAGTTTCTTGCCATTAAGATAATAACTTGCTCTACGATTTTTCCTGCCAAAGTGCATAACCTCACACTTTCCAGTATTGTATTCCATCTGCCAAATCTCTGCCCACTTACTTAGCCTGTCTATGTCCCCTTGCAGGTTTTTTATGTCCTCCTCACTCACTACTTTCCCTCCCATCTTAGTATCATCTGCAAACTTTGATATGTTACACTCGGTCCCCTCCTCCAAATCGTTAATATAGATTGTAAAGAGTTGGGGACCCAGCACTGACCCCTGCAGAACACCACTAGTTACTGATTGCCAGTCTGAGAATGAACCATTTATCCCAACTCTCTGCCTTCTGTTAGATAGCCAATCCTCTATCCATGCCAGAATATTACCCCCAATCCCGTGATTTTTTATCTTAAGCAATAATCTTCTGTGTGGCACCTTGTCAAATGCCTTTTGGAAGTCTAAATACACTACGTCCACTGGTTCCCCTTTATCCACCCTATATGTTACTTCCTCAAAGAACTCCAGCAAATTTGTCAAACATGACTTCCCCTTCATAAAACCATGCTGACTTTGTCCTATTAAATTATGATTATCCAAATGTCCTGTTACTGTCTCCTTAATAATGGACTCCAATATTTTACCTACCACAGATGTTAGGCTAACCGGTCTATAGTTTCCAGCCTTCTGTCTATTGCCCTTTTTAAATAAGGGCATTACATTAGCAGTTTTCCAGTCTGCCGGGACCTTTGCTGAGTCCAGGGAGTTTTGGAAAATTATTACCAATGCATCCACAATCCCTACCGCCACTTCCCTCAAGACCCTAGGATGTAAGCCATCAGGTCCAGGTGATTTATCCGCCTTGAGTCCAATTATTTTACCGAGTACCACTTCCTTAGTGATTTTGATCGTGTTTAGCTCCTCCCCCACTATAGCCCCCTGTTTGTCCAGTGTTGGGATATGCTTAGGCCTAGAATTTCAGGATAGCCAGTTTTGGGGCGCTAACGTTAGCGCCCGCCCCAAAGTTGCGCCCCCTTGCCGGAAATTCAGTCGCTTCGCCCTAAGAGGTTGCTGGAGCGCTAAAAGAGGCGTTCCACTACTATCTTTAGGCGCTAAGCCGGCGGTGCAGAGGGATAGCGCCGAGGCGGGGCGCAGCGTGGGTGCGGTCATTTTTTGATTGACAGCAGACCCCGTGGCGCCGACCAGCTCTTAAAGGGGGAAGGGACGATTTGGTCTGCTGCCACGCCCTGCACACTGCAGCTTTGCAAATAGGCCTCAACACTGCTGCTCAGCCCCAGGGAGTCATGGCAACGCCAGAGAAGGCCCGTGAGCGTGCCCTGCGCTTCTCAGAGCGTGATCTGGGAATAATGGTGACAGCTCTGCAGAAGAGGCGCAGGATCTTGTTCCCAGAGGCTGGGAGGAATCCGACCCACCAAGAATACACCAGAGCCTGGAAGCAGATCGCCAACAGGGTGACGTTCACCGGCGATGCCCCCAGGACCTACACCCAATGTCGGAAAAAATACAACGACCTGACCAGGATTGTCAGGGTGAGTACCCTTTCCAGTCTCCTCCTCATTCTTGCATGTACACCTGACATGATGGGCAAAGGGAGCTGAAAGGCCTAATGGCCAGCCCTCAGCCAGCAGCTTTGGGACAGTCATGAGCATCAATTGCCCATTCTGCACTCTACACTCTGGCCAAGCTATTCCACCATGGGAGGCAGTGCACAGTACATCAGGGCTACACTCTGGCCAAGCTATTCCACCATGGGAGGCAGTGCACAGTACATCAGGGCTACACTCTGGCCAAGCTATTCCACCATGGGAGGCAGTGCACAGTACATCAGGGCTACACTCTGGCCAAGCTATTCCACCATGGGAGGCAGTGCACACTACATCAGGGCTACACTCCGTACTTACAGCCCGTCCTTTCTCTTGCAGGCTAAAGTTGCCTATAATCGCCAGGCCCGTGCCAGGACCAGGGGAGGCCGCGCCAAGCTGCAGAAGCTCACTCCCCTGGAGGAGCGCGTGAGTGGGCTCATGGGAGCCCGGCTGATCGTGCCTACAGCGTGCGGAGTAGCCGACCCTCCACTGCCCGGCAATGGTAAGGACCTCGCCTTTTGGCCCTCTCGCGTCGCACTTGCGCATCCGAGCTACCTCCTTTGCCACTGTCCCACCAATGCGCTGAATGCCACCAGTCCTGACTCCCTCGCTGACGCCGTCTCCTCGCTCTGAAGCTACTCTTGTGCATTCCTGCTTTCAGCTGGTGACAACCAGGTCCCTGAAGCTGCCAGTGACAGCCCCTCCGAGCAGGAGGAGGAGGAGGAGGAGGAGGAGAAAGAGCAAGCCGGACCATCAGGGGAACACTCAGGTCCCGCAGGAGAGGACGAAATGATTGACACGTCCTCACTGGACGAGTGCCTGGACCAACTGTCGCGGGGATTGCAGCTGCTGGGACCAGTGGCGTCCAGCCACCCAGGAGCCCTGCGCGTGGGCCGCGGCCTTCCCCCCAAAGGGGGGAAGGATCAGAGGGGAGTGCAGTTGATCGGGACACTCGCCGCCACCAACGTGGCAAGGTTCCCCTAGTTCGGTCCCCTGCTCCCCAGCGGGAGAGTCCCGACTCTAGTCCGGACACCTTCACCTCGGAGGAGGCGCGGAAGCTGGATAAGATAGCCGAGGATTCGGACCGGCGCCACACGGAGCTCATGCGCGTGGTGGGGCGCATGCCTGAGGCCATCGAGTCGCTGGCGACCAGTGTGCGCGAGTTCGGGGCATCAACTGCCGCGAGTGGCCGCATGCTCACTGATGCCGTCAAGTCCCTGGCGGGTGTGATGCGGGCGCACACCAGGACAACAGGGGCACTCACTGCTGCCACACGCGCTGTCTCAGGCAGGCATCGCCAGGGCACCCGCCGCGCTGCAGCATCCCAGCGAGCCGCCCCTCGGCTGATTGGTGCGGATCCTGCGGTGCGGGCCCGGCCGAGTGCCAGCGCGCCACAGCACCAGCCAGCGCATCCCAGACGCCAGCTTGCCCACATTGCGCCATCCGTCGCCGCCACTCCCCCACTGGGGCGTCAAGGGCAAGTGGCTGGAGCTGATGGTGGCCAGGCTCAGGTGCGCCACTCAGCAGTCGGCCCCTCGAGGCCCAAAGGCCGTGTAGGCCGCCCCCCAAGGGCATCTGGTGGAAGGACATCTGAGCCTCAGGCGCCTTCCCCCAGCCTCGCAGCAGCCACTGGGCAGAGCTTGCGAAGGAGCAGCAGGCCGGGCAGGGGAGGCAAAAGGCTGGACAAGGTCTCGCCCTCGCGGGCCACTCAGTAGAGGGTGTGGCCAGCTTTCATTTTATATGGCGGTGGCCATCTTTCTTTTGCCCATGGTTGTTTGGTTTGTGGGCTTATTTTTTGCGTTAAGGCCGAGGTCGAGGCCAGGTTTGTACAAATGTGGAGTTACTCCTCCCCAGTTTGTGGGAGTGAGTCGTTTGTTGGGCTTTTTGTGGGGCCCGTTGATTGTTTTTGGGGATTCATGTGGGAAGGGGTTTTCATTTTTGTGTAATAAATAATTATCTTTATTCATAGAGTCTCCATGGTAGTTCTTGTTAGTGTTTGTTGGCTTCGCCGGCTGAGGGCTTGCGGAGCGGCTGCATTCATCTTCCCTCATGGCCACAAGGCATTCCCTGACAGGGGGCTTAGAAGTAACGTGTAATAAGGTGGCGTCGCGCGGCCCTTGGCCCTGGTCGCTCCCTCCTGGGAACGTACTCCTGCTCCTCCTCCTCCTCCTCCTGCTCCTCCTGCTCCTCCTCCTGAGGTGCTGGTCCAACATTAGGTGGCAGTGCCCGAGTCCTGCGGATAGCCAGGTTGTGCAGCATGCAGCAAACTACCACAAATTGGGAGACCCGGTCCGGCGAATACTGTAGAGATCCTCCGGAGCGATCAAGGCAGCGGAACCGCTGCTTGAGGACCCCAATAGTTTGCTCGATGATGTTGCGGGTGGTTTGATGGCTCTCGTTGTATGCCTCTTCAGCAGCGGTCCTGGGCACGCGGAGCGGGGTCATGAGCCAGGTACACAAAGGATAGCCTTTGTCCCCGAGTAGCCATCCTCTTGGGGGAGGCTGTGCCTCGAACATGTCATGCACAGTACTCTGCCGCAGGATAAACGCATCATGGCTGCTGCCTGGAAAGCTGGCATTGACAGCCATGATGCGCTGCTTGTGGTCACACACCAGCTGCACATTCAGAGAATGGTAGCCCTTCCTGTTGCGAAACTGCTCGCCATGCTCCAGAGGGGCCCGCAAAACCACATGCGTACAGTCAATGGCGCCCTGCACCAAGGGGAAGGCCGCGAGTCTTGCAAATCCCAATGCGCGCTGATGCTGGCTCTCCAGGGCCATGGGGAAGGAGATGAATTGGCGTCCCCTTCTGAACAGTGCTTCGGTCACCTGGCGGATGCAGCGATGCGCGCCGTACTGGGAGATGTTAGCTATGTCCCCAGCAGCGGATTGGAAGGAGCCGGTGGCATAGAAGTTCAATGCCACCGTCACCTTCACTTCCACCGACAGAGACGTCCTGCACCTGAGCTTTGGACGCAGATCTCTGCGAAGCAGGTGGCAGATCTCTGCAACCACCTCCTTTCGGAATCGGAGCCTTCTAACACATCGCGCGCCAGTCATGTTGAGGTAGGAGCACTGCTGGCGGTATAGCCTGACTGGGTAAGGCCTACGTGGCCGACGCCTGTTGCCCCCTCTGCCTCTAGCCAGGGCTGCCCCTCTCACAATGCATCTGCGAGCCCTACGGACATGGCGCTGCAGCTCCGCGTTGGCACCCCATGCAACCCCCATCAAATCCTGGCAAACAGTCAAATTTCCAAAAGGCCACTTGCAGCGCTCTGGCCTGAGTCCAAAAATACCTGAGCTGTTGCTGCTTGAAACCAGTTAGCTATCCTCCTTGTTGTGTGTCCAGAAATGCGTTGCACAAGAGTGTTTGGTGCAAAATGGCTGTCCTTTATACTGGAGGGTACGTCCCCTTTAATTTGCGCCCCCCGGGGCCCGCGCTGGCTGTGTTGCGTTCCATTTTTCAAACGCTCCGGCCGCCAGCCGCACAATGGGGCGGTCCGACTGAAGTTTGGAATCAGGGCGGCCAAAGGGCGTTGCACGAGGATGTGGCGTCATTTTCTGCGCGCGCATCCGGGCGGGCGCTAAACTTTGCGCAGGCGCTAACGGCCAACTTAATTTGGGGCGAGGCGCAAACTGCGCTGCGCCCGGCCGCAACACGCATAGCGCCCGACATTCACTTTTCTTTAGGCGCTAACTGCTGGCGCAACCAACTGAATTTCTAGGCCTTAGTGTCTTCTACTGTAAAGACTGATACAAAATATTCATTGTGTTTTTGCCATCTCCATATTTCCCACCATTAATTTCCCGGTCTCATCCTCTAAGGGACCAACATTTACTTTAGCCATCCTTTTTCTTTTTATATAACTATAAAAACTCTTACTATCTGTTTTTATATTTTTTGCTAATTTACTTTCATAATCTATCTTCCCTTTCTTAATCAATCTTTTTGTTATTTTTTGCTGTCTTTTGAAGTTTTCCCAATCCTCTATCCTCCCACTAGATTTGGCTACCTTATATGCCCTTGTTTTTAGTCGAATACTATCCTTAATTTCTTTACTTAGCCACGGATGGCTGTCTTTTCTTTTACACCCTTTTCTTCTCAGTGGAATATATATTTTTTGGAAGTTGTAAAATAACTCCTTAAATGTACACCACTGATCATGTATCGTCTTACCCTTTAATCTATTTTCCCAATCCACTCTACTCAATTCTGCTCTCATACCTTCATAGTCTCCTTTATTCAAGCTTAGCACGCTTGTTTGAGATCCAACCTTCTCACCCTCTAATTGAATATGGAATTCAACCATGTTATGGTCACTCATTCCAAGGGGATCCTTTACTAGGACATTTTTAATTAATCCTGTTTCATTACACAGGACCAGATCTAAGGTTGCTTGCCCCCTGGTCGGTTCAGTTACATACTGCTCAAGAAACCCATCCCTAATACACTCAATGAACTCATCCTCAAGGCAGCCCTGCCCAATTTGATTTGTCCAATTAATATGATAGTTAAAAATATAGATGTTCCCTTATTACAAGCCTCAACTATTTCCTGATTGATACTCCGTCCAACAGAGTTGCCACTGTTCGGAGGCCTATAGACTACGCCCACTAGTGTTTTTTTCCCCTTATTATTCCTTACCTCCACCCAAACTGTTTCATTATCCTGATCTTTTGACCCAATATCATTTCTCTGTATTACAGTGATTCCTTCCTTTATTAACATAGCCACCCCACCTCCCCTTCCTTCCTGCCTGTCCTTCCTGATCGTTAAATAACCTGGTATGTTTAATTCCCAGGCATTGTCACCCTGCAGCCATGTTTCTGTAATGGCCACAAGATCATACCCATATGTAGTTATTTGTGCCATTAACTCGTCTATTTTGTTACGAATGCTACGTGCATTCAGATAGAGAACTTTCAAATATGTTTTGTGACACTTAGTTCCTGCTTTTGCCCTTTTTATTACTTTACCTTTTACTCCATACCTTCTGCCCCTTCCTGACACGCTCTGGTTTTCAATTTCCCCACTGCTACCTAAGTCTATGACCTTCTCTGTTGTCATTTTTATTATTTGCTCTCTAGGAACCTCCTCCCCACTAGTTAGTTTAAAGCCCTCTCTACAGCCCTAGTTATATGATCCGCCAGGACTCTAGTCCCAGCACTGGCCAAGTGAAGCCCGTCCCAACAGAACAGCTCCCTCCTGCCCCAGTACTGGTGCCAGTGTCCCAGGAAGCAAAACCTATTTCTCCCACACCAGTCTTTGAGCCACGCATTTAACTCTCTAATTTTATTTGTCCTAGCCAAATTCGCTCGTGGCTCAGGTAATAATCCAGAGATTATTACCCTTGTGGTTCTGCTTTTTAATTTGGCCCCTAGCTGCTCAAACTCCCTCAGCAGAACCTCCTTCCTTGTCCTATCTATGTCGTTGGTACCAACATGGACCACGACAACTGGATCCTCCCCCTCCCACTCCAAGTTTCTCTCCAGTCCAGAGGAGATGTGGCATAGTGGTTAGCACTGTTGCCTCACAGCGCCAGGGACCCGGGTTCAAATCCGGCCTCGGGTGACTGTCTGTGTGGAGTTTGCACATTCTCCCCGTGTTTGCGTGGGTTTGCTCCGGGTGCTCCGGTTTCCTCCCACAGTCCAAAGATGTGTGGGTTAGGTTGATTGGCCATGATAAAAAAAAATTGGCCCTTAGTGTTAGGGGGGGATTAAATATGTGGGGTTACGGGGTTATGGGGATAGGGCTTGGGTGGGATGGCAGTCGGTGTAGGGACCGGGTGCTAGGGTTTGGATGATCAGCCATGATCTCGTTGAATGGCGGAGCAGGGCCGAATGGCCTACTCCTGCTCCTAGTTTCTATGTTTCTATGTTTTAACCCTGGCACCGGGCAGGCAACACAGCCTTCGGGACTCTCGCTCTCGGCTGCAAAGAACTCTATCTATCCCCCTAACGATACTATCCCCTACCACTACAACATTTCTTTTAACTCCCCCCACTTGAATGGCCCCCTGCTTCACGGTGCTGTGGCCAGGTTGCTCATCCTCCCTGCAGTCCCTGTTCCCAACCTCACAGGGAGTAAGAGCCTCGAACCTGTTGGACAAGTGCAAGGGCTGCGGCTCCTCCAACACTACCTCCTGGATCCCCGTACCTGCCTCACTTCTAGTCACACCATCCTGACCCTGGCCACGGACTACATCTGAATTAATTAATCTAATTGGTGTGAATACCTCGTGATACACAGAGTCCAGGTAACTCTCCCCCTCCCTGATGTGTCTCAGTGTTTGAAGCTCGGACTCCAGCTCTTCAACACGGAGCCGGAATTCCTCGAGCAGCCAACACTTACTGCAAATGTGATCACTGTGAGCATCAATGGTGTCCACCAGTTCCCACATATTGCAGCAGCAACACATCACCTGATCTCCCATTCTATGTAATTAATTAAATTTATTAATATTATTCTTAAATACCATCTGCCAAAGTTAACTATGTTCACCTCTTTCTGCAGACGTGGCAGTGCAGGTACCAGTGTTTGGGCACAGAGCACTTCTTGTGCACCCTAACCAGTTTGGCCATCAATAGGTGACCCACTTTCTTCAAACCAACAGATAGAGGATTCCCATTGGAAAGACCACTGGTGCCAGTAGTGCTGCTGGTGGAAAAATTAATAATTTTCATCAATTGGCACAAAAAAATTGAGAACCTAAGTGCCAAGAAGAAAAAGCAAAAAACTTTTTTTTTAAATGGCAAAAATACACTTACCTGTGTTCTTTCCATGACCTCCTGAACATTTACCAGTGACTACCAACCCTAACATCAAGCATCCTTTACCCAAGAACTGTAGAATCTAGTTTGCAGGCCTGACACTCCAAAATGAACATTAAAGTCAGACACATTTGAGCTGTGCAATTCAAACGCCACCAGTCTCACCCATCTGAAAATGAGTCGGGATGTAATCCTGGCACATTTCCAGCAGGGTGGGAGTTTGCCCAAATTTCCTCTTCTGGCTACTCCGATGCGACCCAAAAATTGGGCAGTGCAGGTGAGGGAAATCCTGCCTCAAGTCTCTTACTTCCTTTTCTTCATCTTCTAATTTTTTCTTTTTACTCTCAGGCATCACATCATCCAGCCAGCTCAGCTCTCGTTTAGTGAAGATGAAATCCATCAGCTTTCGTATAAACACAAGTGCCAAAACCTGTAATATATGCAAACTTCAGCAGTCATCAAGCAGAAAACTAAAAAAAAGTGTTGCTTAGCATGGAAAAGCAAAACTGTGAAACTAATTAGAAATAACCTCTGCTATTTGTGAAATGTAATAAATACTCTATGGATTCATCAGTTTTTAAATAATTTCCTGTGTACATTATACATACAATACATGTAAAGAGTTTTATTTGTGAAAATGTTTAATAAACTTTTATTTATTTCTAAAGCTTTAATGAAGTAAATAGATATAATGATCATTTTGTATATTAATTTGAATGCATTATCACCAAAATATTTTTACGTATAACAGGATGTTAACTCTATTTACAATTTGATTTCATTTATAAAATAATTTGGGGATTATCTTTATTATTATAGGTTCATACCATCATAGGAAAGACAATGGCAGCCCGGGAAACTTTTATTACCCAGAGAATGATCAAGCAAGAAACCTGGATCACAGTGAAGAGATGGACTTTCCGAAGAGGCACATGCCGTAGATAGATGAAGTCTGGTTGATGTTTTGCAGGCATCCCAAAGAGTTTCAACCGATCAAATAACTGTAAAAAAACAAATAATTTATAGTAAAAATTTGATTAAAGCTTTATTGCAACATTCAAGAGTTGCCAATCCTGGTTTTTCCCTCTCTAACACAAATATCGCATAAAAATGTATTGTTATTGCACCCTTGTACTCTCATAAATCTACATTTTTAAAAATGCAAATAAATGGCTAAAGCATGTAGAATAAAAGGGTCTAATTTAGCTACCATTCTACATTTGCATGCACAGAAGGATTGGGTTAACTAGTTCTCAAATATGTAATGACAGTTCATTTAGGTTGATGCAGAATAAAGTTGCTGTGGAAAATGCAGTGATATTAATGGTTCTTGATACAAAGCAAAAAGCAGCAGTGGGGATCCTGTTTTTTGGCAGCGTATTAGGCACATGTGCAGATGGCAGCTGTGTGTTGGATGGCACTGGCACTTAACTAAAGGTGCAGGTCCTGAAATTACATGGGGGTTCTCCTGATCTCCCACCATAAGGGCAAAGCTGTGTAAGCTGCAGAAGGCTACAATAATCTTGGATCCCTGGACCAGACAGTATTTCAAGACTTCTCCTGATCAGTTGAGACATTTGTACCTTTACTTTAACATTTCAATGGTCTACATCACCAAGAGCCTCATTGCCTCTCTCTTTAGGTCTTAACTGTGGGTGTCTCCTAGGGATCATGAGCCAAAGCTCCAGTCAATTGCCTTGGTCCTGAACAGCTCTCCAATGAGTCTTCCTGGCCCTTAAAATAATGGTGGCACTAACAATTGCCATAAACTAGGGTAGCAAGTACTGTGCCTATGGTCACAGACCAGCTGCATAGTCATGGAATTGAACCCCTTTTTTGCTCAAGAAAGAGGGGGCACTGGAAGTAGGGAATTAAATGGCTACATATACACCAGCAATAATGCTCTGCACTTTGGGGAATTAAGTGCTGGGTTCTTTCATGATATTGGCTGGTTTCCATAAAGAAATTAATTAAATTCCTAACTTGGATTAACAAAGCATTTGTACACTGCTGATTGTGAAGTTTGACAGATATGTTCTGCTATTGCATGGAAAACAACAGTGGCAGAAAAGTTGAAGACAATAGCCACCTTGACATTAACTAACATAACTGTGGTTTCAAGGTCTGTCTCCAGAACTCTGCAGTTCTCATTACAGCCTCCTTCACTAATCATAATTTCCACATGCATCAAAACATCTAATACAATTGCTTTGGCCAAGGTGCAAACAGACTTGCTTTGCATTCTTCCTCCGATCCTCCTCTTCCTCCGTCAGAAATAGCAGACAGATTGGTCTGCCCAGTGGGATACCCATGGATGCTATTAAGGCTGTTGACAATTCGAGTTCTGTTGCCAACCACTCACAGATGGGAGAGAGGATTCAACTTTAACATTAATAAATTGTTTCAACAGTGAAGCCAAAAAAGCAGCATTTAAACTGACAAATCACTGTATTCATTTGTCACAATTTAATTGTAACAACTACAAAGCAAAGTCCCCTCTAAGAAAAATACACAACAAGGCTGAATGGGCTGATCAGCATTTTATGTGGGTACTGAGCAACTGGAGTGCTGGTCAGATATTCTGGACACATTATAGGCCCATCACTTCCTTTAAATAATTTTGGAGGGCTACCTGCTAAATGCCAGGCACATAGGCCTTCAGTGCCACATGAACTTCCCAGACAAAATGATGGTTCACTATGTGTAACAGGACCTTACTGGTCAATAATTCAGGTGGTCGACCTCCTAATATCCATCCAGCAACAGCCATTGCATTATTGACCCCATAGATTCTTAGAACAGCACCACCTAGTGCACTGGCTGAATAATTACCTGTAACAATATCAGTCACTGAACATTGAGTGCCTGAGGCAGCAAAGGGTTTTGTAAATAAAGTGGTGTTGTTAAGAAACAAAGGGGGAGAAATTCGGTATCGCCCCGTTTGGGGCGCAATTATCGGCCGGGTGCAAAGTTTAGCACCTGGCACTAATTATCGTCTCTGACTGCAAACTTGACTTCTATCGCCCTTGGAGGTGATTGAAGCGCTAAAGCAGGTGCTACACACCTCTCTTAAGGTGCCAATGCCGAGGAGCGAGGCGCTACCGCAGAGCGCTGGCAAAGCTCATGTGCTGTCAGTCAGCAATGGAACACGGACACACTGGTGCCAGCCAGTTCTTAAAGGGGGGGTCGATCTTGCTCTCCATCCACACCCTGCTCATTGCCGCCTTGACTCTTGGCCTGGAGAGACCTGTACATCAATTCTAATGGAAAGAACAATGGAGAGGCCTAGGGAAAGAGCTCAGAGTGCAGCCCCCATAGTCTCTTCTAAATCGATGCAAGGAAGGTCAAATCAAAATGAACCTGCAAAGTGCTGCTCAGTGCCCAAAACTCCTTCACACAGCGTTGAATCTCTCCAGAAGTCTCTCTCTCTCTCTCTCTCTCAGAATGCGTGGTACAAAAATGTCACCAACAAAAAAAGGCAGGAAGCGGCCGCCTTTAAATAGCGCTCTCCTAGTCCCTTCCCGACTGCAAAGCGCTCCCCTCAACCTGTCGTTGCTAGCGGCAGGCGGGAAGGCGGGAAGGCAGGGGGCGCCACTCAGTATGCGGTCCGGGGCGCTACTGGGGCGTTGCACGCTCGACTGATGTCATGATCTGCGGGCACAGGAGATCGTGGTGGTAGTGTTTAGCGCCGCCGCAAAATGTCGTCAATTTTGCGAGCAGCGCAAACATCACCGCACCCGGGCACTAGTTGCTTTGTGCCCCATTAGTGCCCTATTAGGGCGCTAACGGGAGGCGCAAAGCAACTGAATTTTCCCCCCAGAATGTCTGACTTCTTCCTTGTATAAACACAATGTTAGAAGTTCAGTGATACTGTATAAAGTCAGAGAAAATTCTTAGGCCTAAAAATGTGGTTACTTTGCGCCTCCCATTAGCGCCCTAAGAGGCTGCTAACGGGGCACAAAGCAACTAGCGCCTGGGCGCGACACCGGCAATGCCTCCCGCGAAATTCGGTGGGAGGTTAGCGGCGGCGGTAACCGTTAGCGCCCCGCGTCACTGAGCCGCCGGCGATGACGTCATCGCCGTGCACAGCGCCCCGGCCACGATCTTCGGTAGCGCCCCCTGACTTACCGCCGGATGCTACGTCCGACAGGGTCAGGGGGCCTACCTGCGGCCGAGGCGGTGCAATTCAAAGGGGAGGTGCCAGGCGGCCATTTTTGTTGCTGGCTGCCTGCCAGCACTTGCCCCCGTTGCCGTCCCCGGCCTCCTGAGAAGCCCCCCAGCGGAGTGCCGGCTGTGCTCCATGAGCCCGGCACTTCTCTTAAGCAAGGGGAGGAAGGCCTGCAGTACCGCGGCGTGTGGCGCTGCGGCACATAGCGCTGCAATATTCACTCACAGCGCCCCAAGAGGGAGGTGGGGCACTTCCAGTAGCACCCCGCCTCCCTCTTGGGGCGCTACCGGTGAATTTCGGCTGCGGGGGTGCTAATTTGTAGCGCGCCAGCGAAGTTAGCACCCCAAAGGGGGCGCGACCCAATTTTTCCCCCTTAATATACTTAGGGATCTTCAAAATATTTTTTGTCTGAATTCCACTGATAAATTTCCAGATTTTTCTGGATTGGTGGATTCGTAAAAAAATTTTTTTTCCAGATTCTCACCTGTTAAATCCCGAATTCCCCCTGGTTTTTGTGGGTCCCAAGATGCACGCAAATCACATTAGAGACATCGTCACACATGTTGTGTGGTGACGTGTTGTGTGGTGAACAAACAGCAAAGTGCAAAAATGCATTATAATCATAGAAAACTCAAACAGTTGAGGCTCTGAACTAGGTAAGACTGTCTAAGATGTTAGAACAGTAGAAGCAGCAGCCACCAGAGCACAACACTGTAAACAATGTGGGCTGAAGCATGAACAGAAAAATAAAGTACCACAGATGGTCAGCTATGCGGAACCTGTAAATTAAAGTAGTCACATTTTTTGCAAAGTTATGCCAAGAACCAGACAAAGTCAAGGGTTATGTAATAGTAGATATGGCCAGCAAGCTAGAACTAGATATAATTGATTCAGCAACCCTGTTGCCAGGTCCTCTTCGTAGAATAAGAGTTTTCCCCATTGGGAAATCCATACCCTGATGCAAAACAGTACAATTAGTAGAGCTGAGTAAAAATAGCCACAAAAATTTTGACTGAACTTCCAAAGCACTAGACAGATCAACTTGCAGGCAATGTAACACTAATCTTCAGTAGCAGCACACAAAATGTGTTATCCACCTCACAGATACCTTTCTGTAGCTCCTACAGCCACATATATAGTGGTGCTAATTATTTGTGGCTGGATATTGGGGGAAATGGGTCCTGGTTGTTAGCCACATTCCTTTGATCCCATTAACGTGAGGTGGGTCGGGCTTCCAGCAGGCCTTAAAGATGGCTGCTTCTTTTTTTGGGAGGATAATTCAGGTGCAAATTTTTGGGGGGCATATTTGAGACAGCAGGTGCAATAATCCGATCATTAGCATTTGTTTTTTCAGCGTACAAGTGATCTGCCGCAGCGCCCACACTTGTGGGGCGAATCGCACCAGATGTCATATTGATGAGAGTGTTAGTGTGCGCAAGTGAACATAAGAACATAAGAGAACATAAGAAATAGGAGCAGGAGTAGGCCAATTGGCCCCTCGAGCCTGCTCCGCCATTCAATAAGATCATGGCTGATCTGATCCTAACCGCCAATCCACTATGACAGGACTATCTCCTGAATCTAACAGCATTAGACACACGAAAACAGGAGCATCCACCGGAAGTATGCAGAGCAGGCAGATTGTGACGTCAGCAGTGTCATTTTGGAGCTCAATACCTTCTCTTAACCTCGCACAGCTGAACAAGCGTTCAGCAGCATGAAGGACTCCTCACCAACGCTATTTAAAGGGATCAGCACCTACTTACAGGTTAGTTGCTGATTGAATACTACTGGCTGTTGCTATGATTCTACAAGTGTTTAGTGCTTTCTAGAGTTCTTTACAGTTGCTAAAGTCTACAGGGAGTGATGCAACAGGTGCTGAAGGGCTTTTTCCTGAATTCAAGGTTTCTGCACAAACCAGTTTCTGCCAGACATGGGTGCACTAGTAGGCATTCCCCTTGGAATACAGCATGACTGGGAGAATGAACAGAGGGCACACAGAGCAAGACAAGCTGCTGGAAGAGGGAGGAGGAGGAGGAGGGGGAAGAAGGGCTCTCATCAGGAGGCCATATCCGCTCAGGGCGTTCAAGGAGCAATTCTCCTACCTGGACCTCAGCGAGGAACAATGTACGAGATGCCTGTGCTTCAGTAAAGATGTCCTCACTGAAATCTGCCACCTGCTGCAACCTCAGAGCAGGGAAAGGATCACATTGCCAGTGACTGTGAAGGGGACTGTGGCAATTAGCTTTTATGCGTCTGGCTCCTTCCAGACGAGGGTTGGAGCTATTTGCAACATCTCGTAGCTTGCCATCCACTGTTGCATAAGATAGGTCACTGAGGATCTCTATTCCAAGAGAGCTACCTACATTTCATTCTCTCTTGCCAGAGACCAGCAAGCGGAGTGGGCACGTGGCTTCGCTAGGATTGCAGGCTTCCGCACATCACTTTGCGAGCACCACATTTCAAATCTGCCATATACCAGTACCGAAAGGTATTCCACTCCCTCAACGTCCAGCTGGTATCCATAAGCAATGAATCATGCAGGTCTCCTGGCAGCAGTCATGATGCCTTCATTCTGCAGCAGTCTGCGGTGGCAGCTGCATTTCAGACGCCATGGCAATCCAAACGGTGGCTACTGGGTGACAAGGGCTATCCGCTGACAACATGACTCATGACTCTGGTGCACAACCCATGCACACGTGCGCAGCATGCATGCAATGAAAGCCATGGTGCCACACAAAATGTGATACAGCAGACCATTGGCTTGCTCTGGAGGAGCCCTGCCGTACTCGGCAGAGCTGCTGTCAAGATATGTGGTGCTACATGCTACATGCTGCACAACCTTGCCATCATGAGGGCATATCCGTTGCCACCAGCTATTTTGGGACCAGCTGAGGAGCAAGAGCATGAGGAGGAGGAAGAGTAGGAAAAAGAAAGGAGGGGGCAACCTAGACAGTCCCTTTCTGCCTGGGCCGACCATGATGAACTCATCCGAGTACGATACGAGTAACTGCAACCCCAATTCCCCATTCTGCAACAGTGACACATCTTACCCTCACTCTGTCACTGACCATCACAGCATCCGATTGGCCACAATGCAAAAATAAAAGCCACCACAAAAAAAATTTCAGCCACATTTATAAATGAAATCATGGTATATTGCATACAAAAGTCAACTAATCAACCTTGTGCATTCCCTTAGTGCCTGTCTTCCGTGTGCCTTTGCCTGTCCTACTGCTCCTATGCAGTGCTACCCCAGTGGCTGCAGCATCGCTGGTGGAAGGTTGCTGCGTTACAGTGGAGGAGACCGCAGATGGCCTTGGAGGACAACCTCAAGCAGCTCTGGGTCTAGAAGGGCTGGCTGCAGACTGATCTATCTCGGCCTGGGCGGCAGCAGTCTGGGCTGGCTGGCTGACAGGTAACAGCAAGGGCACTGGCAGAGTGGTAGTGGTAGGAGGACGAATGCTGTCCACCTGCGAGAGGACAGCAGGTTCGTGCTCCATGGAGCCACTGCCACTCCCTCGAGGTGGCACCTCAGTAATCCTAGTAATCTGTTGGAGGACAGATTGCTGGCCTACTGTGGCACCCTGCAAGCCTCTTTGAACACTGTAATCCACAGCAATGATAGCAGTAGTCTGAGCTTGCATGGCAGCAAGCTGACCTTGCATGACAGCAGTCTGAGTTTCCACTGCAGCACTCAGACGTTGGGTGGCTGCTGCTTCTGTTGCAATGGAAGCTGAGAAAATGGCCATCGGGCACTTCATCATGGTTGGGTCCGCAAGTGTGCTAATGGAGTTGCCCACCACTTCCATTCTGGAAAGAATGAGCTCCATTGCGGAAAGCCCTGTGCCAAGCTGGGGCCGGACTCTTCCATGTTCCTTGACATTGAACACAGGCTTTCTGGCAGGCTTCCCAATACACGAAGCATTCTGTTGTGTATACCCATCAGCCTTCTTCTGTAGCGTGCCCCATTAAAGTTCTCATCTGAGTCCTCTGCAGCAGAACCCGTGTGCGACCTCGCCCTCCGGCGAGCTGGCTCCTGCACTATCCTTGTCCCCTGCCCTGACTGCAGGCCACTCATGGCCAGTGTCTCACCACGTGCAGATCCCTCCTCTATGATATTCTCTAAATCATGCGCAGTGTCAGTATCTGAGCTGGTGGCTACAAGTGTGAAATCAGGTGACAGTGCGTCTTCATCATCACTGTCTTCTTGCTGTCCCTCCACTGTCTGGCCAGGTTGCACTTCTTAGGTATTTGAAAGGAGAAAAGCATCAGGGCAAGGCTGGGATGAGGGGAGGGGGGGAAAGTAAGAGGTGCATGCTTACACCATCTGCAGCTTGTAAATCAGAACAGATTATGGGATGAGGAGGAAGTGGGATACGAGTAGGAGGATCAGGTATGAGGATACCGTCATCTTCAATGGATTCAGCCCCGCCGCTGGCCATGGGCTCAGCAAAGGCTATCCCAATATCTAATTACCCATCATCTAATCTGTGCTATACGTTCTTCCTGGTGCTGCTTGATGTGTATACTTGGGTTCTAAGTGGATAACTGTTGCAGTCTTCAGCACTGGCAATCCTACCTTGACAAATACAAAATTTAACTTCCTTTTTTAAAGAAACGCAGTTACAAAGGCATAAATCTTTACCTGAATTCCTCCTAGCGAAGATGCACCCATGTATAGGAAGACTCCATATAATACTGGCATTGGAATAAACTAAAACAAAGAAAAAATGTTTTCTCTTTAAGTACAATTACAAGATTTGTATCCACATATGTTTATACTAAAAATTTGGGCCTTCACTGTTAAATATTAATGTACATTAGTGGCCTGTTACATCAGGCTTCTTCTCCTTCTTCCATGCCTAATGGCACATGAGAAAACCCATTTCATCCACTGCTTTACATTCAGCAGATCGTGCTCTTGGTTTTTCCGTAACAAAAACCCTACTTTTAAAAATGTGAACAGGTCGTTAGCCTTACCAGGGGGACCAGCTAAATGCGATGGAGAGTCGCCAGTCCAATCCCATCAGACGCGAGTACCCCGCTAGATGTCAACCCAGTATCTCATCTCTGCTCACCAGGGCTATCTGGAGTGGGGCACAAACCCATAACTTCCCGACTCAGAGGTAGGAATACTACCACTGATCCAAGGCAGGTTACTTTCTCAATATTTTATTTGATTAAGCTAAAGAATCTCAAACACCTTGGAATTAGAAATAGGTATTAGAATTCAGCAAATTAGCTGAACTGTTGGATACTTTATGGAGGTATTCAGGATGATTTTACTCTCTCTACTCCCTGGCTAGAAATTTGGGGGGAGTGCACTGGAAGTGCATTCTGCAGGAATCATGAACTCCGTAACCAAACTTCTTCTCCAGCCACTCATTGTGCAACAGCAGAATTAAAGGGGTTGGCGCAGGAGCAGCCTCAGGGTGGAAACTGCTGTTGAAATCCAAATTTTAGTACCACTGTGGAGTCAGGAAAGAGATTGCAGTTGTTGCTATATTTTGCAGGTAGCTAGAATTTATTGTTGTATGCCCAAAGCTTTGATTAGCTCTTTCCTGACAATACCATCCTGTCACCTTAAGACCAAAATGGGTGAAATTGGTATTCGGAGGTTTTGCAAAACGTCAATGGAAAGAAAATCGGGCTGGGTATAAAACAGGCTGCCAATTCATTATCGCCTGTTGTGCCTAAATGATAGTTCAGGAAGCAGTAGCACCAGATTTTTATGAAGGAATCTATCCCTAAATTACACCCAGTGCTTTTAGAGGAAATGTGGCTGGTGTAGAAGCCAAAGAAAGCCAGAGAGAAAGCTCAGCAGTAGCAATTTTGAGGCACGGAATCAGGGAGAAGGATAAGAGCTCATTTTTCCACTATGTTGCCCCCATACGTTGGGTGCTATTTTGGAGCAGGGCAGAGGAAAATCTATGTTATTATATTTATCTCCATTTACAAATGAATGATATTCAAGTCATTTATCTTGGAATCAGCTCTAGGCCCTGAAATTGCACCCCTTTCCTTCCCCAGGCGCAGGACAGGCTGATATATGCTGAAATATGGTGGGCCAGGTCATTAGCATTGTGCTGGGAATCTCGGGCAACATCACAAGAACAACCGTGGGCCTGGCCACGTTTTTACTACTGTTGCAGAACTGCAGTCAACAGGACCTGCAGGTGGCTGATAAAGAAATTTGCCACTTACCTGTTCTGTCTTTTTCACCTTGCTGCCTGGGCCCCTCAGACCCTCCAGTCTGAGTGTGATCCAGGTGCAAGATCCATCACCAGCTTCTTGGAGTGCCACTGGAAATGGGTGTCTCTGGGAGTTGAGGACAAGAAATTGAGGTCAGAGGGCCGGCAATGTCTGTCTCATTAACATTTCAGTGCTAGGCTTGCACCTATTGTAAAATTAGTCGGGTTCTAAAATCTACAGGGCATCCATCATGGTGTAAGCACCTGGATGTGCTGCCAGTGACCTCCAGCACAGATCATGCCAAAGTAAGCGTGGTCAGAGAGAGGTCACCCTATTTACACAATGCAGACAGGCACCTGAGCACTTGTACACAGGGGAGTCATGTCTCAGCAGACTCCCAGTTCTCTGATTTTATGTCAATGCAGAGGAGGTTGCTTTAATAAAATTCATCCAACCCATACTTTACCACTAGGCTATATATCCCCTGCTGCTGATGCATGATATTTCAGGTGTCAACATACTTGTATGACAACTTCAAAATGCTAGTAGCAAAAATAACTGCACCAGAAACAGTAATTGTCCCCCAGCAGAAAAATTGAAGCCCATATTAATTTACAGCATGTGTTGTGCTACCCATCTCAAATTCCAGTAGATGCTTTTACCTTTGGAGGCAAAGAAACTTTCATTGAACAGGGGTTTCAGTAGAGGGGGTAGAAAATTGGACCTTTTTACACCCGTTTTAAGTGCGTCAAATGGGCGCAATGAGCACTAATTTCGGGGACCAAAGTCCCGTGCCCAAAGTCTGCCTGAAAGACATCCAACCCAATACTGGGTCAGGCCATTTATCAGGCTTCTCTTGTGCTCTCCTAAAACTGGCATTAGGCCTCTAACATCTGTAAATAAAAGGGGCTTAATGCCTGTTTATTGCCTGCATTTCAGGCCTGAAAATGGGCCTAAAAGGAATATCCACCCCAATTTCTCTGATGAAAGGTGACACCAGCAGCAAAGAAAATTGGTTCCTACTGCCAGCACTTGCTATTGGATCCGCTTCACTGTTGACAGGTTTTTTAGCTCTCCTTTTTGCCATTGCTGACCTGTTGTTGTATCTCATCCTAATATTGGGGTAGGTCCAAGCCAGATTGTTGGAAGTCAACTTTTATCTTCACATTTGAATTGGATCCTGTATTAGGAGAGTGATGTCCCCGAGCTATTCTCCCGCTTTTACATTTGTATTGGGGAGACAATCTCCAAATTTGCAGACGACACAAAGCTGGGCGGGAGGGTATGCTGTGAGGAGGATGTCGTGAAACTCCAGTACGATTTGGACAGGTTGGGTGATTGGGCAGAAACATGGCAAATGCACTATAATGTGGATAAATGTGAGGTTATCCACTTTGGTGGCAAAAACAAGAAGACAGATTATTATTTGAATGGCAATAGATTGGGAGAAGGGGAAGTGCAAAGAGATCTGGGTGTTCTTGTGCACCAGTCGCTGAAGGTAAGCATGCAGGTGCAGCAGGCGGTTAAGAAGGCAAATGGTATGTTGGCCTTCGTAGCAAGAGGGTTCGAGTACAGGAACAAGGATGTCTTGCTGCAGTTGTCCAGGGCCTTGGTGAGACCACACCTTGAGTATTGTGTGCAGTTTTGGTCTGAGGAAGGATGTTCTTGCCATGGAAGGAGTGCAGCGAAGATTCACCAGGCTGATACCTGGGATGGCAGGAATGACGTATGAGGAGAGATTGTGTCGATTGGGCTTATACTCACTGGAGTTTAGAAGATTGAGAGGGGATCTCATCGAAACCTATAACATTCTGTCAGGCCTGGACAGACTAGATGCAGGAAGGATGTTTCCGATGGCCGGGGAGTCCAGAACCAGGGGTCACAGTCTAAGGATAAGGGGTAAGCCATTTAGAACTGAAATGAGGAGGAATTTCTTCACCCAGAGAGTGATGAACCTGTGGAATTCTCTGCCACAGAGGGCGGTGGAGGCCAGTTCATTAAATATATTCAAGAAGGAGTTGGATATATTTCTTAAGGCTAAAGGGATCAAGGGATATGGGGAGAAGGCAGGGACAGGGTACTGAATTTGGATGATCAGCCATGATCTCATTGAATGGTGGAGCAGGCTCGAAGGGCCGAATGGCCTACTCCTGCTCCTATCTTCTAAAGTCACGTTGGGCTCTTCTTTCCCACAAAGCCCCACAAACGGCAGATGTGCGTGACTGGCTCCCCATGTTTACATTGTAAAATATAAATTCACTTGGCAGCAGAATTATAGTCAAAATAAGACAGAATTATAGGTGAATATTTTCAGTCTTCTCAATGTTCAGTTGGAGAAAATCTTGACTCATCCACAACTTGATGTCAGACAGTCTGACAACATAGCAGTGCTCAAGGAGCCAAGAGTGTTGTTGGAGAAGTATGGCTGGAGGTTGTCTGCAAATATATGGAAACTGATCCCATAGATAATGTCACTGAGGGGTAACATGTAACTGGAGGTGACCACATGGGAGTGGGAGGAGAGGTCATTCCTGGAGATGCTCTGGTTATGTGGAGACAGCTAAAAATGGAATCACACGAAGGCAAGTGGGAAGGAGTGGAAGAGTATGGAGTGGTCAATATAGCAAATGCTGCAGAGAAGTCAAGGAGCTATAACATGCAATGGTTGCAGTCAAAAAAGGCAACATTGACATTGACCAGGTCAGCCTTAGAGCTATAGATAAGGTGCAAAGCAAACTGAAGGAATACTAAATGACAAGCGCATCCTTGCTAATTATTCAATCCCATCATGTTGGATAGATTCTGTATTTGACAGCTTAACATAGAGTATCCTAATAGAAAAATCCATTCAATAAATATAATACACTTCATGCATGTTCATTTAAAATGCCTTTAGTCTAATAGTCAATTGCTGGACATTTTATTTGTGTTGAAATGTCGAGGACAGCTGTTATACATTGACATTACCTGTAGAGCAGAGGTCATGAAGACAGATGACCCCATAAGAACAAAGATCATAAGGCCAGTTACTCGTTGTTCACGGATACCCAAGAATTTTGGCTGTTCACCCGGTGCAGAGCATTCAGATTCCAATTTCAGGCTGTTCACATGGGATATAGAGAGCACAGTGGCAGCCACAAACCAGGGCAATCCCATAATAGAGCAAATTCCAAGCATGGTGGATACAATTATTAAATCCAAATGGTAACCACATCCTTTCTGCGAAACAATTAACATATTACAGAAAGTATCAACTATCTATTTTTTTTAAAAAGACAACCACCTATATGGCAAATTAAACACCTTTGAAAACCATTTATTGGAATTTGTCATTTCAGGATGAAATTAAATATACAGTGTCTCAGACTCTACAACAGTGCAAATAATAATAGCATTTTTTTTAATTGCCTGAGTTGATCAGCTAGTGGATTAAAGGTTTCTTCCTTGAAATTTAAATTCCAACATCAGTTATGCAGCATAACTCTATGAAGTGTTCAATATTACTTCTGATTGGCTGAAATTACTGATCTTAATCACATTTAAGGAAGGAAATTCATAAATTGTAGAAATACAAACTGGTAACAACATATGTTTAAAGACAGAACTCAGATGCATTGACAGAAACAGAGAGCACAAAGAGAAGATAAAGAATTCTTACTGGTCTGCAATAATTTGAGTTGAAGGCTGCTGTGTACTATGACAAGCCAAATAACAGGACTTGTTTCAAGGTGTTGACTGCAAATTTGTAACCAAATTTATTTTAAAATGAAAAGAAATGTTAAGAAAAGTTTTATTTTTATCTTTACATCAATCACATATACATCACACATAAACATGCCAAAGAAAAGACTTGCATTTATATAGCACCTTCACAACCTCAGGATGTCCCAAAGTACTTTTTGAAGTGTAGTCACTATCGTAATGTAGGATAGATAACAGCCAATTTGCGCACAGCAAGCTCCCACAAACAGCAATGTAATAATGACCAGATAATCTATTTTGTTTTGTGATATTGATTGAGGGATAAATATCAGCCAGGACACTGGAGATAACTCCCCTGCTCTTCTTCGAAATAGTGCCATGGGATCTTTTACATTCACCTTAGAGAGCAGATGGGGCCTCGATTTAACGTCTCATCCGAAAGTTGGCACCTTCAACAGTGCAGTACCCCCACAGTACTGCACTGGAGTGTCAGCCTAGATTTTTGTGCTCAAGTCTCTGGAGAGGGGCTTGAACCCACAACCTTTAAAGTAATTGAGCAAGAAAGGAACTCAAGATGTGTCTATACAAAAGAAGGATGTGAAAAGGCTGGATCTAAGAGTCAGTATTGTGCAGAGGGGAAGATTTTACATAGGATAAATCTCAAACATGATTTGAATATTAACAATTGTTCAATAGTGTACTTTTCCTTATAAGATGTAATATTCATCCATTGTTCATCGTAGGAATGGCTCTAAACAGAGATTTGCCAGGAGGAAATCTCTTAAAAATCAATCATTTAAAAAGAATCAACAACAACTTGGAACCCACAACCTTCTGACTCAGAGGCAAGTGTGCTACCAACTAAGCCACAGCTGACAAAGGTTATTCTATAATTGTAGATTACAAAAGTGGATACTGGAGGGGCTATTGCAACCCTCCCCACCTGGTGGAAATTAGGGAGGGTTTGGTATCCCAATAATAAGTGTTCTGAGTAATGGTACTGCATTTGTTTATAAGTGAATGTGCTCGGCACCAATGTATCTGCATTTAAAAACCATTAAACCAAAGTGTTTGGCTGGTAAAAAGGCTTAATGGTGCCAGTTTAAGTAATGAATGGAAGGAATTGCTCAAATAAAGTAATATAACAAACACAGCCTACTTAATCGGGAAATGATCCAAATAAAGTAAAACTGGGGCAAAGTGCTCATGATTTTGCCTGAAGGTTTGGGTAAAATTATACATTTCTTAAGCTTTGTAAAATACAGCAAGTGAAATTCCCCAGAGTGCAGCAGTGTTGGAATAGATTTTTTTTTTTAAACCAATTTGCATATGCCTATTATCACTGTAAAAACCTAGTCTATGTAATCAAGCACATGCCATACAAGAGACAAACACAAACTTAAGTAGATAAAGCATTTAAAAATAATACTCATTAAGATTTGTTATTTATTCAAAGATCACGTGTACACGCACCTTCAATTTGTGTTCCTTCCTATTGATAATAACAGCAGTGATCTGCTGGTCCATGAAGATTAGTATGGTACAAAGTAGGGCTGGAATAAAAGCTGCTATTACAGTCCACCATGGGTTTGGACCCAAAGGATTAATTAACCAACCACGATCATCTCTAGTTGGCTATAACAAAAAAAAATCACATACAATCAAAATATTTACAAAAAAACTGTTATGTTTTGTGGTCTTTTCTTCCCTTCTTTACTCTAAATTTTTTGGCTACATTTTTAGACCTTTCGCTTAACTCTATGACTGTGAGAACAACTTTGCTGGCCTTACATTTAATAATGCACCAAGGGCAACAAGTAGAAAACCTTGATCTGTCAATCATTTTTAAGTGACAGGAATTATTCTTATACCATCACAAAGTTTTTCTGTAGTCCTTGAATGTGATAGAATATCGCATTAGACCTCAATCTAGTCTTAAAATATTAAGCAAATTTATTAAATAAACAATGAACTAGCAAATATGTACAATTACATACATACAATTTACAGCACAGAAACAGGCCATTCGGCCCAACTAGTTTATGCTGCTATTTATGTTCCATGGAGTATTAACAATAACAGATATATATATACTTACAGTAGAAATCTATCTCCTCAAAAGGGAAAATAAGAAGATTTTAAAATGATGAAGGATTTTGATGATGTGAATAGGGAAAGATTATAGGCCTTATTTTAACTTCTGCCAGTGGCAGAAAGTGGGCAGCAACAGATCGACCGTCCTTATACATCTTGTCCAACTTTCCTTTCCATTGACATCAATAAAAAGGAAAATCGGGTGGGTTGTATAATGGGTGACCAATCCACTACAGCCCATTTTCTGCCACTGCCGAAAGTTAAAATCAGCCTTTATTTCTTCTAGTTGTGGAGTCAATAATGAGGGATCGTCAAATTAAAATTGTTACAAGAGGTTATGTGAAATTTTTTATGCAAGACGGTTGTTAGAGCATGGAGCACTTTACCACAGGGAGTAGCTGAGGCAGAAACCATCGCATCTTTTAAGGGAAGAGTAAATAAACATTTGCAGCAGAGTTATGGGAAGAGAACAGGACAGTGGGATTAGCTTTTGATTGATTCAGCAAAGAACCGGCACTGACATGATGGGTCTAATTGCCTCCTTCTGTGCTGTGAATTTCTCTGGTTCCATTTCTTAAAAGCTCATAAAGGAAAATGCCATGTTACAGTAACTTGCAGAGTGAATTATATATGCTACCTTGAAAACACTGGGGACTTGGAGCTTTGGTGATGGGATCCCAAGACCATAATCAATTAAAACCATAGTTGCAATACTAAGAAAGACAGCAAAATCACTGACTGTTGATCGTACCTGTGACAAGAAAAGAAAACTTATTGCTTATACTTTATAAAGGTTCAATCATTTAAGAGAGATAAAAGTGAAACATTAGTTACAATGTATGCATTTTATTATAAATGAAAGTGTTTCATGTCTAGACTAACGCTAAAAATGAATAACAAGTTTTGGGCACCTCACATAGGCATGGGCATGATGCCAACATTGACTGGGGATAAGGACACCGTGCCAACAACAGGCATAAACGGCAGGAGAGGAGCTGGGGAAAAAGTCAAAGGTGCAATTGTTTGTTCAGTTCGGGTGTCTGTAGCCTCTCTTTGAATCTCTTCTAGTCTCATGGGCTACTTTGAACTGGGAATGACAGTGACGACGAAGAGGTCCTACAAAGATAAGCTCAGAATTATTTTTGTAGGGCCACGAGGAGCAGTAATGGTCCTCCAGGCTCCACAGGGAATAATGTGGGCTGCTATTGCCCTGGGCTCCTCCCTCTCCACAATGGTCCCCCCCAAACCTGCATTTTGAGATCAAGAATTAAAATTTCTGCAAAACAAAGTAGAAAGGAGGATCTCAGCAGGCCAGGCAGCATTCGTGGAGAGAGAAACAGAGTTAACGTTTCAGGTCGAAGACCTTTCGTCAGAACTGGAAAAAAGCAGGAAATGGAGCAGATTTAAAAGCAAGTTTAGGGGCTGGGAAATGGGGGAGGGGATGAAAGAACAAAAGGGAAGGTCTGTGATAGGATGGAAGGCAGGAGAAGTAAAGACGCATTAAGAGATATTCAAGGCAAGAGGAGATGGTAATGGGACAGGTTAAGAAACAAAGGATGGCTCTAGATGAAGTGTGAATTGCGCTGGCAGAATGAAAGACCGCTGCCATGTGGGAGGGAAGAAAAAAAAAGCACAAACAAAAAGTGTGCATAAAAAATATAAATATGATAGGCGCCGAGGTTATGATCTGAAATTGTTGAACTCGATGTTGAGTCCAGAGGGCTGTAAAGTGCCTAATCAAAAGATGAGGTGCTGTTCCTCAAGCTTACGCTGAGCTTCCGTGGAACAGTGTAAGAGGCTGAGGATGGTGAGGTCTGAGTGGGAGTGGAGCGGTGAATTAAAGTGACAGGCGACCGGAAGATCGGGGTCACCCTTACGGACTGAATGGAGGTGTTCCGCAAAGCGGTCACCCAATCTGTGTTTGGTCTCCCCAATGTAGAGGAGACCACATCGTGAGCAGTGAATACAGTATACTAAATTGCAAGAAGTACAAGTAAATCGCTAATTCACCTGGAAGGGGTATTTGGGGCCCTGGACAGTGGGAAGGGGGGAGGTATAAGGGCATGTGTTGCATCTCCTGCGCTTGCACGAGAAAGTGCCGGGCGAAGGGGAAGGGGTGCTGGGGGTGGTAGCGGAGTGGACTAGGGTGTCGTGGAGGGAGCGGTCCCTACGGAATGCTGAAAGGGGAGGTGAGGGGAAGATGCATTTGGTGGTGGGATCATACTGGAGGTGGCGGAAATGGCGGAGGATGATCTGTTGAATGTGGAGGCTGGTGGGGTGAAAGGTGAGGACAAGGGGAACTTTATCATGGTTCTGGGAGGGAGGGGCAGGGGTGAGGGCAGAAGTGCGGGAGATAGAACAGACACGGTCGAGGGCCGTGTCAATCACTGTAGAGGGGAATCCTCGGTTGAGGAAAAAGGAAGACATGTCGGAAGCACTGGTATGGAAGGTGACATCGTCAGAGCAGATGCGGCGGAGATGGAGAAACTGGGAGAATGGAATAGGGTCCTTACAGGAGATGGGGTGGGAGGAAATGTAGTCCAGGTAGCTGTGGGAGTCGGTGGGCTTGTAGTGAATGTTGGTCAATAACCTATCCCCAGAGATGGAGACGGAGAAGTCTAGAAAGGGAAGGGAAGAGTCGGAGATGAACCATGTGAAGGTGAGGGAAGGGTGGAAATTGGAAGCAAAGTGAATGAAATTGTCTAGTTCAGGGCGAGAGTAGGAAATGGCACTGATACAGTCATCAATGTACCGGAAAAAGAGGTGAGGGAGGGGACCCGAGTAGGACTGGAACATATCCCACGAAAAGGCAGGCATAGCTAGGACCCATGTGGGTACCCATAGCAACACCTTTGATTTGGAGGAAATGAGTGGAGTCAAAGGAGAAGTTGTTCAATGTGAGAACAAGTTCAGCCAGGCGGAGGAGGGTGGTGGTGGATGGGGACTGGTTGGGCCTCTGTTCAAGGAAGAAGCGGAGCGCCCTCAGGCCATCCTGGTGGGGGATGGAGGTGTAGAGGGATTGTACGTCCATAGTGAAAAGGAGGCAGTTGGGGCCAGGAAACTGGAAACTGTTAAAGTGGCGGAGGGCGTCGGAAGAATCAAGGATGTAGGTGGGAAGAGACTGAACAAGGGGAGAAAAAATAGAGTTGAGATAGGAAGAGATAAGTTCCATGGGGCAAGAACAGGCTGAAATGATGGGTCTACCAGGGCAGTCCTGTTTGTGGATCTTGGGAAGAAGGTAGAAGCGGGCTGTGCGGGGTTGGGGAACTATGAGGTTGGCGGCTGCGGGGGGAAAATCTCCAGAGGAGATGAGGTCAGTGACGGTCTTGGAAACGGTGGTTTGATGTTCGATAGTAGGGTCATGGTCCAGGTGGAGGTAGGAGGAGGTATCAGAGAGTTGGCGTTCAGCTTCCGCTACGTAGAGGTCGGTTTGCCAAACAACAGCAGCACCACCCTTGTCAGCAGGTTTAATGACAATGTCGGGGTTGGATCTGAGAGAATGGAGTGCTGCAAGTTCAGAGGGAGGTAGGTTGGAGTGAGTGAGGGGAGCAGAGAAATGGAGACGGCCGATGTCACGGCAGCAGTTTGCAATGAAAAGATCTGGAGAGGGTAAGAGGCCAGAAGGAGGGGTCCAGGTAGAATGAAAATTCTTAAAGCGGGAGAAAGGGCCAGTCGTGCGGGGGGAAGACTCCTGGCCAAAGAAGTGGGCACGGAGATGAAGGCGGCGGAAAAAGAGCTCAGCATCATGCCGAGCTCGAAATTCATTGATGTGGGGGCGTAAGGGGATGAAGCTCAGGCCTTTGCTGAGGACTGATCGTTTGGGGTCAGAGAGGGGAAGGTCAGAGGGGATAGTGAAAACGCGGCAGGGGGTGAGATTGGGAGAAGGGGGGTCAAAGGAAAGTAAAGGGGAAGAAGGTTCCGGAGGGGCGTTGGTGTTCAAGAGTTGATGAAGCTTGCAATCCTTGACATCAGAAAGGAAGAAAAAAACTTTTTTGTTGAAGAGTCGGATGAGTCAGAGGATGAAATGGAACTGTGGACCCAGACAGCTTTGAGATAGAGTTCGTCGGTGCTGCTGAAGAGAGAGGTCGAGAGTGTTCATGTGGCGCTGCATGGCATTCAGCATGGATCTCAAGATGCAGCGAGAGCAGTAGTTCAAGGAACGATGAATATCTTGGAGATATTTGTAATCCTGGGTGGATCCAAAACACGGAGGGTGGAAGTTTAGTTGGAATCCATGTGGAATAAGTTGGAACCGGAGACAGTTGCTGAGGAACTTCTTTTTTTTTCTTCCCTCCCACATGGCAGCTGTCTTTCATTCTGCCAGCGCAATTCACACTTCATCTAGAGCCATCCTTTGTTCCTTAACCTGTCCCATTACCATCTCCTCTTGCCTTGAATATCTCTCAATGTCTCTTTACGTCTCCTGCCTTCCATCCTATCGCAGACCTTCCCTTTTGTTCTTTCATCCCCTCCCCCATTTCCCAGCCCCTAAACTTGCTTTTAAATCTGCTCCATTTCCTGCTTTTTTCCAGTTCTGACGAAAGGTCTTCGACCTGAAACGTTAACTCTGTTTCTCTCTCCATGGATGCTGCCTGGCCTGCTGAGTTTTTCCAGTGTTTTCTGTTGTTATTTCAGATTTCCAGCATCCGCAGTATTTTGCTATTGTAGAAAGGAGGATCTTTGGATTAAGAGGGGAAAAAAATTGCAAATGTACTTTGTGCCAACTTCAAATGATAAAACTGCATTGTGCCAGAGTAAAGCTTTTATTAAACTGTGTGGAAATGTGAAAACAAACTCATTTTAAAAAAAAGTTTCTAATATCTCGGTTGGAGGTGGAGCACCTCATGCTGGATAGGAATAGTATTTCATCAGTCAGGAAAGACTGACAATCTTTTGTCTAACTCATCTAATTTCCTATGGTTTCAGTCCAAAAAGCAACAGAAAACTTAAAATAAATTTCATACTACTGGTGTCCAGTATTATTTTATCACAAAATTGTACCATTTCTAAGCCTCACTTGATTTCAAATAACTGCTATTCTTCTGATTATGCACTAGATGGCAATGCTTTCTGTACTAATAAACATCAAATTGAAAGGGGCACTGAGTTCATGGAAAAATGTTTAGCAAACCTCTTAGTTGTTTGCAACCATAATGTAATAACATAAGTCACACTGATATACATAATTGTGGATTCTGTACTTGATATCATGGTGGTGAAAATGGCCTGGAAGTCTTCTGCCTCACTAAACAAAAGAGTATTGCCAAGCATTTTTCACAAAGACAGTTTCCCTTCTAAACATAGTCGAGCTGTAATAATAAAACCATATACCTTGGTAGGAAAGTACCGGCTGGTCTTAAATTGCTTGAAGAAGTGCGATAATGTACATGTGGAAAAGAACAGTATAATAGACCAGAACAAAACATCTGGAACATACGGACCATGGTGTCCACAGGCTGTCCCGAAAAACTTCCCGTGAAATTTTATACACTCCTAAAACAAAAAACATGTACAATATAGATGATGTCAGTAGCTCACAGGTTAAAGTGCAACAGAAATTTGTAAACATAATCTTTGAGGTGGTCATATTGACAAATTTAGAGTACCACAATAAGTAGTTATGTCAATAAATGACAGAGCATGAATGAAGTAGTGTAATTCTTCTTGCAATGTATGTTATCAGAAAAAAACTACAATTCATTAATTTAGGATACATTTTGCACCTCCACTTTATGCTACATAGAAACATAGAAACATAGAAGATAGGAGCAGGAGTAGGCCATTCGGCCCTTCGAGCCTGCTCCGCCATTCAATGAGATCATGGCTGATCATCCAAATTCAGTACCCTGTCCCTGCCTTCTCCCCATATCCCTTGATCCCTTTAGCCTTAAGAAATATATCCAACTCTTTTTTGAATATATTTAATGAACTGGCCTCCACCGCCCTCTGTGGCAGAGAATTCCACAGGTTCACCACTCTCTGGGTGAAGAAATTCCTCCTCATTTCAGTCCTAAATGGCTTACCCCTTATCCTTAGACTATGACCCCTGGTTCTGGACTCCCCGGCCATCATAAACATCCTTCCTGCATCTAGTCTGTCCAGGCCTGACAGAATTTTATAAGTTTCGATGAGATCCCCTCTCAATCTTCTAAACTCCAGTGAGTATAAGTCCAATCGACACAATCTCTCCTCATACGTCATTCCTGCCATCCCAGGTATCAGCCTGGTGAATCTTCGCTGCACTCCTTCCATGGCAAGAACGTCCTTCCTCAGGTAAGGCGACCAAAACTGCACACAGTACTCAAGGTGCGGTCTCACCAAGGCCCTGTACAACTGTAGCAAGACATCCTTGTTCCTGTACTCGAACCCTCTTGCTACGAAGGCCAACATACCATTTGCCTTCTTAACCGCCTGCTGCACCTGCATGCTTACCTTCAGCGACTGGTGCACAAGAACACCCAGGTCTCTTTGCACTTCCCCTTCTCCCAATCTATTGCCATTCAAATAATAATCTGCCTTCCTGTTTTTGCCACCAAAGTGGATAACCTCACATTTATCCACATTATAGTGCATTTGCCATGTTTCTGCCCAATCACCCAATCTGTCCAAATCGTACTGGAGTTTCACTAGTACACCAGTTAGGGTGAATTTATTTCTAGCTCTGAACCTGCATCTTTCACAAGTTTTGCTCCTGACTCGCCTCATGTCCTTTCGAGCTTATCTTGTCCACAAGACCCACCTCCTACTCTCTTGACCCCATTCCCACAAAACTACTGACCATCCAACTTTCCCCATGCAAGCTGGCATTGTAAATGGTTCCCTCTCCTCAGGTACAGGGGTCCTTTGACAAATGTTAGGACCCTAATTAACATATGCAAGGGGCCAAACACCTGGTTAGGCGGCAACTCAAAACACCGAATAAATGGGCCTGATGAATTTAGCAGTGAGCCGAATACTTGCAGGGAATTCCACTGCTAAATTAGTCAGCATTGCACCTGTTTTACACTGAAAAACAGGCACAATGCATACCAATTGCTACCCCTATGTTTCTTGTTGTTGCTTCCATCTTCTGCCTTCTCATTACACATTGTAGGAATCGACAGATCCCTAACTGAAGTACTGAGGTCGAGTCAGTCCGATAATAAAACGAAGTTTAATGTAAACTAGAGAACAAACAATGGCATGCAGGAGAAACAATCAACAGGTCTTTTCTTAATGCTGGCTTCACGAGCTCTGAACTGGGAACCTCCCAGTCTGACGTCATGACGTCATCACGTTTCCCGCCGTTCGGGACGTCACGTGACCAACGTGATGACGTCATCGCGCCGGTTCTGGGACCTACCCAGAACTGGCTATTTACATACAGTAAACAAACCTAGGTGCTGTAGCATTCTGTTAAAGGCAGTTATACAGTTATACAGGAGTCCCTTGGTGGCTTTGCCACATGCGCCCCCCCAGAAGTGTCTTTAACCTCAAAAGTCAATCGCAGAGGAGGTCGGACGTGCCTGTTCGAACGACTCCGATATTCCCGGAGAGGAATGGGTTGGGTAGACGATGAGCTGGTCTGCGGAACAGTCTGGTCAGGCGTGGCAGCCACGGGCGGCCGCCCACGACGTGGTGGCTGCGCTGCCTCGACCGGTTGCTCGAGGTCCAGGTGTGCGGCCTTGAGGTGGTCCATGGAAATGTGGTCACGCTTGCCCCCGACGTCCACTAAAAAACTCTTGGCGCCCGCCTGCAGTACCTGGAAAGGGCCTGTATATGGGGGCGTGAGAGGACTACGGTGGGCGTCATGCCTGACAAAAACGAATTTAGCCCGCATAAGCTCCGGCGGAATGCATGACGCGGGCAACCCGTGATGTGATGTCGGAATGGGCCGAAAAGATTGAGCTGCGTCCCGGTGAGCCTGCAGTTGTTCGGCCGCCGACCAAGGACGCGTTGGTGACGGAAGAAACTCGCCGGGCACCCGGAGCGGTTGGCCATAAACCAGTTCGGCAGCCGATGTCTGCAGGTCCTCTTTAGGCGCTGTGCATAACCTGAGCATCACCCAAGGCAGCTTGTCCATCCATGCGGTCCCCTGGAGGCTGGCCCGCAGCGACGCCTTCAAGGACCGATGAAAACGCTCACATAATCCATTGGCCTGCGGATGGTAAGCCGTGGTCCGATGGAGCTTGGTGCCCAAACCCAAGGCGATGGCGTTCCACAAAGCAGACGAGAACTGCGGCCCGCGATCTGATGAAATATCAGACGGAACGCCGAAACGTGCAACCCAGGATGAGAGAAAAGCCCGGGCGACATCCGCGGAGGTGGTGGACGTCAAAGGGATGGCCTCCGGCCACCTGGTGGTACGGTCGACTATAGTCAAAAGATGTGTGAAACCTTGTGACGGCGGTAGTGGGCCAACGAGGCCGACATGGACGTGATCGAAACGCCGCTCCGGTACTTCGAAAACAGCGACGGGAGCTTTGACGTGTCGCTGTACCTTAGCCCGCTGGCACACGACGCAGGTGTTGGCCCAGTCACGGACATCTTTTTGCATTCCTCTCCAGACGAACCTGGACGCCAGTAATTTTTGTGAAGCCCTCACGCCAGGGTGTGCAAGCCCGTGAATGGCATCGAAAACTTTCTTACGCCAGGACAACGGAACGATCGGGCAGGGGTCCCCCAAGGAGACGTCGCAGAGCAGGGAGGTGCCAGCTGAGTGGAAAAGCACATCCGCTGGCTGAAGGCAGGAGGAGTTGGTGCGGAAAGCTTGCATTTCCGGATCGGCCGCTTGGTCAGCAGCCATGAGTGAATAATCGAGTCCCAGCTGGACAGCCTGGACAGTCTCATGCGAGAGGCAATCGGCGACCACGTTGTCCTTGCCGGCCACGTGCCGGATGTCGGTGGTGAACTCGGAAATAAAGGTGAGCTGTCGTTGCTGTCGAGCTGACCACGGCTCAGCCGTCTTGGCCATGGCAAACGTCAGGGGCTTGTGATCCACAAACGCGGTGAATTGGCATCCCTCCAACAGAAAACGAAAATGGCGGATGGCCAGAAACAACGCCAACAACTCCCTGTCGAACGTGCTGTAGCTGCGTTCGTTACGACGCAATTGGCGACTAAAAAGCGCCAGCGGTTACCATGTCCCGTCGACCCATTGCTCCTGCACAGCGTCTACGGTGTAGTCCGAAGCGTCAGCCGTAAGCGGGATGGTGGCGCCAGGCAGCGGGTGCGCCAACATCGTTGTGTTTGCGAGAGCATCTTTCGTGTCCACAAAAGCGCAATCCATCTCTGGTGTCCAGACCACAGGTTCTTTCCCCGGTTTCCCTCTGAGTGCCTCGTAGAGTGGCCGCATAAGCTGCGCGGCCCGGGGAACAAACCGATGGTAATACCGAGGAACTCCTGGAGCGCTTTAACGGATTGCGGGCGTGGAAAAGCAGCAATCGCCTCCACCTTCGACCGAAGTGGCACTGCTCCCTCCGCAGTGATGCGGTGGCCCAAAAAGTCGATCTGTCGCAGCCCGAATTGGCATTTGGCCGGGTTAATTATGAAGCCATGCTGATGGAGGCGGCGAAAAAGGAGGCGCAGGTGGCTGAGATGTTCCTCTTTCGAAGTACTGGCGGTCAGGATGTCATCGAGATACACAAACAGGAACTTAACGTCCCGCAGCATTGAATCCATAAGGCGCTGGAACACCTGCGCCGCATTCTTGAGCCCGAACGGCATTCGGATGAATTCAAACAGTCCGAACGGGGTAATGACCGCCGTCTTCTGGATGTCCTGGGAGTGGACGGGCACTTGATGGTACCCCCGGACGAGGTCGATTTTGGAAAAAAACGAATTGCCCACCAAGTGTGTGGAGAAATCTTGGATGTACGGTATCGGGTACCGGTCGGGCGTCGTGACCTCATTGAGGCGCCGATAATCACCGCAGGGCCGCCAACCAGCGCCGGGCTTAGGGACGATATGAAGTGGCAAAGACCAGGGACTATCCGACCGGCGAACAATCCCCAGCCGCTCCATGGCAGCGAACTCCGCCTTCGCGGCCTCGAGTTTACTGGGTTCCAGCCGCCGAGCCCGGGCATAGACCGGAGGGCCGGTCGTCGTGATGTGGTGCTCCACACCATGTTTAGCGGCCGTTGCCGAGAAGATGGGCCGAGTTAGATCCGGAAATTCCCCGAGAAGGCGGGCGAAGTCGTCGGGCGCCGGCGCGGTGCAGGAAACCGTGTGAGTCGTGCCGAAACCCCGAAAGCACGGGATGGAGGCAAACGTGGCGGTGTGAATCAGACGGCGATTTCGTAAATCAACCAATAGGTCACTGAAAGAGAAGAAGTCAGCGCCGAGGATTGCCTGTTCGATTTGGGCGGTGATAAACTCCCATAGGAAACGTTGCCCGCCAAAACACACCTGGATCCGCCGCGTCCCGAACGTACGAATAGCACTGCTGTTGGCGGCCCGGAGTGGAGAACCGCGCCTCCCGGCCCTGACGTCGAGGAGCGAAGCGGGAAGGATGCTGCACTGGGCGCCCGTGTCACACAAAAACCGCCGACCCGAAATGGAGTCGGTGATATAAAGTAACTTCCCGGAATCTCCAACCACCATCGTAGTTGCGAAACCGACCTCGGGGTCGTCCTTCCGCTCACGCAGTCGGTGCTGTTGCTTTCTCGTTGCATTAGGCACGAAACTACAGGGAGGACGGCAGCATCTGGCTTTTGGGCCGAAACGGGCGTGATAGTAACAGAGACCGGATGGTGGAGGCGCCAAGGCGGGGTTCTTCGGGGCGTGACGCTTCGAGGTGGCGCAGTTCTGCTGCATCACCGCATAAATGGTGTTGGCTTCGGCCGCGAGCACTACACCGTCCGTAGCCTCCGACCTGGCGAGGGCTGTTTGCACCTGCTCGGGGAGCTGGCTCAGGAACAGTTGCCGAAACAGAAAACACTGCAGCTCAGAACCGAGGAGCGTGAGCATCTGGCTCATCAGTTCAGACGGCTTGGCGTCGCCTAACCCAGGCAGTGTGAATAAACGTCGCACACGCTCCACTTTCGTGAGGCCGAAAACCTGCATTAGTCGCGCCTTAAGCGTATCATACTTGTTATCTACGGGCGGGGTCTCCAACAGACTGATGATCCTCGAAGCCGTCGAGCTGTCCAGTGCGGAGACCACGTAAAGATAACGGGTCTGATCCAGCACGATGTTCCGAAGCTGGAACTGAGCCTCCGCTTGGACGAACCAGGAGGCCGCCTGTTGTTGCCAAAATTGAGGGAGCTTCAAGGTCGCTGCGTTAACATCCATCGTTTTGTTCTGCGCGTCCTCCGCGAATATCGTCCACGAAGCTTCGGGGTCACCAATGTAGGAATCGACAGATCCCTAACTGAAGTACTGAGGTCGAGTCAGTCCGATAATAAAATGAAGTTTAATGTAAACTAGAGAACAAACAATGGCATGCAGGAGAAACAATCAACAGGTCTTTTCTTAATGCTGGCTTCACGAGCTCTGAACTGGGAACCTCCCAGTCTGACGTCATGACGTCATCACGTTTCCCGCCGTTCGGGACGTCACGTGACCAACGTGATGACGTCATCGCGCCGGTTCTGGGACCTACCCAGAACTGGCTATTTACGTACAGTAAACAAACCTAGGTGCTGTAGCACGCTGTTAAAGGCAGTTATACAGGAGTCCCTTGGTGGCTTTGCCACAACATGATCCATGACATTTCTAAAGCTTGGCTACCCTTCAGAAACATTTCTATTGGTTTTATTATGTAGAAGAAGGACTTGCCAACACAGCAGCAATGTGGGTAGTCAGGTGAGGGGTTATCTCAGCAGAACAGGTGGCAGTGCAAAAGCCATCTTCAACAACAACAACAACAATAACTTTCATTTATGTAGCATCTTTATTGCAGAAAAACATCCCAGGTGCTTCATAGAAGTGAAAGAAAAAATGGATGCCAAGTCAAAGGAGGAAATATTTGGAGAGCTGGTCAAAATCTTGGTCAAAGAGGTGGGTTTTAAGGAGAGTATTAAAGGAGGCAAGGGAGGTGGAGAGGCAGAGAGGTTTCGGGAGGGAATTCCAGAGTGTGAAAGTTCATTGCAGAGACAGATTCACAGAATCATTCGCTTACAAAACCACATCAGAATCTTAGAGCAAATTTGGGAACAAAGCATAGTAGCAGCATGGCAGTGACCTTAACAAGATGCCAGAAGTTAGCAAGTGTGTAGTACCGTAACTAGTCATGTTAAAATAGGCAGGAAAGCATCGCATTATTACCACAAATTCTATATAATGTGACCTGATTTCAAAACACAAAAAAAAACACAATAGCCAAAAGAAATCTCAGTGGCCACACTGTAACTACCACAGAGAAGTTGTTTCCTATTACAAGTCACACTAGAGTACAAATCATTCCCTTGTATTTGCAGTGTGAGAAGCTGGCAAGAGCAGGTTACTTACACACTAAAATTTACATAATTTTATGCCATTAAACTAATTACCCTGAATGCTTTATATTAGAATTTTCACATTGACAGAACATTTTACATTTTTACGTTTTAATATACACAGTTTTCCTGTGTTAAAAATAATGGCCCAGATTTTGCTTTTGGTATGGCGGCGTACTACCTCCTTTGAAGTCCATCGCAAGTTCGGGATTTCCGCATGCGTTTGCGCATGCACGAAATCGGACCTTGCGGTCTGTCAAGGTACACGTTGACAGGCCATCTACGCGGGCCATGAAAAAGCAATTGCTGGTGCAGAGTTGGGCTATTCGCCCACCAACTGGCCAGAAATTGCATGCGGAAATGTTACGGTTGATGCAAACAGATGCAGGGCCTGTTTGCATCAGCGTAAGGGGATTTTTCAGGCATGATTGAAACATTTTCATATCGTAAATTATGCACATACACTGAATCAAATGAGTTTCTGCAAATATTGGCCCGGATTAGAGTTTAAATGATGTCCAAAATTATCAAAAAATTCCATTTTTAGTGAGGTTGGTGGAATAAAGCTACTTGCGAATTAAATTTCAATTCTGTAAATTGTAGTTAGATCAAATTTCAAGATTCCATTACATCTCATTACAGGATTCCCTTCGGAAATGATTAAAATGGAATTCTGCTTTGTGATTGGTGGACCAGGCCCATGTGATCCTAGGTACACTTCCGCACCGCCTGCATCTCTGGGATCCATGGGCCATTACTCTGCCCTCCTCCTCGCATCCTCAGACCGCAAGTTTTTGCAGCCTCGCTGCCAGTAGGTAGATGCGTAATTCTTTCGCGGGTCGGAGGCGTACTCCGGAGCTACACCTCTAACCGCAATTTTTGGTCCAATATATTTAGCAGAAACACAGTCATCCAAAGCTTCATCTGCCTTCTGTCTTCACAGAATGTTCTCATACACCATTACATTTGACATAGGTAGCTTCAATTCAAACTTACAGACAGAGTCATATTTCCCCATGGAATTTCTTTTGCTGTGATATTGTGGTCATTCCAGTACTGCAAAGTTTTATTGCTAGGGTTTTGTGGTTCTAGACAAATGCATCTGTAATAAATGTATATATTTAGCAACAGCCAAATTAGATTAATTTTATAATTCACATAAATGTTACAAAACCAACATGATTATCTTCATTTTTACTAGAGACGTAGTCAGTAACTGACCCAACCTAAAAGTCAAGACTGCCTTTCTAGCATTTTATGACTATTAATACATATTAAGGTTTCACCAAAGATTAATGCTGCAATGCCCTATATCAATATTTCAATAATAACATCAGTTAAATGTACTCACCAATTTCTGTATATAATGATGCTTTGATTCAATTTTTTTACTAATTCAGCACTTTGTCATTTCTATTTTGTTGACAAACGCTGTCCTTTCAATCACTTCGACACAAATCATGTTCAGTTAATTAAGGGTCAATGAGAGGTTTTGCTAAATAAGGTGTAGTTCTGATGAAAGGTCATCGACCTGAAACGTTAACTCTGTTTCTCTCTCTACAGATGCTGCCTGACCTGCTGAGTATTTCCAGCATTTTCTGTTTTTATTCCTGAGTGACCTGTCAGTCTCCTACTTTTAAGTGTACTTCAATAAATGTGTCCTTTCTTTACCCAAGTGATACTGGCTAACTATGCACCCAACAGCAGTGGCTCATGAAAGCAGCAATATCTACAGCTCAGCTAAGCAGAGAAAGGAGACCAACCAGCTGCAGCAAAATCCAAGATGGAGAAACTAGCTCTAAATTTGATTCATATTACAGTAACAGGTAACACTCCTGATTCAAAGAAATCCCATGGACAAAATGAGTCAGTGTGATAAGTAATAAAGGCAAAAGTAACAGATTAGAAGCAAATACAAAGGCATTGCCAAGTTGTACAGCTCATTTATATGCTAGTGAATTGTGCATGGAGTGTTAGGATACGGGTGTATGTCCATAATATCCCACACATACATTTGGGGGTCAATTTTAACTCAGGTGCGGGGAATTGTCGGGTTCCCCGAATTTAGTGTTTCCCACACGAATCTAAATGGGTCTGTGAGATTGATGCAATTTTAACTAAATTGGACAATTGATTTCCAACGTGTGGGAACCCTTGGCAATTGAGTATTTCCAGTCAGAAAGTCGCATAATATGACGTCATTATTGCTGCTGCATTGAGGGTCTGCAACAAGCCTTGCTTCTTCTGCAGGCTGCCAACCTTTTGGCATTTGCTGATACACTGAGCTGGAAGCAGAATGGCAAGAGAAAGACCGAGGTCTGCACCCCTTTTTGATGACGTTGCCCTGCAGGCTTTAGTGGAGGGAGCAAGAGCTCACAAGGAGGTGCTCTTCCCTTCATCAGGGAGGAAGATGCCTCCCCAGCAGACAAAGGCTGCGTGGCTGCAAGTGGCAGAGGAGGTCAACTCCTTATCGGCTACCCGCAGAACCTGGATACAGTGCAGGAAGAGATTTTATGACCTTCAGCACACTGGAAAAGTGAGTATGAAGTTCCCATCACTCTCAACCTGATCTCCACTGCCTCTCCTCACCAGCACTCAGCTTTAGCAATCTCTTCCTCCACATCCCACTTGACACTGACATCCAGGCACCCTTACCCATTCCCTCTCTCTCTATGCTCACATTCACCTAACTATTCGACTATGCAGCCCTCACACTCCCTATCACTCTGATGCTATGAAAACAACTGACAGCACACAGGGAGGGCCCTTGGTCTTGCCACCTCACTCCATCTTTGTCTCCTTCTAAGCATCTATGCTATGGATTCTCTACACTCGCTCCTTCATTCTCACTCAAACTCCACTTGTCTCCCTCATTGCAGGAAAAGAGAGCTCACAATAAAAGAGAACGAGCGAGGACAGGAGGAGGGCCACCATCAGTAGCCCACCTCATCCCCTGGGAGGAGGCGGTCCTGGAGATCGTAGGACTGGAGGATGAGGCGCAAGTGGGGGACGGACAGACGGGCGCATCACAGCAAGCTGGTGACAGAATAGTTTTCCATCTCTCTCATTGACATTGCATGAGCCGCTGATAATGATTCTGAAGCTGTAACAAATGGACCTATGATCATCTGCAATATGCAATGTGCATGTAACCTTGACCTCACATCTCTAACTCTTTCCTTTACTCCCCCACAGGACCATCGAAAGCCCCCATCCCCACTGTCCAGGAGGAAGAGCCTGGGTTAAAATGGCTAGGTGTTGGGAACCAGGCAGGGGGGGGGCCCGACCCCCAGTTTTTGCGATTTTAACCCCCCACACGCCTCAAAGCCCGCCTCACGGCTGAGTTAAAATCGACCCCTTGATCTCCAACACATTACAGGGCATACTGAGGATAGGCAAAGCTCTTCCTCAGAAGTGGGCAAAACAGATGAGTGAACACCTGCCACTTTCAAACGTTAGCTGGCTTCCAGAGTAACATTACTAAGAAGCAGACAGTAGGTTGCTTGTCAACTCTCTTGATAATGCATGATGTAAACCAAATAGTGGAGAATACGATTTCTTTAAAAACAGCAAAATACTCAAGCTGGAAGAGTAATGCTAATGGAAACATTGTTCAGTGTCATCCAATCTCAAGCCACTTCTGGCTCTGGATTAGTGATGCTGTTAACTTGTGAGCTAATCCCAGACGTACATTTCCATCACTTTCACCAGCTGCTGCGTTCCAAGAGACTTCACAAATAGAATGTTCAATAAGTGGAAAACCCAAGAGGAGGATGGAATGTTCAGCTATTAAAGGTAGGAATTCCAACCAACTACCCACTCCTTCATAGGAAACATCTGAGCCCAATATCATGGCTAATTCCCTGCCAGTCATGACACCTGCTCTTGCTCAAGCTTCCACATATAACTACCTATGTGCTGCAAATAAAGGCCTTCCCAATTTTGGGAGATAATGGGGTGGATTTTCCTGAATCTGCCCTAGGAGGATCAGAGCGTGATTTCTTGCTCTGATCCTGCCAAGACCCTAGCCGTATTTTCCTTTGAGTCTCATTTACTCTGCAGGGCAGGCTCCCGGCTGCATTACCGGCACTAAGAGAGAGCCTGCCAATGTCAGCAGAGGAAGATGCAGCAAGAGAAAAGGAAGCTGAATTTAAAGGGCCGAAGAGCCCCGAAGATATGATAACAAATTTAATGTCAGGCCTCAGTCTAAGCCAAAGCTTAACTCAGATAAGGTTTTGAGGCCAGAGGAGAGGGAGCGGTGTCCTCTACTGGACCCTCTCCTTCCAAATAGGGCAAGATCGGGCCTTCCATTTCTGCCCCAGGGACAACTGTTATACCTCTACTGCAAGTCCCTGGAGTTGGCAAGGTCAGCGGCAGAAGTCAGGGAAATGGGACAACATGCTAAGGCCACCTCTGCCTGCTGGCATTTACATGTGGCAGGAGGGTGACTGGGTGGCTGGCAGTCTTCCTGGCCAGGTCAGGGGAGGAAAATAGAGTTTAGAGCATATGCACCACCTGATTTTTCCACCTATTCTTCTGCTATATTGTTCCATTTTAGAGCAGAATCTGGGACCACAAGAAGAAGGGAACTGGCCATTTTATTAGGCTGTCTTTTCTCCTGGCCTTAGCAAATAAGCTGATACTATGGATACTCAACTGTGTTAAGCACACAGGCTTGATTCTCTGTGCGTCAGTTCCCCAGCCTCCCAAGGGATTCTCTGCTGCCAAGTGTGATTACTGCTCTATTCTACATGGCTGCACAAAAGTACATGTGGAGTGGGCTAGATAGGATGGAGAAAGGTGGGGGTGGGGAAGGAGAATTGGAGGCAGATGAATTGGAGGAGAAATTGGAAGAAGCCAGACTCAGTATGTACATGGAAATCAGACCAATTGTAAAGAAATATCACAGGGTGGGTTTGGGATCTTGGAGATTGGGAAAACCATGGAAGATTGAGAGAGAGATAGAAGAAGTTATAAGGAGAAAGCTACAAGACATAATGAAAATGAGTATTACTCAGAGATCCTGAGAGTGTAGGATTCTAAAAACATGTGAAGGGAATCTTACAGACACAGGAGGGGCAATGAGCATGGATTTTAGAGGCATTGAAGGAAAAGGTCCTGGTCTGTCAAATGACTTTCAAAATTGTGGGAAAAAAACTGTTAGGTACTCCATAGGACATTTTTACTAAGTAAAATATTAATGGAAGAGTAATTTTTGACAAAAATTACTTATCTGTAACCCTATAAAAACTTCTTTACCGTTTTCTATTTGTACTCTGTATAAAAAAAGTGTTTGTATAAAAAACAGAAAGATTAAAAGACTGAGACAGAGAAAATGAGTGTACGCTACAAATGCTGGAGAAAAGATATATGGAGGAATAAATTGAATTGATTTGGGTCAATCGCTTTCTAGTTCCGAATAACAAGTCCGAAAACAACTTCACAAAATTTTCTACAGTACGGAAGAGTCATGATGTCAGCTGCAAGTGGGAGTCATCAAAAGTTTGCTACCCCATGTAAATATGAATAGCACTGTATTCTGTAATTTTACTAAGAACTTAACATCATTGTTCACATTTTAATAGCAAAATGAGGATGAGATCCACTCATTTCACACAATAAAAGATCTGCATGCAAAACAGGACACTGCAGCTTTAATTTTACATGCAGTTTGGGATTAACCCTTTCACCAATTATTAGTATTCCTACAAATGTAATTTATCCTCACATCTTTTTACATTAGATGTACTTTGACTCAGGTCTCTGCTGCTAATAAAGGAGGCACATGATCCACTCCACGGTCTGTGCCAATGCTCACTTTGGCCAGCCATTAGAAGGTGTCAGTTAACTGTCTACACAGAACATCCCTACCCAAATTTTCTTACCCAGTTTTCTTTTCCCAAAATATAGTACTTCCCATTTGTCTGCATAGAACTGCATCTGCCACCTTTTTGCCCACTCCACTAACCTACTATAGTCTGCTGCAATCTCCTGCATTCTTTCTCACAGTTTGCCTTGCCCCCTGAATTGGCATCAGTAAACTTCCTTCATTGGAACATACAGTGAAATGTGGTCAGCATAGTACTATTTACTTTAGTTACCACTTTCTATCCTTTATGGAATCTACTTTAATTAAGCTGATTTCTGCTTGTTGAGTGATAACTTTTAATTATTTAATTATTTAAATTGACTTTCCTTTAGATGACATTAGTTACTGTCAGTACGATATTAAGAAGCAATAAATCTAAATAGTGTGGGTTGACACATTATGGTAAATAAGCTTCCCAATGTAGCTTCACAATCACAAATCCAAAAATGAACCATTATTTTTGATAGGTTAGCTCTGAAAGTTGTGTGTTCCCATTAATTAATAAGTATTTTCCTGCTTGTTAAAATTACATTAAATTACATTAATTTTGTTTACAAATGCTGCTCAGCATTGACAATTTATATTTCAAGTTAAAACTAAGATAACTCTGCAAATCAAAATCTTAGGTTAATACTTTTGGTTGAAACTTACTTTTTTTTGTTGGTGAAAGGATTTACACAACACGGATGGGAATTAAAAGCTTCATCCTTACAATGCTGAATACATTAGTATTCCACATGTCTAACATAATACTGTGACTAATACTTGAAGTGTTAAGACGGAATGGTAAAAATACTTACGAATAGTGGGTCAGCTGTTCCAGGCGATTGTACATATTGATAGGATATGTCTCACCAAGGTGATACAGCTTTTCTAATGCCTCATAGATAAATATAATGCAAATAAGGGAAGCAAATGCTTCCTCTGTGAACCGGGTGATGTTGCAGACCAACGAACTTGCGTCCGTAGCAACGAGAACCATGCAGAGAAAAGCTGTCCAAAGTCCAATACACGTTCTCAGAGAAAGATAGGATAAGCCATAATCTCTGTAATAAATAAAAATTGTAACAATTGATAGATGATATTAACAGACATACATCCTGCAAAATCTACATATAATTTAACAATCAAAACTTTAAATACTATTTGATATTCTCTTTATTCTTAATTGTAAAATATTTAAAAATATCCTTGATTTTTCAGTCACATGCCTGATTGTAAACGTGGCTAAATGCAGTAACTTGCATCTGTCATATGGGTCATGGAGGGCAGCTTTAATCTCTAAATTAGCAGTTCTGCTGATATGTCTGCTCAGAATCCAACAAGTTCAGTTAACCATTCAATTCAGATAAATGTTGGTCACAAACATAGTGTCGTATTATATTTTAAACATCTTGCATTTTTTTAAACATTTTAAAAAACTACGTTGAGCAATATCACCAATCAAATTATGTCTTCCTTACTTAATACAGAAATATTTGTCTTTAAATTATTTACCTTCACAACTCAACTTTTAGTTTGATCAAGCAACAGTACAGAACTGGTGATAGAATTGTCCAGTTAATTTTTAATTTATTTAAGAAAATTCCATGCAATATTTTCTCAGTATATACTGCTGAACAAATCTTACCCTCTACAATGATCATCGTTTGAGTAGATTTTATCCTCAAACATAAGCCACATGTACTGGCCTCATCCTCACAATCACAAAGTGGTCAGCAGCAATTTGCCTGAAAAATGATTAGCCAGCAGTTCAAAATCATGGGAAGGCACCTTGGCGGCCAATGGATGCCCAAGACTCACATGATACAATTTTCAGGCAGGCCTGTTAATAGGAGAGCAGCACACCTGCCTGCTTCAGGCAAAAGGCTGCTTGCTTATGCAAATTGGGATCCAGTATCATTTCTAGTACCCCGTTTGCAATTTTCAGATACAAATGGGCGGTGAGTGACTTAGCCAGAGGTCATTAAAGGTGGTCGCTCAATAAAAGATGCAGAAATTATTTTGGCTTCACAATAAAACTGCGGCCTGTTACTGGCTCATTCCAAGATTGGCTTCACACCAATCTTTTAGACAATTATCACCAAGCTCAACCCACAGAAAATAGCCCTGCGTAGGATCCCATGAAGATTAACAATGTGCAGTATTTTGGACTACCAGACATGGTTATGAAACAACAAAACTACATTAAACATTGACTGCATACCCCATAAGGTGACAAAATAACAGTTTGATTATTATGATTAACAGATAGCTCAAATGATCATTTAAAGTAAAAATGCCTGGAATAGCAGCAGGGGCCCTCTGGTGGAGAAATGCTTGCCAGGGTCAGATGATAAAGGGCAAATGGTGGGAAAACCTTTGCCTGCAGTTTGACTGGAAAAAAATCCTTGGACGGGATTTTGCTCACCTCGGCAGGTCCGGTGCAGGCGATGTTGGTGGCGGGTTGCGGCCCCACTGCTGGCTCCATCCCACTGCCTAAAATGAACTTACCTCAATGGGGCTAGTTAAGCCCGCCCAGCGCGTTTCCCGGCCCATGTTTATGGAGGGAGTCACAGCACACAGGGCGGTTCTCTTCCCTTCCAATGGGCGGAAGAGACCTCCCCAGGACACCAACACAGCCTGGATGCACATTGCACAGGAGGGCACAAGCAGGGATGCTGTCAGGAGGACCTGGCTGCAGTGGCGCAAACCTTTCAATGATCACAGTAGATCATGAAATGTTACTGCAAAGCCACACTCAACCTCATTCGCCTGTACCACTCATCACTTCCCCATCACACTTCCTTCCCTACCCTACTCCTGCACATCCTTACTCACACCAACTTACCTTGCACCTCCATCCATCCCTCTCTATCTACATTATCACTTCCCCATCTCACGAGCCACCCCTCACACTCACCCTCATCCTAGTCCAATCATAACAATTAACAACTCACAAGGGTAGGCACTTGGGTGTTTTAGCCAATGGTCATGTAAACTTTCTGTTGATATGTTGTCAAGCATTGAAATCCTTATGGTCACGACTTTGCCTTCTTGGACAGATTTGTATGAAAGTGTGTTAATGAGTTGCAGTGAATGGTGAGACATAGCGTCCTGCCCGCCCCCCCCCCCAATGATGATGAGTGTGAAAGGAATGGCTTGCACATTGTAGGGATGCTTTATAGTGCCGGTGTGCGGTGGTGCCAACCTGGTGCATCATGTGGCAGCCAGGGTGTACAGCATTAAGTGAAGCAAATCTGGACATAGTGAGGCCATTGCTGGCATCTCGGGCAGCAATGTGCATGGGGCATGATGCCCTGTGTCCAGTGCAGCACCAGTTGATTGCGGAGAAGGCTGGTGTGGATGTTGGTACTGCTGGCGTGCCCAGTGATGCTGGTGTTGGGGCTGATCATGCTGGGATTCTGAGGACCAAGGTGAGATTTTTTCAAGGGCATCGACGCTGATGGAATAGATGGCAAGTGAGGTTGAGATGACAGAAGTAATCTGTCAATGTTGAGATAGGTTGTTCCAAGGAGGTGACGGTGGATAGAGAGATTACTTCAAACACTTCAAAAGTGCATAAAGCTCAAAAGTGGGTTCCAAATCATTAATGCTCCAGCTTCTAAGATTGGGAAGTGACCAGCTGTGAAATGGTAGGTTTTAGACCACTTTTGCAACTTTCACCTATTTACAGCAATCCACAGTCATTGAGAACCCGACATACTTACCTGACGTGATAGCCGCATCCGGGAACCTCGTTGAAAACCTGGTAAAATGGTAAGTAGATGGGAAAATGGTTCTTAACTACCTTTTAATAAGCTTTTAACTATCTAAATTGGCTGACTCACCGCTTGGTGTCGGGTCTGTTCAGGTCAGTTGTTTTGGGCTACGCGAGCAGAGGTGTGGCAACTGCAGATGTGTCTAGAACTGCCACATACTACAGGACATGTTGCAACAAGGAAAATACCTCCCTGGTGTTAGTTAATAGGATGTTAATGGAATACACCATGACCACTGTCATCTGCTACTTGTACCGAAGTGTGCAGGTGAAGGTCCCCTTCCTAGCCTAACACTAAAATCAACTGTTGCATCAGCACTGCCACCTCAACTATGATCAACTAACTAAGAGAATGAGAGGTTAGGAGATATTTCTTTACGCAGAGAATTGCTAAAACATGGAGGCCTAGAAATTCAGTTGGTTGCGCCAGCCGGTAGCGCCTTAGGAGGAGTAGATGTCGGGCGCTAGGCGGCTAGCGGCCGGGCGCAGCGCGATCTGCGCCTCTCCCCAACTTCACTCACGATTTAGCAGCGGCGCAAAGTCTTTGCGCGCGCTCAGCTGCGCGCGCAGATCCTGACGTCATTTCCTCGTGCAACGCCCTTTGTGCGCCCCCAACCGGAAATTCAGTCGCGACGCCCCATTGTGCGCCTTGCACCCCTAGCAACTGGTAGAGTGGAACGGTGCTCAGTCGATGCGGGGCGCGGGGGGTGCAAATTAAAGGGCACTCCTCCTGCACTATAAAAGGCTGCCATTTCGCAGCACTCCTTCTTGAGAGACGGATCTTTGCAGAGAGACCAAGGTAGAGAGCTTTCTGCTTTGGCTCAACACTCGGACAGGTACTTGTGGCTTCAGGCCACAGCTTTCCACTTGTCTTTGGCTCATTGACATATCATTGTTTGCTAACATATTATGGGGGCTGCAATGGGTGCAAACGCTGGCTTTCTCCATTGCATCCAAAGGGCTCACAGACGCCGTGAGAGAGTGGCAGCCCCGGCTAGACGGAGAGGGGGCAACAGGCGTCGGGAAAGGAGGCCTTACCCACCCAGGGTATACCGCCAGCAGTTCTCCTATCTCAACATGTCTGACGAGCAGTGTGTTCGGAGGCTGCAATTCCGAAGGGAAGTGGTCACAGAGATCTGCCACCTGCTTGGCGGTGATCTGCAGCCACAGCTGAGGAGCAGGACGTCTCTGTCGGTGGCAGTGAAGGTGACGGTGGCTCTCAACTTCTATGCCACCAGCTCCTTCCAATCCGCTACTGGGGACATTTCCAACATCTCCCAGTTCGCCGTGCATTGCTGCATCCGCCAGGTGACCAATGCCCTTTTCAAAAGGAGACATCAGTTCATCTCCTTCTCCATGGCCCTTGTCAAGCAGCAACAGCGTGCAATGGGCTTTGCAGCATTCGCGGGCTTCCCCATGGTGCAGGGCGCCATTGACTGCACGCATGTGGCTTTGCGGGCACCTCTGGAGAATGCCGAGGATTACCGCAACCGGAAGGGCTACCATTCGCTCAACGTCCAGCTGGTGTGTGACCACAGGCAGCTCATCCTAGCTGTCAATGCCCGCTTTCCAGGCAGCAGCCACGATGCCTTCATCCTGCGCCAGACTTCTGTGGCAGACATGTTCCAGGCCCAGCCTCACCCACGAGGATGGCTTATCGGGGACAAAGGCTATCCTTTGTGTACCTGGCTGATGACCCCGCTCCGTGCGCCCAGCACCCCTGCTGAAGAGGGATACAACGATAGCCATCAAGCGACCAGGAACATCATCGAGCAAACAATCGGCGTCCTGAAGCAACGGTTCCGCTGTCTGGATCATTCCGGTGGAGCCCTACAATATTCGCCGGAGCGAGTCTCCCATTTCATGGTCGTTTGCTGCATGCTGCACAACCTGGCTATCCGCAGGACTCAGCCACTGCCACCAGAGATTGGAGGACCACCTGAGGAGGAGGAGGAGGAGGAGGAGGACCAGCACAGGAGGGAGGCAGAAAGTGCAAGGGCCGCCCGTCGCCGGCTTATTGAACGTCGGTTCTAGGCCCCCTCTCAGGGAATGGCTTGTGCCAATGTCAGCAGATGAATGTAGCCGCTCCACAAGCCCTCAGCCGAGCAGGGCAACCAGGACTTGACAAAAAAACCATGCACAGTGTAATTTAAGAACATTAATTTATTGCAAACCTCTGCCCTTCCCACATTACAACCTCATGTGGAGAAGCCCCCTCCAAAAACACAAAACTAACAGTCTCGGCCTTACAAAAACAAAGAAAGACACCAGTCTCGGCCTTACAAAAACAAAGAAAGACACCAGTCTCGGCCTTACAAAAACAAAGAAAGACACCGGTCTCGGCCTTACAAAAACAAAGAAAGACACCAGTCTCGGCCTTACAAAAACACAACTACACCAGTCTCGGCGTTACAAAAAGCACCAGCCATTTGTGCAGACCTTCTACTTTTTGCCCTGCGAGGACGATGCCTTTCGCATCCTTGCCTGACCTCTGCCCGCCCTGCAGCTCCTCCTCAATGGGAGCCCAGTGGCTGCAGCAAGGCTGGGGGAAGGCTGCTGAGGGTGAGATGGCGAGACGGCAGATGCCCTTGGGGGTCGGCCTGCACCAGCTCTGGCCCTGGAGGGGCCGGCTGCTGACTGCTCCAACTTTGCTTGGGCGGCAGCAGTCTGTCCAGCGGCTCGTGGCAGCTGCAATGGCGGAGTGGCAGTGTCGGCTGCACGAATGGTGCCAACCTGGCAGATCGCAGGTGCTCGCTGGTCACCTGATACATTGGCACTCGCACGGGCCAGCACTGCAGCATGCGCAGCAAACAGCTGAAGAACAGACTGCTGGGCTGCTGCTGCGCGGCAGGTGCCCTGGCGATGCCTGGCTGATCCAGCGAGGGTAGCAGCAGTTAGTGCCCGTGTGGCCCTGGTCTGTGTCCGCATGACAACAGCCAGTGAATGGACGGCACGACTGAGCACTTGGCTCGAAGCCGCCTGTGCTGCCGCGAAGTCCTGTAGACTCCTGGCCTGTGCTGCTCCAAATTGCTGCACACTCCTTGACAAAGACTCAATGGAGTCAGGCATCCTTGCCACTGCAGCCATGAGCTCATTGTGCCTGCGCTCAGCCTGGACGGCCATTTCCTCCAGGAGCCGCACCTCCTCTGCGCTGACCGTTGCAGGACTGGAGGCCGCACTCACCCTCTGGGGAGAAGTCCGCCGAGCTTCCCCACCCCTCCCGCGTTGCTGCAGCCCGCTGGGCCCCGGAGCTTCACTCTCCTCCGACCCTTCCCCCCGGCTCCCCTCCAGGGAAGACGTGTCCCCTTCATCGCCATGGGCTGGCGCGGCTGAGGGTGGCACTGATGGGCCGGCTTCCTCTTCCTCCTCCTCTAATTCGGAAGCGCTGACAGTGGCAGCTTGAGGGCCCGCCTCCTCACCTGGCGATTCACCATCTGAAAGCAGGAAGGCACAAGAGTAGCTTTAGAGTGAGGACAGGGCGGCAGCGAGGGAGGCATGAGTGGTGCCATTCACTGCATTGGTCGGACAGTGGCAAAGGATGCTGATCTGAGGCGCAAGTGGAACGAGAGAGGTCAAAAAGGTGATGCCCTTACCATTGGTGCCCAGAACAGGGTCAGCATCTCCACTGGCGATGGGGCCAATCAGCCGGCCTGCCATAATGCACGCCACACGCTGGTCGAGGTCGGAGAGCTCTTTGACGTCAGGACGGCCTCCCCCGGTCTCAGTTCGTTTCCGCCGGTTGTGCGCCACCTTGGCCTGCAAGAGAAAGGACGGCCTCTAAGTACAGTGTGAAGCCCTGATCTTGTCTGCACTGCCTCCCATGGTCGAATAGCTTGTACAGTGTGAAGCCCTGATCTTGTCTGCAATGCCTCCCATGGTCGAATAGCTTGTACAGTGTGTAAAGTGCTGAATGTGCAAGTGATTTTCATGCCAGTCCCATAGCTGCTGGATGAGGGCTGGCCATTAGGGCTTTCAGGTCCCTTTGCCCATAAAGTTAGGTGCACATGCAGGGATGAGGAGGAAACTGGAAAGGGTACTCACCCTGACAACCCGAGTGAGGTCGTTGAACTTCTTCCGGCATTGCACAGGAGTCCTGGCAACCACGCTGTTGGAAGACACCCTGTTTGAGACCTCCCTCCAGGCTTTCCGGTAGGCGTTGGGCAGCGGCCTCTTGCCACCTTCTGGGAACAGAACATGGCGCCTGCGCTCCACTCTGCCAACCAGCAGCCTCAGGTCACCGTCGCTGAAGCGCTGCGCTCTCTCCCTGGCCTTTTCCATAGCCCTGGGCGTTGTGCAGATGAAGCTGAACTGGTCAGGCCTAGGTTGAGGGCTGCAGTGTGCAGGGCGTGGCAGGCAAACAAATCCACCCTCCCCCTTTAAGAGCTGACCGGCACCAGAGTGTCTGCCGTCAATCAACAACTCGCCGCACCGGCGCTGCGCCCGGCCTCGGGGGTATCGCTCTGCACTGCCGGCTTAGCGCCTAAAGATAGTCGTGCATCGCCTGTTTTAGCGCAGCAGCAACCTCTTGGGGCGATGTGACTGAATATCGGCGAAGGTGGCGCGACTTTGCGCCGGGCGCAAACTTTAGCGGCCGCCCGACTTTAGCGCCCCAAAAGTGGCTATACTGAATTTCTAGGCCGGAATGTTTTGCCGCAGGGAGTGGTTGAGGCAGAGACTTGCACATCTTTTAAGAGAAGAGTAGATAAACATTTGAGGCCGATAAATATGCAGGGTTATGGGGAAAGAGGAATGCAATGGGATTTTTTTAATGGATTACTCAGCAAAGAGCTGGCACAGAGATATTGGGCCAAATGGCATTTTCTGTCCTGTTAACTTCTATGTTTATAAATCGGCAATAGTCACAAATGGATCAAGACATTCCTGCTCAGCATGGCTCAGTACCACACCAAGCAATGCATTTACGTACTGACAACATCATTGCAGCTGTGTTCCTGCACATAAATAAATTCCCCCTATACTTTAATTTTCTGCAAAAAGTAGGGAAAATGCTAGAATCTATTATTAGGGATGTGGTGTCAGGGCATTTAGAAAATAATAATAGGATTGGGCAGAGTCAGCACGGATTTATGAAAGGGAAATCGTATTTGACAGATCTGTTAGAGTTTTTTGAGGTTGTAACTTACAGGCTGGATAAGGGGGAACCAGTGGATGTAGTGTATTTGGATTGTCAGAAAGCATTCGATAAAGTGCCACACAAGAGATTATTGAACAAAATTAGGGCTCATGGGATGGGGGGTAATATACTAGCATGGATTGAGAATTGGTTAACGGACAGAAAACAGAGTAGGAATAAACGGTTCATTTTCGGGTTAGCAGGCTGTAACTAGTGGGGTACCGTAAGGGTCAGTGCACGGGCCTCAGCTATTTACAATCTATATCAATGACTTAGATGAGGGGACCGAGTGTAATGTATCCAAGTTTGCTAATGATACAAAGTTAGGTGGGAAAGCAAGTTGTGAGGAGGATGCAAAGGGATATAGACAGGCTAAGTGAGTGGGCAAGAACATGGCAGATGGAATATAATGTGGAGAAATGTGAAGTTATCCACTATGGTAGGAAAAATAGAAAAGCAGAATATTTTTTAAATGGTGAGAGATTGGGAAATGTTAGTATTCAGATGGACCTGGATGTCCTTGTACATGAATCACTGAAAGTTAACATGCAGGTACAGCAAGCAATTAGGAAAGAAAATGGTATGTTAGCCTTTATTACAAAAGGATTGGAGTATAAGAGTAAAGAAGTCTTACTGCAATTATATAGGGCCTTGGTGAGACCACACCTGAAGTACTTTGCACAGCTTTGGTCTCCTTACCTAAGGAAGAATATACTTGCCTTAGAGGGAGTGCAACAAAGGTTCACCAGACTGATTCCTGGGATTGGGGGGGGATTGTCCTCTGAGAAGAGATTGAGGAGACTAGGCCTATATTCCCTAAAATTTATAAAGAGTGAGATGTGATCTCACTGAAACATATAAAATTCTTACAGGTCTTAACAAGTTGATGCTGAGAGGATGTTTCCCCTGGCTGGGGAGTCTAGAACTAGGGGTCACAGTCTCAGAATAAGGGGTCGGCCATTTTGGACTGAGATGAGGAGAAATTTATTCTTTCAAAGGGTTGTGAATCTTTGGAATTCTCTACCCCAGAGGGCTGTGGATGTCCAGTCATTGAGTATATTCAAGACAGAGATTGATAGATTTTTGGATATTAAGGGAATCAAGGGATATGGGGATAATGCGGGAAGGTGGATTTGAGGTAGACGATCAGCTATGATCTTATTGAATGGTGGAGTAGGCTTGAAGGGTCGAATGGCCTACTCCTGCTCCTATTTCTTATATTCTTATGTTCTTAAAACAGAGCCAGCCATTTAAATGGTTGCCCTATCTGGCCTATGCACAAGTTCTTAAAGGTTACAGCTGAGGAAATACAACTGCGTACACTATAGCTACTAGCACTATGTATTTTGTTGAACTGTAAGATGAGAAGGATGCATCATGCATTACACCCATTTGTTCACAAACCAGAAATTTTAGAAAAGTAGGGTGTTTTTACAGGAGACACTGCTCAATCTGTGCGGAAAATGGAATTGAGCAGTTGAGGTACTTACTTGCAGAACTTAAACAGTATCTTTTCAAACACCAAGACTGGCCCTGTGCTTCCTAGAATTGTTAGTGGTTGTCCTGCAAACAGTGAGTACGCTATGCCTGTCATAGATGCTCCAAACAGAGATTCAATTGCACTCTGTGAACAAAAGATTATTTTTAGTATAGATCAATATTGAAGTATATTGCACTGATAAATGTAAAGTAGATATATGAAATAACAACAGAAAATGCTGGAAATACTCAGCAGGCCAGGCAGCATCCATGGAGAGAGAAACAGAGTTCTGATGAAGGGTCCCAGACCTGAAACGTTAACTCTGTTTCTCTCTCCACGGATGCTGCCTGGCCTGCTGTGTATTTCCAGCATTTTCTGTTGTTATTTCAGATTTCCAGCATCCGCAGTATTTTGCTATTATAAAGTAGATATATGTTCTTTTCTCATTTCAATTTTTTTCTAAGTAAAGTAGGCCATTATCCTGTATACAGCAGCTTGCCATTTATTTCAGTATATACAGCTCTGCTGTTAATAGTTTCAGGTCTCAATGTTATACAAATCTACATTAAATGACACATGTCTTAACATTTATTATTGTATGAGTATATATAAATTTCATATAATTGCATAACACTGCTAGGCTTTAACTTTAAAGGTACAAATTAATGTTATTTCAGTCTGAATATTATGCCATGTGCTAAGTTTCTTTTGAAGACTGAGGAAGCTTTCTGAATCACGTCCGAATGAAGGTTTGAATTTCCCATTTTCTTGCACCATGAAGGAAAGTTACCTATGGTACTTTCTTCCTCATTCTTTAAACATAGGTTGCCTTTCATGTACCTTAGGATAGGTTCATGTCCACTGGAGGGGAATGGGGATATCACAGGAAGTTTATGCTCCGGGACATTTATATTTTCTGAATTTGCTCTACTGCCAATCCCATACTGCATAACAACCCTATCCACAGACCAGTCCTTGATTCTTTTGTGGGTAGACTTTTATGTAGCGTAGGAGTAAGGAAAGATCACATGTTGCACCCAAAACATAAACTAATCTGTTCTCTCCACAGGTGCTGATGATTTGCTATGTATTTCCAGGTCTACAGAGCAGCAGTGATACCCACCCTGCTGTATGCCTCAGAGACATGGACCATGTACAACAGGCACCTCAAAGCACTGGAGAGGTACCACCAACGCTGCCTCCGCAAGATCCTGCAAATCCATTGGCAGGATAGGCGCACCAACGTCAGTGTTCTTGCTCAGGCCAACATCCCCAGCATTGAAGCTTTGACCACGCTCAATCAGCTCCGATGGACGGGTAACATTGTCTGCATGCCCGATACGAGACTCCCAAAACAAGCGCTCTACTCGGAGCTCCGGCACGGCAAGAGAGCCCCAGGTGGGCAGAGGAAACGCTTCAAGGACACCCTCAAAGCCTCCTTGAAAAAGTGTAACATCCCCACCGACACCTGGGAATCCCTGGCCCAAGACTGCACAAAGTGGAGGAGAAGCATCCGGGAAGGCGCCGAACGCCTCGAGTCTCTTCGCCAGGAGCAAGCGAAAGCCAAGCGCAGGCAGCGCAAGGAACGCACGTCAACCCAAGCACCCCACCCACCCGCCCCTTCAACCACCATCTGCCCCACCTGTGACAGAGACTGTAGGTCCCGCATTGGACTCATCAGTCACCTGCGAACTCATTTTTAATGTGGAAGCAAGTCATCCTCAGTTCCGAGGGACTGCCTAAGAAGAAGAAGATTTCCAGCACTTACTGTTTTATTTCAATATCTGTCACATGACTTCAAAGTATAAAATTCCTGGAGTGGCAGTCCCAGTGATTCTCCCCACTATGGGCCTAGCCTAAGGTATGTGGAAGATAAATTAATAAAATGTACATTTCATATGCTCTGCTCTGATTGTGTTATGCTTTATTCAATGTTTAAATAAAACTGAAAGTTGAATAATACATAAAAATGCAATCTAACTTCAGAATGTTACATGTGATTACAGGGATATTTATTAACAAAAGTTCAGTTTTTTATGAAAATGATTCAAATTGAAGAATATTCAAATTAATTGTGTTTGTTTTATGTTTAGATACATAGACTACATGCCAGACAGTGAATTTTATTTAATTTGAGAGAATATGTACCAGTGAGGGGCCTAACCAGCTCTTCCTTCATCGTCGCTGGGTCAAAACCCCTACCTAACAGCATTGTAGGAGTGCCTTCACCACAAGGACTGGAGCGGTTCAAGATGAATGCCCATCCTTCTTAAGGGCAACTTGGGATGGGCCACAAATGCCGGCCTTGCCAGCGATGCCCATATCTCGAGAATTAATTGAATTTCTGAAATTACTTCATCCTCATCTCTCTCAATTAATCTAACTATATTTATCTTGGTGAACTTGCAAAGTGTGCACAGAAACTGATGGTTGATGTTAAATTATTAAACTGGTCAGTAAATAACCATGGAAAGTGACATTGTGAAGGAATAGCCATGATTCTGAGAAATACACCATAATATGAACAGAATACTGATATTATTAATACATGATATACTGGGTTTAAATGTCTAAAGCCTCAAAGACACAAGTCTCAGCAGACAAGGCTGTGAACAGAATACAGGCTTCTGAGAAAAGATCAGTTGATAACAAAGTTGTAAACAAGCTTTGAAATGGGAATTAGTTAAATATACTAAAACAATGAAAGATTGAAGCAAACCATTGGTGCTTCCGCAAAGTCTATGGTTTGCAACGAACACAATGAGAGACCCAGTTTAAGGTGTTAACAAATAACACGTAAAACAGAAATACAAACATTAAAAGAGGCATGTGCCTTTGAAAACATGACATCAAGTAAAGAAACCTGTTGGTCAAATAGTTTTATGTTAAACTTGGAAAACAGGAACCATAAGATTAAATATGCAACCAATTGAGATAGCCAGAAAACAAGTAAACACACAGTTAAAGTGGTTTTGATTTACATATTGTAAATATAATACCAACAAGAAGGCTTTGAAAATATGACTTCAATAGAGACACCAAGCAATTGCATTGTGTTTGTATTAAACTTGGGTCACCACAGAGTCAAAATGTCTGCTAAAAGCCAGTAAAGCCAATATTAAGAATTGAATGAAGAATCTTCAATGCGAATGGCATCAAACAGAAACCATTGCTGTCATTGTTTTTAATGATGGTTTTTGGAACACCTAAAGGTAGAGAAATAATTATGTATGCAATAGTTGAATTGATAGTAAAACAGAAAGCATTCGAAAGAGGTATCAATAAAGACAATTAGCTGACATCAGCAGAGAACATCAAAGAAGAAACCACTGCCAAAAGGGTATAAAAATAAGACCTTTTTAACAGAAAAGTCAGAACTCGCTGAATGAGCAAAGCGTTTCTCAATGCAGAGGCATCTCTGTAAGTCTTTAACAATGAGTCTCGGGAAGTCAAAGTGATTGATTTTGCTGGATGTTCTGGATTTAGAAATAAGTAAGAAATGTAACGAAGTAAAGATTTGAGAATAAGGAACTCTGAGAAATAAGAAATGTAAGCTAATTGTATTTTGAATTGTTAATGTTGCAACTGATTCAACAGATGTTAACTGAATGTCGGCTCTTAAATAAAACTATATATTTTTAGAATTGTCTCAAAGAGTAATTCTGTATAGACTCGCGAACCCACATTTCTGTACACTCTTTTGTAAGGAGTTGCAGAATTCTGGGGGGTATTCTGGACCCTTATAATATCCGGAAGGTTACAGTCTAGTTCAACTTATTAAAAGTACTATCCGGAGGACGGTAACATCTTCAGTCATTCCTTTCCTTTAGGGAGAGATAGCCTGAACCTTTAGACCCATTTAAGCATCTTATGGAATTCGGCTATCTCTAACTTAAGTTGAGGGTGAACGTCTGGGGAGTACGCCTGATCTGGGATAGCCCAAAAGGGCTAGGACTGTAATTATCCATTCAACACTGCAACTTCCAACAAAAATTAAAATTAAAAATTGTGCAAAACCTTGCACTATCTTATATTATCTTGCCAGTGTTGTAACAACAGTAGAGCAACCTTTTACACTTATATGGAACACACACATATTTTCTGAATAACCAAAGTAGCAAAGGAAATTCTCAACACTGAATTTTATTTTCTGGAAAAATAATTATTAATCTTACTATGCAACCTTCGGTAGCTTCTCCCAGCAAACCTCCAAATGTGATAACAGGAGACATACAGGCACAATACAGGAATAGAAAGGATGCTACACATTGCAAGTTGAATGCATCCCTAAAGTCACTCCAGAAATATGGGATCTTTCTTTTGATGTCTTCACATAATCCACCAAATATCCTAGTTATGGAAAAATCAAAAGATAATTCAGAACAAAATTATAAATCTAATGTGTCATAATTATTAATTTGCATAGTATATCGTTACTAATATATAAATATGATGAAGCATGATGACCAACTGGGAAACAGAAATGTTGTTTGCTCTTGTAATGACTCAACTGGTTGAGACAGTGAGCAGCTGAGCCATTCTGACCAAGAAAATCTGAAGTTTGGTCCCAGTCTGTGTTGAGTTTGATGATCTTAGCTTCTGCATTAGAGGAAAAAAATTTAGCCAGGGTTCGCACAGATGATTGTTACCGAGTGGCACCTGCTACAATGTGCATACATAGACATCGGGTGAGGACAGGATTTGCTCAGCTGTGGTGCCTTGTACAATTCGATAGCATACAAAATGGCCATTTGGGAGAGGCACAGGCAGGTGCCCAGTACCCATGGAACCACACCCTAGCAAGAAGTCAATGAGAGGAAGAAGGGAGAGAAGAAAACAGACAGAAAGGCAAAATGAAAACTGTCTTTTGCTAAATTACAAGTGCAAAAAGTGTCACTTTTAACATTTTTAGTTTTTCCATAATTATTACGATTAAATGTGGATAAAAACAATGTTCATCTTTCTCAGCACAAAGTCTGCTGTGAAGTCTGGTGCTGTGGCACATAACTTTCGGTACTGCCACAAACCATCATTTTCCCTGTTGGTTTTGTGCAAAAGCACAACAATTAACATATTACTTTGTGCCAGCCTCTGCTATCATTTGGAGAATAGCATACATGAGGATTGGATGCACAAAACAGCCAATCTGGTTTTTTTAAGATAATGTTGCTGTTAAGTTCTAATAATAAAAGAAAATCCAAATTTATTACCGGTGAAAACAGCTTTAGCTTCAGCAGCTCATTGGTCCTTTACGACTTCCATCTTGCAAACTGACTCACTGCAGCCTAAATCTAAAAAGTTGCTTAAGTGCAACATTGCTACAGCATGTACTGGTAAGGTTATAGCCCAGAATATGCAGTCAACGTGAAGCAAAGGTGCTCACCATTGGCTCCGAAGAAAGTTGCCCACAGAGTCTCGTGATCTCTGTGGCGAAAAGTTTGCATTTTTCGATGTTCAAGTGATTTCAGCGCAGTGTCGTGGGAATCCCTAGTGCAATGCTGCTGTGATGTCAACAAGCTGTCTAAGCAGCCAATCACATTGCAGAATTCTCACAGACAGGAAACCAGGAAATGAAAAGCTGCTTTTATCCAGACTTTTTAAAAATGTTACAGAGTGAAACAAAGATTGGGGTTTTCACATGGGGTTAAGGTAGAAGCTGAAATACCATGAACAAACATTTTTTTAAATGTAAGTTTTTTTAAAATTGTGATTTTTATCATAATGGAGAAATTTGACACTCCACAAATATAAAAAATTGTTTTTCAGGGCCTTAATGTTTGTTTAGCAGTCAATATGCTGTTGAAACCCCAGTTACACCTATTCCAACAAGGCTTAACTTTTAATGGTGTATTTAACAGTGATATTACCGCAGAAAAGCCCACATTTTCGACAGTTTCACTAATTTCACTCATCACACTGATTGCAGGCAATTTGGAGTGGGAGAGGGGGGTGATCCACAAGGCAGCCAGTGCCGGAGCAGTGAATGACTGACCGCAACTTCACGATTTCCATATTTAGATGCGCATGTGCTAAATCCTGAAGTTGTGGTCAGTTTCAGAGGGGTAATGACAGCAAACGCAGTTAGTTCCTGGTTATTACCCACCACAAATTCCGGGCCAATATCTCAGACTTGTCATACTGAAACTACTATGCCATTACATCCAAGAATCTCTTAGATTGTTACAGACTGGGAGGAGTCAGTTTATTGTTCATTTTTGTTTCTGATCCCTTGTTAGAACTTTTTTCTAGGGAGAATGATTGCAGAGGTTGTGAAAAAGGCCTTATACCTGTATTCACTAGCGCATAAAGGGAAGAAATTGGCCTGAGAGATTCAAATCATAATGGGATTGTATCACATAAAGCAGAGTTGTCTTAACATGAATGCTGCTTTCACCAACCTTCCTGTTCTCTGTAGCTCAGGTCCACTGTGCCCTTCATGCGGGTCAGGGTCCCCATGAGCTGTAGTTCCATTTGGTATTCCTGGAATTTTTCTTTTTTCCTGCATAAATTACAAGGAAAAAAGCAGCAAAATACAGAAGTTCAAGGTCCAAGGGTAGAACTTCTAATCAAAGAAGTTCATTTAAGAATGCTAAAAATGCACATTCTACATTTCTGTGTGCACTATTTTTACACAGGCATTAACCCAATAGGTAAAAATAATGCACGCAGAAATGAAATATCAGTATGTTATGCATTTGTACATGAAATTCACCAATCAGAAGTTATACTCTCAAATCTAGCAACTTGTGATTGTGATTAAGGTTGCTGTTGTATACGACCCATCTGAAACAGGCAGCTGTAGAATGCAAAGTGCAGTTGGCAAGACAAAGTTACAAAGACAAAGCTGTGCCTGGCTGTAACTCACACTGGCCAGCAGGAGGGACCTCTGCAGAGCTCCATTTCCCCAGAATCTACTTTTTAATCATAGGAGAGTGAAGGTGAGAACATCTGCTTTCTTGTAACATCAAAGGGACTTAATACTTAATTTATAAAGTGTCAAAGAGATACAACAGACCATCAAAGTACTTTTTAAAATGTGGCTGCATGCTATAATATCCCATCCAGTACAAAGCCCAAGTAGTGTGTGATGCCTCTTAGATTGACATTGCCTAATTTTAATGTAATCATGAGTTAGATCTGGACCTGACTCCTGGCACTGCTATTGTTGCATTGGTGCGCATATGAAACCACAAGTCACAGCATAACTGCAGCCTAAATATTCTCAAGGGCATGGAGTTAATTTGGTTGTTAAATATTTCAATTCGCTGCCTAAGGTTTTGGATCCTGAAGAATCTTATACACCAAAATGCTTTCCAAATCAGGCTCAGATCAAACTCCAAAAACTTGCATCGCACTGTGAAAACTCATTGTAAATGTTGAAGCAAGCCTCAATATAGTCTCCATATAATTTATCTCCATGTCAATGCTACCAGATCATTTTATCCACCACCATTTTAAGTGAGATCCATAACCTAATCTAAGCATCATGTTTGTTTTAAGCATACACACTTTAATGAATATCAGAATAATTTTTAAATCATTGTAGTTATAGAAAAATTACCTAATGCATGATTTAAACATGCATGCAGAGAGTTCCACGAATTGGTAAAGGCAATATTTAACTAAATCAGAAGCTCACAGGTTCAGTCTGTACTAAGTTAGCTCAGCTGCGATGAAGATAATTGACCTCATTAATGCAGGCCTAGAGAGGAAGAAATGCAGTCAAGATTTCCATTCCTGATCACCATCCAGTGATCTAGCACGTGTGTGGACATTGACTGAGGACAAAATCAGATATCTGCTATGATGCCTCCACAATTGCTAACACCCAATATCCAATGTCACAAGTGAAGAATGGCTACTGAGATGTGGTACTGGAGAGCAATCAGTGGTCATGCATGTACTTTTTCTCACACAGGGTAGTGGAAATCTGAAATTCCTCACAAAATGCTGTGGATGCAGGGTCAATTGAAATTTTCAAGATTGAGATTGATAGATTTTTGTTGGGTAAAGGTATCAAGCGATATGGATCAAAGGCAGGTAAATGGAGTTGAGATACAGATCAGGTCATGGCTGATTGAATGGCGGAACAGGATCGAGGGGTTGAATGACCTACTCTTGTATCTCTGCATTACTTGTGCTTTCATGAGAGAACATGAGAAAGTTTGAGGCAAAGATTTTTTTTTAACTTTGTAAATTATGGCCTGATTTTGTGAGGCTCCATATCACCAGTGGAGCTTGGTGATGGCAAGTGTGGGTCATGAAATTGTACACACGCGATTTGTAGCACGTTGCATTTTGTAGTAAAGAAAAATGCAATCCAAATGGAGGCTGTGCTGGTGGCCAACTCCAACCCCACTATGATATGTCAATTTTATTAATTAGGTCCCACATCCAAACCTTTGAAGAATGCTGTTAAAATTTATTCCGCAGCTTATTTCTGTCATTGTGAATGGCTATTCTTGTTATAAATCATGAAAATTTTCAGAATTTCTCAAATAAACAGCAATTACTTCAGACAAAACTTGAAAGTTAATGGCTTATGTCATCAGCATTTATTCAGTAAACATCCAATTACCTCACACTTTTCCACTATACTGTAAAGAGGAAGCCTTACAAATAGCATGTGCTGACACACAGGCTGTCTCTCTGAAGTAATAAATTAAGTTTGAATATATTGAATGGGAAATTTTGCCTGAATTAAATTGTTAAAATCAATTCTCCATTGGGTTTTCAAATGATTTGGAAGAAACAAATGAAGTTTGAAGTCCTGTGACAGCGCCAGGAAAGAGTTTTCAAGTTGTTCATTCACAGAATCATCCTGATGCAAGCTAAGAAGTGTTACACTCAGCACATTGCTCAGACTGCAGCTTCCAAGGAATAGCTGTAGGAAAAATATCAGGCCGGAATTTGCTGAAAAATTAACGGCATGTGAACAACGCATGCCGTTATTAATGAGCAAATCGGCCAGCAAATTCAGAGGATTAAGAGATACACCGTGAGTTGTGAATCTCCAGAATTTGCTGGTCAATTTATGCCGCTCCACCATTTGATCCACACAAACAGTATCTTGCCCTTAGCCTCCCTGTTATTTTTAAGAACTTGCTGAATTTGCACATTAATTCTCGCCAAAGAAAGTTAAGTCTAGAAATTAATAGCGTATGTACACTTCTAATGATGTGATAATAGTTAATGATTGCCAATCAACCTCTCTGGCCCAGAAAGTGAACAATAGTGTGGCGTCTCTTCCTTCAGGTAGTGAATTGTTGTTGGAGATTTTAAAAATATCCAATTTAAAAATTATAAATTTTTTCTTACTTTTCCTTTCTGTTTCCTTTTTTCTCTTTCTCTTAATCCAATCTTTCTTTTCCTCATCTTTATTTCTCATTCTGTACCTGATTTGACATTGAATTTACCCACTCTAATTCACCTGCCTTCTCAGTCCTTCCTCTGTTTATTTCTCAATCCTTAAATATCATTGGTTAGGGAGATGCACTGTTGGTCCCACCTTTCACTTAGGTCCCAGATGCCCTGTTGCCTTAGCCGCACCGTTATCAGCTCGTACTTCCAGCAAGTTAGGGAGCAAAAAATTTGGAGTTGCAAGGTGCAGGAAAAAGTCTAACTAACGGCATGCACCATGAGATGCCCTGCTCTAACTACTTCCGGCCCATTAACGGCAAGCCCTTTTGAGACAGGGTGAAACCTAATGAAAGTGCTCAAAAGATAAAATGGTAATTTAATAGTTAAGTTTGATCTTGTATGGAAATATTGTATTTTTATTCATTATTATGTTACAAATTATTGAGAAAAAATGGCAGATAAAAGGACTTTTTAATTTTTTTAAGAAACAAGTGTCAAATCTGGTTGATTGTCATGATTCTGCACAGTTACACATAAGTCAAGATAGATACAAAATTATAATTGTGATTCTTTGTTTTTTTTAATTTTAGCTAATCAAAAAGTGTAATGCCAGCATGTGACACAGTGTGATACCGGAGTTTTAAGGATAAGAACAGTGCTCTATTGGATGCTTTTAACATATGAAATGAAAGTATGTTCAGGGTATGTTGTTAGTTTGGAGTTAACGACATCAACACTGATGAGGTTACTGGCTTTTAATTACTCCTATGTATTCATTACATTTATTAAGGTTACTGTTACAGTTTTATTAGCATTTGTATTTCCAATGAATAAACATAGCTAACTTTGCAACTCAGTATTTTTTTAAAAGAATAAGTAAATGATATTATGATGTAACCATCAACTTAAATTGAGTTCTGTAGTTTTGCTCAGTGAGCTTTATCAATAGAAGAGCTTGAGGCCGTTCAGTTTTATACTGTTAATGACCACAACACAGTCCAGCTTCACAGAACCACAGATCACAGAAACCCCACAGTGCAGATAGAGGCCATTTCGGCCCATTGAGCCTGCACCGACATATATCCCACCCGATTCCCCGTAACCCCTACACCAACACATATCCCACCCTATCCCTGTAACCCCACGTATTTAATCCCCCTAACACTAAGGGTCAATTTATCATAGCCAATCAACCTAACCCGCACATCTTTGGACTGTGGGAGAAAACCGGAGCACCCGGAGGAAACCCACGCAAACACGGGGAGAATGTGCAAACTCCACACAGACAGTCACCCGAGGCCGGATTCAAACCCGGGTCCCTGGCGCTGTGAGGCAACAGTGCTAACCACTATGCCACCGTGCTGCCCATAGAATAATGGCTTCTAATAGAATAATCATTATTAGGTTAATATCATCATTAGGTTAATATCATCATTTTTCAACAAAAATGCTGAGCCATATAGCAAGAGCTGCAAGTGAGGACAATAACATGAAAATATACAAACCTGGGAAGGTACACTTTTTGGTGGCTCTATTCGGATTGATGGGTCCCACTCCCCAGGTGGCAACACAGTTACCTGATCAAGAAATTCATCCACACCAGCAACCAAGTCATTACGATCTTTTGCTTTATACGCGACATCGTGAAATACCTGCAATATAGTTGCAGAAACAAGAACCAATTATATAAGGACTCTTTATACGCCGATTAACTATAGTTCAATGCTTGTGTTCTAGTATGCAACATCTGCTTAGCTTACTGTCAACAATAATTTTCAGTGTTACAAATTTAGGGACAAACCATCACACCAGAATTATTCTGCAGCTGAAAGAAACATCATGTTAGCATCCAGTCCAAGTGTAAAGAGGGTGTTGAATGAATGGGTAAAATATCACACTTTTGTAGAAATAAAAAAGCGTATATTTGTTAATTTTTCAGTATCTTAAGATATGTGTTTTACTTATTTCTGTTACAATCAAGCTGTTGTATGTTTTAACTTAAATGTGACAGTGATAGAGATTTCCCTAAAAGGCAAACTAATTTGCACTTCAAAAATTAATAAACCATCCTTTGGCAATTTATATGAATTGTGGATGCCTTAAAATGAATTTTACATCATTGCCTTGATTCAATTGAGGAACATAGAAATACACGGGACCAGTAAAGACCATTATGATCAATTTGGCTGGCCCCATAGTTCAATGTTTACTAAGTTATACATTCAATACCTTTTAGAACAAAGGTGTTAATACTTAACACTAGTAAAACATCATGAGCTAATTCTTCTACTTCTGGAGTAGTTGTAGTAATGCTGCTAATAAGGCAAATAATTAGCAGACACCTGGAGCAATCCAGATGTGACCCTGAATCCTCTGCTGGGCAATAATTTAACTTCCCTTGCCACTCAAGTTATCTGAAAAAATACCTTAACAATCAGCACAAGATCTGTTAGGCATCTATTAACTACAGTTCTAGTAAAAATGTCTGTGGCTGCTGAAGCAGCTATGGACAGTGGAGAAACAAGATACATTCACCAGAATTTCAACTTCGGTAGAGGTGTATAATGGGTGATATCGAATCGGCCACCCGTTATACACCCTGCCCAATTTTCCTTTCCATTGAATGCGCTGGTACATCAGCAGCAAGTATTCCACAACCACTAAGGCCAGCCAACTTCATAAATGGGAGGAAATGGCAAAACATAGTACTGCTGTATCTGAAACAAAAAGTAGTATCAGTGAGATGCAGAAGGAATTTGATGACATGAAGAAAGCCATGAATTAAGTGATTGCAATGGAAACTACACTGTACAGTATCATATTTTGACAAGCCTACAAACACAAGGTTGGAATATCTCTGTGTAGAAATGGAATTGTTGCTTCAAAGTTCTGAAACACTGCTCAATAAGCACTTTGATTTTGGCATCGGCCTCAATGAAGCGCTCCTCAGCCCTACTGGCTGTCACAGTGACTGGTGTTATCAGCCAAGGTCAAAGCAGATAGCTGGAATCCCTCAGAAACCATTCACCAGCCTGCTATCTCCCTAGATTAGATCTTGAATGTTGGACTGTCATAAGATGTAAAAGCCGTAGCAGCTCCCAGTATGTTTGGCATTATCATTGAAGGTGCTAAAGCTGACATCACACACTCTGCACATCACCTGAGAATACAATTTCCTAATTTTGTAGGGCACAGATTAGCTTGATGGAACTCAAATGGGCACATATGTGTAACAGATGATGTCCTGCACCCTTGGGTAACTATCAGTGTCATAGAAGCCTTACTGCCTGGAATTTTGTTGTTGCAACTCAGTGCCAAACTACATAGGGGTAGAAATTCATCTTGGGCAGTGGCACAAAACAGGTGGTATCAGATCGGCCGCCCTTAATATGCACCGCCTGATCTTCAGTTCAGTTGCAGTCAATGAAGTTGACTATCAGGCACTACGTATAACATAGAAACATAGAAGATAGGAGCAGGAGTAGGCCATTCGGCCCCTCGAGCCTGCTCCGCCATTCGATGAGATCATGGCTGATCATCCAAACTCAGTACCCCGTACCTGTCTTCTCCCCATATCCCTTGATACCTTTAGCTCTAAGAAATATATCTAACTCCTTCTTGAATATATTTAAAGACTTGGCCTCAACCGCCTTCTGTGGTAGAGAATTCCACAGGTTCACCACTCTCTGGGTGAAGAAATTCTTCCTCATCTCTGTCCTAAATGGCTTACCCCTTATCCTTAGACTATGACCCCTGGTTCTGGACTCTCCGACCATCGGGAACATTCTACCTGCATCTAGTTTGTCCAGACCTGTCAGAATTTTATAAGTTTCGATGAGATCCCCTCTCATTCTTCTAAACTCCGGCGAGTATAAGCCCAATCGACCCAATCTCTCCTCATACGTCATTCCTGCCATCCCAGGGATCAGCCTTGTGAATCTTCGCTGAACTCCTTCCATGGCAAGAACATCCTTCCTCAGATAAGGCGACAAAACTGCACACAGTACCCAAGGTGTGGTCTCACCAAGGCCCTGTACAACTGCAGCAGGACATCCTTGCTCCTGTACTCAAACCCTTTCGCTATGAAGGTCAACATACCATTTGCCTTCTTCACCGCCTGCTGCACCTGCATGCTTACCTTCAGCGACTGGTGCACAAGGACACCCAGGTCTCGTTGCACTTCCCCTTCTCCCAATCTATTGCCATTCAGATAATAGTCTGCCTTTCTGTTTTTGACACCAAAGTGGATAACCTCGCATTTATCCACATTATATTGCATCTGCCACGCTTCTGCCCAATCACCCAACCTGTCCAAATCATCCTGGAGTTTCTCGGTATCCTCCTCGCAGCACACACAACGGGCGGCCAATCTGATCCCTCCCATTTTCTGCCACCATCTGAGATGAATTTCAAGGCCATAGAGCCTTAATGAACCAGGGGTAACAGTCTAAGGATAAAGGGTATGCCATTTAGGACAGAAATGAGGAGGAATTTCTTCACCCAGAGAGTGGTGAACCTGTGGAATTCTCTACCACAGAAGGCAGTAGAGGCCAATTCATTAAATATATTCAAGAAGGAGCTGGATATATTTCTTAAGGCTAAAGGGATCAAGGGGTATGGGGAGAAAGCAGAGACCGGATACTGAATTTGGATGATCAGCCATGATCACATTGAATGGCGGAGCAGGCTCGAGGGGCCGAATGGCCTACTCCTGCTCCTATCTTCTATGTTCTATGTTCCTATTCTGGATGCACTGTTGCATTGAGTAATGGCTCACTCCTCTCAAATTGTCTGGTCAGCTTGAGAGGACTATGAAGAACCGTAGACACTTCAAGAACTCCTCACATTGGTGTGTTCCTCTACCTGGTGTGCCACAAGATGACTCAGTTAAATAACCATCTTGCTGTGTAACCACAGGCATTGCATGCACTGCTCTGCAGTCAAATTTGGGTAGTTGCTCCCAAGGCAGTCAATGCATTCCTGTGGGTGTCTGATACCAGGGTTGGGTGGGATTTATGTAGTCGGCAATCCCTTTCAATCCTCTGCCTTTTTCCCGCTCCTTCTGTTATTGTTACTTCACTTCAAATTAAGGAAAACAAGGATTGGAGTATTTAAGTGGAATCCAGAGGAGTCAGAGCTGGTGGAAATAGTAATGCACGAAACTGAACTTAAAAAGCTTAAAACTACCAAAAGAAATTTTGAGTTACAGATTTTAACCCAGATTTTCCACTGGAGTTAAGCTGATTCCTGGCCGCAATGCCAGTACAATACAGTAGAAACATCATCGGCAGCCTGCTTCCTATTCACCCATGCAACTTGCAGTATTTTCCACCAGAAGTGACAACGGTCTTATAATACAGGAAACTGTGCACTATCCGGCACCAACAGGACCGAGCTGTTCCCGTTCCCTCAAAACTGCCGGACACTCCAGCGCTAATGTTGAAAGATACGGAAGCTTTTGAGCTCTGTATCTGTCAACAAACCCTAACAGCTTCTAAACAGTCCAAGCGTCTCTGTAGCGTCTCTGTAGCTTAGCAACAGCTTCAGCAGACCTTGCAGAGCTTGACTGTTGAGAAAAAAAGCAACGAGAAGAAAAAAAAACTAACAAAAACGGCTCCTGATTTTTGCCGGTGGCTCGAGCATTCCGGACAGTTAGCCTCCAGATAACACAAAGTTTCCTGTACACCCATGCAATCGATGCAGGGAATCAACTGCACAAGCTATGACAATATATATTTTTTTAATGAACAGCCAGCCAGCCACACTACACTGTGGCTTACTTATGAGCCCTACCAAAGCCAAGCTTCACCCCACCCCTACAGGTGAACTCCCTGGCAGAGTAGCAAGTAACGGATCTGCAAGGTTAACACTCGCCAATATTGCACTGGGCTGATATCATAGATTTTTCTGAGGCCAGCCTCAATAACCATTGTTCCTAGCAAGTTCCTAGCCTGTACTGGGTCAGACTACAGGTGCTTGCAATCAGCAGGGGCAGAAAATAGCCTGTAACTGCAACTCTTACAGGTTTCAGCTGCTAATTAAAGAGCTGTTTTATTTTTACTATGCACAGAAGAAATCATGGCTAGACAATGATACAGAGCAGCTTCATTTTCAGGCGGAACTTTAGAGCTGATGATGGAAGGACAGCAAAGGAGGTTTGCCCTTTTTGAAATTCAAGTGCACCCTTCTCATAAAAGAGATGTCCACGCAGTGAATGCAATGATGAGGAAAGAAGCTACCAGCCTCAAAACATCTGCAAAGATCAAGCTAGCCAGCATTGCACTATATCAAATAGATAGGCCAAGTATGTAGGTCATTATTAGTTTCCTCTCACTCTGTTACACTCTGAAGTTGCATAGTAAGTAAACCCTCAAAAAACAGCTCGAACCAAGCTTCAGATGCATGCCCACACTACAACAGAGAACACTTCAAGCTGGAACTAATGCCACACTACCATTTGAAAAGGTGGCTCCACAAAGCAGGTTTATCACACAAATACGCTACATCATCCATGTCCATTTACTCACATACAATCTTGAAACAAGATGGCCATTTGGCTGTCACTCTTCAAATGTCCAACATCTCAGCACTATTTCTCTGCTTGCAGGACAAAGTGGAGCATAATAGGAGAGAGTAGATCAGAACTGACAGAAGGGTCCCTCACTTCAGACCCTTTAATCAACATGACTAGGCTATGCTGGACATGAATAGAAGAAACATAGAAAAATAGGAGCAGGAGTAGGCCATTCGGCCCTTCGAGCCTGCTCCACCATTCAATATGATCATGGCTGATCCTCTATCTCAATACCATATTCCCGCTCTCTCCCCATACACCTTGACGCCTTTTGTATCTAAAAATCTATCTATCTCCCTCTTAAATATATTCAGTGACTTGGCCTCCACAGCCTTCTGGGGTAGAGAATTCCACAGGTTCACCACCCTCTGAGTGAAGAAATTTCTCCTCATCTCAGTCCTAAATGTCCTACCCCGTATCTTGAGACTGTGACCCCTCGTTCTAGAGCCCCCAGCCACTCCCTGCATCCAGTCTGTCTAGCCATGTCAGAATTTTATACGTTTCAATGGGATCCCCTCTCATTCTTCTAAACTCTAGTGAATACAGGCCTAGTCGACCCAATCTCTCCTCATACGACAGTCCTGCCATCCCAGGAATCAGTCTGGTGAACCTTCGCTGCACTCCCTCTATGGCAAGTATATCCTTTCTTAGGTATAGAGTGAGTAATGATGAAACTGAAGGCCTCTATGAAGCCCAGAACTAGTACCATTCTTTTCTTATTATTCATCCTCCCCTTACTCACTCACACGCACATATGTATTAAAGCCAACCATCATGACACACTTCAGCTTCATAAGTTGTGTCAAGGGGTGCATTTCAGCAACCATTCCATCAAACTACTTCTGTTTCTATATTTGGCCTCGAAGTGGAAGAGGCAGTCCCAGGTAGTGCCACAGCCCCAGCACCTCAAAGCACTCAGCGTCATTCATTCTATCTGTAATAAGCACCAGCACAGTTACATCCAGCCTGGTGACCATTTGAAGGAGATCACAGAGTATGAGTGGCCATGAAGCTGCTGATGAAAGAGCTAGCTAGCGCCCTTCCTCAGCTTCAGAGGCCTGGGATCTGGACCTCAGGGAGACATTTAAAAGAAAGATGCTATTGCAGCATCAATGTTTTCTATAGTCATTACAGAATGTGCTAAATACCCTGCAAGATCTGGTGGCGACTTCCGAAGGGTCCATAATGCACATCAGGCATGTATGACCACTTAACAGAACTGCAATCCAGCATGGAGCACATTGCCATTCTAAGGCATCTGCAGCAGAGTCACGCAGCGACATAGTCATGGTATCTAACATGAATGTTCAGACTGCTGCTATAAAGACCTTGGGTTCCAATCTCTAACAGACTTTCTTGTCCAGTTTCAACATACTACCATTACTCTGAATCCACAGAGAGGCAGATCTCCTAAATTCCAAGCTTCTGCCTGTAGATTAAGGTAATCTGACCTGTTTCCAACTACCACCCACCGCCCCACCGCCGCCCCCCCCCCCACCTTCCATCCTCTTCTTTGCCTCCACATAGCACAGAAATAGAAGATTCCCCGTTAGAATGTCAATTTTCTATATTATAATCACAGCAAATAAAAATAAGGCAGCCATAGCTCTTGGACAAGAATCCAAAAAAAATCAACAACATTTAGCAATGTAAATAACACCCAGCACAAACCTAAAGACAGATAAACTTTCTGAATATTAACAGATTCAATCTTATCATATTACAAGTTTAGTACTAGATAGTCTTAAGTTCATTAAGTGATAATTGTAAAGTTTCCAGATAACACTAAGTTAGATGGGACAGTAAGTAGTGGAGATGGGAGCAGGAGCTTGCAAAGAGACAAAGACAGAATAAGCGAGTGGGCAAAACTATGGTAAATGGAGTTCAATTCTACTTGAAGGGAATTAATTTGCAGGGTTATGGGAAAAATGCTGGAGTGTGGAACTAAATTGGACAGCTCATTCAAAGAGCTGGCACAGGCACGATGGGCCGAATGACCTCCTTCTATGCTGTAAGATTCTATGGGGTCGATTTTCAGTGTGCCGTGGAGTTGGGATTGGAGGCATGCAGGGGGTTAAATTCCTGAATTCGGGGGTTCGACACCATCCCGCCCAAAACCCGCCTCCATGTAAGTTTCAAAGGAGGCGGGTACCCGCCCCGCACTGGGACCCGCCGACCCCAGACGGGAAGGGATTAGTGCCAATTAACTGCCTGTTAACAGGCAGTTTTTAGTCTAATCCCTATTTTGAAGGTTGTCATGTGGGATTCCCGATGGCTCCAAACCACGCCAAGTTAGAGGAGTCGGGCCGTCGGGTTGAAGGACTTGGAGGGGTCGAGATGTCGGTGCTCAGGTGAGTGATGGGTGCATGAGTGCAAAGGTAAGTGTGTTTGGTGTGTCTAAAGTGTGTAAAGAAGTTTAAATTACTTGTACTTACCTTTATAGCCTTCCTTCCTCTAGGTTTCGGGAGTCCATCATTCAGCCGGCACAGAAAGCAGAATGGCTGCGATCTGTCAAAAGTGACAGCCTGCAGCTTTCAGTGCCGGCGAGATTTCTAACTGAGTCTGTGTAGAAGGACTTAGGTTAGAAGTAAGACTGTCAGTGTTTGACAGCTTCAAACAGCTGTGAAACACTGATATTTCATAAATGAAATTTCAGTCTGTGACGTCACCTGTTGCCGGGTGGCCCTTAATTGGCCTGCTGAGCCCAATGGGCGGGCTCAACAAGGTCAATCAAGTGAAAATCGCGTGGATTGGCCGCATCTCGATGGAGGCGGGACTACAACCCGAAAGTTGTAGTCCCGCCTCCTTCCCAACTTCTGAATGAAAATCACCCCCAATGATTCTATGGGGGAAAAATTCGGTTGCTTTGCACCTCCCATTAGCAAGCAACTAGTGCCCAGGCGCGGCACCGCCAACACCTCCCACAAAATTCAGCAGGAGGTTAGCAGCGGCGGTAACCGTTAGCGTCCCGCGGCGCTGCGCCGCGGCCAATGATGTCACCGCTGTGCGCAGTGCCCCGCTCGTGCCCCGGCCGCGATCTTCGGTAGCGCCCCCTGACATACCGCCGGACGCTATGTTCCCTCGCAACGCCGCAAGAAGGAGGCGGGGAGCTTCCAGTAGCGCCCCGCTTCCCTCTTGGGGCACTACCAATGAATTTCGGCCGTGGGGGCGCTAATTTTTTCGGGATGCTAGAAGTAGCGCCCTGGCGAAGTTAGCACCCCAAAGGGGGTGGGACTCAATTTTTCCCCCTATGATTCTAATGTGGGCAAATGTGAGATCCATCCACTTTGGATGCAAGAAAGATAAATCCGAGTATTTTCTGAATGGTAAGAGATTAGGAACTGTGGAGGAGCAAAGAGATTTGGGTGCTCAAGTTCACAAATCATTAAAAGCTAGTAGAAAGGTACAAAAAACAATTAAAAAGGCTAATGGAATGTTGGCTTTATCTCAAAGGGGAGGAATTATGCTTTAGTCGTATAGAGCCTTGGTCACACCCCATTTGGAGTACTGCATTCAGTTTTGGGCACCACACCTCACGAAGAATATATTGGCTTTGGAGAGGGTACAACGCAGATTCACCAAAATTATACTGGGGCTTAGAGGGTTAAATTATGAGGACAGGTTGCAAACTTGGCTTGTATTCCCTTCAATATAGAAGATTGAGGGGTGATCTGATCGAGATGTTTAAAATGTTAATAGGATTAGATATGGTAGCTACAGAGAAACTATTTCCTCTGGTGGGGGAATCAAGAACAAGGGGACGTAATCTTACTATTAGAGCCAGCCCATTCAGGAGTGAAATCAGGAAGCACTTCTTCCACACAAAGGGTAATAGAAATCTGGAACTCTCTGCCCCAAAAGGCTGTGGATGCTAGGTCAATTGGTGTTTCAAGGCTGAAATAGATAGATTTTTGTTAGGTAACTGTATCAAGGGCTATAGAGCAAAGGCGGTTGAGGTGCAGATCAGTCGTGATCTAACTGAATGACAGAGCAGGCTCGAGGGGCTAAATGGCCTACTCCTGTTCCTAATGTTCCTATGTAAAAATTATGCGACAGAAAAATAGAATTGCTTCGTGTCTAAGAGACATCTGTTTCTTTTATTAATTGAATTTAGTGAAACCATTTTGGTGGAAGAGGCACCAACATTCACTAATCCTCAGAATTTCTAAAACTGTTCATCATTTCTGATGTTAGAATTTAACTTGCAGTAGCTGACTTTACAAGTATACTGCAATATGCAAGTTGGATATTCCTTTCTCTTAACATCACAAGTCATTTTACAAGTCATTGATCTCACAGACTAAAGCTATTCATCATCATATATTTGGCAGTTATTGCCAAAATATCTAAATCATATCTATTAATAAACCTTCAAAGATACTCTTTCAATCAGTCACTGTAATAATTAAAATATTTATTTGTTTATAATAATTAATCATTCTGAGTTGTTAAACAATGGTGTCAGGTGAAATGTTCTCATTGGTAAATTTTCTTAAACAAAAATGAAAGCAAGAATTACAAGAGAACAAAAGACATTGCAAATGCACAGATTCACTGTATGAAGATCAACAGCTTCATTCAACTCCTGACACTGGTGTGGTGTCAGCATACTTGTGCCTACATGAATCATCCTGAATAGTCATACTATTTAAACATTTTTTTAAAAATGCAACCACATCCCGGGTATATGTAATTCTTGTTTCTTCGGTCGTAATGAGACAGACATAAAATGCAGCTTCCTGTGTACCATAATTGAAATTAAACCCCTGTCCTCTCAAACTCATGAACAATTTATTGTACTGTCCAGTCCCCCAATGTAATTTAAACAATCTACATTTGTAGTATTCTCAAAAAAATTATGACATTAGTCAGATTAGCAAGATTGTGATTAATGAATGATCAAAGTGTGCAACAGATATTGCTAGAACACATTGAATTAAATACTTTGCAAATTCAGCACTTGCCTCATCAGTCATCAGGGTTGCAATCGACCTGCCAATTTCATGATATTGTGGACCTTTACCAAGAGGCCCCAAGAGAATAAACAAAAATCTATGGGGGGAAAAAAGCAGTAACGTGAGTAAAGCATTAGGGATAATAATAATCATAGAAAATTCTGGTAGGCATTAATTTTCAGTTAAACCTGTCAGTTCCACAGGAATACATTTTTTGTTTGTTTTGCAGCATGTATTATCCAATTTGATGATCATTTATCTTCCCCTAGCATTGATCGTGAACTGTGGTCATATCCAATGGAATGGGCAGCACGGTGGCATAGTGGTTAGCACTGTTGCCTCACAGCGCCAGGGACCCGGGTTCAAATCTGGCCTCGGGTGACTGTCTGTGTGGAGTTTGCACATTCTCCCCGTGTTTGCGTGGGTTTCCTCCGGGTGCTCCGGTTTCCTCCCACAGTCCAAAGATGTGCGGGTTAGGTTGATTGGCCATGATAAAAATTGGCCCTTAGTGTTAGGGGGGATTAAATACATGGGGTTACTGGGATGGGGCTTGGGTGGGATGGCTGTTGGTGTAGGGACCGGGTGCTAGGGTTTGGATGATCAGCCATGATCTCGTTGAATGGCGGAGCAGGCTCGAAGGGCCGAATGGCCTACTCCTGCTCCTATCTTCTATGTTTCTATGTTTCTATGAATTACGTAAAAATGGATATGTACGAATTCTAATGCTGTAATTGAATGATGCTATATCGAGTGAGGTGCAAGTGGTTTATACATTCAACCTGAACCCTTGCGATTATAACGCAGCCTTGAATTTACTATCCAGATGCCTAATTTTCTATAATGTACAGTGTTTAGTATTTTCATTGAGGAAGAATAAAATGATCACTTACATTTGATATAGAGTTAGAGTCTGCTAGAACTATAGAGAGAGCTGACACCATCCACCATGAAGAGCACAACACCATCTCCATATATTGTCTACCTTTTGTTGTTATTAAATTAAGTTACATAGAATTACATAGAACTTGCAGCCTAGAAACAGGCTATTCAGCCCAACAGGTCTCTACCAGTATTTATGCTCCACACGAGCCTCCTCCCACCTTACTTCATCTCGCTGTAACACTCTATCCTTCTATTCCTTTCTCCCTCATGTACTTATCGAGCTTCAGCTTAAATACATCTATGCTATTCACCTCAACCACTCCCTGTGGTAGAAAGTTCCACATTCTCACCACTCTCTGAGTAAAGAAGTTTCTCCTGAATTCCGTATTGGACTTATTAATAACTATCTTATATTTATGGCCCCTTGTTTTGGACTCACCCGCAAGTAGAAATATCTTCTCTACATCTACCCTATCAAACTCCTTCATAATTTTAAAGACTTCTATCGGGCCACCTCCCAATCTTCTCTTTTCTACAGAAAAGAGTCCCAGCCTGTTCAGTCTTTCCTGATAGTTATAACCTCTCAGTTCTGGCATCATCCTTGTAAATCATTTTTGCATTCTCCTGTGCTTCCATATCAATTTTGTAATATGGAGACCATAACTGTTCACAGTACTCCAAGTGTGGTCTAACCAAGGTTCTATATAAGTTCTACTAAATGAAGTTGTGTTAAAATTCAGGTTAACTGCAAATCACTTTTTTATTAAATATATGTAAACTAAAGTAACTCTTCAAATTAATTCACAATTTTATTCAATAAAGATACACCACTCTTCTGTAATTCCATAGTGCAGTATTGCCAGGTAATACTTTCCATAGACTGCAAGACAATCAGTAAGACAGAAATACTGCTGCCGTTAATGTAAAACAGACTATCATTTGAAACTATGTCAATTGTTTCATCCATATTTGCTCTCATTCCTTGACGTTCTTGAACTTACTTTCTTTGCCTTGTTTGTCTTTTAGATTGTAACTTCTTATTCTATGGCCTTTATGTTTAACACAATACCAGCTCAGATGAACCCTGAAATTCATCAAGGACCGGAATTTGCATTATCAGGGCGAGTCAGGTGTGGGCAATCGGTGTGGCGGCTTGGAACCCCCATTCTTCATTTCAATCCGCTCCTCAGAACGACTTTCCCTTAATGGTGCCTATTAAGGTAAGCCTGCGCGTTAACCGGCCCTATTAAATGGTGTGGGTCTGATGACATCATCGGTGACTCATTTCCAGCTGGGATATTTAAAGCAGCCTTGGCCACATTGCATTTGAAGGTTCATCTAGGAGTGTGTAGGCAGTACATATCATCATCTGGTTATTGCTAAGCCTTGCACAGTCGGCTTTGCAGAGACACAGGACAGCACCCAGTTTCTCAGATGACTCCCTATATATTCGTAGCACACAGGGAGGTCCTCTTCCCTTCTGATGGGTGCAAGAGACCTCCCCAGGAGACTAAGAGAGCCTGGCTGCAAATTGCAGAGGAGGTCAACAGCAGGGATGTGGTAAGGAGTGTAATAATCAGTAACATGTCATTCTAGAATGGTACACTAGGTGGAGCTGTATGTTTAGTAAGGGGCTACCCACAAGGCAGTAGTCAAGATGGATGCCTGTACACTAGTCCACATAGCTGTTCATAATGAAAAAAAAAGTTTATGTCGTTATGATTGATTGATATTGATTGATATTGATTTTGTTTAACCTCTAAGGAAGGGGATGTAATGATCAGTAACATGTCATTCTAGAATGACATGTTACTGATCATTACAAGGAGGACCTGGGTGCAGTGCTGGAAGCGCTTCAATGATCTCATGAGATTAGGAAAGATGAGTGCAAAGCCACATACACCTTCATCCTGCTGTGCCTGTCACCACATCCCCATCACTCTGCCTTCCCAAGCCTACTCCTGCACATCATTACTCACACCAACATCTGACAAACCACCCCTCACACTCAACCTCAACCTAATGCAATCATACTGACTAACACCACACAAGGAGGAATTTTGCATTGGCACCATGCTCCCTCAGTCACCCTCTAAAGATGCCACCTACACATTGCTTACACTCATGCTATCATTCTTAGTCAAACATCTCTTCTTTCCCACAATAAGAGGGAGAGGGAGAGAACCGGAGGTGGCCCTCCATCCTTCATCACGTTGACTCCAGCACAGGAGGTCGCCCTGGAGGTCTGAGGAGTTGCAGAGCAGCTGGAGGTGGGAGACGGAGAGATGGAGACATCTCAGCAACCTGGTGACAGAATTACATCTCATACAGCCACATGGCATACAGCAGTCACTCATATGGGGACTGATGTCAGCAGCCAGTGAATGTTCTTCATGTGCATAATAGTATCATTACCCATTCTTGATATTACATTTCTAAATAATCTCTTTACTCTCTCACAATTCCATCAAAAGCCCTCCACAACTGTCCAGACGGAAAAGGAAGATGACTCCTCAGAAGAGCCTCCAACCTCTGAGGGTGCACCGTCAGCAGACATAAGCACACCCAGCACCAGCACAGATACACACACCTCGGTGGGTCCTACGCGAGATAGAGTAGTGTTGTCACCTGATGTCACAAGTGAGCAAGAGATGGTGGAGACAGGGACAGTAGTGGAGTCTCCTCACCAGAGGTCACAGGACTCTTGCAGCTCTGCTCAGCTGCATGCAAATGCACAGCCTCGGGGGCCATCGAGATGAGGGCAATCCTGGAGGTGCAGGAAGAAGTGCAGGAGGCACTGACAGGTTTTGCGACCATGATGTCTGCAAATGTGCAGAGAATGGACAAGTCCATCTCCAACATGAGCACCACCGTTGTGGTGTATGTAACCTGTTCCACCTTAAGAGAACTACCTTAAGAGATGTACTACTTTCTCTTGGCTGCTGTATACTGTAATACCGGTGGTGACCACACCGGTATATAAGTGTTGTGTAGGGATTTGCTGGGCAGTTCAGCCCTGACCTCCGAATAGTAAAGACCTGTTAAAGTTATTCTTGTGGTCTGTGTCCAGTGATTTATAATAAGCATAACTGGGACACACAGACTTAACAACCGTGTCACAGGCTCTTCCATGGAAAGGATGGCCATCTGAAAGGAGCAGCTAATATGCCATTCACATGAGCACATGCTAGCTATGAAGAACAGATGGCAGAGGCTCAAAGACCTGCTCTCTAGAAGGGATGTCAACTTAGACTTACGTCCTCTTGGCCCCACTGCTGTGCAGCAAGGTGCTCCCCAGCTCCTTGTTAGCAGGGAAGTGCGGGTGGCCTATGAAAGGGATGATGGTGAGAGGGCTCCTCTCAAAATGTTCACACTTCTCCCCTGTTGCTTCCCCCTCAGTTTGAGCCCCAGATGCCTCCTCGGATCGTGATGATCGAGTCTGCCCCTACACAGTCGCAGGAGGAGCAGACTTTGGCGGGGCCATCAAAGGCTCCAAAACACAGAGGACGTCCGCCAAAAGTGTCTACGCAGTCGCAGCAGGGAAGTGAGCAGGCTACCTCTAACTCTGCTGAAGTCATGGGGGTTGCACCTCGTAGAAGCATGCGTAAGCGAAAGATGACACAGAAGTAGATGCACAAGGGTAAGCACATAAGTGTTTAAAGAACTGTTTCTGTTAAGGTTTCGTTACTCTTATGTCATATATAAAACTATTTATTTTCACCACTTTCCGGTCATCCCCATTTTTGTCTGCTACTTTGGATGTGGCTCAGTGAGTTGGAGTGAATGGTAAGATGTAACATTACGTCCAGCAATGGGGTCAGTGTGAAAGGAATGGGTTGCTCATGTTAGGGATGCTTTATGGTGTTGTGGGAAACATAGAAACATAGACATAGAAGGTAGGAGCAGGAGTAGGCCATTCGGCTCCTCGAGCCTGCTCCGCCATTCAATGCGATCATGGCTGATCATCCAAATTCAGTACCCGGTCCCTGCTTTCTCCCCATAACCCTTGATCCCTTTAGCATTAAGAAATATATCCAACTCCTTCTTGAATATATTTAATGTATTGGCCTCAACTGCCTTCTGTGGTAGAGAATTCCACAGGTTCACCACTCTCTGGGTGAAGAAATTCCTCCTCATTTCTGTCATAAATGGCCTACCCCTTATCCTTAGACTGTGATCCCTGGTTCTGGACTCCCCGACCATCGGGAACATCATTCCTGCATCTAGTCTGTCCAGTCCTGTCAGAATTTTATAAGTTTCAATGAGATCCCCTCTCATTCTTCTAAACTCCAGTGAGTACAAGCCCAATCGACCAAATCTCTCCTCATACGTCATTCCTGCCATCCCAGGTATCAGCCTGGTGAATCTTCGCTGAACTCCTTCCATGGCAAGAACATCCTTCCTCAGATAAGGCGACCAAAAGTGCACACAATACTCAAGATGTGCTCTCACCAAGGCCCTGTACAACTGCAGCAAGACATCCTTGTTCCTGTACTCAAACCCTCTCGCTACGAAGGCCAACATGCCATTTGCCTTCTTAACTGCCTGCTGCACCTGCATGCTTACCTTCAGCGACTAGTGCACAAGGACACCCAGGTCTCATTGCACTTCCCCTTCTCCCAATCTATTGCCATTCAGATTGCCTTCCTGTTTTTGCCACCAAAGTGGATAACCTCGCATTTATCCACGTTATATTGCATCTGCCATGCTTTTGCCCAATCACCCAACCTGTCCAAATCATCCTGGAGATTCTTGGCATCCTCCTCACAGCACACACGCCCACCCAGCTTTGTGTCGTCTGCAAATTTGGAGATATTACATCTAGTTCCCTTGTCTAGATCATTAATATATATTGTGAATTAGTGGAGCCCAAGGACCGGTCCCTGCGGTACCCCACTACTTACTGCTTGCCACTCGGAAAAAGACCCGTTTATTCCAACTCTTTGCTTTCTGTCTGCCAACCAGTTCTCTATCCAAGTCAATACCTTGCCCCCAATCCCATGTGCCTTAACTTTACACGCTAATCTCTTATGCGGAACCTTATCAAAAGCCTTCTGAAAGTCCAAATACACCACATCCACTGGTTCTCCCTTATCTATTTTACCAGTTACATCCTCAAAAAATTCCAGTAGATTAGTCAAGCACGATTTACCTTTTGTAAATCCATGTTGACTTTGTCTGATCCTGTCACTGTTTTCCAAGTGCTCTGCTATTACATCTTTTATAATGGACTCTAGCATTTTCCCCACTACTGATGTCAGGCTTCTCTCTACCGTTTTCTCTCTACCACCTTTTTTGAATAGTGGGGTAACATTAGCTACCCTCCAATCCATGGGTACTGTTCCAGATTCCATCGAATGCTGGAAGATGATCAGCAAAGCATCAACTATTTCTAGGGCCACTTCCTTAAGTACCCTAGGATGTAGATTATCAGGCCCTGGGGATTTATCGGCCTTCAATCCCATCAATTTCCCTAACACCATTTCCCTACAAATACTGATTTATTTCAGTTCCTCCCTTTCATCAGACCCTATGTTCCCCGACATCTCTGGGAGGTTATTTGTGTCCTCCTTTGTGAAGACAGAACCAAAATATGTATTTAATTGGTCTGCCATTTCTTTGTTCCCCATTATAAATTCCCCTGATTCTGACTGCAAGGGACCTACGCTTGACTTCACCAATCTTTTTCTCTTCACATATCTATAAAAGCTTTTACAGTCAGTTTTTATGTTCCCTGGAAGCTTACTCTCATATTCTATTTTCCCTTTCTTAATTAATCCCTTTGTCCTCCTTTGTTGAATCCTAAACTGCTCCCAATCCTCAGGTTTACTGCTTTTTCTGGCCAATTTATATGTCCTCTCCTTGGATCTTATGCTATCCCTGATTTCCCTTGTTAGCCACAGTTGAGTCACCTTTTTTGTTTTTTTTTATGACAAACTGGGATGAACAAATTCTGTAGTTCATCCATGCTGTTTTTGAATGGATAAGGGAATGGAGTTCCTACAATGTGTGCAGGACTCCTTTCTAACCCAATATGTAAAATGCCCAACAAGGGAGAATTTGCTATTGGATCTAGTAATGGGGAATAAACTAGGGCAGATAAGAGAAGTAAAAGTAGGGGAACATATAGGCAATAGTGACCATAATATAATACGCTTTAAGTTGATAATTGAAAAGGACATAAGTATTATGAAAACCAGGTTAATAGATTGGAGAAAAGCTGATTTTGAGAGGCTGAGAGTTGTGGGGGGAAATGGGCAACAATATTGGCAATCAACGAGGTCGAACAGCAATGGGAAACATTTAAAACAGTGTTCAACAAAGTGCAGGAACAATATATTCCGTTAAAAGGAAAGAACAAACAACAAACTAAACAATAATGAGACTCCATGGATGAATAAAGCCGTATGGGAACAATTGAGGGTAAGGAAAGAGGCATACATTAAGTACATAGACAGCAGGGGAGTGCATGATAAGGGAGAATACGAAAAGATTAGGAGAGCAGTGAAAAAAACAATTAGGCAGGCAAAGAGGAACTATAAAATTAAATTATCAAGGAACATAAAACAAAATAGTAAAATATTTTATAGGCACATCAATTTAAAAAAAGGAAGGTTGGGATGGGAATAGGGTCAATAAGGGATAGACAGGATAATACCACAGGTAACGATAGATAGCAGAAACATTAAATCATTATTTTGCTTCAGTATTTACCAGGGAGATAGAACAGGTGGGCCTGACATTGGATGATGAGATTAGTAATGAGATAAGTGCATTTAAAATAAAAAAGGGGATATATTAAATAAACTAATCAAAATCAAAGAGGATAAAACCCCTGGTCTGGATGGATGACATCCACGCATTCTAAAATAATTTAGGGAAGAGATAGCAGAGGCATTACTACGCATATTTAATAATTCATTAGAAAAAGGTGTAGTGCCAGAGGACTGGCGGATAGCTAACGTAATATCAATATTTAAGAAGAGGAATAGAACATGTCATGGGCATTATAGACCAGTCAGCTTAACATCAGTGGTAGGAAAAATAATGGAATCCCTACTAAAGGAGAAAATAGAAGAACATCTAGAAACCAAAAATATAATATTTAATAGTCAGCATGGATTTCAAAAGGGAAAGTCTTGCTTGACCAACCTTATTGAATTTTTCGAAGAGGTAACAGAGACAGTAGACAATGGTAATACAGTAGATGTAATTTATCTGGATTTTCAAAAGTCCTTCAATAAGGTACCCCATAATAGACTGATGAACAAGGACAGAGAATGCGGAGTCAGGGGACAAATAGCAGAATGGATTGCTGGCTGGCTTCAAGACAGAAAGCAGAGAGTAGGAGTAAAGGGTAGCTATTCACAGTGACAGAAGGTGGGTAGTGGTGTTCCACAAGGATCAGTGCTGGGACCACTGCTGTTCACAATTTACATTAACAATTTAGACTTTGGAATCAGTAGCACAATTTCTAAATTTGTGGATGACACCAAATTGGGGGGGATAGTCAATACTGAGGAGGACTGCAACAAATTACAGGAGGACATTAATAAACTTGCAGAATGGGCATATAATTGGCAAATGAAGTTCAACACAGATAAATGAGGTATTACACTGTAAGGGGACAAAAAAGACTTCTTAGAATTAAAGGTTAGAAGAAACTATAACTTCTTAGAATTAAAGTTAGTGGAAACTAGAAGGCTGATAAGTTTGTCTCCTATCCTTGCTTAGGAATGTAGGACCTAGACGAAACAAGAACTGTAAAGCTAATAAGCTGGTCTTTTGTCCTTGCTTAAGATAAGGCAGGACATATAGATTCTCAAAGCATGATGTATGCACCTCCTGGCCAGAGCAGGAACAGATAATTTAGCTCACAAATGCTGTAGAGATGGGTTTCTGTGAACTATTCAGCAAACTCCCTGATAAGGAGCCTATTCTATACACCAATCAATAATCATAGAAGGGGTGTGCACGAGAGGTGCACACCTCAAGTTAGGGTATAATTGCTGTACGTATTTGATACTCGGTGGAAGAATCCTTTCTCTGGGATGAGACTGAGATTTTCCCCCTGCATATGCTTGAATAAAGATCGTGAAACTTATCCAAGGTGTCCGTCTGGTGAATTCGTGGTTGCTATAGGGCAAGTGTCGACCCCTTATCTCAGGGGGTCTGCTTGAGAGGAGGGAAGACTTCTCTTTTTCCCCAACAACATTTTGGTAGGAAGAATAGGGAGGTCACTTATCACTTGGAGGGTGCGAGTCTAGGTGGGGTAGAGGAACCTCGGAGTACAAATACACAAATCACTAAAAGTTGCGACACAGGTTAGCAAGGCCATAAAAAAAGAAAACCAAGCACTAGGGTTTATTTCTAGAGGTATAGAATTGAGAAGTAGGGAAGTTATGCTAAACCTGTATCGAACCTTGGTTGGACCACACTTAGAGTACTGCATACAGTTCTGGTCACCATATTATAAAAAGGATATAGAGGCACTGGAGAGGGTGCAGAGAAGATTTACAAGGGTATACATATCAGGAAAGCATGAACAGGCTGGGTCTCTTTTCTCTTGAAAAAAGAAGGCTGAGGGGTGACCGAATAGAGGTCTTTAAAATTATGAAAAATTTTGATAGAGTGGATACAAAGAGAATGTTTCCACTTGTGGGGAAGAGCATAACTAGAGGCCATCAATATAAGATAGTCACCAAGAAATCAAATAAGGAATTGAGAAGAAACTTCTTTACACAAAGAATGGTGAGAATGTGGAACTCGCTACCACAGGGAGTGGTTGAAGCTAATAGTATAGATGCATTTAAGGGGAAGCTAGACAAGCATATGAGGGAAAAGGGAATAGAGGGTTATGCTGGTAGATTTAGATGAGGAAAGACGGGAGGAGGCTTGTGTAGAGCATAAACGCCGGCATGGACTGGTTGGGCCTAATGGTTTGTTTCTGTGCCGTATATCCTATGTAATCCTATGTCTTCCACTGATGCACAGCCTCCTCGTCCTCCTCCTTTGAAAAGGCTGTGCGTTCTGTGCCTTGCTCCTCATGCAGCTCTAATCCCCGTTGCTGCACTATGTTGTGCAGCGTGCAGCAGACGACTACAATTCTGGATACCCTGGCTGGTGCGTACTGAAGGACTCCTCCAGATCTGTCAAGGCATCTGAAGCGCATCTTGAGCATGCCTATTGTCTGCTCTATGGACATGTGTCTTTCATTATATCTCTCCTTGGCCTCAGTACTTGGCCTCCTCAAGGGTGTTATGAGGCACATCTTCAGTGGATATCCCTTGTCTCCAAGCAGCCAGCCGGTAAGTCTGTTTGGCGGTGTGAAGTGCTGAGGGAGGGTGGACTGGCGCAGGATGAAAGAGCCATGACAGCTGCTAGGGAATTTGGTTTTTTGGTTGCAAAGGAGCTGCACATTGAGGGAGTGGAAACCCTTACGGTTCACAAACACTCCTGGGTGATGATGGGGTGCCCCGATAGCCACATGTGTGCAGTCGATAATGCCCTGCACCCGTGGAAAGCCAGACAGCGTCAGTAACACTGGCTTCATCAGTGGCAATATTGATATAATTGGCTGACTTGTCAAACATGGCATCGGTGACCTGTGTGATGCATCTGTGGGTGGCCGACTGCGAGATGCAGCAAACGTCTGCTGTAGATCCCTGGAAGGAGCCTGAGGCGAAGAAGTTGAGGGCACTGGTGACCTTGACAGCCACTGGTAATGCATGTCCACCAGGTTCTCTGGGCTGCAGGTCTGGTTCCAGTAAGCTGCAAATGCCTGCAACGACCTGGCACGATAGTCTGAGCCTGCTTTGGCACTGCTGCTCAGTCATGTTGAGGAAGCTCATCCTCTGCCTGTATACCCTGTGTTGGGAGAATCGCCTCTGGCACGGTGCAGCCCTGCGCTGATGCCCTCTGTCCTGTGGAGCATCAGGTCGTTGAGGAGAAGGTTGTTGTTGTTGTTGCTGCTGCTGCTGGTGGTGGGGCTCCTCCTGGTCCGATTCTGAGAACCAGTGTGAGACAGTATAAACGGCACCCATGCTGAGGTAATAGATAACAGGTCAAGCAGAAATCAGAGGACTAATCTGTCAATGGCGTGATAGGTAGTAGCAATGAGGCGAGAGTGGCTTCCGAATCTGCAGAAAAGAATAGCAAACTGTAGACACCTAAATCTGTGTTCAAAATGCACTCAGCAGGAGGTTTTCACTTAGGCAAGAAAGCAGGTGTCATGTGACAGTATTTATTGTGCTTTCCATGCTCTGCAGTAATGACCTCGATCAATGGCCACTGAGCTTCCACCTCAGCTTGATAGACATGGTTCCCGAACTGCGTGATTCCCATGGGCATCCAGTGAAATTCAAAAGGTCTGGTTAAAAGCACAGTTAAGCATCTGACAGCAAGGTATTAATGAGGTAAATTAGGTTGCCCGCCTCTACCTTTCGAATCTGTGCTGCACTGGCAAACGTGCCTGAGTTAAAGGTGCGAGGAGGCGGGATGACAGCGCATTCCTGACCCATTCCCATTTTGTGTGCATTTTACTCCCAACCTGCCTCCAATATCGCAAGCATGGCAGCATGAAAATTCTGGCCATGGAGTCAGCTTTCTGATCTATTTCTGTATGTAGGATTATTTAATGAAAATCCAAACCACAGGAGTTCTAATCTAGAGGGTAAATTCTGCAATCACTCACTCCCAGTGAAGATCTGTGATCGAGAAGAATGCAGGTCAGAGAATCAACGCAAATGTAATGGCCAGAATTTGCTGTCAGTGGCAAACCTTGAAGAAAGCTGCCCACAGAGATCTTGTGATCTCTGTGGTGAAAACTTTAGCTTTTCGACCTTAATTTGATTGTAGTGCTGTCAAAAGGGGATCTCCAGTGTGCATTAGCAGTGATGTCATCAAGCTGCCTTAGCAGCCAATCACATTTGAAGAATTCTCATCTGAGGAAGGATGTTCTTGCCATGGAGGGAGTGCAGCGAAGATTCACCAGACTGATACCTGGGATGGCAGGAATGACGTATGAGGAGAGATTGGGTCAATTGGGCTTATACTCGCTGGAGTTTAGAAAAATGAGAGGGGATCTCATTGAAACTTATAAAATTCTAACAGGACTAGACAGACTAGATGCAGGAAGGATGTTCCCGATGGCGGGGGAGTCCAGAACCAGGGGCCACAGTCTAAAGATAAGGGGTAAGCCATTTTGGACAGAGATGAGGAGGAACTTCTTCACCCAGAGAGTGGTGAACCTGTGGAATTCTCTACCACAGAAGGCAGTAGAGGCCAATTCATTAAATATATTCAAGAAGGAGTTAGATATATTTCTTAAGGCTAAAGGGATCAAGGGATATGGGGAGAAGGCAGGGACAGGGTACTGAGTTTGGATGATCAGCCATGATCTCATTGAATGGCGGAACATGCTCGAGGGGCCGAATGGCCTACTCCTGCTCCTATCTTCTATGTTTCTCATAGACAGCAAACCAGGAAATAAAAAGCACTGATTTTCCTTCACTTTGTAAACATTTTAGAAAGTGTAATAAAAATTGGGACATACACATGAGGTTAGGGTAGAAGCTGAAACATCATAAACAAACTTTTAAAAAATTAAAATATTTTTTATTATTTTAAAAATCTAGTAATTTTTAGCATAATGGAGAAATTTGACATTCCACAAATATAAAATTAGTTTTTCAGGGCCAGAACAGTTGTTCAACAGTCAATGTGTTTGTTAGGCCTATTCCAACAAGGCTTAACTTTTATGCGGTGTTTAACAACGATATTAGAGCAGAAAAGGGAAAGTTTCCGTGATTTTACTGATTACCAGCTATGGGGAGTACCCAGCGCAGCCTGTGGCGGAGCAGGAATGACCGACCACAACTTCAGGATTTCCATGTTTATCTGCGCATGTGCTAAATCCTGAAGTGATGGACAGTTTCAGAGGGGTAAAGACGGCGAATACTGACAGTTTCGGCATCATTACCACCAAAAAATCCAAGCCATTGTAAACTAACTCTGACCTATGCATTCTTAGAGCACAACTTCCTATTGGGAGGGCTGAATTTACCCTTATATATCACAGGCTAAAAATTGAGTAGCACCCCATTTGGGGCGCTAACTTCGCCGGGTGCTATTTTTAGCGCCCCGGAAAAATTAGCACCCCCGCGCCAGAAATGAAGTGGTTGCGCCCCAAGAGGGAAGCAGGGTGCTACTGGAAGTGCCCCACATCCCTCTTGGGGCGCTGTGAGTAAATATCGCAGCGCTACATGCCGCGGTATTGCAGGCCTTCCTCCCCTTCTTAAGGGCCCCCAGGGATCGGGAATGCCGGCAAAAGAGCCCGGCACTCAAGAGAAGTGCTGGGCTCTTGGAGCACAGCCGGCACTCCGCGGGGAGGGGGGGTCGTTCAGGAGGCCGGGGACAGGAGCGCAGGCAGGTGCTGGCTGGCAGCCAGCAACAAAAATAGACGCCCTGCACCTCGCCTTTAAATTGCGCCTCCCCAGCCGCATGTAGGCCCCCCTGAGCCTGTCAGACATAGTGTCCGGCAGTAAGTCAGGGGGCGCTCCCTTAGATCGCGGCCGGGGCGTGAACAGGGTGCTGCGCACGGCGATGATGTCATTGCCGGTGGCGCAGCGCCGTGGCGCGATACCGGTTAGTGCCACCGCTAACCTCCAGCTGAATTTCGCGGGAGGCGTGGGCGGCACCGCGCCCAGGCGCTAGTTGCTTTGTGCCCTGTTAGCGCCCACTTAGGGCGCTAACAGGAGGCACAAAGTAACCCAATTTTTCCCCCCACATATCATGTAGCCTATTAGAGTATCTGTGCTTCTAGCAAAAATGTTTGCTTTCTGTCCTGGTGGTTGTTTCAAACAAAAAAAAAGGTATGATAAATTAACCTTCTACTTACACCAAGTATATCATTTTTGAAAATATCACATATATAATTCAGATCTATCAGTATTGACCCGGGTTTTACACTCAGGAGCGAAGGAACAGTGCTTGCCCTTCACCACGCTGATAGCTGCCCAGGCTTTTTGCGGGCTTGAGAGTGGAGATTTCCTCTAATCTGGCATCTTTTCCAGTGCGGTGCCCTCTACAGGGGATCTGTGGCGTCAGTGAACAGCGCAAGAAACAGCGAGGCTCTTCAGCCAAGTTTGGGTTTCCCCAAACGCTTTGGAGTTTTGCCTCCACAGCGTGTGTAGTTTTGCTTTGACAGGTTCCCCGCCCAGATGTCAGCCTGATTGACAGGCTTGTCTTCCAGTCAGGTGGAGAGCACAGGTTAAATCAGAGGCTGCCAGCCTCATTAAAATATTTAATTTGCTAACTCGCCTCCTGGGAGCGGGATGGCTGTCTGCCCTTTGACCGGCCTCCATTAAACCTGGAAATGGGAGAGTTGGAGGCAGGTTAGGATTGGGTTTGAGACTTTTAAAGTTTTAACATCTCACCCCAACCCACCCATTTTGGGGGATTAAGTTTCAGCTCAAAGGGTCTAAACTAGGAAGTATATACCAGGAAATATAATTTAGATTTAAATGATGTACAGAAAGCAAAATAAATATTGTGAAATACAAATGGGATTAAGGGAGAGAGATAAAGGAGACAGACAAAAAAGGTAAAAAAAAATTACTTAATTTTTAATTTTTTTTAACTCTCCAACACTAATTTTCCGCACAATGTACAATTAATTTTTCAGGGCCAGAGAGGTTGTTCAACAGTAATTACCACGCTGTTAAAAACTCACTTACTCCTGAATGCCTTAACTTTTTCAGTCGTTTTTAGTGCGGAACTAGTGGGCAAGTACAGTAAGTTCACGCCATTGCAGTCATTTCAGTGCTGAATCTATCGGCAAGGAGTGCAACAGCGCACCCTGTGGAGGAGCAGGGTATCTCTGTCAATGACTTCTGGATTTCCACGTTTAACTGCACATGTACAGAAGTTTCTGGCAGATTTCCTCCATTAGAACGGTGAGCACTGATAGCCTCACCTTTATTCTCATTGAAAATTCTGAGCCATTGTGTTTATTATGGCTTGGATTTTGCGGTATCAGGCAATTATTAAAGAGTAAATCGGACAGCAACTTCCGGCGACCGCACATGAGCAGTTAAAGGCCAAAATCAGGAAGATGCTGTCCGAGTTCCCTGCTCCTCCAGAAGCTTTGCTATACCGGTATCTCGCTGAGAGACTCAGCATTCAAATACATGAAAGTGCGTAAAGTTGGGGTACTTATGTAATAGATACCCACTAAATATGTCAGAAAAGATATGGGCTTGTCCATTTAAGTATAAGGAAATTTTTCTTAATTACTGTCAAACAACCTCTCTGGCATTGAAAATTTATTTTATAAGTGCATAGTCTCATTCCTTCAGATTTTAAATATTGTTGGAGATTTTTAAAACTTCAAAAATTGGAATACAATTTTTTTTAAACTTTTTATTTCTGTCTCTTTTATCTCTCTCTCTTAATCCCATCTTTCTTTCCTTGTCTTGATTTTGCTTTCTGTACATGATTTGACATTGAACTATTGTAACTGACATTTCCTGGTTCAGGCTCAGCGTGCCTCAGTAAGGATTCTTCAGTCTGATTGGTTAAGGAGATACACAGTTGCTTGTCCTGCTCACACAGGTCCCAGATCCCCTGCAGAGGGCGGTGCACTGTTTTGGATTTCTAATCACCGCAACATCTAGTGCAAAAGCCTATAGAAAGTCTGTGGGCAAGTGTAAGATTAACGAAGATCTAGAGCCATTCGTTTGCCGGTGACCACAAAATCCATTACACTGTTAGTGTCTCATCCACAGAAACACCTACATAATAGTAATTTTCAAAGATTAACAGATTCCCTTGTGTCTTAATGTTAATGAAATATGAAATACTCTTTAACACTAACATTTGTAACATTTGCATATTGAATTATCATTGGCCCGCAGGCATCTGTAAGGAATACCTATGATATTCACATGTGATCACATGCTGAGTTGTCATTGGCCTGCAGGCATCTGTAAGGGGTCCTGACTCCATCTTGTCCCCACTGTGCTGTATGATTGAGATCACAGACCTGATGCTTCATAAAAGAGTTTAAACTGTAATACTCCGTTGTCCTGCAATTTATTATTTTTGTACAAAGTGTGCAAAACAAGACATGGTGTCAGAACAGGGATTTGAAATGGACATTGTTGGAGCTCCCTTACCTCGAATGAATTGGGAATCTTTGAACTTACCTAGAGAATGGCGCAAGTTCAAGCAACACATGGAGTTGATGTTCTCGGGTCCGTTGAAAAGCAAAGGGGAGGGAGAAAGATGCAGCTACCTACTCCTGTGGATCGGAGAAAAAGGGAGAGACATTTTTAACACATGGTCTCTCACCGCGGATGAAGCAAAGGTACTGAAAAGTTATTTTGACCGTTTTGAATCATATGTGATGCCCAAGACAAATACGATATTCGCTAGGTACAAGTTTCAGGAGAAAGTACAAGGAGCTAGTGAGTCGTTTGAACAGTTCGTGACTGAGTTAAAACTACTGGTAAAAGACTGTGAATATGCAGAAGATAAAGATGAAATGGTCAGAGACCGCATCGTGTTCGGAATACATTCAGCTAAAGTGAGAGAGAAACTTTTGAATGTTGGGTCCGGGCTAATGCTGGACAAAGCTATGGACATAGCTAGATCGCATGAGATAGCCCAAGCACAGTTGAAAACCATAACCGGCGCCACGAGCAGCTCTGAACAGACAGTGCATGCAGTTAATAGACACACACCAAAGAACACTGCCCAGAGAGCGTGTTTCAGAACAGAAAGAACAGAGAGAGTTCTAAAAATGAGCGACACAGACATAAAACACTTCAAAAACTGTGGATATTGTGGAAACAAGATGCACGGAGAAAAGGAGCATTGCCCTGCCAAAGGAAGGCAATGTGCTAAATGTGGTAAACAGAACCACTTTGCTAAAGTTTGTAGGACTGTTTTTGTAAAGCAGTACACACAGTGAGTGACAGCCAAATGCCAGATAGAGAGCCAAATGCAGAGGAACTGTTTATTGATTCTGTGTCACAGAAAAAACAGATTTCAGAGACTGAGCAAGCCTATGCCGATATTGAGATAGGAAAACAGGGCACAGAGCTTAGGTTTAAACTAGACACTGGAGCTCAAGTTAATGTAATTCCTCTGAGTGAGTATCACAGCTTGAAGGATGAGTGTGAGCTACAGCCCACCTCACGCAGACTGACCAGCTATGGGGGTGAGCAGCCCATTGTAAAAGGCACATGCGTGATGAAATGCAAGTACAAAGAAAGCGACATGATGTTGGACTTTTACATTGTTGACACTCGAGCACCTCCAGTGCTAGGCCTAAAGGCATGTTTAGACATGGACCTCGTCAAGCTAGTGCTATCATTGACAGCACCAGTTGAGAAGCAGACAGTCATGGAGGAGTTTGCTGACGTTTTCAAAGGAATCGGACTATTCCCAGGTGAATGCACTATTCACCTTGACCCAGCAGCAACCCCTGTGGTTTGGCCACCGAGAAGGATACCCCTTGCTCTACGTAGTCACCTGAAGGAGGAGCTGCAGAGCATGGAGAATACAGAAATCATCATCCAGGAAACAGAACCGACAGAGTGGGTCAACGCGTTAGTAGTGGTTGAGAAACCACGTACAGGCAAGCTCAGAGTCTGTCTCGACCCCAGAGATTTGAACAAGGCTATCAAACGCCCTCACTACCCTCTACCAACACTAGATGACATCACACCCAAGCTAGTGGTAGCACGTTACTTCAGTGTAATGGATGCACAATCAGGATACTGGACTATCAAGCTCACGGAAGAGTCATCTAAGCTAACAACGTTCAACACACCATTTGGACGCTACCGGTTTCTGCGTTTACCATTTGGTGTTATCTCAGCTCAGGATGAATTCCAGCGGAAGATCGACGAAACCTATGAAGGCCTCGATGGAATAGTTGCAATCGTAGACGACATCTTCATCTATGGCAGGAATAGAGAGGAACATGACAGGAACCTCCGTGCGATGCTACAAAGATCACGGGAGAAAGGTATCCGGCTCAACCCCGAGAAAAGCATAATCGAATCCACCGAGATCAGTTATTTCGGACATCGCCTCTCAACTGATGGCATTAAGCCGGATCCAGAGAAAATCTCCGCCATCAAGAAGATGGAACCGCCGAAGAACCGCGCAGAGCTAGAGACAGTACTAGGCATGGTTAACTACTTAGCCAAGTTTGCCCCGAGCCTCTCCGAAATCAATGCACCCATGCCTCAGTTGCTCAAACAATCCAATGAGTTCCTGTGGGACAAACAACATGACACAGCATTTCAGAAAATGAAAGACCTAGTCACCAGAGAACCAGGACCAATTCTTGCCTACTTCAACCCCAACAAAGAGCTCAGACTACAAGTGGACGTGTCAAAGTACGGACTAGGTGCAGTATTACTGCAAGAAGGAAAGCCCATTGGCTATGCTTCCAGATCTCTCACAGACAGTGAAATCAACTATGCTCAAATCGAGAAAGAGCTATATGCAATTCTGTTTGGATGTAAGCGTTTCCACCAGTACGTCTATGGCCGACAAGTCATTGTGGAATCCGACCACAAGCCCCTCGAGTCAATCATGAGGAAACCACTAGCCGCAACCCCACCAAGGCTACAGAGAATGATCCTTCAGCTACAGAAGTACGACTTCACAATCATTCACCATCCAGGCAAGGACATTCCTGTCACAGAGACGCTCTCCAGAAAGTCTCTTAGCTACCAGGACAGCAGCCTCAGTGAAGGCATGGATGTGCAGGTGCACATGGTGTACAACAGCTTACCTGTGAGTGACTAAAAACTGAAGGAGATCCGAGCAGCAACAGAGAAAGATGCACAACTCACACTGCTGAGCAAAGTCATACATGAAGGATGGCCTGAGGAAAGGAGGAAATGCCCTCAGAGCATATCTGAATTCTGGAACCACAGAGACGAACTGTCACAAATCAACGGAATCGTCTTCAAAGGGGAGAAAATCATCATTCCTACCAGTCTCAGAGAAGAGATGTTGACAAAAATTCTTGCTGGACATATGGGCATGGAAAAATGCAAACAAAGAGCACGTGACATTATGTTTTGGCCCGGAATGTGCAAACACATTGAGGACATTGTCGGAAAATGTTCCATTTGTCTAGAACGCCGCCCATCAAATGTCAAAGAGCCCATGATACCTCACCGTATCCCAGACAGGCTCTGGCAGGTCGTCAGCTGCAAGCAAGTGCATGCAAAACATGTACAGAGACAGCAACACCAAAAGAGATACTATGACAGGTCAGCTAGACTACTGCCACTGCTGCACAATGGATAATCCGTCAGAATCCAGGAGCATGACTACTGGAAGCCAGCAGTCATCATCCAGCCAGCTGACACTGAGCGATCGTATCACGTCCGCACCCCAGAAGGACAGGTATACCGCTGCAATCGCAGGCACCTCCTGAACACCAAGGAACAACACCGTCATTCCGAAGAGAGGATCAGTTCAACAGAGTGTGATGAACAGAGCAATACACAAAACACATCATACTTACCTGAACCTAAACCTGAACCTGATTTGTTGACCGATTCAGGAGCATGCTCAGTTCCATACCACACAAGGTCGGGACGAGAGGTCAAGCCTAGAATTATCCTTGACTTGTAAACTGTCAAAGGGTGTAGGCGGATCGCTGCCCTAAAAAAAACTGTACATTGTTATTGAAACGTTGAGATGTTTTCAGTGCTAGTTAAATGCTGAGTTTACTTATATGTTTATGCTACCAAGAACATTATGTAGAAGAAAGGTTTAAAAGTAATGCATAACATTTTTCTTTTAAAAGGGGATGTAACATTTGCATATTGAATTATCATTGGCCCGCAGGCATCTGTAAGGAATACCTATGATATTCACATGTGATCACATGCTGAGTTGTCATTGGCCTGCAGGCATCTGTAAGGGGTCCTGACTCCATCTTGTCCCCACTGTGCTGTATGATTGAGATCACAGACCTGATGCTTCATAAAAGAGTTTAAACTGTAATACTCCGTTGTCCTGCAATTTATTATTTTTGTACAAAGTGTGCAAAACAAGACAACATTTATTTGATCAGCAACATGATTTACATAAATGCAAGGTACAACTGCACTTTTGTCAGTTTCCTTAAATCATACTGCTTTTGTCACAGCTTTAAATAAGAGGAAGAAACTTAATGCTGTATCCAATAAAAAAATTAAAATAATAAACATTAACAAAGTACTGCTTCTCCCTGACCAAAGCCCATTTTCTCATAATTAAACCAATTAGATATTGGCCTAGAAATTCAGTTGCGTTTGCGCCCAATTAGGGGCGAAAGAGTGGGTTGCGCCGGAAGTTGCGTCGCGCCCGAAATTAGGTGGGCCCTAACATCGGCGTTAGCCGGTAGCGCTGCGCCGGCACCGATGATGTCATCGGTGTGCGCAGTGCCCCGGTACCGCCCGAAACCACGCCGATCCCCATCTTCAGTAGAGGCCGCCTCTTCCGTGGCGGGCGCTAACAACATCGGGAGACCGGGTCCTTACTGCAGCCTTAGCGGCGCAAGTTAAGGTGGAGGTGCGGGGCGGCCGCTTTTTCGGCGGCCGCCTGCCCGCACCTCCTTCCCCGGCCTCCTCCACCCACCCCCCGCGGCATTGCCGGCTGGTTTCCGTGGAGCCCGGCACTTCTCCGTTGTGCCGGGCTCTTTTGCCGGCACTTGCAATCGGGGCTCCGGCCGTTGCAGGCACCTCCCCCTTAAGAGAAGGGGGAGGCCTGCAGTTCAGCAGCCTGCCGCACCGCATCGGGTGGCGCAGCGGGACCGGGAGCGCTGAAATTCACTTTCAGCGCCCCAAGCGGGGCGGACACACCCTGTACCAGCGCCCGGTTCCACTTTGGGGCGCTGAAAGTGAATATGGGGCGGGCACAACTGGCTCTGCGGCGGGCGCAAAATTTTCGACGCAAACGTGCTGGCGGGGCTATACCCAATTTCTAGGCCATTGTTCGTTAAGGTATAATAATTTTGTGAGTTAGCATTAATAATGCAGATATTCATTTTTCCCATGCTCAATTTACTTTCGGGAGTAAATAATTCTAACACTTTAAGATGCTGATTTAGCGTTTATGTGTTATTTACTTGTTAGGCAACAAATAGGGACTGTGAACATTTACTCAAGATTTACTGGATTCTCAAATGGCATTAACTGTGCACAGCTGGTCTGAAAGCAGTGGAGGCAGAGTTTGAGGTAACTGCAGAATAGAAAATTATTCACAGAACTAGTCAAAAAGAAGTCTTTCAATGAGCAGAGTGGCATTGGGTCTTTCTTAACCAGAAACTTTGAAGGAGAAGGTTGAGGAGCAGCATCACGAGAGATGGACATTTAGGATTTACGATTACCCAGTGCTGTGTGAATATCATTGACGTGCCCCTTACCGGGATCTCAGGGAGGAACAATCCGTACAGGGGATGTGCCTCAACATGAGTGCAATCTTTAACCTGTGTTAGCTGCTGCAAACAGACCTGCATCCACGGAATAAATTCTGGATGGCACTTTCAGTGAAAGTGACGACTGCTCTAAACTTCCATGTCACTGGGTTATTCCAGGCACCAGCAGGATGCATGAATTAGATCAGCCTGTACCCAGATCATTGCCACAACACTGAAGTAACAGATGCCCTCTTCTACCATACATTTGTATACATCAAGTTGAACACCAACACATACAGCACCGGGGGAGAGGCAGACTCACATTTTCCAGTTCTGTGGAAAAGTCCAATGCTTCACTGATTGTACTCAGGTCACCATTTTTGTACCTGGCAGTGCCCTCCCTTTTATCGAGAAAGGGTTATTACTGTCTTAGTGCACAGATGGTACATGACCACCAGCAAAAAAATACACAACTTAATCCTATTTTCTAGATGTACTCATGACGCACACTTCAACAAGGAAATTGATGATTTCCCAACTGCTTGAGGGGAAAGACAAAATGCAATATAGGCCCCTGGGAGGCAAGGGTTATTTGCTCCAAATGTGGATGATGACACCTCTGTGAAACTCCTAACCACCACAACAAAGAGTCTATCATGATGCACATTCATGAGGCAGAAATATAATACAGTGGGCTATTTAAAATAACATTTCCTCCATTTAGGCCCTGTAGTGGTGCCTTGTAGAACAAATTGTATGAGTTAGTAGAACAATTGTAGTATGTTTTCTGCTCCACAATACTGCTATTGAAAAGGCATATGCTTGCTGCCAAAGAGGACCAGCAACAGCCAACTACAGGAAAAGTATGATGTGGAACATGAACCTCTTACAACACAGCAGCGCGTGCCTGGAGTATAATGAGCACTCATCAACCCTTAAGGCTGCAAACAGGACAGAATACAGACAGCAGATATGTTTAAACAAAGGCATTATTTTCAGCTCCGCCCCACCCCATACCAAAAACTCCACTTCCTCACCACTGACTCCGTCTCCCTCACATTGGCTGAACCAGACTGCACAAAACCTTGTCAACCAGTTTGACCCACACCTAAGCTTCAAACCCCACACCCTTTCCATCATCAAAACCACTTATTTCCACCTCTGCAGCATTGCCCACCTCTATCCCTCTCTCAGCCTCATTACTGCTAAAACCCCTATCCATGCTCTTGTCATTTCTAGTTTGGATTTCACCAATGTTCTCCTTACTGGCCTTCCAACACATTAAGCTTAAAATCTCATCCAGTTCTTCAAATCCCACTTCATCGCTGAAAACTGTTCAGGCTGTATTTCCCTTCCTTCAGCCTTCAGTCTTCCAACTCTGGCCTTTTGTCCATGTCAGCCTCCCTCCACTTCACAATTGCTATGGGTGATTTTAGCTGCCTTATCCCTACTCTCCACATCTCTCTACTTTACCTTCCCAATCCTTACTCCAACACAACAGTAGTCCTCTGCCTACCTAGTGTCCTGTTGCTGACCCAAGCTTGAATCCCCCTGAATAAGCCCATGGCAACTCTGTGCCTCTCAACATTCTTTGAAAGGCCATTCCAGGCATTCATCATTGCCACCTTACCAGCGCTAACACCAACTGCCCCAACCTCCTCTCTTACCAATCTTCCTGCCAAGCATGCCCACTGGAGGTTTAACCTCATCAACCTCCTTCCTGTCCAGCTCACCTACCCACCAGTGCCTCTTCAGACTCTGCCAACAGATCAATGATCACTGCCCCTTTGCACAGTTCCCTCCGATATTTCTGTTCACTCGCAAACAAGGCCCTTGCCATCCATGACTTTATATTGAATAGCTGTACTGACATCCTGGCTTTGACTAAACCTTGGCGGTGGTGACAACTCCCCCCTTATTGATGCCTCCCCATCTGGCTATACGTTCCACCTCCTGCCCTGCCAAAATAACCAAAATGGTGGCATGACCCTTATCACCAAGTCACATCTTGGTCTCTCCCATACACCTCTGGAAACTTCTTCTTCTTCAGCCATTTTGCCCTGTTCCATCTCTCCCTACTTTCCTTTGAAATCATTATTGTCTATCGCCAGTAAGCCCCTTCCCGAGTTTCACTGAAATATCCTACTTCCTTTCCTCCACAGCCTCTGCAGTGAGTGATTCCTCATCCTCAGTGATTTCAATCTCCATCTCAGCTCCCTTTATTCTCTTCCATTTGAATTCACTCCCCCCTTGTATTCCCTAAACCTCTCCCTCCCTATAAACTCAGAGAGAAAACAGGGAACTATAGGTCAGTTAGTCTGACATCAGTAGTAGAGAAATTGCTAGAATCTATTACTAGGGATGTGGTAACAGCACTTAGAAAATCATAATACGATTAGGCAGAGTCAATACAGTTTCATGAAAGGGAAATCATATTTTACAAATCTATTAGACTTTTTTGAGGGTGTAACTAGCAGGGTAGATAAGGGGGAACCAGTAGATGTAGTATATTTGGATTTTCAAAAGGCATTTGATAAGGTGCCATACAAGAGGTTGTATAGAAAAGCAGAATATTTTTTAAAAGGCGAGAGACTAGTAAATGTTGGTATGCAAAGGGACCTGTATGTCCTTGTACATAAATCACAGAATGTTAACATGTAGGTACAGTAAGCAATTAGGAAGGCAAATGGTATGTTAGCCTTTGCTGCAAAGGGGTTGGAGTATAAGAGTAAGGAAGTCTTGCTGCAATTATATAGGGCTTCGGTGAGACCACACCTGGAGCACTGGATAGTGTTTTGGTCTCCTTACCTAAGGAAGCATATACGTGCCTTAGAGGGGGTGCAACAAAGGTTCACTAGATTGATTTCTGGGATGAAAGGGTTGTCCTATGAGCAGAGATTGAGTAGACTAGGCCTATACTCTCTGGAGTTTGGAAGAATGAGAGGTAATCCCGCTGAAATGTATAAAATTCTTAGAGGGCTTGACAGGGTAGATGCTGAAAGGCTGTTGCCCCTGGCTGGAGAGTCTAGAACTAGGGGGCATAGTCTCAGGATAAGGGTTCTTCCATTTAGGACTGAGATGAGGAAAAATGTCTTCACTCAGAGGGAGAGGGTTGTGAATCTTTGGAATTCTCTACCCCAGAGGGCTGCGGATACTTTGTCGTTGAGTATATACAAGACTGAGAGCGATAGATTTTTGGACACTAAGAGAATCAAGGAATATGGGGATAGGGCGGGAAAGTGGAATTGAGGTAGAAGATCAGCCATGATCTTACTGAATGGCAGCGCAGATTCGAGGGGCCATATGGCCTACTCTTGCTCCTATTTCTTATTAACCGTATTCATGACAACCCAGTCCACTCCTATGGCCTCTCTAATTGTTTGGTCTAGATCACTGACCAGACCATCTCTGACCGCTTCTTTGTATCCCTCACTATCCATATCCCCTACCCTCTTCCAACCCCACTTCCTTCTGTATCTGCCCCTGGAAAAAACTCTCCCCTCAAGTTGCTTACAACTCCACTTTCAAATTCCCAACTGCCTAAACTTTGTCCCTCCATTTGCCATGATACCTCTGCAGCAGTTGATTTGCTCAACCAATCCCTCACATCCATCTTTTATTCCCTTGTCCATAGCAAAACATTCACTGTCTCCCATCTCAGATGTTCCCCCAGTACAGGCCCATCTTCATTCACTCAAGTCCTAGGAGTACAAACTTGAGCAAATCATGCACACAATGCCATTCCAATTATAATTTTGGACAAATTAAGGTTTTATATACCATTAGCTTTAACTTTCTGTGCCTACCAAAGTCAAAACCTACATGCTGGGATTGTGGCCTGGAACTCTGGAGGAACCCAAAGGTAGTTTTAAAAAATTTAAATGTGGCCCTCTTTCAGGCAGAGTTACAGCTGTACTTGTATCTCCTTTCTTGTCAAGAACCAAGACCCTCCCCTGTGCCTGACTGCTTGCATCCAAATTTCCAGCCTCTGCAACATGGCAGGTACCCTACCTGCAGTCCTAGTGCTATGGGCATCCACAATTGCAATATTAATTATTGGACTTCCCCCATATCCCATGAACATTGGTGGGGTCAGTAGCAGAGATCCCAGGTGGGCTCATCTCAATACGTCTGCCGTAATGCACTCCGCACCACCCCCCCCCCCCCCCACCCACCTCCCTTGCAGATTTTCAAGGCTAAGGTCTTATTTTCTCAAGTCCATAAATAGCATTGTAAGCAAAAGTTCCTCTGGCAATATGAATATTTCTTAATTAACTCCAAGAATGTTTTTCTCTCACAAGAGAACTTTCTTTTCTGTCTCATTACAACCAAATACAACAGGAAAATGAGACAGTGTAGAAATTTGGCAGGATTTTAAAACTACAACTTACATACCTCACTGTGGACTAGCACCCAGGTATTATGAAGACCTTCCATGTATTCATGAAAATTCTCAATTGGTTCAATTCAAACCAATCAGGTTCAAATGTCTTTCCCTAATGCAAAACAAAAGGCACTGCACAGGTGTGGGAAGGGTGGAGAGCAGGTAATCCTTATCCCCGATAATCCCCGATAGCTCAGTTGGGGTAAAGGGGAGAATGCTTCAAAATTTCTTGTTAGTCTAGGAAGATAGCCTTATATTTTTGGACTTGGTGATCAGCTCTGGAAATACCCCAAAATGTTAGGATTTCCAAGGCTGGAATCTGAAAGAGAACATATCCTTGCACAAATCCTTATCCCTGTCAGTTGAATTGCCTTTGTATCTAATTGCTGTTCCAGTACATATATCAATAATTGTTGGTTACCAGAGAGTTACATGCACTGTGCATCTAGGAGACTAACCGTGTTGGAATAGGAACTTCAGCAACCCCTGAGAGAACAGCAGCAGGAGACAAACGGACAAATGCAACTATTGATCGATCCAGAAATTCAAGTTCACCAACTAAAATATTTGAAGCCTCTGCACCTGGAGGAATCTTTTTCATAAAGTGCATATCCACCTGAAAGAAGAACACAGTGTAAAAAATGGGCATTATACAACTTGTGCATTGATAAAATATATATGAATAATTGATTATTTTATCCTCTACATGCCATTCCAGTTAAAATTTTAGACAAATTAAGGGTTTATATACCATTAGCTTTTGTGTCTACTGAAGTCAAAGCCTGTGTGCAGGTTCCATCCAGGGATTTGAACAATATTTTCTGCACAGAAATAATTAATAATGATCTTCAAAGTAATTTCTATATTGAATCAATTACAATCAGCATGCCTTGCTGCTAAATACAGGTCACTGGTGGAGCGGGTGGCTCATGGGATGCATGGTGTGTGAAGCTTGACAAATGGCTTTCTGCTTCCTGAAGCTGAAGGTGATGATGAGGAAGAGAGAGTGGAAGGACCTCTCTTCCCACAGCAAGAGGATGGTGCACTGGGAAGCCAGGATGTGGGTCAGGACAGGCAGCTACCAGAGAAAGAAAGGATCAACTAGTATCCCAGTGCTTTCAATAAATAAAGGTTGACTCACCAAATAAAGTCACTTCACACCTTCATGTCCTACCCCGCCTTCCCCCCCCCCAACCCCCCCCCCCCCCCCCCACACACACACCCCCAACCTCCCCGCAGGCACCCACACCTTCACAATGTTACTTACAATCTAAGACTTCATTTAAGTGGTCATAATTTTGTCCAAGTATAATCAAAATCTTGGTAAGAATTAGTGAACTAACTTGAAAGAGAAATGAATGAGCGAAGCACTCTTCCTATCTTACCTGTTTGTCCCCAAGTACTGCTAAAGTGTGCAGACTGAACAGCACTTTTAAAAAGCTGCACAGATGTTTCTTAGTGGTTCACCTGCTTACACCACCTTACATGGGCTTTACACCAATCCCTGCACCAATGAGTAAACAAACCAGCAGACCCTGGAAACTTGTATGGCAATTGTGTAAATCACATCAAGGAAATTCTAGGTCATAGTGTTTTTCCTCATTCTAATTGGAATTCTTTTAAAAGAATAAATAGATTGATTTTGAAAAGCAACAAAAGCCTCTAATTATTATATGATATTTACTTGTGTTTTGTTAATAGCTAGAAAATGTAAGCATACTAACTGCTGACACGTGTGAGACATAGAGAGACAGAGTGGAGAGAGGAGAGACAGGGACACAAAAAGAGAAGGGCAGACAAGCAGAGAGACAGACAGGTGCAGAGATACACTTCCAGGAACCAATCACAAAATACCAAATGTAACGTTTGCAGAGACCTCTTAGAAAGTTATAAACAAGTGCTGCCAGGCCTGGGATTTCCCCACCCCCAGCCAGTGCTGTCGGTCCCATGCCCTTGACCTTTCCTCACTGCCGACAAACACCTAAAAATCCACCAGTGAATCAACCCCTACATACACACCCAATTCTGCAAACCACAGGTTCCCCTCCACAGTAATACCAGTTCAAATGCCTGCCCACGCACCCACCCCCCACCCCCACCCCCCGCCCCCATGTTGCCAAACACCAGTAGCCCCACTGCAGTGCTGCCAACTCCAGAACCCTAACCCCAGTCCTACCAAAGCCCAGAACCATCCTCCATTGCTAGCAAAAGGCAAGACCTCCACAAATGCTACTAAATCCTACTCCCCCTACCCAGTACTGCTATACACCAGATATTTAAATCCTATATACGTACATACATAACAAATAAAGGCCACTTATTCCACTTAGTTATGGTTTCACAAAATAATGGAAAGAGTCGTGGAGTTCGATTCCCAAAGCCCAAAGTAAAAGTCTCAGCATACTAAATAAATATAGAATTTGACTTACTCAGTCACTATATTAGTGGCCCTGATGTTATCCCCTACAGGGCATAAACACCCCTTTTATTTTAAACAGTATATCCTCCAACTCACTAATAAATGCTACCTAAGGTCTGCTAGGGCAATGCATTTGTGCTTAGTTACTTAGTTGCATTGTTGAAATGAATATTCGCCTCAAACGATAAATTATGTTATTATAAATCACAATTTGCAGAAATAGTCTATGAATCTGTATACTAGAGTTTATCATGAACTTTATGTGATTTAGCCCATCCTCTTCTTACTCACATATTATCAACTCATATATAAATGTCATTTAATTTATATGCTGTTCCACTCTCACAATCTACTGCAATGCGTCAAAAATAGCAACATAAGGTGGCAGTCAAAGCAAAGAGAACAGTAGAATGGCCGTCCTGGCAACTACAATAGTGAAATGCCTGAAAGGTTTACACTGAATTAGCCTAGAAACTACAATAACATGACTATGCTATATTCTCACAAGCACTCTATGGTATAAAATCCCCTCTTAATTAACTGAACCCTTAGCTCCAAATCTTTCCTAATTCTTTTGTAATAAATTCAAACATCTAATTCCTTTGCTAATAACCTTCTTATGTCTAGATTTGCATTTTCTGCCGTTTTATAGAGCCAATTTTTTCAAAGATTTAACCAAAATCAACTTAGACTTCAAGGGGAAAAAATTCTGTTGATTTGCGCCTCCCGTTAGCGCCCTAAGCTAACAGGGCGCAAAGCAACTAGCACCTGGGCGCGGCGCCACTAACGCATCCCGCGAAATTCAGCGGGAGGTTAGTGGCGGCGGTAACCGTTAGCGCCCCACAGTGCTGCACCTCCGGCGATGATGTCATCTCCATGCGCAGCGCTCCGCTCGCGCCCCAGCTGCGATCTTCGGTAGCGCCCCCTGACTTACCGTCAGACGCTATGTCCGACAGGGTCAGGGGGACCTACCTGCGGCCAGGGCGGCGCAAATTAAAGGGGCGGTGCCGGGCGGCCATTTCTGATGCTGGCTGCCTGCCAGCACCTGCCCCCTCTGCCATCCCCGGCCTTCTGTGCAACCTTCCAGTAGCACCCCACCTCCCTCTTGGGGCGCTACCAGTGAATTTCAGGCGCAGAAGTGATTTCTGATCAAATATAAAATAGAATGCTCCCTTACCAACACATGTACACTATTCCATTATTCTTCCTATACAACCACTACTCTATTGTATCCCAATAAACAATGCACAGGTTGAGTTTCTAATCTTCCATATTATTGAAAATAAAGTTAAGGCTGCAATCCAGTTGAAATTATTCATATATTAAAGATTTTTTTATTTCAAAGTTGAGACAAAGAACCTTTGTGTTAATCCTGCAAGGGATTATTAAGAACTTTCATAATGATTTCAGTTCTATATCTTTGTATCTTTTTATCTAAAGCTATATACCTCCATCTCTATATCTATCCATATCTATCTATACATGTGTTTATTTCTATCTACATATATTTATGCATATCTTGCTCATGATAAGTTAGAGGATGTAGTAGTACTGAGGAGGATGGAGTTGGGGTTTGGATGCATTGAGATAAGGAGATGTTGGAATTTTGGAGTACTAGAGAGAGAAGATCTTGCCGTTTGAGAACATTGGATGGGCATTATAAACAGATCCCGATGACACTGTAGTTGCAGGCTGGGGCTAGTAGACGACGTTGTAACTTCACTGTATCCTGTACCACTGTAGCCGCTGACAGACTTGAGCAATGCCACAGGAGATGTATTAGTTGTTAATGAAAGTTTAATGATTTTTTGCAAATTTTTTAATATTTTAATTCTTTATTGGATTATAAATCTCATTACCAGGAGTAAATTCTCAGTTTAGGGAGAACCCAAAATGTCAGCCAAAACAACTTTTAAAAATGATTTTGAACAATATTATTGGGACCCTTTCTGGTTCTTGCTGTTGGTAGCTGTTTGCTTACTGCCAATTCTTGATTCATAGTTTTTGAAGTTTCTTAATGGTAGTTTTCATTCCAATTTGTGACCTGATCATTGGTAGGTTTAATTTGATTTGTTGCTTTTTTATGAATATGAAATTTCACCCAATCAAGTGCAAATATGGCATTGAAATTTGCATACAGGAAAGTGTGACATCTGAGGTGTGGTGGATACTGTTGCATGTCAGATACAAGACAATAACCCCAAATTTTACAATCCTGACAATATTGGGCTGTGCATGTCTGTGATGCGAGTGCACCCGCGCCGATAGAGCAAGATCAGGCCTTTCTAAATTTTGTCATGCAAGGCCTGTCTCTTCGCTCCCTGTAGATGGAAAATGTGTGCAGAGTCAGGCCTGCAAAATAACTGGCTACCAATTACAAAATCTGTCCAGCTAGTTCCATTTAAGGGATGATTCACACCCTTAAAGGGAGACACGTATTTCAGTCCTATGCACTATTTACTCTCTGGAAGAATGGCTACAAGTAATGAGTGACCTTTTCAATAAAAAAGCCGTGGATGCCCTAAATGCAGCAAAGTAGGACAGATTTTAGGGGGACAAAAAGCCACTGTTCTAAAAAGGGATAATGCATGTTTTCCAGCTCCATGGACTAGGGAGTAAATACAGAAGTTTTCAAGCATCCAAAGAAGTGCCTAAGTAAGTGGACTTTCCTGAGAATGCATGCTGCCTCTTTCTGCATGGAAGGTATGGCACACAGGATTTGATGCTCCTCTGCCCCCTCATGGATACAAGATGAGAAGAATATGTTTCCCTTTCCACAGTACTCTTGCATGGGTTATGAGGTACAGGGCAGAATTGTACTGACTCATCACAACACCTTTCATTTAATATTTGTAAGTTATGTTAATAGAGTCATAGGGCTAGATTTTGTTAATGGGGAGCTTTTAGAGGTGGGACTCCACTTGTTGGGTTTTAGTCCCGCCTCCATCGACTTGTGGCCAACCCACGCTATTTTCCCTTGATTGACCTTGTTAAGCCCACCCAGCGGGCTTAGCAGGCCAATTAAGGGAAAGCCAGTTACAGGTGACGTCAGCGAGTGCCGTTTCATCTGTCAAGAGCTTTTGACAGATGAAATGTCATCATTTGACAGCTCTGTGAAGCTGTCAAACACTGACAATCTGCCTTCTAAGTTGTGTCTTTACTCAAGACTCAATTAGAAAGCCTTCCTGACCAGAAAACAGAAAGCTGCAGCTTTTGACAGTTCAGTGGCCATTCTGCTTTCTGTGCCAGTGAGCTGAGGGGCTCCCGAGACCTGAAGGGAGGAAGGCTGCAGGAAGAAGTAAAGATAAGTAAAACTTATTAAAACACATTACACACACCTCACACACTTACCTATGCACAAATGCACCCATTACTCACCTGCACACTGGACATCTCGGCCCCTCTGACCCCCACAGACCGACGGCCCCCCTCGCTGACCCTGGCGAGGTTCGTAGCCGTCGGGAAACCCACACTTCAGGGCTCAAACTAGGGATTAGCCAAAAAACTGCCTGTTAACTTTCCCCAAATTCTGCCATTTTCCCGGCAGTCCCGCCTCCAAACCCGCCTCCCCAGAGCTGGCAAAATCCAGCCCATAGAGTCATAGGGCTCGATTTTCACTGAGCCGTGGTGTGCGGGGGGCTAAAATCACAAAAACTGGTGGGCGGGACCCCCCGCCTGGTTTCCGACTCCGAGCAAGTTTAACTCAGGTGTGTCTGATGGTCCCAACTCCGTCCCGCATCCAACAGGCGGATCTAGTCTTTAAGGCCCTTAATGACCACTAAATGACCTCGATAATCCTATTTTAACAGGCCCTTGCAAATTTAAACATTTTCCCACGTAAAACACGCATGGTGGGAAACACGAATGTGAAACCTGGCGGGAGCACTATTGGATTGCTGACTATCAACTGCAGGTCAACCTTTAAAGAGGAGATTTGATCAGCCATCATTTGCAGGTGGCAGGACTTAGTGGTCTCAGGTCTGGGGCAACTTTTAGAAGGCTTAACCACACCTGTGGAAGTTTGGAGCCTGACACCCATCTCCAGTGTGACCTCCTGGGAAACCCCTCTTGCCACCTTCACTCAGCGCTTCCTCAACGGAGGTATATACCAGAAGCATGGGAGCCATCTATTTACTTCACATCTGGGCATTAGAGGAGTTTGAGCACCAGCAGCGGCACCAAGCAGAACCAGGAACAGCAGCAACACCAGCAACAGCAGCAGCAGCAGGAGCGCCAGGCTGCTGCTCACCCACCTGAGGCTGCACAGGCCAGAAGGGGCCAGCGCCTGGAAGCCCATCGGTGCAGGAGATACCCCCCAAACAAGGTATACAAACACAGGGTCAACTATCTCAACATGTCTGAGCAGCAGTGCCAAAGGCGGCTCCAACTTTCGCGAGAGGTAGTGACTGACATCTGCGCAATGCTGCAACAATACCAGAGGACCAGGTGGACACGCATTACCAGTGGCCATCAAAGTCACCACCGCAATCAACTTTTTTGCCTCACGCTCATTCCAGGGATCAGCAGCAGACATCAGCGGTATCTCCCAGGTGGCCGCACACACTTGCATCACACAGGTAACTGATGCCCTCTTTGCCCTCGCGCACAATCACATCCATTTCTCCAAGGATCGAGCAAGTGTCACGGTGCGAGCGGTTCGATTAGCTAATCTGGCAGGCTTTCCAAGGGTGCAGGGCGTCGTTGACTGCACACATGTGGCCCTTAGGACACCCCATCGCAATCCAGTTATTTTTGTCAACCACAAGGGCTTCCACTCCCTCAACGTTCAGCTGGTGTGTGACCACAAGAAGGAAATTTTGCATGTTTGTGCCATGTACCCTGGCAGTTGCCATGACTCCTTCATACTGTGCCAGTCTAGTGTGCCTCCGCTATTCAGTCCGCCAGACCAACTTAACAGATGGCTACTTGGAGACAAGGGCTATCCCCTGAGGACATGGCTAATGACGCCGTTGAGGAGGCCAGCCAACAAAGCTGAGGAGCGCTACAACTCCAGCCACATTTCCACCAGATCCATTGGTTTGCTGAAGATGCGCTTCAGATGCCTGGATAGATCAGGTGGAGCCCTACACTACTCAGCAGCCAGGGTCTCCAGAATCGTCGTGGTTTGCTGTGCACTTCACAACATGGCACAGCGTCGTGGCTTGCAGATTCCTGAGGACCAAGTGGCTCCTCACATATCCTCCTCAGATGAGGAGGAGGAGGGCGAAAACGAACATCCTGCAGAGGCCCATCAACCAGCGGCAGCATTACGCGAGAACATTGCTGCCCAGGATGCAAGGAACGCACTCATCCTGGCCAGATTTGCTTAGCCTAGTCAAACAAACACCTTTGCCTCGCTGCTTCTTACCAGAGCATTGACAATGGCCAAGAACCAGAGGATTCCTAGCACTCTGACCACCATACGAACAGTTGCAAGTATGCCTAAGCCCTCAATGTGGAAGTCCCAATAGTGAAATTTCAGACGATACAACTGCAACATTTGCCATCAGTAATTTTATGTACATTAACGAAGTGATGGCATTTTTGCTGCAGCTCCCTCACACTGCACAGTCAAGAAGCTTGGTAGTCTGCAGAAGAAGCAAGGCTTGCTGTGGACCTTAAATGCAGCAGTAATGATGATGTCATCGGAGGGGACTTTCATTCATGAAAAACCCATTTGCAAAGGCTTCCCACACGTTGGAAATCAATTGGCCACTTAAGTTAAAATTGCATCAATCTCCAACGTCCATTTAGATTCATGTGGGAAACACGAAATTCGGATAACACGACACCATCCCGCACCTGAGTTAAAATCCCCCCCATAGAGTTATACAGAACAGAAAGAGGCCCTTTGGCCCATCGTGTCCGCGCCGGCCATCAAGCCCTATCTATTCTAATCCCATTTTCCAGCACTTGGTCCTTAGCTTTGTATGCTATGGCATTTCAAGTGCTCATCTAAATGCTTCTTGAATGTTGTGAGGGTTCCTGCCTCTACCAACCTTTCAGGCAGTGAGTTCCAGATTCCAACCACCCTCTTCGTGAAAAAGTTTTTCCTCAAATCTCCTCTAAACCTCCTGCCCCTTACCTTGAAACTATGCCCCCTGGTTATTGACCCCTCTACTAAGGGGAAAAGTTCCTTTCTATCTACCCTATCTATGTCCCTCATAATTTTGTACACCTCAATCAGGTCCCCCCTCAGCCTTCTCTGCTCTAAGGAAAACAATCCCAGCCTGTCCAGTTTCTCTTCATAGCTGAAACGCTATAGCCCAGGTAACATCCTGGTGAATCTCCTATGCACCTTCTCCAATGCAATTACATCTTTCCTATAGTGTGGCGACCAGAACTGCACACAGTATTCCAGCTGTGGCCTAACTAGCGTTTTGTACAGCTCCATCATAACCTCCCTGCTCTTATATTCTATGCCTCGGCTAATGAAGGCAAGTATCCCATATGCCTTCTTAACCACCTTATCTACCTGTCCTGCTGCCTTCAGGGATCTATGTACATGCACAGCAAGGTCCCTCTGATCCTCTGTCCTTCCTAGGGTCCTACCATTCATTGTGTCTTCCCTTGCCTTGTTAGTCCTCCCAAAATGCATCGCCTCACACTTTTCAGGGTTAAATTCCATTTGCCACTGTTCTGCCCATCTGACCAACCCATCTATATCGTCCTATATCGTCCGGTAGCCTGAGGCTTCCCTCCTTGCTATTTACCACTCCACCAATTTTCGTTTCGGTAAGCCCTGGAGTGTACTGGCTATGGACAACTGATCTCGTGCTCATAAGTTTAAATCATATAATGGTAAGTTATGAAATTGAATATATATTAATTGTCGGCTGATACCTTAAATAAAGACCTCAGAAACTGTTGGATTGTTCTCATGTCCTCCAACAAACCCTGGTCCAGCCTACATGCGATTCCTGTCCTCCACTATGTGATTGATTCCTCATGCCCTCTGAACTGGCCTAGCAAGCCACTCAGTTATACAACCAATCACTGGAATGGTTTACAGCAACTAGGGATGGGAAATAAATAGTGTTGCCCTCATCCTGAAAATTATGTTTTTTAAAAGGCAGACAATATTCACACTGCAGGGTCCCATAAACACCAAATGAGAGGAATGATTAGTTAATCTGTTTTTGATGGTATTGACTGAGGGGCAATTGACATTGATCAGGATAACAGGAGAACTACCTGTTCCTCTTCAATTGGCGCTATGGGATATTTTACATCCACCTGAACACAGGGGGCTTGACTTAAGGTCTTATCCAAAAATTCTGCACTAAAGTGCCAGCCTAGATTATGTCCTCAAGTCTTGGAGTGGGGCATGAACCCACAACATTCTGACTCAGAGGTAAGACTGCTGCCACTTAGGTGTCAGCCTTAGTTCAGCGTTAGCACTCTCATATCTTAGTCATAGATTCTGGGTTCAAGCCCCACGCCAGAGACTTAGGCCTGAATTTTTACCTTCGAGGCGGGTTGCATGGGTGTGGGCCGCGTAGCAGGTCGAGAGCCTGAAGATGTGAACAGCGCGTTCTCCACTGCGACAATGGCTTCGGTCTTCCCAATATTTATTGGAGAACATTTCTGCTCATTCAATACTGGATGTCGGACAAGCAGCGTAATAAAACAGAAACAGTGGAGGGGTCGAGAGAGGTGGTAGTGAAGTAGAACTGGGTGTCGTCAGCATACGTGTGGAACCTGACGTTGTATTTTTGGATGATGGCGCCGAGGAGCAGCATGTAGATGAAAAATAGGAGGGGGCCAAGGATAGATCCTTTTAGAATTGTGATAACTAACGTACTGTGTAAGCAGCAGAACTACTGCAAACCGATAGTCTACCCAACAAACAAAATGAATTCTGCATGGCTATAGCGACTTTGTAATTATATGGGTCTACATATCAATCACAAACAATCCATGACAAACTTCATTTCGCATAAAAAGCTGTTTCTGAGGTGGCAAATTTGTCCGTGTATAATACTGGCCCATGTTTGTAAAATCAGGAAACAAATAAGAAAAGGCAGATCTGATGCACCCCTTGGTACTCATCTTAACAATAGCATTAGTAAAGATCTGGGATAAGGGCACTGCCCAACATCTACCTCATGTAATAATGCAAGGCAAAGTGGAACAAAATACATATACAATGAAGGGGGAAAAATGGCCATCTTAAAAGGCATTCCATCTTCACTACTGTTTACAACTGGCCCTCAGTCTCAGTTTGGATTGCAATGAATGATACTTATCTAATCCACTTAGCATTTATAATATACTTTGCCCTAAAACTAGGCCATGTATCAGATGAAACACAGTTAACAATGTCTGGGTTATATCAGGAACAAACATATAAGGGGATTAAAACCAGATAGTTTTGAAGCTGCTTAATTTGGGTTGATTTGAAAGCAGCATTTGCTGATGGGACATTTTATTTCAATCACTATTACTTTGTACATTTGAAATCAAATCTGCTAAAGCTTGGAAACAATATTTAAAAAAAAATTCTGTTCCATAAAAAATGTTTGATATTTGTACTTATGTGACTATTGACCACTGTGCAAAATAGGGCAATTTCCCAGTTCAGTGAAAGCATCATGCACACTCTGGTCAAATATTACACAGATCAGCACAGTTATTTGTTCACTCCTTTGACAATGCATTTCATGATGCATTTATGCACCATCAAACTTAGAGTAAACATATATTTAATGATATATAACAAATTCTCAATGAAGCTCAGATCGGAAAATTAGCCCTATACACTTAAAACTGGGCAAACAATATTGGGGTAGAGTTTCCACTTTGGGCGTAATCGAGAAATTGCACCCAAAATGTGCTTGAAATTGCGCTGGTTAAGTTAGGCTTCAAGTTTCTGCCAGAAAATAATTTGCCTAATCACAAATGTAAAATCTTCCATGAACCAGCGCAATCGGGCAGCGTAATAGTAATCATTTTTTTTCCATTAAAAAGTATTCCTTGATGTATCAAAGAGTGGTAACTGTTAAGTATGTGTATTGTATTGAACAATTAACACAAAGGCTTAAACGTATAACTCAAACAGGTCTTTACTGGTTGGAGGTAGGGACTACACTGAATACAAGATTACTGCACAGTGCTTATATACCGGTGTGTTCACCCCCGGTATTACGTCTACAGCAGCCTGAGAAAGTAGTACATCTCTTAAGGTGGAACAGGCTTAAGCTCTCAAGGTGGAACAGGTTACATACACAACACTCCTCCCTTCTTAGCTTTATAGTCATCCCCCCCATTTAACATAACGTAATAACATATATACATATATAACTTCATGTTTAACGTAACATATCACAGATTCAGTCTCTGCGGAAAACAGTTCACAGATTCAATCTCTGTGGTGTAGTCGGTTCACGTTACTCATTCAATAGTCCTTTCATGGATTTAACAGCTTGAACTTCCGAACTGATTTGGCTCCGTTCGGAGGGACCACGTGTGTGATCTGGTAGAGGTGATAATGGTTCAGATGGGTCATCTTCTGTTTTTACTTTTCCTTTTCTGCTTCTTGGAGACTCTCTGGGCTCCATTGTCAGCTGCCACAGCTGCCAGCTGCATGCGCAGTTCCTCCTTCCCTTCCTCCTGTTTCCGTCGTAGAGCCAGCTTCTCCCGATGCTCCGTAGACTTTTGGTGCTCCTCCATGATTTCTGCACTTTGGGAGTCGAAGTTACAAGCTGGGCAGGACAGGACATCATAATATTCGGTGTCGTCCTGAGCTAGACCAGTGAGAGGGTCGTCTATTCCCTCCATACCCAGCTGGACGTTAGCCAGCTCTTGTTCCAAATCCAGACATCTTTCCTGAAGAGACTTCTTCATGTGTACCTCTGCATCCAGCTTTTTCTGGGCTTTCAGCAAGTCGTTTACTAGTGACCTCATTTGTGATTTTAATACTTCAACTTCCTTTGGAGATTGATTGATCGGACTATGCAATCCCTCTACCGGAGCAGCTGTTTCAGCGGTCTGTTGTTCTACATTGACGTGAGTCAGCGTACTTTTGGCATCCAATGGCTGCTCTGTTGCAGTCGTTTCAGTCTGTGTCGTCACATCAGCCATCTCAATGACTTTTGAGAGCTCCGAACCCTTTTCCTTTGAAGATCGCAGCTCGTGTTCAAGTTTTTCCCATTTCAGAGTCTTGTCCCTCAGCATATGAAGGAGTTGGCTGACCGTTAACTCTTCTGACACCAGATTATGGCACGCACCTTCAGAACCTGAATCAGCTTTGATTCGTTCGGCCTCCTCGCGCAGATGGCTGGTGTGCTCCTGCTCCATTTTCTCCATCAGTTGCTTCTGTTGACTTTCCAGATTCTCCCACTCTGTAACAAAGAACTTTTTTATTTCATTCATCTCTTGCTCAAAACGGCGAATCATTTGTTCTAATTGCTGTTGTAGTTTGAAATGGAGTTGAGTTCGAGCCCAGTGTCCCTCAAAAATGTGCATATCAGTAGACTTGACAGACTCAGAATTCTCTGTTAAACTATGTTGTTGTTGCTCAGTGGAATTCTGTGCTGAAACTTTGTCTTTTGCACATGGGTTGGTCTTACCATCATCAGTTCTAGAGTCTGGGCTGATTATCTGCACCGAGTTCTCACTCTTTATGGCTTTTAGCGAATGCCAGTCCATATTTATGTTTCTAAACCACTCCCGGCCTAGTAGTGGTGGACCTCCCTCCGGTAGCACATATAAGTCCATTATTTGACTTCCTTCGCCCTTGTTGGCCACTGCAACCTTTATTGTCCCGATGGGGTACACTCTCTGCCCCGTGTAGGTTGTCAATATAATCTCCGTATCCTGTAGGGGAATATGTTGGAATAACCTTCTGTAATCTTTCTTATTCATGACCGACAATGCCGATCCAGTGTCCAATTCCATTTTTACTTGGACTCCTTCTATCTGAAGAGTAACCCAAATTGTCTGGAGGTCTGCACCCTTACCAACGTTGAGTACCCTTAAGCTAGCCAGTTCAATACTGCTTGCGTCTGAATCGGACTCCTGTTCGGCCACCTTGTGTACCTTTGCGTATTTCCCTTGCGGTGACTTCTTGTTGCTGGTCTTCTTCGCTGACCTGCATACTCTAGCTATATGTCCAAGCCTACCACAAGTTCTACATTCTTGGTTTTTAAACCAACACTGGTTCTGATCATGCGTTGTCTTTCCACAACGATAACATTTGCCAGAACTCACACCCAATTTGTGTGCACTGAGCTCCGGTGACCGTAGCTGCATTACTGCCGTGCCTCTCGCTGCGGCTTCGTGTGCTGCTACCATAGTGACCGCCTTCTCAAGCGTCAGCTCATTCTCCTCGAGCAGTCGCTTTTGTGTATCCTGTTTAAATAAACCACACACAAATTTGTCTCGAAGTGCCTCTGTCAGTCCCGTTCCAAACTGGCAATATTTCGCTAATTTACGCAATTCCAGCAAATATTCAGCATTGCTTTCATGCTGTAGCTGCCTTCTGTCGTAAAATTTAAATCGTTCCGCTAGCATTAGATGATCTTTCAGGACAGTAACAATCTCATCGAACGTCTTATCCGCCGGTTCATCTGGTGATAACAGGTGTTTCAATTGCCCGTATGTCTTCGCACCCATTAAATTTAATAATGTTAGAGCTTTATCTTGGTCACGAATTTTATTGGCCTTACAATAATTTTTTACTCTTTCAACATATATGGCCCAATCTTCGAGGTCACTATCAAAGGTGCTAATATTCCCATGTTTAGGCATTGTAGATTTGCAATTTCTCAGATTTTATTTTCTTTACTTGTTATCAAAGATGGCGGCTTCCCGCTCTTGCCGTCGTCCTCCGCCCACAAAATGGCGGTTTTCCCGCGCTTGGCGGTCTTCACCCGTCCCCCGACGCCGTCTCCCTTCAGCCCCGAGTGCGGCCCTTATCTCCGCCGCGATCGATGGCCAGCGCTTTTCACCGCGGCTCTCGCGCCTTCAGTGTCTGCCGACGCTGCGCCTTTCAGCCCGAGTGCAGCCCTTATCAGGGATTTCGATCGATCGCCCTTCTACCTCCGACTTCCCCCAGCCCTGTCTTTGCAGCCAACGCTGCTTGGCTTACCCACCACCGAGGTTGAAAAAGCTGCAGGATGTCTTCTGTCCTCCCGTTTTCAGTCGCTGATGGAGGCTTCAGGGTCCTAATGCCTGTCGCTTCCAGTGGGGTGGTGAGATTTGAAACCTCTCTTCAACGTCCTGTCTGTGGACGAAGCCGCCATGGAATAACTGCCGCAGGGTAAGAACCTGACTCGTCGCCAGTGTTAAGTATGTGTATTGTATTGAACAATTAACACAAAGACTTAAACGTATAACTCAAACAGGTCTTTACTGGTTGGAGGTAGGGACTACACTGAATACAAGATTACTGCACAGTGCTTATATACCGGTGTGTTCACCCCCGGTATTACGTCTACAGCAGCCTGAGAAAGTAGTACATCTCTTAAGGTGGAACAGGCTTAAGCTCTCAAGGTGGAACAGGTTACATACACAACAGTAACCTGGTGCAGTTTTATTACTACAGTTGAAAATGGGTTTATCAGCAAATATAAGCATTTTTAATAAGGGTGTCCAGTCCTCCATCAGTGAGTAAACTGATTTAAAATCACTGAAAATGACTTTAAAAAAACTACTGAAACATATAGGCCTAGGAATTCAGTGGCCTGCGCCACCAGTTTGCGCCCAAAGAGGGCACTCAGTGGCTTTTGCGCCACTGGCCACACCTACCGCGATATTTAGCGGGGCGCTAATGGTGGCGTTAGCCTGTAGCGCTGCGCCGCCACCGATGACGTCATCGGTGTGCGCAGCACCCCGCTATCGCCCCGATGGCCATATTTGGTCGCGCCCGCCTCTTCAGCGCCGGCCGCAAATAGCGACCGGTACACAGGGGCCTACCTGTGGCGGTAGTGGCGCTAGTTAAGGTGGAGGTGCGGCCGGCTGCTTTTTCGGCGCCCGCCTGCCCGCACCTCCGTCCCCGGCCTCCTACACACACCCCCCCGCGGCATTGCCGGCTGTTTCCCGAGAGCCCGGCACTTCTCCTTGGTGCCGGGCTCATTTGCCAGCACTCGCGAGCGGGGATCGCGCTGTTGCAGGCACCTCCCCCTTAACAGTGGGAGGAAGGCCTGCAGTACCGCAGCGTGCCGTGCCGCAGCGGGTGGCGCTGCGGCCCTTAGCTCGCCGATATTCAGTTTCAGCGCCCCAAGCGGGGCGCGGGAAGCCTCGTTTAACGGCCCGCTTCCATTTGGGGCGCAGAAACTGAATATCCGGATGGCGCAAGTGGCTTCGCACGCAGCGGTAATTCCGGCGCCCAGGCGAGCTTGGCGCCCCAAACTGAATTTTTAGCCCATAATAATCTCATTGGTGTACACTTTGATGCGAAAATACTTTGAAAATGTGCCTACACAGAAAGCTAGCATGCAGGTACAGCAAGCAATAAGGAAGGTGTGGTAAACCACTGTTGTTGTTGTTGTTGTTGTTGTTACACACTGTTGTACCTATGCATGCCTCAACATGTCTCGGCTGGCTCCACCCACACAGGCCCAGGTATAAAGGTGATTGACCTGCAGCCCCCTGCTTCTTGGAACCCAGTCAACCACGAGAGGCATGCTCTGTTCTTTGCTAATAAAAGCCTTTAGTTACTCTCTTAACTCTCAGTCTTTTATGAGTAATTGATAGCGCATCAATTTTATTAGCAAAGAACAAAATGTTGACATTTGCTGAACAGCAGGCTGCTGCGCCAAACGCTGAACAGCAGGCTGCTGCACCAAACGCTGAACAGCAGGCTGCTGCACCAAACGCTGAGCAACAGGAGCTGCTGCGAGCCCTCAGACCAACATGCCTGGACCTAGACCCCCAAGAAGCGGGTTTGGCTACCAAATTCGCGCATTGGCTGCGTTGCTTCGAGGCCTACCTGCAAGCCTCAACTGTGACCCTGGACGAAAACAAGTTGGAAATCCTGGCCTCAAAGGTGAGCCACCAAGTTTATACAATAATCCAGGACGCGACGACCTACGCGGCGGCTATCGGTCTGCTAAAAGGTCTGTTGGAAAAGGGAGAAATGGACCTGAGAAAGGCAGTGTCCCTCGCGCTCTCGCTCGACGCGGCCCACAGGAATATGGACGCCTTCTCCCCTAACCGCTCCGCAACGTGGACGCCACAACCTTGGGTCATGGGACCACCACCCTCAACTGCTGCTGCGATGTCCAAGGCACAGAAATGTTATTTTTGTGGCCAGGCAAAACACCCCAGAGCACGCTGCCCGGCGAGAAACGCTACCTGCTCCGGCTGCGGGAAGAAAGGACACTATGTCAGCGCCTGCAAAGGTAAAACCGCTAACGCCAGCAGCGCCGCGTGCGAACCGTGGGGGCAGCCATCTTGTCCGCCATCTTGGGCTCCCCCAGCCGCGTGGGGATCGGGACCATGGGCGCCGCCATTTTGTCCGCCATCTCGGACGTCTCCAACTTCAACCACGGGGGACCCGGACTCAACCACCGCCTCATCTGACGACCACATCAACTCGCTCGACCATACGCTGGCCTCCGTGACGCTGGACCAATCTGTCCCTCATCAACTGTCCAGGTCCATGATGGACATTAAGGTAAACGGCCGCGCCACTACCTGCCTTTTTGACAGCGGGAGCACGGAAAGCTTTATCCACCCCGACACGGTGCGCAGTTACTCTCTCCCGGTCCTGCCGACGCGACATTGGATCTCTTTGGCTTCCAAAGCCCAGTCAGCGGACGTCGGTGGCTACTGTGTAGTGACCCTTTCAGTAAGGGGCACAGAATACAAAAATTTTAAACTCCTGGTCCTGCCCCATCTTTGCGCTGCCGTTCGACTGGGGTTGGATTTTCAGTGCAACCTTAAGAGTGTCACATTAGCGTACGACGGACCCATCCCCCCACTCACAGTCTGCAGCCAGCAGCTTTTAAATCGCCCGCCGCGCACCATTTGCAGCCTCTCCACCCTTAAAGTCCCCCCCCCCCTTGTTCGCTAACCTCACCCGCGACTGTAAGCTCATCGCTACCAAAAGCAGGCGTTACAGTGCCGGGGATAGGAGCTTCATTAAATCCGAGGTAGCAAGACTCCTGAAGGAAGGGATTATTGAAAGTAGCACCAGCCCATGGCGAGCACAAGTGGTGGTAGTGAAGACTGGCGAAAAACAGCGCCTAGTTATTGACTACAGCCAGACGATCAATCGCTACACCCAGCTAGATGCATACCCACTCCCCCGCATATCTGACATGGTCAATCAGATAGCACAATACCGGGTGTTCTCGACGATTGATCTGAAGTCGGCATACCACCAGCTCCCCATCAGGGCTGAGGACCGCCAGTACACAGCTTTTGAAGCTGACGGTCGTCTCTACCACTTCCTCAGAGTTCCCTTCGGCGTCACCAACGGGGTTTCAGTCTTCCAACGGGAGATGGACCGGATGGTCGACCAGAACGCGCTCCAGGCCACTTTTCCCTATCTAGACAACGTCACCATCTGCGGCCGCGACCAGCAGGACCATGATGTTAATCTAGAGAAATTCCTCCGTACGGCCCAGCGGCTGAACCTAACATACAACAAGGACAAATGTATGTTTCGTACCAAGCGCCTTGCCATTCTTGGCTGTGTAGTGGAGAACGGAGTCATCGGCCCCGACCCCGACAGGATGCGCCCCCTTATGGAGCTCCCCCTCCCCCACTGCCAAAAAGCACTGAAGAGATGCCTAGGGTTTTTCTCGTACTATGCTCAGTGGGTGCCCAACTATGCGGACAAAGCCAGACCCCTCATCAAGTCCACCTCCTTCCCCCTGACAGCAGAGGCCTGTGCAGCCTTCACTCTCATAAAAGGAGATATTGCGAAGGCCACAATGCACGCAGTGGATGAGTCCATCCCTTTCCAAGTGGAGAGCGACGCATCCGACTTTGCCCTAGCTGCAACCCTTAACCAGGCGGGGAGACCCGTGGCCTTTTTCTCAAGGACCCTCCAGGGCCCCGAGATTCGACACTCCTCTGTCGAAAAGGAGGCCCAGGCCATTGTGGAAGCTGTGCGACATTGGAGGCATTACCTGGCCGGAAAACGATTTACCCTGCTCACTGACCAGCGTTCAGTAGCTTTTATGTTTAATAATAAGCAGAGGGGCAAAATCAAGAACGACAAGATCTTGAGGTGGAGAATCGAACTCTCCACCTACAATTACGATATCTTGTACCGGCCCGGGAAACTCAATGAGCCCCCAGATGCCCTATCACGTGGTACATGCGCCAACGCGCAGGTCAATAGACTGAAGACCCTCCACAATGACCTCTGCCACCCGGGGGTCACCAGGTTTTTTCACTTCATCAAATCCCGTAACCTGCCCTACTCCATCGAGGAGGTCAGGACCATGACCAGGAACTGCCAAATCTGTGCCGAGTGCAAACCGCATTTTTATAGGCCAGACAGAGCAAGCCTGATCAAAGCCACGCGCCCCTTTGAACGGCTGAGCGTCGATTTTAAAGGGCCCCTCCCCTCCTCCGACCGCAATGTGTACTTCCTCAACATAATTGATGAGTACTCCCGTTTCCCGTTTGCCATCCCTTGCTCAGACATGACCAGTACCACGGTCATTAAATGTCTGAATGACCTCTTCGCCTTGTTCGGCTTCCCTAGCTATATTCATAGCGACAGGGGCTCATCCTTTATGAGCGACGAACTTCGGCAGTACCTGCTCTCGAGAGGTATCGCTACAAGCAGGACCACCAGCTACAACCCCCGGGGGAATGGCCAGGTGGAAAGGGAGAATGCGACGGTCTGGAAGGCAGTCCTTTTAAACTTGAAATCTAAGGGCCTTCCGACCTCTCGCTGGCAGGAAGTCCTCCCTGCGGCGCTCCATTCCATTCGGTCACTGCTCTGTACAGCCACCAATGCTACCCCTCACAAGAGAATGTTCTCCTTCCCCAGGAAGTCCACATCGGGGATCTCGTTACCGACATGGCTGACTTCTCCAGGACCCATCCTACTGCGGAAGCACGTGAGGTCCCATAAGACGGACCCCCTGGTCGAGAGGGTGAGCCTCCTCCATGCCAACCCTCAGTATGCTTACGTGGTGTACCCAGACGGGCGGGAGGACACAGTCTCCATACGAGACCTCGCACCTTCGGGTGCTCCCGAAACACCCCCCTCGCCATCCACCACTACCCACGCCTACCCCCAGTACGCTTACGTAGCGTACCCGGACGGGCGGGAGGACACAGCCCCCACACGAGATCTCGCACCTTTGGGTGCCCCTGAAACACTACCATTGCCATCCACCACTACCCACAACCCAACCCCGCTAGACGGCATGCCGCAGCCCCAGGACCCGTCATTGACCACCCAACCACTCAATGAGACGCCAGACTCAACGTTGGATGCTGCACCATCACCGCCGCCACCACGACGATCAGGACGGCATACAAGGCCACCTGATAGACTTACTTACACGAACCTTTAGTACACTTCACCCCGCCGGACTCAATTTTAAACAAGGGGTGAATGTGGTAAACCACTGTTGTTGTTGTTGTTGTTGTTGTTACACACTGTTGTACCTATGCATGCCTCAACATGTCTCGGCTGGCTCCACCCACACAGGCCCAGGTATAAAGGTGATTGACCTGCAGCCCCCTGCTTCTTGGAACCCAGTCAACCACGAGAGGCATGCTCTGTTCTTTGCTAATAAAAGCCTTTAGTTACTCTCTTAATTCTCAGTCTTTTATGAGTAATTGATAGCGCATCAGAAGGCAAATGGCATGTTGGCCTTTATTGCAAGGGGGTTGGAGTATAGGAGTAAGGAAGTCTTGCTACAATTGTACAGGGCCTTGGTGAGACCACACCTGGAGTACTGTGCACAGTTTTGGTCTCCTTATCTAAGGAAGGCTATACTTGCCTTGGAGACGGTGCAGCAAAGGTTCACTAGATTGATTCCTGGGATGAGAGGGCTTCCTATGATGATAGGTTGTGTAGAATGGGCCTATACTCTCTGGAGTTTAGAAGAATGAGAGGTGATCTCATTGAAACATACAAGATTCTGAAGGGGATTGACAGGGTAGATGCTGAGAGGTTGTTTCCCCTGGCTGGAGTGTCTAGAACTAGGGGGCATAGTCTCAGGATAAGGGGTAGGCCATTTAAGACTGAGATGAGGAGGAATTTCTTCACTCAGAGGGTTGTGAATCTTTGGAATTCTCTTCCCCAGAGGGCTGTGAATGCTGAGTCTTTGAGTATATTCAAGGCTGAGATAGATAGACTTTTGGACTCTCGGGGAATCAAGGGATATGGAGATCGGGCAGGAAAGTGGAGTTGAGGTCGATGATCAGCCATGATCTTATTGAATGGCGGAACAGGCTCGAGGGGCCATATGACCCACCCCTGCTCTTACATCTTATATTCTTATGTTCTTATGTACTAGTGCCTGTGCACCGAGAAAATGAGCGCAATTTGAAGAACCTTCCCAAGCCAATGCTATTGGCGGAATCTCGCAATTTTGACCTGGAGGCATGGCCAGTTTTGTGGACGGGGCCTGATTCGGCAAATTGCATCTTGAACCAACATAAAATATAGCGGAAAACACGAACATAAGTGGTTTTGGGTGTAACTCATGTTTAAAATTACATGATCTTTTGTGCTGCTTTGGCCGATTCTGCCCAGGTTGTGCTGATATAACTAGCGGAAACATGTTCCATAGAAGGTGTCTCAGCCTTCAACACTAATCTGTCCTAAAAACACTCGGAAAACCTGAATTTATAGAATACCTACATAACTCAAGACAAAATGGCTTTGTATGTTTCAGTTGAAAACAATATTTCTTTTGCTTTTGCTTTGTTTAAGTTAGTTATAATTCAGTCAATGAAGAGACTCACCTTGCTAAAGTCAACAGTACTGTTCTCTCGGCTGACGTCAGTTTTGCCTTCCAAATTAGCGGGAGCAGACTGCGGTGAGATCATGTGACCTGATTCACAGAAAAATGTTATAGTACTCCAAGGTACCAGGATCCTTACAATTGGTTTTGTAAGAGTATTGCAAGAAAGTGCCTAGAGCTAAATAATACACTGGAAAAATGCTTAGATTCAAGCCTATAGTACCACACTCAATTGAACTGCGCCACACAGATTTGCAATTAGTCAGTGTTTCGATGATAGATCACATACAATGCATTAAATTACAAAAGTACTCATTAAACAAAAAGAACATAATTAGAAGACAATAACTACATTGTTTTAATGTGGTGCATTGGGTAATTCTTTAAGAAATCAACTCCACCCATAAACACTGATAGCCTAAAGGGCTATTTACCATTATAGTTTGTTCTTTTTGCAAGTCACTTCCTGAGAGCCACAGTGGTACCCAACACAGACCAACAATGCTGACCATTGTTGCTCACCATGAGAGGGAATGTACTGGAAGACACACATAATGCATAAGTGATGGGAGTAAACTTGTGAATCACCTGAAGCCCTTTGAGGAGAGGTTTCAGCGTGTCTTGCGGTCTTCCCACCAGCTTTCAATGAGCCAAAAAGAAAGGAGTAAGAGAAGCAGAAAGAGTTGAGCCTGTTAGAGATAGGTACAAATGTGGAAACAAGACACAGAAAACGCATGAGGACTAATGAGGATATGAACTAACAATGATAGATGTAAGACAAATTTATAGAGAAATGCATAAAATGCAATAAAAGTTATGAAATTAGAGGACACAAAAAGAAAATAAACCATTGTTATTGGCAGGAAAACTAATTCAACAGAACATCCCAAGAGATTGTATCAAAAGAAGAAAAGAGGTATATATATTTTATTTAGGTAGTAATGTTTTCACACTTTTGTTTCTTGATTGTTGCCTTAACTTAGGTTCAGTAATTGGCTTGTGTGTTCTTAGGGGAAAAATAGAATTTTTTAGGAGGCTAATGGGGCGCAAAGCAACTAGTGCCCGGGCACAGCGCTGCTAACGCCTCCCGCTCTTGAGTGCTGGGCTCCTTTGCCGGCACCTCGATCCCTGGTGGCCCAGCTGGGTCCCAGGTCACGTTGCGCAAGACCCCTCCCCTTTAATAAGGGGAGGAAGGCCTGCAGTACCGCGGCAAAGCGGCACGTTACGGCACGATATTCCCTGGGAGCGCACCAAGAGGCGGGGACGATTCCGGTAGCGCCCCAAGAAGGAGCACTACCATTGAATTTCGGGCGTGGGGGTGTTAACCATTTTGAGGCGCTAAAAGTAGCGCCCCAGCGAAGTTAGCGCCCCAAAGGGGGCACGACCAAATTTTTGCACCTTAATGCTTAAAGTGGTCTTGCGTACTGCAGTAACATTTAAAACAGAGTACAAAAATATTCTAATAAACTAACCTTCAGACATTTAGGAAAACAAAGTAAGAAAACACATTTTATACTTTGAAGAAGAACATATGGCATTTATTCATTATAAAATCATTCAAAAGTTCATACTTCAGATGAATGACAAATGTAAATTAGATAATAAATTTAAAATCCAGCTAGTGAATTAGAAATCTAAAAATAACCCTTCCATTTTTACAATGCCCATGTTTTATAGGTGTCAGCAATCTTCCACTTTCTCATCAGTGATCATTCTTCACGTGTGAGCCTAAACCGTAGCTTTTCAAATTGGAGACTACAGAGCCCAAGGGTAGCAAGATCATCAGTTTTCTGTCTAACTGGAGCCTGACTTAATGCATGCTTCAAGTACAGTCTCTCAAGAATTATATTTATTTTTGTATTTTATGACTTATTTATACATTGGCCCAGAATTTGCTGGAGCGGGGAATCTTGCAGCATGCCCCGTTTGTTAATTTTTGTTTCCTCACCCTTTAGCTCGAAAAACTTTTGCGTCGCAAATTGCTGGAAGTGTGAGCTGATAATGGCATGGCAAAGTCAACAGGGCATCTGGGACCTTGGTGAACAATGGGACCAACGGTCTATCTCCTTAACCAATGAGGTTTATGGATAGAGAAAGAAACACAGGAACAACAGAGAAGGAAATAGGGTGAATTAGAGTCAAATTAGATACAGAAAAAGAAAGAGACGGAAAGAAAGCTTGGATTAAGAAAGAGAGAGAAAAAAGAGACAGAAAGGAAAAGTAAGAAAAAAATAAAAATTTGAATTTTAAATTTAAAAATCCTTTAGGAACAATTTACTACCAGCAGGAATGAGAATCCACAGGTTCAATTGTTCCCTTTCTGGGGCGGAGAGGTTGCATGGAATTGCAGAAACATAAATTGCGTCATTAAAAGTGTCCTTGCGTCGTTAAGTACCAGCCCTAACATTCTGAGGCGAGTTTAATCTGTTTCAACAGTGCAAATGCAGCATTTACTTGCAATTCATGGGGAGATTGACAACGAGCTCCTGTTTGTCCGAGGCTAACAGCAGAGCGCCACAAATTGTCCATCAATTTATGGTAATTACCAACTCAATGGCGGCTCTCTTCTGCGCCACAAATTGCGGGGCTAATTGCAAAATAACAACGGTGTGCACATTAAACTCGCTATTATTTTACCATCAAATTCTGGGCCTCAATGTCTATTGCTCTTTACTAAATGAAATCTTTTCAGTCTTCTTTGGCTGCTGGCTGCAAGGGTCTGATGGAAAATCGGTTTGAGCAGTCTCAATCCAGTTCTAAGTGGCCGTGGTCCTACAGAACAAAAGTGTCCCAAATTTGGTTTTAATTGTAAATCGTACTCAAAGAAGCCATGACATGATTGATGCAGAAAATGTAAAAAGTGATTCCCTGGTTCAGTAAGGGGTGTCACACATGTTCAGTAAGGGGATGTCACACTGGTTCAGTAAGGGGGGGTGGGTTACCTGGTTCAGTAAGGGGTGTCACACTAGTTCAGTAAGGGGTGTCACACTGGTTCAGTAAGGGGGGTCTCGCTGGTTCAGTAACGGGTGTCACACTGGTTCAGTAAGGGGAGTCTCACTGGTTCAGTAAGGGGTGTCACACTGGTTCAGTAACGGGTGTCACACTGGTTCAGTAAGGGGAGTCTCACTGGTTCAGTAAGGGGTGTCACACTGGTTCAGTAAGGGGAGTCTCACTGGTTCAGTAAGGGGTGTCACACTGGTTCAGTAAGGGGAGTCTCACTGGTTCAGTAAGGGGGGGGTTAACTGGTTCAGTAAGGGGGGGGTTAACTGGTTCAGTAAGGGGTGTCACACTGGTTCAGTAAGGGGAGTCTCACTGGTTCAGTAAGGGGTGTCACACTGGTTCAGTAAGGGGAGTCTCACTGGTTCAGTAAGGGGTGTCACACTGGTTCAGTAAGGGGAGTCTCACTGGTTCAGTAAGGGGGGGGTTAACTGGTTCAGTAAGGGGGGGGTTAACTGGTTCAGTAAGGGGTGTCACACTAGTTCAGTAAGGGGTGTCACACTGGTTCAGTAAGGGGAGTCTCGCTGGTTCAGTAACGGGTGTCACACTGGTTCAGTAAGGGGAGTCTCACTGGTTCAGTAAGGGATGTCACACTGGTTCAGTAAGGGGAGTCTCAATGGTTCAGTAAGGGGATGTCACACTGGTTCAGTAAGGGGGGGGTTAACTGGTTCAGTAAGGGGTGTCACACTAGTTGAGTAAGGGGTGTCAGACTGGTTCAGTAAGGGGGAGTCACACTGGTTTAGTAAGGGGGAGTCACACTGGTTCAGTATCGGCTGTCACACTGGTTCAGTAACGGGTTTCACACTGGTTCAGTAAGGGGGAGTGCCACACTGGTTCAGTAAAGGGTGCCACACTGGTTCAGTAAGGGGGAGTCACACCGGTTCAGTCAGGGGGCTCACACTAGTTCAGTAAGAGGGTGTCACACTTGTTCAGTAAGGGGTGTCACACTGGTTCAGTAATGGGGAGTTGCACTGGTTTAGTAAGGGGTGCCGCACTGGTTCAGTAACGGGGAGTTACACTGGTTCAGTAAGGGGTGCCACACTGGTTCAGTCAGGGGGAGTGACACAGGTTCAGTAATGGGTCTCACACAGGTTCAGTAAGGGGTGTCACACTGGTTCAGTAAGGGGGAGTCACACTGGTTCAGTAAGGGGGAGTCACACTGGTTCTTAAGTGCTGTAACACTGGTTCAGTAACGGGCGTCACACTGGTTCAAAAAGGGGGTGTCACACTGGTTCAGTAAGGGGTGTCACACTGGTTCAGTAAGGGGTGTCACACTGGTTCAGTAAGTGGGTGTCACACTGGTTCAGTAAGGGGGTGTCACAGTGGTTCAGTAAGGGGAACTGTCACACTGGTTCAGTAAGGGATGCCACACTGGTTCAGTAAGGGGGAGTCACACTGGTTCAGTGACGGGTGACAAACTGCTTCAGTAAGGGGTGTCACACTGGTTCAGTAACGGCCTTCACACTGGTTCAGTAAGGGGTTGTCACACTGGCTCAATAAGGGGAGTCACGCTGGTTCAGTAAGGGGGAGTCACACTGGTTCAGTAAGGGGGAGTCACACTGGTTTAGTAAGGGGGAGTCACACTGGTTCAGTATCGGCTGTCACACTGGTTCAGTAAGTGGGTGTCACACTGGTTCAGTAAGGGGGACTGTCACACTGGTTTAGTAAGGGGTGCAACACTGGTTCAGTAATGGGGTGTCACACTGGTTCAGTAAGGGGTGTCACACTGGTTCAGTAAGGGGGAGAGCCACACTGGTTCAGTAAGGGGTGTCACACTGGTTCAGTAAGGGGGAGTCACACTGGTTCAGTAATGGGGTGTCACACTGGTTCAGTAAGGGGACTCTCACAACTTGTGAATGTGGAACTGAGGCACAGACTATGCAACATCTCCTGCAATGCCCATCGTTAGAGGAACCCTGCACTGTTGCAGATCTTGCCGAATTCAACAACAAGGCGCAAAAATGTGTCCAGTTCTGGCTGGGCTATGTGTAGACTGTCCATGGACACGATAAGAAGAAGGGGTGTCACACTGGTTCAGTAAGGGGGTGTCACACTGCTACAGTAGTGGGTGTCACACTGGTTCCGTAAGGGGTTTTTACACTGGTTCAGTAAGGGGAACTGTCAAACTGGTTCAGTAAGGGATGCCACACTGGTTCAGTAAGAGGGAGTCACACTGGTTAAGTGACGGGTGACAAACTGGTTCAGTAAGGGGTGTCACAATGGTTCAGTAAGGGGGATTCACACTGGTTCAATAAGTGGGTATCGCACTGGTGCAGTAAAGGGTGTCAAACTGGTTCAGTAAGGGATGTCACACTGGTACAGTAAGGGGGAGTCACACTGGTTCAATAAGAGGGTGTTGCACTGGATCAGTAAGGGGTGTCACAATGGTTCAGTAAGGGGTGTCAACTGGTTCAGTAAGTGGTGTCACACTGGTTCAATAAGGGGGAGTCTCACTGGTTCAGTAAGGGGTGTCACACTGGTTCAGTAAGGGGGTTTCACACTGGTTCAGTAAGGGGTGTCACACTGGTTCAGTAAGGGGGTTTCACACTGGTTCAGTAAGGGGGTGTCACACTGGTTCAGTAAGGGGGAGTCACACTGGTTCAGTAAGGGGGAGTCACACTGGTTCAGTAAGGGGGAGTCACACTGGTTCAGTAAGTGGGTGTCACACTGGTTCAGTAAGGGGTGTCACACTGGTTCAGTAAAGGGGAGTCACACTGGTTCAGTAAGGGGGTGTCACACTGGTTCAGTAAGGGTGCCACACTGGCTCAGTAAGCGGGTGTCACACTGGTTCACTAAGGGGTTTCACACTGGTTCACTAAGGGGTGTCAAACTGGATCAGTAAGGGGGAGTCACACAGGTTCAGGAAGGGGTGTCACACTGGTTCAGCAATGGGAGTCACACTGGTTCCGTAAGGGGGAGTCACACTGGTTCAATAAGTGGGTGTCACACTGGTTCAGTAAGGGGTGTCACACTGGTTCAATAAGGGGGTGTCACACTGGTGCAATAAGGGGTGTCACACTGGTTCAATAAGTGGGTGTCACACTGGTTCAGTAAGGGGTGTGACACTGGTTCAATAAGGGGTGTCACACTGGTTCAGTCAGGGAGTGTCACACTGGTTCAGTGAGGGGTGTCACACTGGTTCATTAAGGAGGAGCCACACTGGTTCAGTAAGGGGTGTCACACTGGTTCAGTAAGGAATGTCACGCTGGTTCAGTAAGGGGTGTCAACTGGTTCAGTAAGCGGTGTCACACTGGTTCAATAAGGGGGAGTCTCACTGGTTCAGTAAGGGGTGTCACACTGGTTCAGTAAGGGCTGTCACACTGGTTCAGTAAGGGGGAGTCACGCTGGTTCAATAAGGGGGAGTCTCACTGGTTCAGTAAGGGGTGTCACACTGGTTCAATAAGGGGGTGTCACACTGTTTCAATAAGGGGGTGTCACACTGGTTCAGTAAGGGGTGTCACACTGGTTCAATAAGGGGGCGTCACACTGGTTTAGTAAGGGGTGTCACACTGGTTCAATAAGGGGTGTCACACTGGTTCAGTAAGGGAGTGTCACACTGGTTCAGTGAGGGGTGTCACACTGGTTCATTAAGGAGGAGCCACATTGGTTCAGTAAGGGGTGTCACAATGGTTCAGTAAGGGGTGTCAACTGGTTCAGTAAGTGGTGTCACACTGGTTCAATAAGGGGGAGTCTCACTGGTTCAGTAAGGGGTGTCACACTGGTTCAATAATGGGGTGTCACACTGGTTCAGTAAGGGGTGTCACACTGGTTCAGTAAGGGGGTTGCACACTGGTTCAGTAAGGGGGTGTCACACTGGTTCAGTAAGGGGTGTCAAACTCATTCAGTAAGGGGTGTCACACTGGTTCCGTAAGGGGGAGTCACACTGGTTCAGTAAGGGGTGTCACACTGGTTCAATAAGGGGGAGTCTCACTGGTTCGGTAAGGGGGAGTCACACAGGTTCAGTAAGGGGTGTCACACTGGTTCAGTAAGGGGGAGTCACACTGGTTCAATAAGGGGGTGTCACACTGGTTCAGTAAGGGGGTTTCACACTGGTTCTGTAAGGGGTGTCACACTGGTTCAGTAAGGGGGTTGCACACTGGTTCAGTAAGGGGGTGTCACACTGGTTCAGTAAGGGGTGTCAAACTCATTCAGTAAGGGGTGTCACACTGGTTCTGTAAGGGGGAGTCACACTGGTTCAGTAAGGGGTGTCACACTGGTTCAATAAGGGGGAGTCTCACTGGTTCGGTAAGGGGTGTCACACTGGTTCACTAAGGGGTGTCACACTGGTTCACTAAGGGGTGTCAAACTGGTTCAGTAAGGGGGAGTCACACAGGTTCAGTAAGGGGTGTCACACTGGTTCAGTAAGGGGGAGTCACACTGGTTCAGTAAGGGGTGTCACACTGGTTCAATAATGGGGTGTCACACTGGTTCAGTAAGGGGTGTCACACTGGTTCAGTAAGGGGGTTGCACACTGGTTCAGTAAGGGGGTGTCACACTGGTTCAGTAAGGGGCGTCAAACTCATTCAGTAAGGGGTGTCACACTGGTTCCGTAAGGGGGAGTCACACTGGTTCAGTAAGGGGTGTCAAACTGGTTCAGTAAGTGGGAGTCACACAGGTTCAGTAAGGGGTGTCACACTGGTTCAGTAAGGGGGAGTCACACTGGTTCAATAAGTGGGTGTCACACTGGTTCAGTAAGGGGGTTTCACACTGGTTCTGTAAGGGGTTGTCACACTGGTTCAGTAAGGGGTGTCAAACTCATTCAGTAAGGGGTGTCACACTGGTTCCGTAAGGGGGAGTCACACTGGTTCAGTAAGGGGTGTCACACTGGTTCCATAAGGGGGCGTCTCACTGGTTCGGTAAGGGGTGTCACACTGGTTCAATAAGGGGGTGTCACACTGGTTCAGTAAGTGTGTCACACTGGTTCATTAAGGGGGTGTCACACTGGTTCAGTAACAGGTGTCACACTCGCTCAGTAAGGGGTGTCACACTGGTTCAGTAAGGGGTGTCACACTGGTTCAATAAGTGGGTGTCACACTGGTACAGTAAGGGGGTGTCACACTGGTTCTGTAAGGGGGTGTCACACTGGTTCAGTAAGGGGTGTCAAACTGGTTCAGTAATGTGTGTCACACTGGTTCCGTAAGGGGGAGTCACACTGGTTCAATAAGGGGGTGTTACACTGGTTCAGTAAGGGGTGTCACACTGGTTCAATAAGGGGGTGTCACACTGGTTCAGTAAGGGGTGTCACACTGGTTCAATAAGTGGGTGTCACACTGGTTCAGTAAGGGGTGTCACACTGGTTCAATAGGGGGTGTCACACTTGTTCAGTCAGGGAGTGTCACACTGGTTCAGTGAGGGGTGTCACACTGGTTCATTAAGGAGGAGCCACACTGGTTCAGTAAGGGGTGTCACACTGGTTCAGTAAGGAATGTCACGCTGGTTCAGTAAGGGGTGTCAACTGGTTCAGTAAGTGGTGTCACACTGGTTCAATAAGGGGGAGTCTCACTGGTTCAGTAAGGGGTGTCACACTGGTTCAGTAAGGGCTGTCACACTGGTTCAGTAAGGGGGAGTCACACTGGTTCAATAAGGGGGAGTCTCACTGGTTCAGTAAGGGGTGTCACACTGGTTCACTAAGGGGGTGTCACACTGTTTCAATAAGGGGGTGTCACACTGGTTCAGTAAGGGGTGTCACACTGTTTCAATAAGGGGGTGTCACACTGGTTTAGTAAGGGGTGTCACACTGGTTCAATAAGGGGTGTCACACTGGTTCAGTAAGGGAGTGTCACACTGGTTCAGTGAGGGGTGTCACACTGGTTCATTAAGGAGGAGCCACATTGGTTCAGTAAGGGGTGTCACAATGGTTCAGTAAGGGGTGTCAACTGGTTCAGTAAGTGGTGTCACACTGGTTCAATAAGGGGGAGTCTCACTGGTTCAGTAAGGGGTGTCACACTGGTTCAATAATGGGGTGTCACACTGGTTCAGTAAGGGGTGTCACACTGGTTCAGTAAGGGGGTTTCACACTGGTTCAGTAAGGGGGTGTCACACTGGTTCAGTAAGGGGGAGTCACACTGGTTCAGTAAGGGGGAGTCACACTGGTTCAGTAAGGGGGAGTCACACTGGTTCAGTAAGTGGGTGTCACACTGGTTCAGTAAGGGGTGTCACACTGGTTCAGTAAAGGGGAGTCACACTGGTTCAGTAAGAGGGTGTCACACTGGTTCAGTAAGGGGTGCCACACTGGCTCAGTAAGCGGGTGTCACACTGGTTCACTAAGGGGTTTCACACTGGTTCACTAAGGGGTGTCAAACTGGATCAGTAAGGGGGAGTCACACAGGTTCAGTAAGGGGTGTCACAATGGTTCAGTAAGGGGGAGTCACACTGGTTCAATAAGGGAGTGTCACACTGGTTCAGTAAGGGGGTTTCACACTGGTTCTGTAAGGGGTTGTCACACTGGTTCCGCAAGGGGGAGTCACACTGGTTCAGTAAGGGGTGTCACACTGGTTCAATAAGGGGGAGTCTCACTGGTTCAATAAGGGGGTGTCACACTGGTTCAGTAAGGGGTGTCACACTGGTTCAATAAGGGGTGTCACACTGGTTCATTAAGGGAGTGTCACACTGGTTCAATGAGGGGTGTCACACTGGTTCATTAAGGAGGAGCCACACTGGTTCAGTAAGGGGTGTCACACTGGTTCAGTAAGGAATGTCACGCTGGTTCAGTAAGGGTTGTCAAGTGGTTCAGTAAGTGGTGTCACACTGGTTCAATAAGGGGGAGTCTCACTGGTTCAGTAAGGGGTGTCACACTGGTTCAGTAAGGGCTGTCACACTGGTTCAGTAAGGGGGAGTCACACTGGTTCAATAAGGGGGAGTCTCACTGGTTCAGTCAGGGCTGTCACACTGGTTCAATAAGGGGGTGTCACACTGGTTCAATAAGGGGGTGTCACACTGGTTCAGTAAGGGGTGTCACACTGGTTCAATAAGGGGGTGTCACACTGGTTTAGTAAGGGGTGTCACACTGGTTCAATAAGGCGTGTCACACTGGTTCAGTAAGGGAGTGTCACACTGGTTCAGTGAGGGTTGTCACACTGGTTCATTAAGGAGGAGCCACATTGGTTCAGTAAGGGGTGTCACAATGGTTCAGTAAGGGGTGTCAACTGTTTCAGTAAGTGGTGTCACACTGGTTCAATAAGGGGGAGTCTCACTGGTTCAGTAAGGGGTGTCACACTGGTTCAATAATGGGGTGTCACACTGGTTCAGTAAGGGGTGTCACACTGGTTCAGTAAGGGGTGTCACACTAGTTCAGTATGAGTGTCACACTGGTTCAGTAAGTGGGTGTCACACTGGTTCAGTTTGGGTGTCACACTGGTTCAATAAGGGGTTGTCTCACTGATTCAATAGCGATGTGACACTTGTTTAGTCTGGGTGTCACACTGGTTCAGTAGGGGGTCGTCTCACTGATTCCATAAGGGGTTTTCTCACTTGTTCAGTAAGTGTGTGTCTCACTGGTTCAATAATGGGGTGTCTGACTGGTTCATTAAGGGTTTTCTCACTGGTTCAATAAGGGGGTGTCACATTAGTTCAATAAGTGGATGTCTCACTGATTCAATAAAGGGGTGTCTCATTGTTTCAATAAGGGGGTGTCTGACTGGTTCAGTAAGGGGTGCCATACTGGTTCAGTAAGGGGTGTCACACTGGTTCAATAACGGGGTGTCTCACTGGTTCAGCAAGGGAGATTCACACTTGTTCAGTAGTGGTGATACGCTGGTTCAGTAGGGGTGGGTGCTCTTCTCCATTGGGTAGAAGCACATTGTTGAAGCAAAGTAGAGAGACATTTACGCTGCATCTGATTGTGTTATGATTAAGAATGCTGACACTGGTTGCCTGAAATGAGAAGATTCCCATTCTCCAGCACCAACATTCCTCATCTTGTTGAGCACAATAAAGCGAAAATAAAAAGGTTTGCTGTAACGATAGCAGTTTTCCTTTGGGTAGCTGACAGAGGTTCCTTTTGAACAGAGGTTCCTGGAAGAGTATCAATATTTTCAGTGGGTCCCCGACACGGAAAATATTGAAAACAACCAGCCTAAACTCTGTGGGTTAGGAAGCTATTCTAGCATAGGTAGGGGCATCACAGCTATTCTCACTTAACGCACATTAACACACCTTTTGCAGGAAGGGTCACTGAAAATTAAGAGTGGATAGTATAGCTGACTTTTTGGTCTTTGCTAACGCATGAACAGTGATCCCAATATTTTCTTGTTTAGTTTGTTTGTTTAGTTACAACTTTAGTTGTGATAAATATGTAAACATATTGGCCCCGATCTTGACTGGGGCAGGTTTTGTGAGCGGAGGGGAGGAGCTTTGGTCGGGCTGTTTTAACATCACAGCGTGCAGCTTTTTCTTCCAGCAGGTTCCCCGCCCGGAAGCCAGCCTGATTGACAGGCTCGGCCCCCTATATGGGGGGAAACACGGAGGAGGCCGCAGCCCAGGAGCAGGTGCAGAGCCTGATGCTGGGTTGGTGGTAGTGTGGGGGGCTGGTCTAGATCTTGGGTGGCGGGGGTGTGTGGTCGGGGATCTCGGGGAGGAGGTCTGATCGCGGTGAGCGATTGCGGGAGGTGGCAGTTAGATGGCGGACAGGGAAGCAGGTAAGCTTGGTGGGCTGGGAGGAAGTTTTCCTGCTCATCCTGGCCCACAAGCATTGCTGTAAAAGCAGTTACCTCTTCCATGAAGCAGTCCTCGCCTCCTTTTAGCTGCTGGGTTTCCCGAGGCCCGGGGTTAAGGTTAAACATGAAATCTGAGGCAAGCAGCCTCATTATAGTTAAATGACCAACCCACCTCCTGAGAGATGGTTGGTTGCTCACCCCCCCATCCCGCTTCTGTTAAAACCAGAAGTGGGCGAGTTGGAGGCAGGTTGGGATCGGGTTTGAGATTTTTAACATTTTCACGTCTCAGCTAACCCAAACCCATCCATTTTGGGGGGTTAAAATTCCCTCTATTGTTTATAAGCACTGAAAAATATGAAGCAGTTCTGCTTTGTTTTGGTCTGGTATCTGTCCCTTTAAATCAGGTGCAATATATGAGATTTTAAATAGCCACCTGCATCCTCAAACATATTTCTTTACATAGTATGCAAAGTTTGTTGTTATAATCTCCCTGGTAACAGCCATGTGAGAGCGTCTAACATAGAATATTCAAATATACATAGATTTAGTGATTGTGATCTTATGTTATTTTTTCCCTTCCATGAAATAAGATGATTGCATTTTTACTATGTCACACACCGTGATTAATGAGCAAATAAGCCAGCAAATTCAGGGGATTAAGAGGTACGGCTTGAGTTGCGAATCACCAGAACTTGCTGGTCGATTTACGCCGCTCCACCATTTGCTTTGCACAAACGGCTTCTCGCCCTTAACCTCCCCATTGACTTCTAGCAAGTTACACTGCAAATTATATTCGAACTGTAGGGTGCAGGAAAGAGTCTAACTAACGGCGCACGCCACACAATGTGCCACTCCAGCAAGATTTGGCCCAATGTTGTTAAATATGCACTTGTTCAATATTTAATTAACTTGCTTAATAGTTTAAAACTAGAATATTGTCTGACATGATGTTGTATTATTCAGCAAAACTGGAGATAGAAATTTATGTCCGCACAAGAATAATTTCAGCAGATTAAAATAACTGACGGATCAGAGTTTTCTATTTGTCACAGACATGTTCCCAAATGTTTGACATAGATGGTAAGAATAGTGAAGACACTCTCAATGGCATAAGGAGATGTGAAACACCTAGGAGAATGATTCTAAGATACAATGGCTGAAAAAAATTACAGTAAAAAGGATAGAAAAACCCCAAAATGTAACAACTGGATTTACAAACCAATGCACAGCTGAAAACACCAGCACGAAATACCTCCACTCCTGCCCAGGCTGAGATTAGCTAATACAGTACAAACTAAGAATGGAAATTGGGACACTTTTGATCTGTAGTAAACCATTACGGGAGCACTAAAACTATTTAAAACTATTTAAAAATTCAGTCAAAGTCAAAAAATATATTGCTTAACAAAAATTATACAGCATTCTAGGAAGTGCAACAACCTAAAGTGAAGCAACATGGGATGACATAAAATGTGGTATTAAAAAGGATCTAATATTTTTAGCTGAACAAAATTAAATTAAAATTTAATATTCCTTCTCATAAACAGTTATTACTTAGTATTAATAAATAATTGCTGAATTTCATTTTAAACATACATAAAACTGCCCTGGTTCTGTTTGTTAGTTATAAATACTAAACAAATTTACACTACTTGCTTTGACATGCATTTTACTTTCATTTTCAAACTTAAAACAGTAGGTCCTGGCAGCTCACCACTTTTATCCAATGAGTGTGGATCAGAATGTTTTTTTCCAATATCAGCAAAGGATCTGACTATAGGAATTCGATTGCTAAGCTTCTTCTGACTCTGATGATGATGTCTTTTTAGGAGGGCTTGATGCACCTTTTGACGGACATCGTCACTTAGTCCTGAGGCCACTTGCTGGTCCAGAATTAGGTCTGTGAAAAGTAAATTGAAATCAATTATTGCTAACTTTTGAGACAAGTTGCTGAGAAATTCTACACAGCTAGTGACCATCCGACATGTCCTTAACCACAGGAGTCACTAGGAGCGTAGTGCACAACCTAACTCAGAAGCATAGAACAGGGTCAGACCAAACAGCGGCTGGGAGCAGAACAGCATCCAGGAAGAGAGAGCAGACACAGGAAAGGCAACACAAGGGGTGGGATCAGCCAAGAGCAGAGGGAGGACAGAAGAGAAATGGAACACAAAGCAAAGAAATACAGGAGAGGCCTGCGAGTGTGAACGGCTGAATGGTTTGGAAAACATTGGGACTAAGCATGTGCACAACTTGGATGTACAAAAAAGCAACAGTCAGGACACAAAGGCATGAAAAACATTTTGGGGGAAAAATTCGGTATCGCCCCATATGGGGCGCCATTATTGGCAGTGCGCAAAGTTTAGCGCCTGGCACTAATTATCGCCTCCGACAGCAAATTTGGCTTTTATCGCCCCTGGAGGTGATTGGAGCGCTAAATCAGGCGCTACACACCTCTCTTAAGGCACTAAGGCCAAGGAGCAAGGCGCTGCCTCAGGGTGCTGGCGCAACGCAGGTGCTGTCAGTTAGCGATTGAACACAGACACACTGACGCCGGTCAGTTCTTAAAGGGGAGGGTCGATCTTGCTCTGCAGCTACACCCTGCTCATTGGAGCCTTGAATCTTGGCCTGGGCAGACCTGTGGCTAAATCTAGCAGCCAAACACTATGGAGAGGGCCAGGAAGCGAGCACAGCGCTTCTGCGAGCGGGCCTTGGAGGCTCTGGTTGGTGCGGTGGAGCGCAGAAGATCCATTCTGTACCCAGAGAGTGGCAGGAGGCCTTTGCCACGCGAGTACAGAAGAGTGTGGAGGGAGGTGGCTCAGAGAGTCTCCTCAAGCAGCATGGTGCCTAGGACCCATATCCAATGTAGGAAAAAGTTCAACGACCTCACTCAGGTCGTCAGGGTGAGTGCCTTTTTTTCAAAACCTCTCCATCCCTCCATCTCAACCTCACTTTATGGCCAGAGGGTCTTAAAAGCCGCAATGCCCAACACTCATCCAACACCTATGGCCCTTTCATCAAACACACACGCACATTCCACACTTTGCATACAGTACGGGCTATTCAACTATGGGAGGCATTTCAGGCAAGACCATGGCTGCATACAGTAAGGGCTATTCAACTATGGGAGGCATTTCAGGCAAGACCATGGCTGCATACAGTAAGGGCTATTCAACCATGGGAGGCATTTCAGGCAAGACCATGGCTGCATATTTACTCAGACGCCGTCCTTTTTCTTGCAGGCCAAACTGTCTCATAATAGGAGACAGTAGCAACGGACCAGTGGAGGGCGGACTCAGCTGCAACCCCTCAGCGATCTTGAGGAGCGCGTCCACAGGATTGTGGCAAGCCGGGTGATTGGTCCCGTGGCCACTGGAGACACCGACCCCGTTCTGGACAGCACTGGTAAGGTCATCACCTTTTTGTCCTCTCTCTTTCCACTTGTTCCTCACAACAGCAGCCTTTGACACTTTCAATCCAAATCACTAAATCGCTGCACTCATGCCTCCCTTGCTACCACCCGGTCCTCACGCTAAAGCCACTCTTGTACCTCCCTGCTTTCAGATGGTGATTCACCAGGTGAGGTGACGGGCCTCAAGCTGCCAGTGGGAGTAAAGCTGAAGGCGAGGAGGAAGAGGAAGCCGGAGCATCAGCCCCACCCTCTACCGAGGCAGCCCATGCCCACGCTGGGAACACGCCTTCCCTGGAGGGGAGCAGGGGGGAATGGTCTGATGAGGGTGAAGCTCCAGGACCCAGCGGGCTGCAGCAACATAGGGAAGCTCGGGGGCCTTCTCCCCGGAGGGAGAGTATGGCTTCGAGTCCTGCTGCACTGGACGCAGAGGGGGAGCGGGTCCTCGCTGAAATGAGCGCCCAGGCAGAGCACAGGCACACTGAGCTCATGGCTGCAGTGGCAAGGGTGCCCAGATCCATTGAATCACTGGCAAGGAGTGTGGAGCACTTCGGTGTAGCACAGGCGGCTGCCACGCAAATGCTTTGTGCTGCAATGCAGTCAGTGGCTGGTCTCATGCAGATGCAGATTGAGGCCATGCGAGCACTGACTGCTGCCACCCTCGCTGGATCGGGCCCATTTCCCCGGGGCTCTCGCCGCGCCGCAGCAGGCCAGCAATTTGTGCTCCATCAGATTGCTCCGGATGCTGAAGCGCTGCCCCGTGGGAGTGCCAGTGTGTCGGTCGAGCAGGGAGTTGCTGTCCTCTGTAGGACAGACTGCTGCCGCCCATGCAGAGTTGGTGCAGTCAGCAGCCGGGACCTCCAGGACCAGAGCTGGTCTAGGCCGTCCTTCAAGTGCATCTGCAGTCTCAGTTTGTGACAATCAGCAGCCTTCCCCCAGCCTTGCTCCAGCCACTGGGGTCCCATTATGGAGGAGCTGCAGGGTGGGAAGGGAGGAATTTCACAAGGGAAGGAGATCACCCTCGAAGGGCAAAAAGTAGGAGGTGTGACAAAATGTTTTTCATTGTTTTATTGAAGGCCGAGGTTCATGGTCAAATTTTTGTTACTGTTTTGGACATTGTCTCCAGGTTGTGAGAGCCAGTTATGTTAATGACTGCTTTTTTTGTGTTTCTTTCTATTAGTTTGTCATGCAGAAATGAGACACACAAAGTTTGTCAAATAAAGAAGTGTCTGTATTCAAAATGTACATGTTTGGTCTTTGCAATCATTGTTGCCTTGACCAGCTTAGGGGTTGCGGGATGGTTTCATTCAGGTTGTTTGAATGGCAGAAGCCATTTCCTCAGAGGAGGCCTAGAAGTGACTTGCTATGAGCCTTTGACGGACGGCCCTTCCACTTTGTACATTGTGTGCCTCCCTCCCGCCTTGGTGCTGCTGATGATCATCCTCCTCATCTTCCTCCTCCTCTTCCTCCTCCTCCTCTGCTGGTGCTCCAATGCCTGGTGGCATTGGCTGGGTCCTGAGGATTGCAAGGTTATGCAGCATGCAGCACACAACAACAAAGTGGGAGACTCACTCAGGCGAGTACTGAAGGGCTCCTCCAGAATGGTCCAGTCAGCGGAACCGTTGCTTGAGCACGCCGATTGTGTGCTCAGCGATGTTCCTGGTAGCTTGATGGCTCTTGTTGTATCGTAGCTCAGCAGGGATGCTGGGCGTACGGAGCGGTGTCATCAGCTAGGTGTACAGAGGATATCCCTTGTCCTCGAGAAGCCAACCTCCTGGGTGATGCGGTGCCTCGAAAAGGTCTGCCACAGAAGTCTGGCGCAGGATGAAGGCATCGTGGCTGCTGCCAGGAAAGTGGGTATTGACAGCAAGTATCAGCTGTCTGTAGTCACAGACCAACTGGACGTTTAAGGAATAGAAGCCCTTTCGGTTGCGGAAATCCTCGGCATTCTCTTGCGGCGCACGCAAAGCCACATGCATGCAGTCAATGGCGCCCTGCACCATGGGGAAGCCCGCTATCATCGCAAAGCCTGTTGCGCGTTCTTGCTGCTTGTCCGGGGTCATGGGGAAAGAGATGTACTCTCGTCTCATTTTAAAGAGGGCATTTGTTACCTGACAGATGCAGCAATGCACCACAAACTGGGAGATATTGGCGATGTCCCCAGTAGCTGATTGAAATGAGCCGGTGGCATAAAAGTTAAAAGCCACTGTTATCTTCACTGCCACTGACAGAGACGTCCTGCTCATCAGTTGAGGCTGCAGATCTGGCTGAAGCAGGTGGCAGAGCTCAGTGACCACCTCCTTGCTGAAGCGCAGCCTTCGCAAACACTGCTCCTCAGACATATTAATGTAGGAGAACTGTTGGCGAAAAACCCTGGGAGGGTAAGGTCTCCTGTACCGACACCTGTTGGCCCTCCTCCATCTGGCCATGATTGCCACTCTCTCGCTGCGTCTCTGTGCCCTCCGAATGTGATGGAGAAGGATGACGTTCCCATCCATTGCAGCCCCCATAGTATCTAGGCAATCAAAGTTATGAAGGTCAAAAAGCAAAGTACCTGCAAAGTTATGGTCAGAAGCCAAAACTACCTCAGAGAGCGTTGACTCAATGCAGAAGTCTCTCTTTCTCTCTTTGTCTCTCTCAAAATCTCTCTCTCTCTCTCAGAACGAGTGATGCAAAAATGGCTACCACACAAAAGCCAGGAAGAGGCCCCCTTTAAATAGCGCCCCCCCCCAGCCCCACAGCGACTGGGAAGCGTTCCAGTCAACCTGTCATTGGTTGCACCAGGCAGAAAGGAGGGGGGTGCCACTCAATTTCCGGTCCGGGGCGTCACAAGGGCGTTGCACTCTCGAATGATGTCAAGATCTGCATGTGCAGGAGATCGGGCGGTATTGTTTAGCGCTGCCGCAAAATGTCCAGTCAATTTCGCGAGAGGCGCAGATATCGCTGCGCTCGGGCGCTAGTTGCTTTGCGCCCCACTTAGCGCCCTTTTAAGGCACTAACGGGAGGTGCTACCAACTGAATTTTTCCCCCTTTGACCCAAGGGTCAGTAGAATGATCAAAGAAAGAGAAAGAACTTGCATTTATATAACGCCTATCACAACCTCAGGACATCCCAAGGCACTTTATAGTAAATAAAGTACTTTTGAACTGTAGTGACTGTGGTAATGTAGGAAACGCAGCAGCCAATTTGCGCATAGCAGCCTCCCACGAACAGCAATGAGATAATGACCAGATAATCTGTTTTTTAGTGATGTTGGTTAAAGGATAAATATTGGCCAGGACACAGGGGAGAACTTCCTTGCTCTTCTTTGAATAATGCCATGGGATCTTTTCCATCTACCTGAGAAGGCAGACAGGGCCGTGGTTTAACTTCTCATCTGAAAGGATGTGATTGGTTCCTATTTTTATGAATGTGAAATTTTGAGACAAAGTGATTTGCACTGTATGTTCTTGTGAATGTAAAGGCCCAATTTTAACACTGCCCCACCCTAGAGCAGGCTAGTAGATAAAATGGCAGTGGATTGCTTCCTGCAGCATTCTCCATGGCAAGGAAGTTGCCCGTCTCATCAATATTTAAATATCGGCATTTAATGCAACTCCCCCCCACTCCACACACGCTGCACTCCTGAGTTAAAGTTGGGGCTTAAGTGTTTGATTGGTTGCTTTTTAGTGGAATATGAAATCTACATGTTAAGGAGGCAAATGCATTCTGAGATGTATTGTGGATGCCTTTTTCTTCCTTGAGCACTCCAGAGTTGCAGCACAAAAGAATGGCAAAAATAGACTGAATGATCGAATATTATTTAGCAGCACAAAGTGGGATTTCATTCTACTTAATAAGATGAACCATCTGGTACCTCAAGGCACGATGAGGTATAATGCATAGATGTCCATAAATTTGGAGTTTCACTATGTGCTGCTTACTTTTTAAAGGATGTTTCATATTTGGGTACTTTATTGGTCACAGTATCAGTTTTCCCCTTCCTCTGCTGAAGGCGTTGATTCACACTAGGACACAGTTCCACATATACCTGCAGACCTGTGGCACTTCACCCAGGTAGTGTCACTCCAGACAGTTAATCAGGCTATTTGGCTGTGGGATCGTCACAGTCAAGCCAAAACTGCCCTCACTCAAAATCTACAAATATGGGCCTAAGAATTCCAGTGCGCCGCAAAGCTGCCAGTGCCACCGCGGGCTGCAGTTAACGGCCGCCCAAATTAATTGCACAGGTAGCACTGGTATTTTGGTGCTGCCTGCTGTTTAATATTAGAGCAGTGCTAAACTTACCATGTAAGGCTGGTTTTCAGGCAGTATTCTCAGCAGGAGGCCCAATGTAGCGTGGCTATACCATCCCTGGAGCAAAAGCTAGCCTGTCATTTTAGAAAGCAGTGTTGGTCCTTTAAAGGGAAACTGCCCTCTAAAATGACAAAAATTAAAATTATTTAAAAATAGGCAATTCAACTGCCTTCTGAAAAAAAAGTAAACATGAAAAAGAATTCCCAAATGGCAGTCTTCAGCTCTTAAAACATGAATTGCCTTCAGCACCTAAAAAAATAGGAAAAGTGCTTCAGCACTAACTCAATTGGCTCAACAAGCCAGGGAAAGGCACCCAGGGTCTCGCATGTAGCACTCCAGCTTTGTGCACGGGGTCAACACTGGAAGAGAGCTCCTCTAACCACAGGGGCCAGGAGGCCCTCCAGAAAGAACGATGTGGGACCAAATCACCGAGACCCTCACTGCCAGCAGTGTCACCCCCACGATCTGGCTCCAGTGCCCAAAGAAGTTTCAGACCACTGTTCAAGGTCAGTGAATGCATCTTCAAAAGCTGTCTTCTGCCAACTGCACCACTAATCTCACACACTGCTCATTGCACGACCCCTCCCATCACTCACCTGCCTACAATCTCTATCAAACACAAGGCACACCTCCCATTCCTAGCTTCACTTCACCCCCTTGGAGGAGATAGTGCTGGCCATTCTTGGCAGGTGCATGGCTGAGCCCTTGGCCAGCGGCAGGGCTGAAAGGATACAAGATGCTGGTATCCTCATACATTATCCTCCTTCTCACATGCACCTCTTGCTTTCCCGCCCTCCCCTCATCACAACTCCACCCTGGTGCCTTCCTCATTTCAGACACCCAAGAAATGCAGCCTGCCCAGACAGTGGTTGGCCAAGAAGAGGGAGAGGAGAGTGAAGAAGAAGAAGAAAAAACACCATCACTCGATTTCACACTCCCAGCCACCAGCTCCTCAAGGTCTTTCTGCAAGGCCATTTGCAGTGTCCCTCACTGAAAGTCAGCAGCTTTACATGCTGCAGCCACTGGGGTAGCACTGCGTGACATCAGTAGGGTATGCAAAGGCACACACAAGACAGTCGCTAAGGGAGTGCATAAGGGTGATGAGTTGATTTCTTGATGTAATATTGAATGGATAGATGTATAAAGTTGGATTGGAAAGTTTGCTTTGTGGTGGCTTTTATTTCAGCATTATGGCCAAGAGGACGCGATGATGGTCAGTGACAGAGGGAAGGTAAGGTATAGGAGAAATGTCAAAAAGGGAATTGGCATTGTGGTCACTGACACCACAGGTGGATGATTCCATCCTGGATATCCCAGCCAGAAAGGGGCCTCCTTCCGCTTTCTCCTTTTCTACGTCTTCCTTTTCTGCATCTTTCTCTTCTGCGTCTTCCTCTTCCCTCTGCGAGCGGATGCTAGAAATCTGAAATAAAAGCATAAAATGCTGGACATACTCTGGTAATCAGGCAGCATCTCGACCTGAGATATGAACACGGATGCTGCCTGACCTGCTGAGTATTTCCAGCATTTTCTGTATTCTCAGAGGCCTTCCTTTACCATCTGAGGCCTTGCAAGCATCCAGCAGCACTCCCTGCATGCTTTGGAAACTTTTAGCATCTATTGCACCAAGCCACGACTTCCATAAAATATTTTTTAAAACAGTCGAAAAGCTTAAATACAAACTTACCTGAAAGATGTGTGTGTCACTTTAAGTAGCACTGACAGCATCTCTGTAGCTCTGCTGCATGCTCACTTTTCTGAGTGAGCTTAGGACCCAGCGTTAAAGTCAGCGCAAAGGTCCAAGTTTGCAGAGCATCACGCCAAGTTGGCATTACATGATGGCTGACATCACGCTCTGCTGTTTTGCATTTCTAGGGCCAGCGCTGCTATGGCCCTCACCAAAATGGCAACCGCCGAGTCCCACGCCAAAAAGTGAGGCCACCATTTTTTACGAGCCTTACTGGTAAATACCTGAATTTCTAGGCCATGGACATTCTAACATGATAACTGTTTGATCAAAGTCTGCTGATGGTATGGGAGTGCAGCACACAAAACCAATAGCTAAAAACAATAGCTTTGGACAAAGTAGCATTTCCCGTAGCCCTATGTTTGATGTCATTCGTAAGTTAAATTCATTGTTGTCATTCATAAATAGTTTTGACCTGGTTGCACCAAAAGCCTGCTTTTCATGGTCCCACCCCTTAACCCCACAAAAGGTTGCTTTTTAGTTATAATGTATTATATCAATAACTGGCTATTTTGTTCCATTTATTTTTGAGTAATAGTTGCCCTATGATTGTAGTGTATGTACCTTTAAGAGGAACTATGTTTTTGAAGCCCCTGTATACTGTAGTACCAGTAGTGACCACTCGGGTATATAAGCCTGTGTAGCGTCTTGTGTAGTTTAGTTCACCTCCAGACTTTGTTCAGTAAACACTTGTTAAATCAACTCCTGCATTCCGTGTCTCCATTAACACACGGATCTAACAGTGGCGACAAGTTAGAAACGAACTTACCTGCAATTCGGCAGCACCTCAAGGGGATCGATTCCTCAGACGAAGGTCGAAGCCAGAAGCAAGAAGGAAAACAAAACCTGTGGTTTCACCAGCTAAACGGGCTGGTGGCAGGTAGTGCACTGATCCTTCCTGGGCTGCGGTGGGCTAGAGCTCGATCGGGTGGCTCTGCAATGGGGCCGGGCAGCGAGTCAGGAAGCAGAAGCAAAGAGAGACAGAGGGTGGAGCACTCAGGGGGCGGCCGGTGCTGCAAAGCAGGTCGGCGTTCGGACCGAGCAGAGGGAGGGGAAAGTCCCAGAGGGTCCGCTCCACGACGGGAACGGTTCTCCAAGTAACGGAGAAACTATTTAAGAGATAAATATTTTTTTTAAATTTTTTTTTAATAGAAATACCGCGAAAAGCTGCAGGTCGCAACGGGAACTGCGGAGAACAGCGTTGGCAGCAGCGGCAGCGGCGGGAAAGCGTGGGAGGCGCCATCTTGACTCGGCGGGCAAGAAGGAAAAGCGCGGGAGGCGCCATTTTGATCCATCGGGGACGGAGGAAGAGCACGGGAAGCGCCATTTTGGATTTTCAAGATGCCGAAGACTGGCAATATTACTGCTTTCGATAGTGATATAGAAGATTGGACCACATATGTGGAAAGAGTGGAGGTATATTGCAAGGTGAATGAAGTAGCGGATGATAAAAAGGCATCGGTACTTCTAAATCTGATGGGCGCAAGGACATACGGGCTGTTACGAAACTTGATCACTCCAGCCAAACCGATGGACAAGAATTTTAAGGAGATTGTTGATACCTTACAGGAGCACTTAAACCCAACACCGCTGCTGATAGCGGAACGATTCAAATTCTTCAGGAGGAATCAGCACAAGAATGAAAGTAACGCTGATTACCTCACCGAATTACGAAAGCTGTCAAAGCACTGCCAATTTGGGGTAGGACTGGCAGATTCTCTACGAGACAAATTCGTCTGCGGTCTCCTAGCGAAGGAACACAGAAAAGACTACTTTCTGAGAAAGATTTGACACTGGACAAGGCTTTCAGTGTGGCTGTATCATACGAAGCAGCAGCAAGAGAAGCTGCAGAGATACAGCAAAAGCCACAGGATTCCGGCACCCATGAAATGACACGGGGTTTCGAGAGATGTTATCGCTGCGGCAGATCCACCCATGACCAGAAGGACTGCTGGTTCAAGGACAAAGCATGCAGGCAATGCGGAAAGATGGGACACATTGCACGTGTATGCAGATCTGGAAAAAAATCCGCTGACAGTAAAAAGGTCAATAAGGAAAACTACAGAAAGGTACAAATGATGACGGACAGTAGCTCCGAAGACCAGAAGAGCGATAGCAACTCTGGAAACAAGAGACTAAGCTGTCTCAAATTACATAATGTAATTGCCAAAGAAGATTACCAGACCATTTGGGTTACCCTCACGATAGCGGGGTCCCCAGTCAAAATGGAGCTAGATACAGGATCAGCTCTGACCGTCATGAGTCGACGGGATTACGAGCGGCTATTTCCGCATATACCTTTGAAAGACACATCCATTATCTTGAAGACATAGACGGGGCAGAAAGTATACCCCAGAGGGAAAAGAAGGGTGCCTGTTGTATACAACGGCAAGGAAATACAGAAGTTGTATTTATACGTTATGCAAGATGGTGGTCCACCGTTGTTGGGACGTGAATGGATCAGAAAGATACGTTTAGACTGGCACTCCATTCAGGCACTGATGGTGACCAGTAAGGAAAAAAATGATGATGTCATACCTGGACGATTAAAAGAAATCTTGGCTAACGCCAAAGAAGTGTTTCAACAGGAACTAGGAACCCTGAAAGGCGCCACCGCCTCAATAAAAGTGGAAGATGCGGCAATTCCCAAGTTTTTTAAGGCAAGGCCGGTGCCATACGCAATTCGTCCAGCCGTCGAGGCAGAGCTGGAGAATTTGGAAAAAGCAGGCGTGTTATCCAAGGTAGACTGGAGCGAGTGGGCAACACCCATCGTCCCGGTCATGAAGAAAACGTTGAATAATGATAAATCTGAAGAACAGAGAAAAATTCGCATCTGTGGGGACTTCAAGGTGACTGTAAACCCGGTTCTTCACACGGTACAGTATCCTCTTCCGAGGATAGAAGATATTTTCGCCTCACTATCCGGAGGGAAACGTTTCACCAAAATTGACTTAGCACAGGCATATCTACAGATGGAGGTTGAGGAGGCCTCTAAAAGGTATCTCACGATAAACACACACAAAGGCCTGTACCAGTACAATCGACTGGTTTTCGGAGTGGCATCAGCTCCGGCTATCTGGCAAAGAGCTATGGAGCAAGTCCTGTAAGGGATTCCGGGGACTCAATGCTACCTAGACGACATCCTTGTAACAGGAGAAAACGACAACGAGCACCTTGCCAACTTGGAGCAGGTGCTCATGAGGCTGAGAGAACGGGGCCTACGAGCAAATCGCCCCAAGTGCGAATTTTTCCAGAAAGAAATATCATATTGTGGCCATGTCATTAACGAAGAAGGGTTGCATAAGTCACCTGAAAAAATTGAAGCGGTCGTAAAAGTCCCAGCGCCTGAAAATGTCTCACAATTAAGGTCATTCCTGGGATTAATAAATTACTATCATAAATTTTTACCGAACTTGTCAACGGTTCTGCACCCTCTTAACACACTGCTACAAACAGGAGTAGTTTGGAAATGGAGCGAAGACTGTAAACGTGCCTTCCATAAATGCAAAGGCTTGATCACGCCCAGGGAAGTGTTGGCTCATTACAACCCATCACTGCCAATCAGACTGGCGTGCGATGCATCCCCTTACGGCGTGGGAGCGGTATTATCGCATAGATTCCCTGATGGCTCGGAGCGGCCGATAGCTTTTGCGTCACGCTCATTGAACTCAGCTGAGCGCAACTATGCCCAGATCGACAGGGAGGCACTCAGCCTGGTGTGGGGGGTGAAGAAATTCAACCATTACCTACACGGACAAAAATTTACCTTGTTGACTGACCATCAACCCCTCGTCTCCATATTCAACCCTAAAAAGGGCGTTCCCATTATGACAGCGCAAAGGCTACAGAGGTGGTCCCTTTTCCTAGGGGCACACCAATATGACATCGAATACAAAGGAACAAAACAGCATGGGAATGCTGACGGGCTATCGCGCCTACTGTTGCCAATGGTAGAAGAGGCGCCTACAGTGGACCCAGTGGAGATGTTCCACTCGACCATAGTGGAATGTCTACCGGTGACAAATTCTACCATTGAAAAGGAAACGAGAAATGACCCGACTCTCTCACGAGTCTACGATTTAACGGTGAAGGGATGGCCAGCACATGGCGAACCACTGTTGCCAGCATTCTCGCAAAGAAGAGAACAGCTGTCAGTGTGCCGAGGAACCTTGATGTGTGGATCCAGAGTGGTGATTCCACCCAAACTCAAGGATAAAGTGCTAAAGGAGCTTCACGAGGGGCATCTGGGTGGAGTGAAAATGAAGAACTTAGCCAGAGCGTTTGTGTGGTGGCCAGGTATCGATGGAGACATCGAAGAAATGACCAAGAGCTGTCTAGGATGCCAGAAGGTCCAAAACGCCCCACCACAAGCCCCTCTACATCCATGGGAGTGGCCCTCATCTCCATGGCAAAGGGTACATATCGACTTTGCTGGTCCATTTATGGACTCAATGTTCTTAATCGCGGTGGATGCACACTCCAAGTGGCCGGAGGTAATAAAGATGTCCTCCACCACCACGGAAAAAACCATCACAGTATTAAGGACCATATTCGCCAGGAATGGGCTGCCTGAACAGATCTGTTCTGATAATGGACTGCAATTTGTATCCGAAGAATTCAGGAAGTTCTTAAAAAACAATGGGGTTAAGCACTACACGTCCACCCCATACCATCCCGCCACCAATGGATTAGCTGAAAGGTTTGTCCAGACCTTCAAGAAGGCCATAAAGGCCATGGGTAATGAAGACATAAATCTACAACATAAGGTAGATAACTTCTTGTTTGTGTACAGGAATGCAACACATGTGGTTACAAACCAAACCCCCGCCATGATGTTTTTCAATAGAAGACTAAGATGCCGGCTGGATTTGGTCAAGCCAAACATCAGAAGGGACGTAGAGAACCGGCAATTTCAAAGCATGAATGAAAGGCCAACTAGAACCTTCCAGATAGGTCAACGAGTTTTGGCCGGGACTACCGTACCGAGGAATGGCAGCCTGGAACTATTTGCACACGACTAGGACCGCTGATGTATACCGTGGACATTGGAGAAAGCATAATAAGGCGCCATGCTGACCAGATCATAGAGTCATCCGAAAAAGGACAACCTACACCACAACTCTATACGCCTAGTGATGAAGCAGAGATACCCATAGTATCTGCCTCCGATCCGGTGATACTGGAACCAGATGAACCCGACACTGGCATTGAAGCCGAATCGACCTTGCCAAAAGAACCTACTACACCACCGAAACCTACTACACCACCGAGGCGTTATCTGGACCGAGTCAGGAAGCCTCCAGAGAGACTGAATTTGTAATTGATTAGCTTCAGCAAATGTGTAGATTATTGTTCTTGTAAAAATGTTATTTAATGATTACTTAAAATGTTATGTACTATTTATCTAAAAGGGGAGGAATTGTAGTGTATGTACCTTTAAGAGGAACTATGTTTTTGAAGCCCCTGTATACTGTAGTACCAGTAGTGACCACTCGGGTATATAAGCCTGTGTAGCGTCTTGTGTAGTTTAGTTCACCTCCAGACTTTGTTCAGTAAACACTTGTTAAATCAACTCCTACATTCCGTGTCTCCATTAACACACGGATCTAACAATGATCTACTGTACATTTGTAACATACCTGAAATTTCCTCAATGGTGCTGGCTCTCATGTCCAACAGGACTGTACCATTGATGATACAACTCCTCAACTCAAATAGACTGTGAAGTGACAATGTAGCAACATATGGTTTACTCCATCGATCTCCTCCATCTTCGACATCCTCCTCAAATTTTAGCCACCTGAATTCACAGACATACAGCTAAGTACATTAATGTGCTTAAATTACCTTCATATATCAGTGCAGTAGTTCCATTTAATAAAGTGATATATGAAGTGTAGGTGAAAAGAGGGACCTTAGAGTGCAGGTCCACAGATCCCTGAAGGTAGCAGAACTGGTAGATAAGGTGGGTAAGAAGGCATTCGGGATACTTTCCTTTATTAGCCAAGGCATACAATATAAGTGCAGGGAGGTTATGCTTGAACTGTATAAAACACTAGTTAGGCCACAGCTAGAATACTGTGTACAGTTCTGGTCACCACATTACAGGAAAGATGTGATTGCACTAGAGAGGGTACAGGGGAGAGTTATGAGGACATTAACATGCAATATGCCAGGACTGGAGAATTTTTGCTATGAGGCAAGTTTGGATAGGCAGGGATTGTTTTCTTTGGAACAGAGGAGACTGAGGGGAGACCTAATTGAGGTGTCTAAAATTATGAGGGGCCTAGATATAGTGGATAGGAAGGACCTAGCAGAGAGGTCAGTAACCAGGGGGTATAGATTTAAAGTAATTGATAGAAAGATTAGAGGGGAGTTGGAAAGAACTTTTTTCACCCAGAGGGTGGTGGGGGTCTGAAACTCACTGCCTGAAAGGGTGGTAGAGGCAGAAATGCTCATCACATTTAAAAAGTACTATGATATGCACTTGAAGTGTCATAACCTACAGGGCTATGGACCAAGAGCTGGAAAGTGGGATTAGGCTGGATAGCTCTTTTTCAGCCGGCACAGACACGATGGGTCGAATGGCCTCCTTCTGTACCGTAAATTTCTATTATTCTTTAATTCTACAATTTGCCATTTTGAGTGCTGCATCTGTCGGCCCATAAGGATGTTTAATTTTTAGAGAATTGCATGCAGTCAGTACATGGAGATGTTATTTTCCAGAAACAAAAGAAGCATATCTTTATCACACAATAACATACTGCTAAACTATTAAGAGATGCACAGATAACCAATGTGTTTCTCACTGTTCAAGCAATTTGCTAGCATTTTAGTTGCTTAGTTATCAAAGTTCAAATAATGCATCTGAGCTATTTAAACAATATTCTCTAAAATTTGCATTTTTTATCAGAGATCAAATGTATTGAAAGTAATTCAGAGTGCACTCTTATAACTTCTACATAAATATTTGGCAGTTTGTGCTAATGAAATATGATTACTTCCGGAACTTCAAAATCTGGATCAGATCACACTGGCATGTACAGAAATTAATTACTGCTAATATTAAATATTATTCCTGTATGAACAAGTTTTACATGGTTTTCAACCCTCTCTTTCTCCACAAGGTAATGTCTCCTTCCCTGCGTACCACTCTACAGGTGTCCAGCCCTCTCCCCCCATGCATATTCTTCATGTGTGACCCTGAACAGTGAGTGACAGTAGGATAATTAAGTAGGTGGGCATCAGAGCCCGAACCTGTCCTCAAGCAATGTTCACACACATTTCCAACAGGGTTCAGTGAATAGGAATCAGGAGTGGAAACCTTGCCTGATTTTCCTTAACCCAGGAGCACTGAGGGCATTGTGAGACCCATACCGCAGCTCCCCACCCCACACTCCCTCCACCCCTACTGAAATCAGCTAATTCAACCAGGATTTAACATGGGATTTTTCCTGTCTATATGGATCAGCTTCTCTGTGCCTTAATCAGTTAAACCATCAAAAGAGCGCATAGCAGCAGATTTAAACATCAGAGAAATTGAACATCACCAGGTTCATTTGTTGAAGCAATATTCAGAAACAAAAATCACCTAGCAGTCTCTTTCCATTCTGTATCTTCATCATTATGCATGCAGATTTCATCAAGCTCAGTGAAGAGGTCATGAGGGATATGTTCTTCATCATCGTCCTCTGTTCCAAGAATAAACTGCACACGCTGGGATGGAGTATCTGAAAGACATTAGAAAATGGAGCTAAGAAACAAATTTTACAAGTGATTTTTTTTGACAAACGGTGCCTTTCTGATGAACAATTACAACACAGATTATTAATCTATATCTATCTTTCAGATGTTGGCTGACCTCCTGCACATTTCTGGATTTTTCTATTTTTATTGTTTTTAATAAAATTCATTGAGGTCAATGATCTCCTCCACTAGGATGTCTAGGGAGGCTTCAGAAAACCTGCGACTCATTCTCCTACTTGATATTTCTTGCAGCTGTGTAACAAGTAAATCAGGCAGAAGGAAATGCAACCTCGCTTTCAGAGATTCATTCCCACTTAAATAGACCTCAGGAGGCCCACCAGAAATTGTGTGGAAAAGTGGCTAGGCTGTTCGTTTCCCGATGTAATCGGGTGGACAGTCCATCAATCATATTAAAACAAGGCCTGGAAGTTAAATCTCCTGGGTCTCACCTTGGCAACGCCTTGACGGCTTCCCACTCACCCCATCCCCTGCCCGCCTAATTTCCACCTGATTTCTGCTGCTGCGCACCCCCCCCCCCCCCGCCCTCTCACCAACCCCCCCACCCCCACACACTCCACAGCTAAAATCATGGTTAATATTTTCACTGCAGGAGCTTTATCTCACTACCAACAATATCCTGCTCTGCAGGTCCTAACATTCCACCCATCAGAGTCCTCGGGCTGAGGCTGAGAGTGGAGACTACAGGACAAGGGTCGTGACACAAGAAACTGAGGCCAGGAGAATGAGACTGGGGAACAGGGCCTTTGGATAGTTGTGGGGATGTTGAGCAAGACAGCAGTCAACACATGCTGAATCTCATATCTGATTGGCTCTTGCTAGCCACATATTAACAATCATGTGATTAATACAGAGCAATTCAACCTCTGGTAATGAATAGATGGACAAACTGACAGAAGAGAGATACCATTAAAAAAAATTATATGATTAAAGGGAAAGTCAAATTGTCAATTTGATCTCAAATGTCATAATAATTATTATAAAGAGATAGATGCTATCTTACTGTTGTTTCAGAGTTCTCTTCTTTCACCATGTTTTATGCTTTAACATTGTGTTTGTGGCTGCCTGGGAAGAGATATCTTCTGTTGGATCTCCCCCATCATGATCAGAACTGAAATTTATTCAAGAGACTGTGTGCAAAACCTTGTACATGATCTCACTGCAAAGGGGTTCTACACAAGTAGTCTGTTCACAAGCAGCAGTTCTAATGTTTATAAGATGAAAGAAAGGAATGGCCAACAAGTATACATATATCTCTTTATAACATTTGGGATTATATGAAAATATAAACAGTTCCTCTTTAAAAACTGCCCACTGTCAAAGTTCATCTGTGTGTGTTTTTTTTTTAATGTGGTAATTTTACAAACTCTACAAAAGGCTTTGGTAGATGTGCCATTTTAAATTCAAGCTGGGAAATGTTTAGTGTGATGTTGGATGACCGCTGAAAGCACTCCAGTTGTAAAATCATGTATGGAACCCAGCTTCAGAATTTGAATTGATGCAGGCACGTTGCATAAAGCTGCACTGTTCATATGGCTAGCAAAATGGTTGTAAAATCCAGGAGACAAGTAAAATATACAGAAATGATGATCTGAGAGCAGTCCTAAAGAATAAATTGCTGACAGAGAAAAATTCTCATCCTGAATAAGCACATCTTGTATTAGTCCGTCAATCACACAGCAACATCGCGAGTGGCCATGGAGGTCCAAAATCTGGATTGTTCTACTCTACTCACTGCAGCTGCAGCAGGAAAGAATACAAGGACTTAAATGAGGAAAATTGCAAAGAGGGGTATTTTTCTGTGTGATCATAATAATAAAAATGTATTTATGTCAGTAATGATCCAAATATCAGAAGTACCTGCCCACCCAACCATTGCATTTTTCTCCATGTTGTTAAGATTTAAACAACACAAGATAGATGGCTCAATGATGCTTGCAGTTTCCCATAACATAAATTGTTAATCTTGGCCAAAATGCCCAGGGAAATTATCGAGTTGAGGCACTTCTCCACAGGGACTGAAGAACATTAGAGGGACAGCCACTGAGGCAATTACAATAGGTTTGGCAGAGTCCTGATCACAGGCTACTTATCTGCTCTCTTATCTCCGGAAGTATGAGTAGCTTGGGAAGATATTTTGAAAAGGGAAGAGGAGACAATACAAAAATTGTCAAAAAATCAAAATGAGAATTTTATGGCAGTTCTCTTTTGCTTATTTAACTAATTTAAAGGATCAAAAATAAGTAGAGCAAATAATCTGCTTTATTCTTCAACAAAAAAATGTCTCAAACATCCAAGAGCAAAATTGTACTGTTACACACATTGAAGCACTTAACAACCACTAAATTGCCTCTATAATCCCATTTTGAGAGGCCTTTCCAATTTTAACACGTTTCACACGTGATTCATGTCTCCTCCGAAACACGATGGTGAAACCTGGTGGGAGCACAATTGGATTGCTGAATATCAGCTGCAGCTCCACCATTAAATAGGAGATTTGATCAGTCTTCATTTGAAGGTGGCAAGACTTTGTTGTCTCAAGTCTGGGGGATATTTTAGCAGGCATAACCATAGCTGTGGAAGTTTGGAGCCTGACACCCATCTCCAGTGTGACCTCCTGGGAAACCCCTCTCGCCACCTTGACTGAGCGCTTCCTCAACTGAGGCATCTACCAGAAGCATGGGAACCATTTATTTCCTTTCCTCCTGGACATCAGATTCGGACAAAGACCAGCCGCGGCAGCAGCAGAACCATGAACAATAGCAGCACCAACAGCAGCAGCAACAACAGGAGCGGCAACAACAGGAGCGCCAAGCTGCTGCTCACCCACCTGAAGCTGCACAGACCAGAAGGCGGCAGCCCATGGAAGCCCGTCGGCGCAGGAGATACCCCCCAAACAGGGTCTACAGACACAGGGTCAGCTACCTCAGCATGACTGAGCAGCAGTGCCAAAGGTGGCTCCGACTTTCGCGAGAGGTAATGGGTGACATCTGCGCAATGCTACAGCAAGACCTGGAGCCCAGAAGAGCAGGTGGACAACCCTTACCAGTGGCCGTCAAAGTCACCACCGCACTCAACTTTTTTGCATCAGGCTCATTCCAGGGATCAGCAACAGGCATCAGGGGCATCTCCCAGGCGGCCGCACACACTTGCACCATGCAGGTAACCGATGCCCTCTTTGCCATCGCGCACAATCACATCCATTTCTCCAAGGATCAAGCAAGTGTCACGGCACGTGCGGTTGGATTAGCTCATCTGGCAGGCTTTCCAAGGGTGCAGGGCGTCGTTCACTGCACACATGTGGCCCTTACGGCACCCCATCGTAATCCAGGTATTTTTGTCAACCGCAAGGGCTTCCACTCCCTCAACGTGCAGCTGGTGTGTGACCACAAGAAGGAAATTTTGCATTTTTGTGCTATATACCCTGGCAGTTTCCATGACTCCTTCATACTGCGCCAGTCTAGTGTGCCTCCGCTCTTCAGTCCGCCAGACCAACTTAACGGATGGCTACTTGGAGACAAGGGCTATCCCCTGAAGGCATGGCTAATGACGCCATTGAGGAGCCCATCCAACGAAGCTGAGCAGAGCTACAACTCGAGCCACATTTCCACCAGATCCATAATCGAGCAAACCATTGGCATGCTGAAGATGTGCTTCAGATGCCTAGATAGATCAGGTGGAACCCTGCTGTACTCAGCAGCCAGGGTCTCCAGAATCGTCGTGGCTTGCTGTGCACTTCACAACATGGCACAGCGTCGTGGCTTGCAGATTCCTGAGGACCAAGTGGCTCCTCACATATCCTCCTCAGATGAGGAGGAGGAGGAGGAGGAGAGTGAAAACGAACATCGTGCAGAGGCCCATCAACCAGCGGCAGCAGTACGCGACAACATTGCTGCCCAGGATGCAAGGAACGCACTCATCTTGGCCAGACTTGCTTAGCCTAGCCAATCAAGCACTTTTGCTTCGCAGCTTCTTACCAGAGCATCGACAATGGCCAAGAACCAGAGGATTCCTAGCACTCTGACCACCATACTGACAATTGCAAGTAATCCTAAGCCGTCAATGTGGAAGTCCCATTTGCAAAATGACACATGCCACAACTGCAACAGTGCCATCAGAATTTTTATTTGCAATAACCAACTGATGGCATTTTAAAAATAAATACAACATTTCACCCAAGTGACTACCCTTGTGACTATTTGTGCAGTATCTTTCTCTTACGCGTGCTCCTACGTGGTGCTTCCCCTGTGGCTTCAGCAGATATGGAGGCCCTTTGCTCACTTTCTTGCTGCTCCTGTCTCGACACCTTTGGCGGGCATCCTCTGGGGTTGCGAACCCATGAGGGCTCAGCAACAGTCTGCTGCTCCTGCGGCTTTGCAGGGGTTGAGACGCCGATCTCAGTTGGGTGGGGACTCTGGTGGGGCTCTGACTGAGGACTTGGCAGTGGCATGGAAGTGTGAGCGCTTGGAGAGGAGCCCCCACTTCCTTGTTCTCTGCCACCAACATCCCTCTCATGGGTCAGGTCCACCTCAGCACTTGCAAGTGGCTTGAGATCACATTGCTGCGCATCAGGGGGGCCATGGGGACCCGTATCTGCACTGGCAGTCCTACTCAGAAGGACTTCCATGACGGTCTGGTTTCTCTGTTCAATAGACCATCGCTCCTCCAGAGATGTCAGTCTATTCTGAACACTCACCCTGTTTTTTACACTCTGGCGACTTAGCTCCTCCATGGCCGTAGCCATCCTCTCGTCTACTGTAGCCATCCTTTCCACGGAGGTTGCCATCCTTTCACTGGTGCTGCATTCATGCGCCAATGACTCCACAAAGGCTCTGCTCATGTTCGTGATGGACTCCTCCATTCGCTCCACACTCGCAGTGACCCTGGAGACAAAACCTGCCAGAGACTCCTGCACCTGTTCCTGGAGTTCCAGCACCGCTGTTCTTCTGGATGGACCCAGAGGCAGAGGGGCGACATGCAGCTGAGCCGAGCTGGGAGAGTCCTGCGCCCTCCGACCAGGACTCTCCACTGCTGTCCCTGTCTCCACAATCTGCTGATGCTCACTTGTGAGCTGTGATACACCAGGTGACAACACTACTCTATCTCACGATGGTCCCACCGAGGTGTGAGTGCCTGTGCTGGTGCTGGGTGTGATGAAATATGCCATTCATCACTCATCGGTATTCTCTGCCTGTGACTGTGGTTTGGTTTCAGTTTCATTTCCCTTACCTCAGTTCCGTTTCCTCACCATTGTATTGTATTGTGTGTAGGGCTCCGCCCATACCTGGCCCCTATGTAAGCAGGCCCAGCCTGCCTCACATCCAGTACAGCAGACCTCTGGATGGAAGATACCTCTCCACTGTGTGTTACCTTCTAAGTTAATAAAAGCCTTGTTCTGTTCCGCTAACATTGAGTCTCGGATTTATTGAGGCACATCAATTTTATTAACTTACTTTTCAACACAATGGATCAACTCTTGAAACCCGAACGTTTGGATTTGGACCAGCATGCTTCGGACGCATCGGCACGCTTCGGACACTGGTTTATGTGTATGGAATTCTTCCTGGACAATTCCGCAGCCGTCGCAGGCGCTACGGACGCTGCGAGTATGAAACTCGGAATTCTGCGGAATTGGGTAAGCCACCGGGTTTACCACCTCATCCAAGACGCCGACACGTACCCGGCCGCCTGCGACATCTTAAAGGCGCATTACCAGCAGCCTACGAATGAGGTGTATGCTAGGCATCTGCTCGCTACTCGCGCACAGCGACCTGGGGAATCGCTGGATGAGTTCCTAGGCACCCTGAAAACACTTGGCAAAGACTGCAAGTGCCAAGGTGTAAAAGCCGCAGTGTACACTGACGAGCTTGTTCGCGATGCCTTTATCACAGGCCTCAGCTCCACTTACATCCGGCAGAGACTGCTGGAAAAAGCAGGATTGGACCTGAAACAGGCTGTGGACACAGCGCGATCCCTGGATGTGGCCCAGAGAAACTCGGACGCCTACTCTTCAGCCCGCGCCGTCCACGCCGCCACGTGTGCACCAAGGGCGCCGCCATCTTGGAAGGCATCTTCCCCGCCCGGCAGCCCGACACCGTCAGGGCCCCGCTCTCCCCCCAGAAGCCCTACGACAGCCGCGACGCGTCGGGGACCCAACTGCTACTTCTGCGGGCAGCCGAAGCACACCAGAAACCTGTGCCCGGCGAAAGGCACCACCTGCTTTAAGTGCGGTAAGAAGGAGCACTTCGGGAAGGTGTGCAGAGGGAACACTGCCGGAAAACCCGCCACCGCCGCGTGTTCGCCGTGGGAGCAGCCATCTTGGACGCCATCTTGCCCGACCTCGTGGGGTCCGCCATCTTGTGAGCAGACAGCGTGGATGCCATCTTGTCTCGATCAGGGCCCTACAGTGGCATCGGTCACAGTGGACCAGACCAGGCCGCACCCGCTATCCAAATCAATGGTGGACATCGAGGTAAACGGGTGCGAGGTTAAATGTTTAATTGACAGCGGAAGCACGGAGAGTTTTATCCACCCTGAACTGGCACAACAACTCTCCCTAAAGGTGGTCCCTACTCGGGGTACCATCTCTATGGCTGATAAAACCTAGACATCGACCATTATGGGTTACTGCACGGTACAATTGTCCGTTAACGGAACTGTATACGATAATTTTAAAGTACTAATCATGAAGAATCTATGTGCGAGCGTGATCTTGGGCCTGGATTTCCAGTGCTACCACCAAAGCATCACGCTCAATTACGGTGGGTCCCAGCCGCCCCTCACAGTGTGCGGTCTGGCTACCCTGAAGGTAAAGCCGCCTTCGCTATTCGCGAACCTTACCCCTAACTGCCGGCCAATAGCGACCAAAAGCAGGAGGTACAGCTGGGAGGACAGGCGGTTTATCGCGACCGAGGTAGACAGGCTCCTGAAGGAGCGCATTATTGAACGCAGCAACAGCCCGTGGCGCGCCCAAGTGGTGGTGGTAAGGGGTAGCGAGAAGAAATGGATGGTGATCGACTATAGCCAAACGATCAACAGGTACACCCAACTAGACGCCTACCCGCTACCCCGCATATCAGAAATGGTGAACCAAATCGCCCAATACCAGGTGTTCTCCACCATCGACCTCAAGTCAGCGTACCACCAGCTCCCTATCAGACCAGAGGACCGCCCGTACACCGCCTTCGAGGCGAACGGACGCCTCTACCAATTCCTCAGAGTCCCCTTTGGGGTGACAAATGGGGTCTCGGTCTTCCAGAGGGAGATGCACCGCATGGTCGATGACCACCACTTGCAGGCAACCTTCCCCTACCTCAACAATGTCACCATCTGCGGTCACAACCAGCAGGATCACGACTCGAACCTCGAGAGGTTCCTGAAAACCGCACAAAAACTCAACCTCACCTACAACGAGGACAAGTGCGTTTACAACACCACGCGCCTCTGCATACTAGGCAGCGTGGTGGAGAATGGGGAAATCGGACCAGACCCCGACCGATTGCGCCCCCTACGGGAGCTGCCCCTGCCCAACACTCCCAAAGCCCTGAAAAGGTGCCTGGGGTTATTTTCTTATTATTCCCAATGGGTCCCCAACTACTCCGACAAAGCCCGCCCCCTCTTGAAAGCATCCTCTTTTCCGCTCTCTGCTGAGGCCCACGCCGCCTTCAAAAGCATTAAGCGGGATATTGAGCGGGCCACGCTACAGGCAGTGGACGAGAACACTCCCTTTCAAGTGGAAAGTGATGCGTCTGACTTTGCCTTGGCGGCCACCCTCAACCAGGCGGGGCGGCCCGTAGCTTTCTTCTCGAGGACCCTCCGTGGAAAAGGAGGCCCAAGCCATCGTGGAGGCAGTGCGCCACTGGCGCCACTATCTAGCTGGCAAACGCTTCACCCTACTTACTGACCAGCGGTCGGTAGCGTTTATGTTCAATAATAAACAGAGGGGGAAGATTAAAAATGATAAGATTCTTAGGTGGCGGATCGAGCTCTCCACCTTCGATTATGACATCATTTACCGGCCGGGGGCCCTTAACGAATCCCCCGGCGCCCTCTCACGAGGGATGTGTGCCAGCGCCACCGGGGATCGGCTACAGACCCTCCACAACGACCTCTGCCACCCAGGGGTCACGCGGCTGTTCCACTTCATAAAGTCCCGCAACTTACCCTACTCGATTGAGGAAGTTCGGTCTCTGACCAGGAACTGCCGCACTTGCGCTGAGTGCAAGCCTCGGTTCTACCGCCCAGATAGAGCCCACTTAATCAAAGCTACACGGCCCTTTGAGCGGCTCAGCTTAGATTTCAAGGGCCCCCTCCCGTCCGTCGACCGCAATGTTTACTTCCTGAACATTGTGGACGAATACTCCCATTTCCCATTCGCCTTCCCCTGCCCAGACATGACCAGCACCACGGTCATTAAATGCCTCAACAGCCTGTTCTGCCTGTTCGGTATGCCGAGCTACATCCATACGGATAGGGGGGCGTCCTTCATGAGTGAAGAGCTACGCCAGTACATGCTGTCCAGGGGGATCGCCACGAGCCGTACCACCAGCTACAACCCCCGGGGTAATGGTCAAGTGGAGCGAGAGAACGGGACAGTATGGAAAGCAGTCACTCTAGCTCTAAGGACCAAGGGCCTCCCTATCTCCCGCTGGCAGGAAGTCCTCCCAGATGTGCTCCATTCGATACAGTCGCTATTGTGTACTGCCACTAATGCCACGCCTCATGAGCGAATGTTTGTCTTTCCCCGGAAATCCACCTCAGGCGTATCCATGCCGTCATGGCTCTCCACCCCAGGTCCGGTATTCGTGCGAAGGCATGTGAGGGGCCACAAGACGGACCCTCTCGTGGAGTCAGTGCACCTACTCCACGCCAACCCCCAATACGCGTATGTCCGGCACGCCGACGGAAGGGAGGACACCGTGTCCATAAAAGACGTCGCCCCAGCCGGTAACGACAACAACCATGACAACAGCAGCAACAGCGATCACAGCAACTCTTACCCACCCACTACTCTTTCATCACCCCCGGAAGAACATCGACCAACGGTACCCCCACCAACTACCCCTTCAACAACCCTGGCGGCACCCCCGGCAGAGACCCAGGAGGCCGCCGGGGACACCCAGCCGACACCCGCGGCACCACAACAGCCACGTCGGTCACAGAGGACTATCAAGCCCCCGAACAGACTAAATCTATAGAAGGGGTGAATGTGATGAAATATGCCATTCATCACTCATCGGTATTCTCTGCCTGTGACTGTGGTTTGGTTTCAGTTTCATTTCCCTTACCTCAGTTCCGTTTCCTCACCATTGTATTGTATTGTGTGTAGGGCTCCGCCCATACCTGGCCCCTATGTAAGCAGGCCCAGCCTGCCTCACATCCAGTACAGCAGACCTCTGGATGGAAGATACCTCTCCACTGTGTGTTACCTTCTAAGTTAATAAAAGCCTTGTTTTGTTCCACTAACATTGACTCTCGGATTTATTGAGGCACATCACTGGGGTGGCTGAATTCTGCTGACACTGCACCCTCAGAGGTTGCAGCTTCCTCTGAGGAGTCTGGAGGCTCAGGCTGTTCCTCCTGGATAGTGGGGATGGGTGCTTGCGATGGTCCTGTGGGGGAGTAAAGGGAAGAATCAGAGGTGTGATGCCAAGGTTACATGCACATTGAATATTGCAGATGATCATTAGTCCATCTGTTAGAGCTTCAGAACCATTATCAGCAACTCATGCAATGTCAATGAGAGAGATGAAAAACTATTCTGTCACCAGCTTTCTCTGATGCACCCGTCTGTCCGTCCCCCACTTGCGCATCGTTCTCGTGTCCCACGATCTCCAGGACCGCATCCTCCCAGGGGGTGAGGTGGGTTACTGAGGGTGGCCCTCCTTCTGCCCTTGCTCTTTTCCTCTTATTGTGAGCTCTCTTTTCCTGCAATGAGGGAGACAAGTGGAGTTTGAGTGAGAATGAAGGAGTGAGTGAACAGAATCCATAGCATAGATGCTTAGAAGGAGACAAAGATGGAGTGAGGTGGCAAGACCAAGGGCCCTCCCTGTGTTTTGTAAGTTGTTTTCATAGCATCACAGTGATAGGGAGTGTGAGGGCTGCATAGTCGAATAGTTAGGTAAATGTGACCATAGAGAGGGAATGGGTAAGGGTGCAGGGATGTCAGTGTCAAGTGGGATGTGGAGGAAGAGATTGCTAAAGCTGAGTGCTGGTGAGGAGAGGCAATGGGGATCAGATTGAGGGTGATGGGAAAGTCATACTCACTTTTCCAGTGTGCAGAAGGTCATGAAACCTCTTCCTGCACTGAAGCCAGGTTCTGCGGATCATCGACAACGAGTTGACATCCTGGGCCACCTGGATCCACATAGCCTTCGTTTGCTGGGGAGGCTTCTTCCTCCCTGAAGAAGGGAAGAGCACCTCCTTACTAGCTCTTGCTCCCTCCACCAAAGCTTGCAGGGCAACATCATCAAATCTGGGAGCAGACTTAGGTCTCCCGCTGTTCATTCTGCCTCCAGGTCCCTCTCACTGCAAAGGCCAAAAGGTTGGCAGTCTGCAGAAGAAGCAAGGCTTCTTGCAGACCTTAAATGCTGCAGCAATGATGACATCATCGGAGGCGAGTTTCAGACTGAAAATACTAATTGGGCCATGGGTTCCCACACGCTGGAACTCAATTGCCCAATTATGTGAAAATTGCATCAATCTCCCTCATCGATTTGGAATCGGGTGGATAACATGAAAAACGGATGACACGACCCCAGCTTGCCCCAGTGACAAAATCCAGCCCAAAGTTTTTTTTTCGCATAGTAGAATTTTAGGAGGTTATATAAAGCTATTGCACAAATTCATTCCATAACCATCTGGAATATTCTAACAAAGCTTCTTCCATCTGTTACATCTATCTAACTGTACTTCAAACTACAGAGAATTCTGCTAAGAAGTCCTTTCATTTTGTTGAGCATCCAAATTTCCTAATAGCTGAGCATAGTAAACAAGATAACCAGCAGGTATCAAAAATATATTTTAGCTGGTGAAATTATTGGTGAGCGACAATACTGTAGCAACTACATGGAAATAACAAAATATTTTCAAGGAAACAATGGCCCTGAGTCGGGGAGAGTGAAGAGGAGATCGAAATCAGCCGAAGAACCCAGCATGCCAAGGGAAATGCAGGCCCTTCTGATCTTAACGGCAGGGCCTCATTAACAAATTGTAGCTCCTCAGCCTGGCCGGCAGGCTGGAGGGAACACTAGCGGCAAGAGGCCGCAACCGGGGACCATTTGGCACTGAGAAGGGAGCAAACAGCTCCGTGCAATGGTCGGGAGACATGGCGGGAGGTTGGCGATCAGGAGACATGGCGGGAGCTTGGCGATCGGGAGGTATGGCGGGAGGTTGGCGATCGGGAGGCATGGCGGGAGGTTGGCGATCGGGAGGCATGGCGGGAGGTTGGCGATCGGGAGGCATGGCAGGAAGTTGCCGATCAGGAGGCATGGCATGAGGTTGGCGATCATGAGGCATGGCGGGAGGTTGGCTATCAGGAAGCATGGCGTGAGGTTGGTGATCAGGAGACATGGCAGGAGGTTGGTGATCAGGAGGCATGGTGGGAGGGTGGCGATCGGGAGGCATGGCGGGTGGTTGGCGATCGGGAGGCATGGCGGGCGGTTGTCGATCGGGAGACATGGCGGGAGGTTGGCGATCAGGAGGCATGGCGGGAGGTTGGCGATCGGGAGACATGGCGGGAGGTTGGCGATCAGGAGGCATGGCAGGAGGTTGGCGATCGAGAGACATGGCGGGAGGTTAGCGATCGGGAGGCATGGCGGGAGGTTGGCGATCGGGAGGCATGGTGGGAGGTTGTTGATCGGGAGACATGGCAGGTGGTTAGCGATCGGGAGGCATGGCGGGAGGTTGGCGATCGGGAGACATGGCGGGAGGTTGGCGATCGGGAGACATGGCGGGCGGTTGTCGATCAGGAGGCATGGCGGGAGGTTGGCGATCGGGAGACATGGCGAGAGGTTGTCGATCGGGAGGCATGGCGGGAGGTTGGCGATCAGGAGACATGGCGGGAGGTTGGCGATCGGGAGACATGGCGAGAGGTTGTCGATCGGGAGGCATGGCGGGAGGTTGGCGATCGGGAGACATGGCGGGCGGTTGTCGATCAGGAGACATGGCGGGAGGTTGGCGATCGGGAGACATGGCGAGAGGTTGTCGATCGGGAGGCATGGCGGGAGGTTGGCGATCAGGAGACATGGCGGGAGGTTGGCGATCGGGAGGCATGGCGGGAGGTTGGCGATCGAGAGACATGGCGGGCGGCTGTCGATCGGGAGGCATGGCGGGAGGTTGGCGATTGGGAGACATGGCGGGAGGTTGGCGATCAGGAGGTATGGCGGGAGGTTGGCGATCGGGAGGCATGACGGGAGGTTGGCGATCGGGGCACATGGCGGGAGATGGTCAATCGGGAGACATGGCGGGAGGTTAGTGATCGGGAGGCATGGCAGGAGGTTGGCGATCGAGAGACATGGCGGGAGGTTGGCGATCGAGAGACATGGCGGGAGGTTGTCGATCGGGAGACATGGCGGGAGGTTGGCGATCGGGAGGCATGGCGGGAGGTTGGCGATCGGGAGGCATGGTGGGAGGTTGTCGATCGGTAGGCATGGTGGGAGGTTGGCAATCAGGAGGCATGGTGGGAGGTTGGCGATCGGGAGGCATGGTGGGAGGTTGACGATCGGTAGGCATGGCGGGAGGTTGGCGATCAGGAGACATGGCGGGTGGTTGGCGATCGGGAGGCATGACGGGAGGTTGGCGATCGGGAGGCATGGCGGGAGGTTGGCGATCAGGAGGCATGGCGGGAGGTTGGCGATCGGGAGACATGGCAGGAGGTTGGCGATCGGGAGGGGAGGCTGGGGAGGTCGAAGGCTTTCTTGTGGGGCCTGAGGAGAGCACTCCTGTTCCTTCTGACCCACAAAGAGTGCGAAAGGAGCCACTTGCCTTGGGGAGCCGGCAGCCTATGCCTCAGGTCAGCTGCTGCGAATCCCACAGGTCAGGCCTCCCCCTCCCTCACTTACTATTAAATTGAAGTTGTGCCTGCCTTTTGTAATTGGACAAGTTAAGGAAGTGGTATCAAGTCACTTAGAAAATCACAACATGATTAGGCAGAGTCAACATGGTTTTATGAAAGGGAAATCATGTTCGGCAAATTTATTAGAGTTTTTTGAGGATGTAACTAGCAGGGTAGATAAAGGGGAACCAGTGGATGTAGTATAATTGGATTTCCAAAAGGTATTCAATAAGGTGCCTTCTTCTTCTTCTTAGGCAGTCCCTCGGAACCGAGGATGACTTGCTTCCACATTAAAAATGAGTTCTTAGGTGACTGATGAGTCCAATGCAGGACCTACAGTCTCTGTCACAGGTGGGGCAGACGGTGGTTGAAGGGACGGGTGGGTGGGGTGCTTTGGTTGACGTGCGCTCCTTGCGCTGCCTGCGCTTGGCTTCCGCTTGCTCCCGGCGAAGAGGCTCGAGGTGTTCGGCGCCTTCCCGGATGCTTCTCCTCTACTTTGTGCGGTCTTGGGCCAGGGATTCCCAGGTGTCGGTGGGGATGTTACACTTTTTCAAGGAGGCTTTGAGGGTGTCCTTGAAGCGTTTCCTCTGCCCACCTGGGGCTCTCTTGCCGTGCCGGAGCTCCGAATGGAGCGCTTGTTTTGGGAGTCTCGTATCGGGCATGCGGACAATGTGACCCGTCCATCGGAGCTGATTGAGCGTGGTCAGAGCTTCGATGCTGGGGATGTTGGCCTGAGCAAGAACACTGACATTGGTGCGCCTATCCTGCCAATGGATTTGCAGGATCTTGCGGAGGCAGCGTTGGTGGCACCTCTCCAGTGCTTTGAGGTGCCTGCTGTACATGGTCCATGTCTCTGAGGCATACAGCAGGGCAGGTATCACTGCGTCCAGATCCAAGGTCGTCCCATCCTCTGTCGTCGAATTACAGTATGCAGATGATGCTTGCGTCTGCGCTCACTCGGAGGTCAAACTCCAAACCATCGTAAATACCTTCACCGAAGCATATGAGAGCATGGGCCTTACACTAAACATCCGTAAGACAAAGGTCCTGTACCAACCTGCCCCCGCCACACAGTGCTGCCCCCCGATTATCAAAATCCACGACAAGGCCTTGGACAACGTGGACCACTTTCCATACCTCGGGAGCCTACTGTCAACAAGGGCAGATGTCGACGACGAAGTCCAACATCGCCTTCAGTGTGCCAGTGCAGCCTTCGGTCGCCTGAGGAAGAGAGTGTTTGAAGACCAGGACCTCAAACCCGGCAATAAGGTGCCACATAAAAGGTTATTACACAAGATTAGGGCTCATGGGGTTGGGGGTAATATAGTAGCATGGATAGAGGATTGGTTAATGGACAGAAAACAGAGAGTAGGGATAAACGGATCTTTTTCAGATTGGCAGGCTATAACTAGTGGGGTACCGCAAGATTCAGTGTTGGGGCCTCAGCTATTTACAATCTATGTTAATGACCTAGATGAAGGGACCGAGTGTAATGTATCCAAGTTTGCTGATGATACAAAGCTAGGTGTGAAAGTAAGCTGTGAGGAGAACACAAAGGAGAACGCCTTATCTGAGGAAGGATGTTCTTGCCATGGAAGGAGTTCAGCGAAGATTCACCAGGCTGATACCTGGGATGGCAGGAATGACGTATGAGGATTGGGACGATTGGGCTTGTACTCGCTGGAGTTTAGAAGAATGAGAGGGGATCTCATTGAAACTTATAAAATTCTGACAGGACTGGACAGACTAGATGCAGGAAGGATGTTCCCGATGGTCGGGGAGTCCAGAACCAGGGGTCACAGTCTAAGGATAAGGGATAAGCCATTTAGGACAGAGATGAGGAGGAATTTCTTCACCCAGAGAGTGGTGAACCTGTGGAATTCTCTACCACAGAAGGCAGTAGAGGCCAATACATTAAATATATTCAAGAAGGAGTTGGATATATTTCTTAAGGCTAAAGGGATCAAGGGGTATGGGGAGAAGGCAGGGACCGGGTGCTGAACTTGGATGATCAGCCATGATCGCACTGAATGGCGGAGCAGGCTCGAGGGGCCAAATGGCCTACTCCTGCTCCTATCTTCTATGTTTCTATGTAAAGGGCTGGATTTTATGAATGGAGACATGTTCGAGGCGGGACTGCTTGCCGGGAGCTATTTTCCAGCCAATTAATGGAAAGCCGGTGACAGATGACGTCAGCGAATGACGTTTCATCTGTTGAGATTTTTTAACAGATGAACTGTCAGCATTTGACAGCTCTGTGAATCAAACACTGACAATCTGTCTTCTACGGTGAGACGTTGGACACAGGCTCACTTAGAAATCTCTCCTGAGCAGAAAGCAGAAGGTTGCTGCATCTGAGAATGATGAGGCAGCTCCGCAGCCTAAAGGGTTGAAGCCTGGAGGAAGAAGCAAAGGTACGTAAACTTCTTAGAACACTTTTCACTCACCTCACACACTTACCTCTCCACACTTGCACCCATCACTCACCTCCACAGCGGACATTTCGGCCCCTCAGACCCTCGCAGACCCACTGCTCGCCTCGCTGACCCTGGCGAGGTTCGGAGCCGTCGGGAAGCCCACACTTTAGGGCTCAAAATAGGGAAAAGCCAAAAAACTGCCTGTTAACTACCTGTTAACAGGCAGTTAATTGACACTAATCCCCTTCTTGCCTCGAGCAGACGGGTCCCTGAGCAAGTCGGGGACCCGCCTCCTGGGAAGATGGCATGAAGGCGGGTTGGGAAAGGGTTGGGTACCCGCTCCCAGATTCTGCCATTTTCCTGGTAGTCCCGCCTCCATTCCCGCCTCCCCAGGGCTGGGAAAATTCCCCCCAAAGAGTTTGCAAAGGAATATAATGTAGGGAAATGTGAGGTTATTCACTTTGGCAGGAAGAATAGAAAAACAGAATATTTTTTAAATGGTGAGACTTTCAAATGTTGGTGTTCAGAGAGATTTGGGTGTCCTTGTGCAAGAAACACAGAAAGCTAGCATGCAGATTTAGCAAGCAATAAGGAAGGCAAATGGCATGTTGGCCTTTATTGAAAGGGGGTTGAAGTAAGGAAGTCTTGCTACAGTTGTACAGGGCCTTGGTGAGACCATACCTGGAGTACTGTGCACAGTTTTGGTCTCCTTATATAAGGAAGGATATACTTGCCTTGGAGGTGATGCACCGAAGGTTCACTAGATTGATTCCTGGAATGAGAGGGCTGTTCTATGATGAGAGATTGTGTAGAATGGGCCTATACTCTCTGGAGTTTAGAAGAATGAGAGGTGATCTCATTGAAACATACAAGATTCTGAAGGGGATTGATAGGGTAGACGCTGAGAGGTTGTTTCCCCTGGAGTGTCTAGAACTAGGGGGCATAATCTCAGGATAAGGGGTCGGCCATTTAAGACTGAGATGAGGAGGAATTTCTTCACTCAGAGGGTTGTGAATCTTTAGAATTCTCTGCCCCAGAGAGCTGTGAATGCTGAGTCTTTTGGCTGGATTTTCTCAGTTGGAGGCGGGACTGCTGCGTGTCGGGTCAATGTCTCGCTTCCATCATCTTCTGGCCAACCAGTGGGATTTTCCCCTGCTTGACCTTGTTAAGCCCGCCCTGCGGGCTCAGCAGGCCAATTAGGGGGAAGTCACTGACAGAGCATGTCAACGTCTGACGTGCCATCTGTCAAGACTTCTTGAAAAAATAAATGTCAGCTTTTGACCGCTCTGTGAAGCGGTCAAACACTGACTTTCTCTGTAGTTTGATGAGTCCTTGTGTTCAGGACTCATCAAACCTTTCAACTTTGTAGGTTTCAGATGACTGTTGGATCGGAGGATCCAACAGCCAGTCTGTGAAATCGACAAGGAAGATGTCGGGACTCCCGATCCAGAGCTGATGAATGCTGTAGGCAGAAACCAAGGTAAGTGAACATTTTTTAACACTTAACACTCACCTTACATACTTACCACTCCACACTTGCACCCATCACTTACCTCTACATCTTACTTTCAGGTCCGTCCAGCCCCCGCAGACCTCCTACTTGACTCCTCCAACCCAGCGAGGTTCTCCGAGGTCGGAAAGTCTTCACCTAAAAAGGTAAAATGGAACTAATCCTTTTTTATGCCTGTTAACTATCTGTTAACAGGCAGGTAAAAGGATTTAATCCCTTTCCCACCTCGAAGAGACAGGGCCCGAAGCAGCACATCTTCCTGCCTCCTGGCAAAAGGGCACGGAGGCAGAATGGGGGAGGGTTTGCCATCCGCCCCCACTTTCTACTACTTTACCGACAGTCCTGCCTCCATACCCGCCTCCTCGGGGCTGAGAAAATCCAGCCCTTGGAGTATATTCAAGGCTAAGATAGATACATTTTTGGACTCGTGGGGAATCAAGGGATATGAAGATCAGGCGGGAAAGTGGAGTTGAGGTCGATGATCAGCCATGATCTTATTGAATGGTGGAGCAGGCTCAAGGCACCGTATGGCCTACTCCTGCTCTTATTTCTTATGCTTTTATGACATGACATGCACTTACCGTAACCTACAAGGCTACAGACGAAGAGCTGGAAAGTGGGATTAGGCTGGATAGCTCTTTTTTGGCCGGCACAGACATGATGGGCTGATTGGCCTCCTTCTGTGCCATAAACTTCGATGATTCTATGATTTGATGGAGCCTCGTCCACGGCCTGAGTTCTGCACTTTAAAATTTAAAAGGGCGGGAATGGGGTCGGGTTGGAGCCGGGTTGCACGATCCTGTTATTTTAACCCCACCAGGCCAATGATCCAGCTCTTGTTATTCTGTCCATTCACCCGCATTCCATGGCCCAGAAATTGCATCGTGCAGCGCCCGTTATTTGGGCACTGCACAGACACCAAAGGCCCCAAAGTGGTGGGCAGGACACTTCTTGAAACGTTAACTCTGTTTCTCTCTCCACAGATCCTGCCTGACCTGCTGAGTGTTTCCAGCATTTTCTGTTTTTACCTCATTAAATTTGTTAAATATAATTTGCCTTTACCAAATTTATGCTCGCTGTCCTTGAGTAACCCAGGTATTTCTAAATGCACACTAATTTTAAGACAAATTATGAATTCTTAGAGTTTGCTCACAACTGACGTAAGACTAATTGTCGATAGTTACACAGTTTATCGGGCGAGGTATAAACTGTTGTGTCGGTACCTTTCTACCTAGACACAATTTAGGACTCAGAACTCAGAGATTCAAACATGAAGTGCTTTATTGGAAGGAAAGGAAGTTCTGGAAAGTTCCAAACAAAGAGAGCTAAACTTAACAGAGAACACCCAACCATTTATCTCCTGTGACAGCGCCACCACAGGTGGGAGGAGAACACACAATAGAACACACAATACATAACATTTCCTCCCCTCTTAAATGGAAGGTCCACATTATTCCTCAACAGGTAAGTTACTTTCAATGCACTCAACGAACCTAGGGTAGAGGTAGACTGCCTCAAACCCTGACTTTACCCTGGGGTTTATCCTGCCCCAGTCTTGTGGGTAAGTCACTAAGCCTACAGATCCAAGCGTCTTGGAGGCCGCCGCTCTCTGACAGGATACCGGCGGTCATCGCTGGCTTCCACAGCAGTAGGCATTGACACAGGCCTGGATGGAGAAGGTGCCTGTGTCAGTTGAAAGTCAGGAGTTTGCACAGGTGGAACCGTCTCTTTGGCTTCCTGTATTGGAGAAGAGCACTGTGGCAAAGGATGCTGGTTTGCGGTATCATCCGGAAACAGTTCAGGCCAACCAGCCGTTGGAGCCTCTGTGGCTGTCTCTGCTCCTAGCAACAGTTGATCTGTGTGTCTTCTCCAGACGACGTCCTCAGCAGTCTCAACCGTGTAAGACACAGGGCCCGTCTGCGCGATCACCGTAGCAGGAACCCATTTCAGTCCAGTGTTGTAGTTTCGAGCTAGGACATGCTCTCCAGGGTGAAACCGTCTCTCCTTGGCTCTTTTCTCTCTCTTTTCAACTTGAGCTTGTTGTTGACAATGGACAACCTGTTCTGCCCTTGGAGGTTTGAGTAAGTCAAAACTTGTCCACAACTGCCTCTTCATCATGAGCGAAGCGGGGGAAGTTTTGGTTGTGGCATGCGGCTCGTTCCTGTAGGACAACAGGAAGCTGTTCAGACGTTGATGGATTAAGCCCTGACCTTGTGATGCCTTCAAGGCGTGCTTCAAAGTTTGCACAAACCTTTCTGCCTGGCCGTTAGTAGAGGGATGATAGGGCGCAGACCTGATGTGTTGGACACCATTCACATGCAGGAAGGTTGCAAACTCCTGTGATACAAATTGCGGACCGTTGTCACTTACGAGTTGTTCCGGTGAGCCATAACGGCTGAACATCTCACCAAGTTTCTCAATTGTTTTCTCTGCCGTGGTAGACCTCATCACAGCGACCTCCAGCCACTTGCTACGAGCATCCACAACCACCATAAACATCTTCTCTTCGAAAGGACCGGCGAAGTCCACATGTACTCGCTGCCACACTTCTGCAGGCCAATCCCAGGGGTGTAGGGTTGCCAGCTGTGGAACATTCCGGACCCTTTGACATGGGGAACATGTTTTGGCTTTCTCCTCAATATTCCCATCGAGACCTGGCCACCAGAAGTAGCTTCTTGCCATTTCCTTCATCCGAACCATCCCACTGTGGCCTGTATGAAGTTGTTGCAGTATAGGTTCCCTCAGGGGTGGTGGAATGATGACACGGCGTCCCCAAAGAAGACAACCTGCCTGGACGGAGAGCTCATTTCTTTTTGAAACGTAAGGTTTGAAACTAGGAGAATCTCCTATAGCTCTCCCTCGAATGTAAGAAGTCACACAACACCAGGTTATAGTCCAACAGCTTTATTTGAAATCACAAGCTTTCGGAGCTCTGCTCCTTCTTCAGGTGAAGTGGAGAAATGCATAAAGACACAGCTTATATAGTCAGAGAATCATGTCAGATGTTTACAGGTAACCTTTCCAACTGCCATTTATCACACCTCGGCAGAGAGATAATCACAGCAGTCAAAGGTGTGAATGGTGTCCAAACAGGTCAGTCAGGGAAACATTACATCAAAGAACAATGAGGTGAGGTCACAAGGGGTCAAATATTGCAGATGCTGGGGTCTGTATGAAAAACAAAAAAACGGGCAAAAAACATTTTTTTTGGCTGGAAATCACAGCAGGTCCGGCCGCATCTGTGTAGAGAGAACAAGCCAATGTCGACTCGAGTCTGGATGACCCTGCATCGGGTGGGGTTACATGTAGCGTGACATGAACCCAAGATCTCGGTTGAGGCCGTCCTCATGGGTGCGGAACTTGGCTATCAGTTTCTGCTCGACGATTTTGCGTTGTCGTGTGTCTCGAAGGCCACCTTGGAGAATGCTTACCCGAAGATCGGAGGCTGAATGTCCTTGACTGCTGAAGTGTTCCCCGACTGGGAGGGAACACTCCTGCCTGGTGATTGTTGCGCGGTGTCCGTTCATCCATTGTCGCAGTGTCTGCATGGTCTCGCCGATGTACCATGCTCCGGGGCATCCTTTCCTGCAACGTATGAGGTAGACAACGTTGGCCGAGTCACATGAGTATGTACCATGTACCTGGTGGGTGGTGTCCTCACGTGTGATGATCGTATCTGTGTTGATGATCTGGCATGTCTTGCAGAGGTTGCTGTGGCAGGGTTGTGTGGTGTCGTGGTCGCTGTTCTCCTGAAAGCTGGGTAATTTGCTGCGAACGATGGTCTGTTTGAGGTTAGGCGGCTGTTTGAAAGCGAGTAGTGGAGGCGTGGGGATGGCCTTAGCGAGGTGTTCGTCGTCATCGATGACATGTTGAAGGCTGCGAAGAACATGGCGTAGTTTCTCCGCTCCGGGGAAGTACTGGACGACGAAGGGTACTCTGTTGGTTGTGTCCCGTGTTTGTCTTCTGAGGAGGTCTATGCGATTTTTCGCTGTGGCCCGTTGGAACTGTCGATCGACGAGTCGAGCGTCATATCCCGTTCTTACAAGGGCGTCTTTCAGTGTCTGTAGGTGTCCATCGCGTTCCTCCTCGTCTGAGCAGATCCTGTGTATTCGCAGGGCTTGTCCATAGGGGATGGCTTCTTTAACGTGGTTAGGGTGGAAGCTGGAGAAGTGAAGCATCGTGAGGTTGTCCGTGGGCTTGCGGTAGAGTGAAGTGCTGAGGTGTCCGTCTTTGATGGAGATTCGTGTGTTCAGGAATGAGACTGATTCTGAGGAGTAGTCCATGGTGAGTTTGATGGTGGGATGGAACTTGTTGATGTTATCGTGTAGTCTTTTGTGATGCCTCGAATGACATCGTCCATTACCTCAGACAAGACTGGATCGTTGCAGGCGTACCTTCGCACCTGAACTGCAGTGACAGGTGCTCCCTCCACTTGTCTAAAGTAGAAGATGTCTATCTGACGAGGCTCTGGGGGAGTAACAGGCAAGGGTAGCCTCGAGAGACCGTCTGCGTTGCCGTGCAAGTCTGATTTGCGATATTTGATGTCGTATGTGTGTCCTGACAATAGTAAAGCCCACCTTTGCATCCTGCTTGCAGCGAGAGACGGAATTCCGGTGTGGGGCCCGAAGATTGAAGTCAATGGACGGTGGTCCATCAGGAGTGTGAACCTTCTCCCAAACAGGTACTGATGAAATTTTCGAATTCCAAAAACAATTCCCAAGGCCTCGCGCTCGACCTGCGCATAGTTACTCTCGGCCTTGTTCAAGGTGCGTGATGCGAAGGCGATAGGTTTCTCTTCACCCGAAGGCATGATGTGGGATATGACTGCTCCCACACCATATGGTGATGCATCACATGCTAGCTGCATGGGTAGCTTTGGGTCGAAGTGTGTCAGGACCTCCGATTTCAGCAATGCTTTCTTTGCTTGGGCGAAAGCTTCGTTGCACAGTTCAGTCCATTTCCATGTTTTGCCTTGACATAGCAACTGATGTAATGGCTTCAGCAATGTTGCTAAGTCTGGAATAAACTTCCCATAGTAGTTAAGTAGCCCCAGAAATGAACGTAACTGGCTCACATTCTGGGGTGCTGGGGTCTCCGCGATTGTCTTGACCTTTGACGGCGCCTTATGCAGGCCAGTAGCGTCAATCACATGCCCCAGGTACTCAACTGAAGACTGAAAGAATTCACATTTGTCTTTACGAACTCTGAGTCCGTACTCTTTCAGTCGTTGTAGTGTCGCATCCAAGTTCAGAAGATGATCCTCCTCATTTGTCCCAGTGACAAGGATGTCGTCCAGGTAGCACTGGACTCCTGGCAGTCCACTCAAAATCTGATCCATTGCCCTTTGGAATAGAGCAGGGGCCGACGTAATTCCAAACGGAAGGCGGCAGTACCTGTATAGCCCCTTGTGTGTCACAATTGTCAGCAGCTCCTTTGATTTGTCATCGACATGCATTTGCAGATAAGCCTGGCATAAGTCTATTTTGCTGAACTTTTGCCCTCCGGCCAGGCCCGTAAAAAGATCATCAATGAGGAGAAGAGGGTACTCTTCTGCAGACAGCACCGGGTTAATAGTCACTTTAAAATCCCCGCAGATTCGAACAGAGCCATCCTTTTTCAGGACAGGAACAATGGGTGTGGCCCATTTGCTCATGCTCACAGGCTCCAGGACTCCATTCTCGATTAAGGCCTCCAAGTTAGCCTCAACTTTTGGCCTAATTGCATAGGGTACAGGTCGGGCTTTGTGAAACTTCGGCTTGCTGTCAGGTTTAATGTCCAGTCTCACGCTGATCTTTTTCATGCTCCCAAGTTCCCCATTGAAGAGTTCTGCATGTTTGTTTAACACTGCAGTCAGACCTGACTCCCCTTTTGACATCATGCGGACTGCAGGCCAGTCCAGCGTGATTTTCTCTAGCCACGCACGTCCCAGTAGCGATGGGTAATTTCCCTTTACCACGTATAGTGGCAGTTTTGCAGTCTGTCCGTTCAATTTAACTGTCACCTCAATGACGCCTCTCATGGCCACAGGTTCGCCGGTATACGTCTTTAGCACAATGTTTGTTGGCTGAAGGGTAAGATGCTTTAGCATTTTGTTGTAGACAGTGTCTGAAACAAGGGACACAGCCACGCCTGTGTGCACCTCCATCCGCAATGATTGTCCCTCCACCAGTGGTGACACCCAGTAGCCATTTAAATCGCCTGCAACCGTCAGTATGTGCACCTCTTCCTCCTCAGAGGTGTCGCTCCCCTCTGTTTTGCTTGTTCCATCATACTGCACTGAATGAACACTCTTTTTCCTCTCTTATCCAAATACAGACATTTTGCTTCCATGGTTCCCAGCTCTGTCTGTTCTTTTTTTACCTCTACAGGCGCGTTCAATGTGACCCTTTTTGCCACAATTTCGGCATTCCAGCTCCGTACACCAGCAGTCATTAGCGTGATGGCCCATTTTCCCACAACGGTAACGTGCCGTTCCACGCACCTTTAGGCTCAGACGACACCTTGTGAACTCTCCCTGTTGAACTCAACTGGTGAGCCTCCTTTTCTGCCACCTCCATGGAGACACTAACTTCAATGGCCTTTTCAAGAGTAAGGTTGTCCTTAGTAAGAAGGCGCTTCTGTGTGGCTGCATTTTGCAGACCACACACAAGTCTGTCTCTAATGGAATCATTCAGCACCTCCTTGAACTGGCAGTGTTCCGACAACCTTTTCAAAGCAGCAATAAACATCGTCACTGATTCCCCCTCCTCTTGATTCCGTTCATGAAATCTAAATCTCTCAGCAATAACCAGAGGTTTTGGTGAAAAATGTGCTCCAAGAATTTCCACTAGTTGCTTATATGTTTTAGTTCCTGGCTTATCTGGTTGCACGAGGCTGCGAAGTAAATTGAATGTCTTCGGCCCGATTACACTCAAAAAGGTAGGCACGACCTTTTCATTTGCCACCGCATTCGCCAATACAAAATAGTCAAAACGTTCTGTATAAGCGCTCCATTGCTCTACATTTTCATCAAAATCACCGATGTTTCCTAATATAGTAGCCATCTCACGTTTCAAATTAAATTTTCTGTTTACTCACTGCACCCGTAACGTACGTAGATTCATCCGCTCCTCGTTGCCACTTGTTGTGTCGGTACCTTTCTACCTAGACACAATTTAGGACTCAGAACTCAGAGGTTCAAACATGAAGTGCTTTATTGGAAGGAAAGGAAGTTCTGGAAAGTTCCGAACAAAGAGAGCTAAACTTAACAGAGAACACCCAACCATTTATCTCCTGTGACAGCGCCACCACAGGTGGGAGGAGAACACACAATAGAACACACAATAGAACACACAATACATAACATAAACAGGCAGCCAACCTGCTGCCACCCATTCCCTGCCTGGTGGGAATAGTTAAAATCAACCACAGCATCTTTATAGATCCTTATTATAGTGACAGAAAAGTGCCTTACCATAAGTAGGAGACTCTCTCCCATCCTCTGTGCTAGAGTCTCTTTCTCGGTCACGCTTGCGATGTTTGTGTCCATGATGCCTGTGTCGTCGGTGACTTCGCCTTCCCCGTGGTACGTGAACACCAATATACAAAGTCCGATGACCTGCAGACAAAGAAAAGAAAGTAAGATTCCTCATGTATGTATTTTCAGTACAATTCAATTATTTTTGATATTTGTATTCATAGCAACAATCAACAATGACGGTGATGAGACAGGTTAGTTTTAGTTTTGTGACCACACTCAAACCATCCAAAATCAAACTTCTGTCTGTATATCTTAATCTCCTTTACTTTGGCAATTCTGATTTTATTGGAATTGTCAGTACTCCATTAAATTTGAACTTTTCCGTCCCTCAGTTCCTTAGCTTTGAATTCTAAGACCCAAACTATATTCTGTAATGTATTGCGATTCGGCTTTAGGGTGACTTGAAGCTCTTTCATTGGCCATCACGGGATCATTTCCTTCCTCAGCTCTGAGTACAATATGGTCCTGAGCGTCTACCATCTGACATTCTCTTCATGTATCCAGCTTGTTTCATTTACACCTTCACTAGCATGCCTCAATCCTGCATGTTCCTGCTGTGAAGAAGAGGTCAGTGTTGGGGGCTTTGTCCTTGTCCGGCCATATGATGTTATGAATGGCAGAGAGGCACTTCATATCAAATTCTCTGATCTGCTTACAAAACATTTTTTCAAATTTCACAGCAATAAAGTATGATATTGGCCCAGTAATTCCTCTCTGAACGCGTGAGTACGGTCGGGGTACTCACGCGTCTGGCCGGAGGAAATGCCCGTGTTCAGCATGCACAGCGCATGCGGGGAAAACCGGCATTTCCAGTCCTCTGAACGAAGGGGTTCAGAGGCACAGCGCGTGCGACTGCACAGGCAGCGCTTGCGCAGTGAACTTCGTCGATGTCATTCATGGATTCAGTGAGGGTAAGTCCTTACAAGTTACACTTGAAAAAAGCATGTGTAAAGTTGCTCCAAGGCTGCGGAGGAAGATATATTTTATCGTGGAGCTTCTGAAAGGCAATATTTTTGTTTGCGGAAGGGAGGAAAGTTATTTTAAGAAATGCTGAGGTAAGTTTTAAAGTTTAAATTTTTTTTTTAAACGGGTTTTCAGTACGGTAGGTAGAAGGAGCAATTGTGGCTGTGTGAATTGAATGTGAGAATGAGTGTTCTAAAATGAGTAATGTAACATTTCCAACACTTTTAAGAAAGAAACTTTTCATCAGTAATAAGTAATTATGTATGTATGTCCGCATATATTCCTTTACGTATATGTATGTATGTTTTATATTCCTTTACTTATGTGTATGAATGTATGTTTTTAATTATGATTTTCCAATAAGTTACTTTCTCTGAAAGTCATAATTAAATACATACATTCATACACATAAGTAAAGGAATATATACATACACGCAAAGGAATATATACAGACATACATACATAATTACTTAAAAGAATATATTACTGATGAAAAGTTTCTTTCTTAAAAATGTTGGAGTCATTTTCACATTTAATAAACACAACAAATTCAATTCACATAGCCACAATTGATCCTTCTACCTACAGTACTGAAAACCCGTTTTAAAAAACAAAAATAAACGTTAAAACTTACCTCAGCATTTCTTAAAATAACTTTCCTCCCTTTCCCAAACAAAAATATTGCCTTTCAGAAGCTCCACGATAAGAAATATCTTCCTCTGCAGCCTCTGGAGCAACTGTACTCATGCTTTTTTCATGTGTAAGTTGTAAGGACTTGACCTCACTGAAAGCATGAATGAAAGCGGCGAATTTTACTGCGCACGCGCTGCCTGTACAGTTGCACGCATTCTGCCTCTGAACCCCTTCGTTCAGAGGACAGGAAATGCCGGTTTTCCCCGCATGCGCTGTGCATGCTGAAAACCGGCATTTCCTCCGGCCAGACGCGTAAGTACCCCGACCGTACTCGCGCGTTTGGAAGGGAATTACTGGGCCAACATTTTACATGTCAATAAAATGAAAAATTTAACAATTGCACGATTTGCCCCCTCGCATCTGCAACTGAGGGTCCAAGGAGGTGCATTGCGCAAGAGGTCATCGTCGTACGTATCCTCACACTGTTCCCTTTCGGGAACTGTATGAAGTGGTGGAAGGATTTCTGGCCACGTTAACACTCCTTCCGTGACCATAACCATCTTCATACCAGCCATTAGGGTCGTTAGTCCTATGGCGTGAGGGTTTTACGGGCTCCCACAACCCATCTGAGGGGGGGGGGCCACCCACACCCGCGGACGCAAGTATCCCGCTGGATGTCCACCCAGAATTTATAGTTGGAGCTCCGACTCCACTTGCCGGGACTGTCTGGAGCGGGGTTCGAAACCCTACTCCTTCTGGCCCAGCGGCGGGGATGCTTACCGCTACGCAAAAGGCCCACTCCGCGCAAAAGGTGACACCCATACGTTTCCTGCGCCTTTTCCCTCCTCGTGACTGGAGCCCTATGCTGCCACTTGAAAGACCAAGCTATCATCTGTCCTTTTTGCGGCGCCTTTGACTTCTCATTACCAATGATGAGCAGGCGCTGCGCCTCCACCTCGTTGAGGAGATTGCTGAGGTCATCATCAGTTCAATTGTGAGTTCCTTTAATGCCGTGAATTGTGCTCATTCCAGCCATTTCACGTTGCTAATCGGATTGGGCCTTTGGCGTAGCGGTAGGATCCCCGCCGCTGGGCCAGACGGGGTAGGGTTTCGAACCCTGCTCCAGACAGTCCCGGCAAGTGGAGTCGGAGCTCCGGCTCTAAATTCTGGGTTGACATCCAGTGGGATATTTGCGTCCGTGGGTGTGGGTGGCCCCCCCTCCTTGTATAGCTTGTGGGAGCCCGTAAAACCCTCCCGCCATAGGACTAACCACCCTAATGGCTGGTTCAAAGATGGTTACGGTCACGGAATGAGCGTTAATCACGGCCATAAATCCTTCCACCACTTCATACAGTTCCCCAAAGGGAACAGTGTGAAGACACGTATGACGACGACATTGCTAAATAAATAAATGGAATAAAAAAAATTCTTTTAGGGCTTTTAAAAGTCTTTAATTTGCTTTAATTCTGTTTAAAGCTACTTCAGATTCTTCAAAATAATGTAAACGTTTTTAAAAGTTTATAAAAGTTACCAAAAGCTTCATAAAAATACCAAAAACCTATTTAAAATGCTGCTTTGCACGTAAAAATGCTTAGCAGCTTGTGAGAAACATTGGGGGCGTGTCCTATTAAACTGAGACCTCAAGGGGCGTGTCTCAGTTGCACAATGCGCTACAGGCTTCACGCTGGCTGCACTCCTGGGCGGCGTGACGTCAGATGCTGCCCGGGAGTCAACATTTTAAAACCGCAATTCCAGGCGTCCCTGAAGCTCAACGGCCGGCGCGTCGGGTAAGTGCATATCGGGGGCTTGCACGCGCAGCAAGCCCCCGACCCAAATTTCTGGGCCATTGTGGTTGTTTGCAATTTGATACTGTGTTGACTCCAAACTCTTTTTCTAAGAAAGAAAGACTTGCATTTATATAGCGCCTTCCACGACCACCGGATGTCTCAAAGCACTTTACAGCCAATGAAGTACTTTTTGAATTGTAGTCATTGTGGGAAACGCGGCAGCCAATTTGCGCACAGCAAGCTCCCACAAACAGCAATGTGATAATGACCAGATAATCTGTTTTTGTTATGTGGATTGAAGGATAAATATTGGTCAGGACACCGGGGATAATTTCCCTGCTCTTCTTCGAAATAGTGCATTGGGATCTTTTACGTCCACCTCTGAGAGCAGAGGGGGCCTCGGGTTAACGTCTCATCCGAAAGACAGCATTAGCCTTCCTGACACTACACCAAGTCTTTGGAAGGCAGCATTAGCCTTCCTGACACTACTCCAAATTCTAATGGACATCTGCGTAAGTATCAGTTGGAATCATCTTTCACTGGAAATAGGAATCAAAATACACTTAAAAAATCATATTTTTTTAAAGAATTCTGAGTCAATTATTTAATCACTGGTTAATGGTTTTCTCAAATAAGTAAATTGTGTCATAGGGTTTAGTGTTGTACGCTCAATTTTAATGGAGAGTGCATCTTTTCAGTAGGCACAAGTTTACATAGGATATACGGCACAGAAACAAGCCATTTGGCCCAACCAGTCCATACCGGCAATATGTCATAATCATATATTATATGTACACTGTAGTGATAGAAAATGATGCATCAGATCAATTAAGACTGCATGGCTTGACCACATTACTTTTTCCAAATCTATTTAATGTACTATTCTTAATTTCAAGTTTCACTAAGAAGTGTGAAGTGATGCATTTTGGAAGGAAAAATTATGAGAGGCAGTATAAACTAAATGGTACTATTTTAAAGGGGTGCAGGAACAGAGAGACCTAGGGGTTCACATACACAAATCTTTGAAGGTGGCAGGACAAGTTGATAAAGCGGTTAAAAAAGCATGCGGGATCCTTGGCTTTATAAATAGAGGCATAGGCCTAGAAATTCAGTTGGTTGCGCCAGCCGGTAACGCCATAAGAGGGGTATATTTCCAGCGCTAGGCACTTAGCGCCCGGGCGCAGACCGATCTGCGCCAACGCCCAAATTCAGTTGACATTTAGCGCCGGCGCAAAGTGTTTGCGCCCGCTCAGCTGCGCGCGCAGCTTATGACGTCATTTCGTCGTGCAACGCTGTTTGTGCGCCCCAAACCGGAAATTCAGTGGCGCCCGCCCAATGTGGGCGTGGCGCTGCTAAGAACTGTGAAGTGGAACGCAACAGAGGCCCTGCGGGCCTCAGGGAGCGCTAATTAAAGGGCACTTACACTGACCTATAAAGCCCAGCCATTTTGCTGCAATGACTTTACTGCTTTGGATTTCTGGACAGAGACCAAGGGACAGAGCTTACTGATTTGGGACAACATAGGAGGTATTTTTGGCTTCTGGCCAGTGCTTTGACATTTGATTCATTTGATTTCACTGTTTTCAACTTTATTATGGGGGCTGTATGGGGGTCCAACCCTCAGTTGCAGCATTATGTGCGAAGGGCTCGCAGACGCTGTGAGAGAGGGCCAGCCATGCCTAGACACAGAGGGGCCATCAGGCGTCGGCAACGTAGGCCTTACCCACTCAGGCAATACCGGCAGCAGGTGTCCTATCTCACCATGACTGCGGCGCATTGTGTTAAGAGGCTGCGCTTCAGAAGGGAGGTGGTTGCAGAGATCTGCCAGCTGCTTCACAGAGATCTGCGTCCACAGCTGATGTGCAGGACGTCTCTCTCGGTGGAAGTGAAGGTCATGGTGGCTCTGAACTTTTATGCAAGCAGCTCCTTCCAAGCCGCTGCTGGGGACATAGCGAACATCTCCCAGTTCGCCGCGCATCGCTGCATCCGGCAGGTCACCGATGCACTTTTCGCGAGGAGACACCAATTCATCTCCTTCCCCATGACCCGACAGAAGCAGGAGCAGCGTGCAGTCGGATTTGCCAGGATCGTGCGCTTCCCCATGGTGCAGGGCACCATTGACTGCACGCATGTGGCTATGCGGGCACCTATCCACAATGCCGAGGATTACCGCAACTGGAAGGGCTACCATTCCCTAAATGTACAGCTGGTGTGTGACCACAGGCAGCGCATCCTAGCTGTCAATGCCCGCTTCCCAGGAAGCAGCCACGATGCATTTATCCTGCGCCAGACTACTGTGGCTGACATGTTCGAGGCACAGCCTCCACCAAGGGGATGGCTTATCGGGAACAAGGGCTACCCTTTGTGTACATGGCTCATGACCCCGCTCCGCGCGCCCAGGACCCCAGCGGAGGAGGCATACAACGAAAGCCATCAAGCCACAAGGAACATCATAGAGCAAACGATAGGCGTCCTCAAGCAACGGTTCCGCTGCCTGGATCGTTCCGGCGGATCTCTACAGTATTCGCCAGATAGAGTCTCCCAGTTCGTCGTCGTGTGCTGCATGCTGCACAACCTGGCTATCCGCAGGACTCAGGCACTGCTACCTGACATTGCACCACCACCTCAGGAGGACGAGCAGGAGGACCATGAGGAGGAGGAGGAGGAGTACCAGCCCAGGAGGGAGCCACAAGGTCCAAGGGCCGTCCGCCGGGGGCTTATTGATCGACACTTCTAGGCCCCCTGTCAGGGAATGGGCTGTGGCAATGAACGCACCTGAAGGCAGCCGCACCGCAAGCCCTCAGCCGGTTAACGCAACAACCACTTGAAACCTGAGACGTGGACATGCTGAATAAATAAAAAGCTTTATTTCACAAACTCAGGGCCCTTCCCACATGAAACAGAAAAACAGACAAGACCCCCAAAAAACAGTCAAAAACATCTGTCACTCCCCAAACCTGGGGAGGACTAACAAAACTTGCCCATCCAAATGGCCTTCATCATCGGCCTTACAAAAATAAGCCCCCCCGTCCACAACACAAACACCCCCCTAAAAACAAAAAATGCCTTGATCCTCGGCCTTACCAAAATAATGCCCCCCCCAGAACACAAGCCCCCCAATATAAAAAAAACCGCTATCACCACACTCTAATGGGTGTGCCGAGAGGGCGAGTCCTTAGATAGGCTTCTCTGGCCCCTGCCCGACCTGCTGCTCCGCCTCAACCTGGGCCCTGCGCGTGTGGCAAGGCTGGGGGAAGGCTCATGAGGGCCACAATGCGTGTCGGCAGATGCCCTTGGGGGTCGGCCTAGACGAGGCCCGGCCCGGGAGGGGCCGGCTGCTGACTGCTGCAGCTGTGGCTGGCCAGCATCAGTCTCAGCAGCAGCTCGTCGCACCTTGGCTGGGGGAGTGGCAGTGTCGGCTGCACCAATGGGGGCAAGCTAGCTGATGGCAGGCGCGCGCTGCTCGCCAGAGACACTGGCACTCGGCCGGGCTGGCAGTGCAGCAAGCGCAGCAATCTGGTGGAGGCCAGACCGCTGTGCTGCAGCAGGGCGGCGGGTGCCCCGGCGATGCTTCCGCGCCACAGCGAGTGTGGCAGAAGTGAGTGCCCGAACTGCCCTAGTATGTGCCCGCATCAGCTCTGCCAGTGTCTGGACGGCACCACTCATCTCGCGAGTTGCGTCCTGGGCTGCCGCGAGTTGCTGGACACCCCTGTCGTGCGCTGCCGCGAGTTGTTCGACCCCCCTGGCCTGTGATTCCCCGAAAGCGACCACACTATGAGCCAGGGACTCAATGGCCTGAGGCATCTGTTGCACAACCCCCATGAACTCCTGGTGGCGCCGCTCAGATGCCGCCGACATCTCATCGAGGAGGCGCACCTCCTGGGCGAGGACCGTCTCCGGACTGGAGGGCGGACTCTCCCTCTGGGGAGAAGGCCGCCGAGCTGGCCGACCCTTCCCGCGTGCCTCGAGCCCACTGGACCCAGGATCTGCCCTCCCCTGCAACACCTCCCCCCTCTGGGGAGAAGGCCGGCGTGCTGCCGGACCCGTCCCGCGTGCCTCGAGCCCACTGGGCCCAGGATCTGCCCTCCCCTGCAACACTTCCCCCTGGCTCTCCTGCAGGCCAGACATCTCCCCTCCATTGCCATCCCCTGGCGCGGATGAGGGTTCCCCCGCCTTCCTCCTGGTCCTCGTCGTCCTCCTCCTCCAAGAGCCTGGCACTCTGAGCTTCAGGGATCACCTCCTCCTCACCAGCTGAAAGCAGGAAGGCACAAGAGTAGCTTTAGAGTGAGGACAGGGTGTCAGCGAGGGAGGCCTGAGCGGTGGCATTATGCGCATTTGTCGGTCAGTGCGAAAGGATGTAGATCTGAAGCGCAAGGGCAACGACAGAGGTCCAACCGGTCATGTCCTTATCAGTGGGTCCCAGTACAGGGTCCGCATCTCCGATCGCAACAGGGCCAGTCACCCGGGCACGCATGAGTCGAGCCACGCTCTCCTCCAGCTCACTGAGCGGCTGGTACTGGGGACGGCCTCCCCCGGTGGCAGACTGGCTCCTCAAATTCCGCGCCAGCTTGGCCTGCAAGAGAAAGGACGGCCTCTAAGTACAGTGTGGTGCCCTGTTGCTGTGTGCACTGCCTCCCATGGTCGAATAGCTTGGCCAGTGTGGTGCCCTGTTGCTGTGTGCACTGCCTCCCATGGTCGAATAGCTTGGCCAGTGTGGTGCCCTGTTGCTGTGTGCACTGCCTCCCATGGTTGAATAGCTTGGCCAGTGTGGTGCCCTGTTGCTGTGTGCACTGCCTCCCATGGTCGAATAGCTTGGCCAGTGTGGTGCCCTGTTGCTGTGTGCACTGCCTCCCATGGCCGAATAGCTTGGCCAGTGTGGTAAGTGCAGAAAGTGCTATTGATGATCATGCCAGTGCCATTGCTGCGGGAGGAGGGCTGCCCATTAGTCCTTTGAGGTCCCTTTGCCCATAATGTGAGGTGCACATGCAAGGATGAGGAGGACACTGGAAAGGGTACTCACCTTCACCATCCGAGTGAGGTCGTTGTACTTCTTGCGGCATTGGTCCGCACTCCTGGGGACATCGCAGGTGGATGACACCCTGCGGGCGATTTTCCTCCAGGCTTTCCTGTACTGGCTCCTGGGAGCCTTCTTGCCACTGTCCGGGCACAAGATCTCTCTTTTGTTTTCGACACCATTAATCAGCACCCTCAGAGCATGCTCTGAGAAGCGCTGCGCTCGTTCACGGGCCCTCTCCATGGCTCCAGGCGCTATTTTGGCCCACCAGCAGTGTTGAGGCCTAGCTGCAGGGCTCCAGTATGCAGGGCGTGGCAGCAGTCAAAGTCGACCCTTCCCCCTTTAAGAGCTGGCCGGCGTCAGGGTGTCTGCTGTCAATCAAAACATGACCGCACCTGCGCTGCGCCCGGCCTCGGCGTTATCAGGCCGCATCGCCGGCTTAGCGCCTGAAGAGAGCATTGCAACGCCAGTTTCAGCGCTCGGCCAAACTCTTGGCCAACTCTACTGAATTTCGGCGATGTGGCCTACACTTTCCGGCGGGCGCTAACTTTAGCGAACGCCCGACTTTAGCGCCCCAAAAGTGTCCAGACTGAATTTCTAGGCCATAGAGTACAAAAGCAAGGAAGTTATGCTAAACCTTTATAAATCACTGGTTAGACCGCAACTGATGTACTGTGTTCAATTCTGGGCACCACACTTTAGAAAAGGCCTTAGAGAGGATGCAGAGGAGATTTACTAGAATGGTACCAGGGATGAGGGGCTTCGGCTACCTGGAGAGAGAAGTGTCGCTGGGATTGTTCTCCTTAGAGCAGAGAAGGTTAAGGGGAGATTTAATAGAGGGGTTCAAAATTATGAGGGGCTTTGATGGAGTAGATAGGGAGAAACTGATTCCACTGGCAGGAGGGTCGGTAACCCAATGACACCGATTTAAAATAATTGGCAAAATAACCATGGGGGAAGATGAGGAGAAATTGTTTTACTCAGCAGTTATGATCTGGAATGCACTGCCTGGAAGGGTGATGGAAGCAGATTCAATAGTAACTTTCAAAAGGGAATTGGATATATACTTTAAAAGGAAAAAATTGCAGAGCTGTGGGGAAAGAGCAGGGGGGTGGAACTAATTGGATAGCTCTTTTAACGAGCTGGCTCAGGAACGATGGGTCGAATGTCCTCCCTCTGTGCTGTATGATTCTACGATTAAAAATTATATACAATAAAACAGAGATAAATCTAAATTTAAATAAGTATGATTTTTTCGAAGAATTTAAATCCCAAAGAATATGTAATTTTAAAGAAAATCTTTCAAAAAATTCAAGTTTTTTTGGTAGATATAAGTTGGCATAGCAAGAGGTTGGACAACTATAACAAGGACAAATATCTCAAAACAGACCATGGTGGCTGCTGAGAAGAGAAAAAAGACTTGGGAAATTGTACTAGAGATAAAAATAACAGATTTCCCATAGCCTCAGACTTGCATCAGCATTCTGACAACAAGAATCAAGGGAAACTACAGCAAGGGAAAAAGGCATAAAACTCATAACTATATTTTTCTCTGTTTCTTAAAATGTTTTTAAATCATACTTCACAACCCAATAAAAAAAATTACAGGAAGGCACAATTAAGGAATGTGCAATTCCTAAGAATGCAACATCATTAGCAGCAACAAAAAATACACAGCTCACTTGTAATAGTAATGTTTTAACACTTGTCAAGTGCTAATGAGATACTTAACCAGTATAAATGTTGAAAAGTTAGTGAAAATAACTGTGAAATATACTTGGTAGCCACTGTAACGGAGAAACTTGAGCAGATTTTTGCTGAGACTCAGGTTTGTGCAAGCAAGAGGGCTGGTTTGCACATGCATTGGAGCTCCAGAACAGTGGTTCTGGTCATTTTAGACTGATTGAGGGATGCACGTCAGCGTGTGCTGCGGCCTCTGAACATAGGAAGTCAGCTTGCCGGGAAGGGATTATGAAGTATGGATGCAGACCAGTATGTTCAGAGGCCCAAAAATTATTTTGTTCTTCTTTTTCTTTGGGGGGGAGGAAGGTGGGGGGAAGCGGCCACTTTAATTCTCTGCTCCACTCCCACTCCGACCTCTCTGTCCTCGGCCTCTTACACTGTTCTAACGAAGCTCAACGTAAGCTCGAGGAACAGCACCTCATCTTTCAATTAGGCACTTTACATCCTTCCGGACTCAACATAGAGTTCAACAATTTCAGATCATAACCTCTGCCCCTATTTTTTCCCATGGCAGCTGTTGATGATTCTGCCATTGCCATTCACACCTCATCTAGACTCATCTTTTGTTTCTTTACTAGTCCCATTACCATCTCCTTTTGCCTTGTACCATCACCCCTTTTGTCTATTAATCTCTCCTGCCTTCCACCCTGTCACAGACCTTCCCTTTTGTTCTTTCCTCCCCTCCTCTCCCCTATTTCCCTGCCCCTGAAATTGCTTACAATGTTACATCTCGAACTTTTTCTAGTTCTGACGAAACGTCATCGACCTGAAACGTTAACATTATTTCTCTCTCCACAGATACTGCCTGACCTGCTGAGTACTTCCAGCATTTTCTGTTTTTATTACTGTTTTTGAGCATTTGGGTCTTGCTAAGCCTTGAAAACATGTCCGCACACAAGCAGAGGGCTGCACCCAGGTTCTCAGATGACTCCCTCCATATGCTTGTGGAGGGAGTGAGAGCACGTGGGGAGGTCCTCTTCCCTTCTGATGGGTGCAAGAGACCTCCCCAGGAGACCAAACGAGCCTGGCTGGAGATAGCAGAGGAGGTGAACAGCAGTGATATTGTGAGGAGGACCTGGGTGCAGTCACCTGAGTGCTTCAATTATCTCATTAGATCAGGAAAGGTGAGTGCAAAGCTACACTCAACTTCATCCTGCTGTGCCTCTCATCACATCCCCATCACTCTGCGTTCCCAAGCCTACTCCTGCACATCATTACTCACACCAACATACCTTGCACCTCCACCCATCCCTCTCTATCTACATTATCACATCCCCATCTGACTAACCACCCCTCACACTCACCCTCATCCTAATGCAATCATACCAAGTAACACCACACAAGGAGTCCACTTGGTATTGGCACCCCACTCTCTCATAGTCACCCTCTACATGTAAACCATCCATTTTTACACTCATTCCATCACTCTCACTTAAACTTCTCTTCTTTCTCTCCCTGCAGGAGAAGAGAGCCCACAATAAGAGGGAGAGGGAGAGAACCGGAGGTGGCCCTCCATAATTGGCCACATTAACTTCAGCAGAGGAGGTCACCCTGAAGGTCTCAGGAGTTGCAGAGCAGCTGGCGGGGGGAGACGGACAGAGGGGACATCTCAGCAACCAGGTGACAGAATTAAATATCATACAGCCACATGGCATACACCAGTCACTCATATGCGAACTGATGTCAGCAGCCAGTGAATACTCATCATGTGCATAATGGGTATCGTTACCCAGTCTTGATATAACATTTCTAAATCATCTCTTTACTCTCCCACAGGTTGATCAAGAGCCCCCTCCCCCCCCCACACTGTACAGGAGGAAGAGGAAGATGACTCCTGACGGTGCACCATCAGAGAAGCCTCCAGCCTCTGATGGTGCACCGTCAGCAGACATTAGCGCACCCAGCACCTGCGCAGATACGCACACCTCGGTGGATCCCACACAAGATAGAGTACTATTGTCACCTGGTGTGTCACAAGTCACAAGTCACAAGTCACAAGTGATCAAGAGTAGATGGTGGTGACAGGACCAGCAGTGGAGACTCCTCGTCGGAGGGCACAGGACACTTCCGGCTCTGCTCAGCTGCATGCAGAAGCTCAGCTTCAGGGGCCATCCAGAAAGAGGGCGATCCTGGAGGTGCAGGAAGAAATGCAAGAGGCTTTGGCAGGTTTTGCGACCGCAATGTCTGCAAATGTGCAGAGAATGGAGGAGTCCATCTCCAACATGAGCACCACCATGTCGCAGGCGATGGTGACTTTAGGCTCTTGCATATAAAGGATGGCCATCTGCATGGAGCAGCTAATGCGCCACTCACATGAGCACAGACTATCTAGAGAGAATAGATGGCAGAGGCTCATAGACTTCCTCCCTGGAAGGGATGTCAACATTGACTTGGGTCCCATGGCCCCACTGCTGTGCAGCAAGCTGTTCTCCAGCTCCTTGCTAGCAGGGAAGTGCGGGGGGCCCATGAGAGAGATGACGGTGAGAGAGGACATGGAAGTGGGGGATCCTCTCCCCCATTGTATCCCCCTCAGTCAGAGCCCCACATGCCTCCTGGGATCTTGATGGCTGAGTCTGCCCCTGCACAGTCGCAGGAGGAGCAGACTTTGGCAGGGCCATCACAGGCTCCAAAACCCAGAGGACGTCCGCCAAAAGGGTCTATGCAGTCGCAGCAGGGAAGTGAGCAGGCTGCCTCTACCTCTGCTGAAGCCACAGGGGTTGCATCTCGTAGAAGTGCGCGTAAAAGAAAGGATAACACTCAAGTAAATGAACAAGGGTAAGCACTTGAGTATTTTAATAACTGTTTGTGTTAAGCTTCTGTTACTCTTATGTCACTGATAAAACTATTTATTTTCACCACTTTTTCACATGGCCAATTTTGTCTGCAAGTTTGGAAGTGGCTTAGTGAGTTGAAGTGAATGGTGAGATGTAACGTTACATCCAGCAATGGTGGTCAGTGTGAAAGTATTGGCTTGGTCATTCTACGGATGCTTTATGGTGTTGCTGTGGGGTGGTGCCAACCTGGCACAGCACGTGGCAGCCATATGGGTGTAATGCCTGAAGTTAAGTAAATCTGGCTGTGATGAGCCCATCCCTGGCCTCCCGGGCAGCAATGTGCTCATGTGCTGGCGGGATCTGGATGCAGGTTCCTTCTGCTCCTCTTCCTCGTCTTCCAGCTGATGCTCTTCCTTCTCCTCTTCCTCTGAAGAGGCTGTTTGCTCAGAGCCTTGCTCCTCATGCAGCGCTAATCCTCACTGCTACGCTGTGTTGTGCAGTGCGCAGCAGATGACGTGATTCTGGAGACCCTGGCAGTGCATACTGAAGGGCTCCTCCAGATCTGTCAAGGCATCTGAAGCGTATTTTCAGCATGCCTATTGTCTGCTCTATGACATATCTGGTGGACGTGTAGCTTTCATTATATCTCTCTGGGTGGAGGAGCGAAGAGCTGAGGGAGGGTGGCCTGGCGCAGGACGAAAGAGTCATGGCAGCTGCCAGGGAATTTGGTGCACACGCATGATGATCTTCCTATGGTTGCAGACGAGCTGCACATTGAGGGCGTGGAAGCCCTTGCAGTTGACAAAGACAGTGGCCCAGAAATTCAGGTCGGGGGCTTCCCGCGGGTGCAAGCCTCCGACCTGCACTTACCTAGCGCGCCGGCCATTGTGCTGTGGGCCCGCGTAGGATTCCGATCCTGGGCCTGCTCCAACTGCCGGCGCGCAGTGCTTGAGTATCCCAGGGGCGCAGTTAGTTCGAGGCGTCCCCTGGGATCACGTGGGCCATGGAGAGCCAATGGTAGCAGGGAATCTGTATTCATAGATTTGACAGGAAGACTTGTCAAATCTATGAATACAATTCAGCCCCAAAACATAACTAAAACTTCAAATAAAATTTTTTTTAAATCACATTTTTAAAATAACTATAAATTACATAAAATAACTATTTTAAACAATAATTAAAATTTTTGAAAAAATTAATTACAGTTTCTAACGGGGCTAAAAATAAACTTACCTTTCTTTAAAGTATTAAAAAATAATAAACCTGTGGAAAAAATGTTTTAATTTTACTTAATTCACCACTTACCTTGTTACCAGCAGGCCTTGCGACTGCTTTTTAAAAGCATAGCTGTTGGAGACTTACCCTCCCGGAGAAACCTGTAAAAAAAACGGAAGTTCCAGGCGTACGCACTGCCTCTCCGGCGCACGCGTTCAGCCTGTAAACCCCTTCCTTTAAAGGAACGGAAGTTCTGGTTTCCCGCGCATGCGCAGTGGATGCATGAAACCAGCACTTTCATTGGGCCTATGCGTGAGTACCCGCGGGGACCCAAAGTTCTGGCCCATTATAAATGAGTGATGATGGGGTGCCCTGATGGCCACATGTGTGCAGTCGATGACACCCTGCACCCTTGGGGAGCCAGCCAGAGTGGCAAAGCTGAGCGTCCGCTTAGTTACACTGGCACCATCAGTGGCAAAGTTGATATAATTGGCTGACTTGTCAAACAGTGCATCGGTGACCTGTGTCATGTATCTGTGGGTGGCCGATTACGATATGCCACAAATGTCTGCTGCAGATCCCTGGAAGGAGCCTGAGGCGAAGAAGTTGAGGGCGCTGGTGACTTTGACAGCCATTCGTGAGGCATGTCCACCTGGGTTGCAGGTCTTGCTCCAGCAATCTGAAAATGTCTGCAATGACCTAGCGTGATAGCCAGAGTCTCCTTTGACTCTGCTGCTCAGTCACGTTAAGGAAGCTCATCCTCTGCCTGTATACCCTGTGTTGGGGCGTGGTGAAGCCCTGCGCTGATGCCCACTGTCCTGTGGAGCATCAGACCGTTGAGAAGGTTGGAGGTGTTGTTGTTGCTGCTGCTGTTGTGCCTGATGTGTTGGGGCTCATCGTGGTCCGATTCTGAGGACCAAGGTGAGACAGTATAAATGGCACCCCTGCTGATGTAATAGATGGCAGGTCAAGTAGAGCTGAGCGAAGCAATCTATCAATGGTGTGATAGGTTGTAGCAATGAGGTGACAGTGGTACCCGAATTTGCTGAAAACACTTCCAACCTCTAGAAACCTAAATCTGTGCTGACAATGCACTCAGCAACAGCATCTGCCTTAGGAAAGTAACCAGGTGTCAGGTGGGGGTATTTCTTGTGCTTTTCATGCTGCGCAGTAATGGGTTCCATCAATGGCCACTGAACTTGCGCCTCAGGTTCACAGACTTGGTTCCTGAGCTGCGTGATTCCTGTGGTCATGCAGTGAAATTCCAAAGACAGGATTAAAAAGACGCTTAAGGGTCTGACAACAACCTAATAATTATCTAAATTAGGTTGCCCGCCATTGCCGTTCGGGTCGCTGGTAAACGCGCCCAAGTAAAAGGCACGAGCAGGCGGGAGGACGGCGGGTTCCCGACCCGCTCCGATATATTTCAACTTTTACTCCTGACCCGTCTCCAATCCCACACGCACGGCAGCCAGAACATTCTGGCCAGAGTGTCTGGTCTCTGAGCTCATGGGTTTTTTAAGTGTCCTGTGTGACCCTGTATTTTAACCTCTCACATACTTCTTATAGTAAGACAAAATACAAATCAAAAGCCACAAAAACAAAAAATGTATTTTTGTCATATGCATTTATCCAGCTTCTTATACCCAATACTGAGACCTACTACTTCCTAACTAGCTGCCAGCAATAGGTTAGTCTTTCCAATGGGAAAGCTCAAATAATTGAAATTTACTGATCTAACAACTGGGCATGAGGCATTTGATCTACCCATGAAAATGAATGTAGCATATAGTAATTTAGCAGGAATGAGCCTAAAATACAATCCATGCTTTACTGAGATTGAACTGTTACGTACTGGGTGCTATGACCAGAATGTTGGTCCCTGCAATGCTCTGAAGGAACTCTCACTTAATTATTTTGGTAGTGAACAGATTTATAACCATTGAAAAGAGAAGACCCTTAGCCCACCCGCACCACCCCCCCCCCCCCCCCCACCCCCCGCCCCACACACACACACACACACACTCTATCAGTTTTGGATAATAACAGTATGGAAAGGTTGGTATTCAGTATAGTTGGTCCTAGAAATCTGTTTACCCAGATATCTAATCCATCAGAACAATATTTGGGAACTCAGTGCAAAGAGGGACCAATAACAAGAGTATAGAATAGTGAAACATAAAATTTTACCTGAGCCTGAGATGTATATACAAACTGGATTTTTCTTTCCGAATATTAACAGGGGAAATTAGATGTGTTGCAAGGTATTGTGATGACATTTTGACAACAGTGTTATCTATCCAGCTTTTACTAACATTGTATTATCCATGAAAATCATTCCCCAAAAACAAACCCATTGCACTTGTGTCAGCAGAGTTCAACAAGGTTCTACAGAACTGACATCTAAATTTGTCTACTTTTCTTTAAAAAGAAAATTCTGCGTTGATGAATGGTCTTCAATAGCCTTTGATGCCCATTATTAGATTTTTAATTAATTTAAATGCTCAAAATAGCATTTTCAATGCCTTCCACTTAATGCCCTAATTGAAGACAGCAACACAGATATTGGGGCGTGTGAACCAGAGATAGTGAAAAAATATTACTGCTTGTTACAGACATCATGTAGACTAAGCACACATGTAGTAATTTTGTTTCAATGTCCGCTTACATCAGTGTGATAGCATAACCACCTTGGTGAAGATTGGATGAGTGTCAGTCTTGTTTTTAGAAAATTCTACAATCCTTCAACCTCCTTACAGAAATCAAAAAGGCACCTGACCAAACCAAATGGTATTAAATAATCAATGATCAAATACATTTGTTGCTTGGAAAAAAAGATTGTACCTGATGGTGCAATCACAACATCCCAAGAAACCAGAAACATTGGCATGTTCACTTGATGAAAGCAACAGTTAGCCTAGAAACGTGATAGCATAACAATACTTGAACAATGCTGAAAATGTCCCAGAGATGTTTGAAAGGGATGAGAGGCAAACTAACCTAATGCTACTGAGATGTTAACAGAATATTAGTGATGATTTACGATAAAATCCCTAATTTCATTACAGAGGTCCCAAAGCTCTTTATTCAACCTAAACCTCTTGGTGTCATGAATGGCAATCTGGTCCACAAAGGTCACCAGAGGGCCAGACAACTGCCTCTCACTATGGTGCTTTTTATGGATCAAATTTGAAAGAGATTCATTTCAGAAACGAACCAAAGCTATTGTGGATTTTTGCCAGTTGTGATTATTTAATGGCAACATAAAACACCTGTAATTAAGTAGGCCACCAACAGGCAATTTGTGGGGCTACCGTTTTACATAGAATTTGACAGCATAGAAACAGGCCATTTGGCCCAACAGGTCCATGCCGGTGTTTATGTGCCATACGAGCCTCCTCTCCCACCTTACTTCATCTCACCCTATCAACATATCCTTCTATTTCTTTCTCCCTCATGTACTTACCTAGCTTCCCCTTAAATGCATCTATGCTATTCACCTCAACCAATCCATATGGTAGCGAGTTCCACATTCTCACCACTTTGAGTAAAGATGTTTCTCCTGAATTCTTTATTGAATTTATTAGTGGGTATCTTATATTTATGGGCCCTAGCTTTGGACTCCCCAAAAGTGGAAACATCTTCTCTACGCCTACCCTATCGAAACCCTTCATAATTTTAAATACCTCTGCCAGGTCATCTCTTAGTCATCTTATTTCTAGAGAAAATAGTCCCAGCCTATTCAGTCTTTCCTAATAGTTGTACCCTCTCAGTTCTGGTATCATCCTTGTAAATCTAGTTTTGCATGTTCTCCAGTGCTTCTATATCTTTTTTGTTATATGGAGACCAGAACTGTGCACCGTACCTAGGGCTCAACTTTGCCAAGCACAAGGAGGCGTGTGAGGTGGTAAAATTGCAAACAATGGCGGGCAGGCCCGATCCCGCCTCCATCCCGCCTCCAAGCAATTTTCCCACATGCGTGTTTTCTGACCCCGTTTCCATCCCGCCTCATGAACACGCCAGGTAACCCTGGCAGCCTCACAAATGGATTGCTTACTAACAGCTGCAGCTCCACCATTACAAAGGAGTTTCCACCGATGATCATTTGCAGGTGGCAGAACTTTGTTGTCTCAGGTCTGGGCGAACTTTTAGCAGGCCTACTCATTGTTGTGGAAGTTTGGAGCCTGACACCCATCTCCAGTGTGACCTCCTGGGAAACCCCTCTCCCCACCTTGACAGAGTGCTTCCTCAACTGCGGCATATACCAGAAGCATGGCGACCATTTAATTCCTTTCCTCCTGGACATCAGAATCGGATGAAGACCAGCCGCGGCAGCAGCACAATCATGAACAACAGCAGCACCAACAGCAGGAGCATCAACAGGAGCGCCAAGCTGCTGCTCACCCACCTGAAGCTGCACAGGCTAAAAGGTGCCAGCGCGCGACAACATTGCTGCCCGGGATGCAAGGGACGCACTCATCTTGGCCAGATTTGGTTAGCCTGCACAATCAAACACTTTTGGCTTGCGCCTTCTTACCGGAGCATCGACAATGGACAAGAACCTGTGGATTCCTATCACACTGACTACCAAACTGACAATTGCAAGGCGCCCTAAGCCCTCAATGTGAAAGTCCCATTTGCGAAATGACACAGGCCACAACTTCAACAGTTTGCCATCAAATCTGTTTATAATACAATGACAATGATGACTGGTCCAAATACAAAACATCACAGCACCCAAGTGACTACCCTTGTGACTACTTGTGCGTTATCTCCTCTTACGCGTGCTCCTACGTGGTGCTTCACCTGTGGCTTCAGCAGATGTGGAGGCCCCTTGCTCACTTTCTTGCTGCTCCTGTCTCGACGCCTTTGGCGGCCGTCCTCTGGGGTGGCGAACCTGTGCGGGCTCACCAACAGTCTGCTGCTCCTGCAGCTGTGCAGGGGCTGAGATGCCCATCTCAGTTGGGTGAGGACGCTGGTGGGGCTCTGACCGAGGGCTCTGCAGTGGCATGGTCATGTGAGCGCCTGGAGAGGAGCACCCACTTCCTTGTTATCTGCCACCAACATCCCTCTGATGGGTCAGCCCCACTTCAGAGCTAGCAAGTGGCTTGACAGCACCTTGCTGCACTGCAGGGGGCCCATGAGGACCTATTTCTGCACTGGAAGTCCTACTCCAGAGGACTTCCATGAAGGTCTGGTTTGTATGCTCAATAGCTGACCATCGCTCCTCAAGAGATGTCATTTTATTCTGAACAATTACCATGTTTTCCATACCCTGGCGACTATGCTCCTCCATGGCCATAGCCATCCTCTCCTCTACCGTAGCCATCTTCTCCTCTACGGTAGCCAGCCTTACCATGGAGTTAGCCATCCTTTCCACGGAGGTTGTCATTCTTTCCACAGTGATGTGTTCATGCACCAATGCATCCACAAAGGCTCTGCTCATGTTCGCGATGGACTCCTTCAGTCGCTTCACACTCGCAGCAACCCCGGAGACAAAACCTGCCAGAGGCTCCTGCACCTGTTCCTGGACTTCCAGCACTGCTCTCCTTCTGGATGGACCCGGAGACACAGGGTCGACATGCAGCTGAGCCGAGCTGGCACAGTCCTGCACCCTCCAACCAGGACTCTCCACTGCTGACCCTGTCTCCACCATTTGCTGATGCTCACTTGTGAGCTGTGATACACAAGGTGCCAACATTACTCTATCTCGCGAAGGTCCCACCGAGGTGTGAGTGTCTGCACTGGTGCTGGGTGCGCTGAATTCTGCTGGCGCTGCGCCCTCAGAGGTTGCAGCTTCTTCTGAGAAGTCTGGAAGCTCAGGCTCTTCCTCCTGGACAGTGGGGATGGGGGCTTTCGATGGTCCTGTGGGGGAGTAAAGGAAAGAGTTAGAGATGTGAGGTCAAGGTTACATGCACATTGAATAGTGCAGATGAACATAAGTCAATCTGTTAGAACATCAGATTCATTATCAGTGACACATGCAATGTCAATGAGAGAGATGCCAAACTATTCTGTCACCAACTTGCTGTGATGCGCCCGTCTGTCCGTCCCCCACTTGGGAATCCTCCTCGATCCCGGCGATTTCCAGAGCCGCCTCCTCCCAGGCGGTGAGCTGGGCTACTGAGGGTGGCCCTCCTCCTGTCCTCGCTCTTTCCCTCTTATTGTGAGCTCTCTTTTCCTGCAATGAGGGACACAAGTGGAGTTTGAGTGAGAATGAAGGAGTGAGTGTAGAGAATCCATAGCATAGATGCTTAGAAGAAGACAAAGGACCCTCCTTGTAAGTGTTGTAAGTTGTTGTCATTGCATCACAGTGATAGAGAGTGTGAGGGCTGCATGGTCAAATAGTTAAGTGAATGTGACCAGAGAGAGAGAGGGAATGGGTAAGGGTGCAGGGATGTAAGTGTCATGTGGGATGTGAAGGAAGAGGTTGGCAAAGCAGAGTGCTGGTGAGGAGAGGCGATGGGGATCAGATTGAGGGTGATGGGAAAGTCATACTCACTTTTCCTGTGCGGAAAAGGTCATGAAACCTCTTCCTGCATTGCAGCAAGTTTCTGCGGCTCAGTGATATCGACTTGACCTCCTCGGCCACTTGCAGCCACACAGCTTTAGTCTGCTGGGGTGGCTTTTTTCTCCCTGAGGAAGGGAAGAGCACCTCCTTATTAGATCTTGCTCCCTGCACCAGAGCTTGGAGGGAGGGCTCATCAAAGCAAGGTGCACACTTTTGTTTGCTGGTGGACATGGTCAGTAAATGAAGTCCTTCATACAATTTCCAAATCATTTCCAGTCTCCAGAAGAAGCAAGGCTGCTAGCAGACCTTAAATCCAGCAGCATTGATGAAAAGACTCATTGGGCCAGTGTAATGATCAGTAACATGTCATTCTAGAATGGTACACTAGGTGGAGCTGTATGTTTAGTAGTGGGCTACCCACAAGGCAGTAGTCAAGATGGATGCCTGTACACTAGTCCACATGGCTGAATAAATGACTAGCTCAAGCTAGCTGTTCATAATGAAAATGTCGAGGGGGAGAAATTCGGTTGCTAGCGCCAGCGATTAGCGCCTAAAGAGGCCGAGAATTGGGGCGTTACCCAAATTTCGGGCGGGCGCAGTGAACCCAGCGCCTCTCGCCATATTGAGTGGTATTTTAGCGCCGACGCTAAGTCTTAGCGCCCGCACCCGGGCGCAGGCAGATCATGGCGTCATTTCAGCGTGCAACGCCTTCTTGGTGCCCCGGACCGGAAATTCAGTGGTGCCCCCCTCTGTTCCGCCCGGTGCTAATAAGGACAGCTTCCAGGAACGTTCCCCAGTGGCTCTCGGGCTTAGGGGGGCAATATTTAAAGAGCACTGCACTGGTACAAAAGTGGCAGCCATTTTGGGAGCACAACTTATTTCTGATTTACACAGATTGGAACAGTTGAACTCTGAGCCATTTCACTACTGACCCAGCACTGCCAGAGGACCTTCAGCCTTCATACCATCACCCTGCTGCTGGTGAGCGCTTACACCCTTTTTAATTTCTGCTGACCTATTATTATGGGGGCTGCTTTGGAGGGGAACGTCCTGCTGTTCGACCATCTTGAAAGGGCACAGGGATGGAGGGAGAGAGGGCCAGGAATGGCCAGACGGAGGAGGGCCAACAGACGTCGCCACACCAGACCTTATGCTGCCAGGGTATTCAGGCAGCAGTTCTCTTACCTCAACATGTCGGAGGAGCAGTGTGTTAGGAGGCTGCGATTCTGAAAGGAGGTGGTGACTGAGCTGTGCCACCTGCTTCAGGAAGATCTGCAGCCGCAGATAAGGTGCAGGACCTCTCTGTCGGTGGCTGTGAAGATAACAGTGGCATTGAATTTCTATGCAACCGGCTCCTTCCAGTCAGCAACTGGGGACATTGCCAACATATTCCAGTTTGCGGTGCATAGCTGCATCCAGCAGGTTACAGATGCCCTGTTTAAAAGGCGGCGTCAGTACATCTCCTTCAATGTGACACCGGAGAAGCAGCGGGAGCGCGCAGAGGGCTTCGCGGCAATAGCGGGCTTCCCCATGGTGCAGGGCGCCATTGACTGCACGCATGTGGCTTTGCTGGCGCCTGTACAGAATCCTGAGGAGTTCTGCAACTGCAAGGGGTTCCACTCCTTGAATGTGCAGCTGGTCTGTGACCATGGACAGCTAATCCTGGCGGTCAATGCACAGTTCCCAGCAGCAGCCACGACGCTTTCATCCTGCACCAGACTTCAGTCGCTGACCTTTTCGAGGCCCCGGCTCACCCAGAAGGCTGGCTTCTCGGCGACAAGGGCTATCCACTGTGCCCATGGCTGATGACCCCGCTCCGTACGCCCAGCACCCCTGCAGAAGAGCACTCCAACATCAGCCATCAGGCGACGAGGAACATTGTGGAGCACACAATCGGTGTGCTCAAGCAGCGGTTCCGCTGTTTGGACCATTCGGGAGGAGCCTTGCAGTACTCACCAGAGAGAGTCTCCCACTTTGTCGTTGTCTGCTGCATGCTCCATAACCTCGCCACCCTGCGCACCCAGCCAATGCCAGCAGACATTGAAGGACCAGCAGAGGAGGAGGAGGAGCAGGAGGAGGAGCAGGAGGAGGAGGAGGAGGAGGAGGGGGAGGAGGAGGAGGAGGACCAAGACGGGAGGGTCCGAGAAAGTGGAAGGGCCGTCCGTCCGAGGCTGATAAGGAGTCGGTTCTAGGCCCCTCTCACGAACTGCTTGGTGTCATTGGAAGACCACGAATGGAACCATTCGGATAACCCAAAGCCTATGAAGGCCACAATGATTGTAAATAGCAGACATGGCCAATGACATTAAAATTCTTTGTTTATTTTGAAAACTGTGCTTCCTTCCAACATGACAAAGCAATGGCAACTGAAAGCTTAACTAACAAACTAACACATAAGTGACTCGCACACCCGGGAGACTATCCAAAACATGAGTAACATTCAGAACACGTGCCTCGCACACCCGGGAGACTATCCAAAACATGAGTAACATTCAGAACACCATCCACGGCCTTGATTTCTAGAAATAGGACGTTTCTGCAACTCCTTCTACTCTTTCCCCTTTGATGGAGATCTACTTCTCTTGTGAGAACGGCACCTTCCCTCCCTGCAGCTCCTCAGTAATGGGACCCCAGTGGCTGCATGAAGGCTGGGGGACGCCTGCTGACTGTCCGAACGTGCTGATGCCCCTGAGGGATGGCCTGGACGCACTCTGGGCTTGGAGGGGTCGGATGCTGACTGCTCCAATTGGGCATGGGTGGAAGCAGTCTGTCCTGCAGGTGATGGCAGCTGCAGTGGAGACGTGCCAGTGTTGGCATCAGGAATGCTGACATCCTGAGAGCGGACACCAGCTCCGTGGTCGGCCGACACACTGGCACTCTGACGGGGCAACACCGCAGCATGCGGACCCATCGGCTGGTCCACAGATTGCTGGCCTGATGTGGTGCTGCAAGGGCCCCGGGTAATACTGCCTGAACCATGGAGGGTGGCAGCAGTCAGTGCTTGTGTGGCCTCAATCTGCCACTGCATGAGGCCAGCGAGGGACTGCGTGGCAGGTGCCAGTGCATCGGTGAAGCCCTGGACAGTCCTTTCCAGTGATGTCGCGGCGCCCTGGACAGTCCTTTCCAATGATGTCGCGACGCCCTGGGCAGTCTTTTCCAGGGCTGCCCCGAAGCCCTGGGCACTCCTTTCCAGGGCTGCCCTGAAGCCCTGGGCACTCCTTTCCTGTGCTGCCCCGAAGTCCTGCACAACATGCTCCTGAACTTCCCTCCCCCCCTTGCGCTGCTGGAGGCCGCTGGTTCCTGCAACTGGTTTCTCCTCAGATCCATCCCCCCCCGCTCCCTTCCAGGGAAGCACTATCCCCAGTCTGCAGATGGGCTGGCTCGCCTGAGGGTGGGATGGATGGTCCGGCTTCCTCCTGGTCGTCGCCTCCGGAGTCAGTGTCCCTGGCAGCTAGATGGCCCGGGTCCCGAGCTGGTGATGCAGCATCTGAAAGCAGGGAGGTTGAAGAGTGGGTTTAGCGAAAGGCCAGGGTGGTAGCAAGGGATGCAAGAGTGCTGCAATGCTCTGACATGGGTCCAGGCTGAAAAAGCATGCTGGTGGGGGGAACAAGTGGAAGGAGAGAGTTCAAAAAGGTGATGACCTTACCATCGCTGTGCACAATGGGGTCGGCAGCTCCAGTGGTGACAGGACCTATCATCCGGCCTCCAGCAATCTGGTGGACTCTTTCCTCCAGGTCCGTCAGTTCCTGCAGCTGAGGAGGGCCCCTACCAGTACTATTCTGTTCCCTCCGGTTCCTGGCCAGCTTGCCCTGCAGGAGAAAGGACGGGAAGTTCTGAAACATGCTGCCCTGAGTTGTCATCTCATGCCCCCCCATGGTGGATCAGCCCTTACAGTATGCCCTGAGTTGTCATCTCATGCCCCCCCATGGTGGATCAGCCCTTACAGTATGCCCTGAGTTGTCATCTCATGCCCCCCATGGTGGATAAGCCCTTACAGTATGCCCTGAGTTGTCATCTCATGCCCCCCCCCATGGTGGATCAGCCCTTACAGTATGCCCTGAGTTGTCATCTCATGCCCCCTCATGGTGGATCAGCCCTTACAGTATTCCCTGAATTGAATGTGCGTCTGCGTTTCCAGAAAGGGCCATAGGTCCTGGCTGACAGATGGCCATTGGGGCATCGCGCACCCTCTGGCCATAAAGTCAGGTGCAGAGGGAGAGATGAAGAAGATTGCCAACAAGCCACTCACACTAACGACCCGAGTGAGATCGTTGAACTTCTTCCTGCATTGCACAGGAGTCCTGGGCGCCACGCTGCTGGAGTTGACTCTTTGACAAACGTCCCTCCAAGCTCTGCGGTACTCGTTCTGAGGAGGCCTCTTGCCATTGTCAGGGTACAGCACTGCTCACCGGCACTCCACTGCGTCAACCAAAGCATCCAATGCCCTTTGGGAAAAGCGCTCCGCTCTCTGCCTCACCCTCTCCATCTTGTCAAAGTTTGCAATGCCTCAGTTTGCACAGCGCCGAAATTGAGGCCTACAGGGCGATGAGTCTGGCTGCTGAACCTAAATGACCTGCCCCTTTAAGAGCTGGCCGGCGCCTGCATGTCTCGTGGTCATCGATTATTGACAGCACCTGCGCTGCGCCCGTCCGCCCAGATATTGAGTAGCACCAGCAGGTTAGCGCCTTAGGAGTCCCGTGCAGCGCCTGATTTAACGTCGCAATCATCCTCAGGGGCGCAGCAACCCAATATCGCTGGAGGTGGCGATAAGTTGCGCCTGGCGATAAAATTTGCGCATCGCCAATTCTAGCGCCCCAAGCGGGGCTATAACCAATTTCTCCCCCCTATTTATTTATGAACATAACATGGTACCAGGAGTGGGGCTCGAACCCACGCAGGTATGAACATAACATGGTACCAGGATTGGTAATATCTGCTGAATATTGTGAAACGTGACATGGAGAATTTGAAGCCACCGGAGGGTTTGAAACTCATGGGGAATGTCGACTGCAATTGGCAGACTTTCAAACAACAATTCGAACTCTACATTGCTGCCATCGGGTTCGGTACGATGCCAGATGCAAGGAAAATAGCGTTACTGCTCACGGTTGCAGGCCTGCAGGCGATAGAGGTATTTAATACATTTGTATTTGATCAAGAGGAGGACAGAGAAAAAATGGACGATGTGCTAAAGAAGTTTGATACACATTGTTCTCCCAAAAAGAACGAGACCTATGAGAGGAACGTGTTCCGTTCACGGATACAGCAGCAAAATGAGACTTTTGATAGCTTTGTGACCAATCTGAAACTGAAAGCACAGACATGTAATTTCTCTGAACTGAAATCATCCATGATTCGTGACCAGATTGTGTTTGTTATTCATGACAAAAAGGTCAGGGAACATCTGTTGAGAGAAACCGAACTAACATTGGAGAATGCTGTGAAAATATGCCATGCCAGTGTGCTAGCTCAACAGCACGCAAAGACTTTCAGTGAAATTAATAATGATGCGACGGTAGTGACTGACTGTGCTGCTGTCGGTGCTGTGTCCTACAAGGGGAAGAAACGTGGGCAGAACAGAAATGCAAAGCAATCGGAGGATGGAATTTTTAATTGTAAACACTGTGGTTACCAGCACCAGTCAAGACAATGCCCAGCGTTTGGGAAAATGTGCACAAAATGTAATGGAAAGAATCAGTTTGCCAAACAATGCTTTTCAAAAGTAAAAACAAAGAAAGGGCAACAAGTCAATGTGATTGAGGACACTGATTTAAGTGAGACATTTTTTGTAGGAATGGTGTCATGTGACAATATAGAAAAGGATACAGAAAATGTGCAGCCCTCAGGAATGGACAATGCTGAACATAAAGTTAATGCAGTAAAAGAGGACACATGGATGATGCCACTGCAGGTAAATGGAGCATTAGTTACATTGAAACTAGACACTGGGGCAAAAGCAAACTTAATCAGTATGAGTGACATTAAAAATATGAAAGAAAAGCCCAAAATACAGAAAAAGTCAGTACTACTGAAGAACTATAATGGACAGAAAATAGATAGCTTAGGTGTATGCAGACTTAAAGTGACAGTCAAAGACAAAGTGCATCATCTCATGTTTTCTGTTGTGGCTGCAGGACTTGATTCACTACTAGGTGACAAAGCTTGTGAGGACTTAGAACTGGTCAAGAGAGTCTACCGTATAAACTGTGCCATAAGCAGACCAGATGACTCAGTGGATTCTGTAGTGAGTAATTTCCAGGATGTGTTCAAAGGATTTGGAGTTCTACCATTCACTTACAAGATCCAGCTAAAGGAGAATGCTCAGCCAGTGGTACATGCTCCACGGAGAGTTCCAGCACCCCTGCGTGACCGGCTCAAGAAAGAACTGGACAGAATGACCACACTAGGAGTCATCAGGAAAGTCGAAGAGCCAACAGACTGGGTTAACTCCATGGTATGTGTAAAGAAAAAGAACAATGATCTAAGAGTATGCATGGATCCAAAGGACTTAAATGCAAACATAAAACGTGAACACTACCAGATTCCCAAGCGAGAAGAAATCACCAGTGAAATGTCAGGTGCCAGATACTTCACAAAGCTCGATGCCTCACAAGGATTTTGGCAACTAAAACTGGATGAAGAGAGCACCAAATACTGTACCTTCAGCACACCATTTGGCAGGTATTGTTTCCTCAGAATGCCTTTCGGGATAATATCTGCATCTGAAATCTTTCATAGAGCGATGGAACACATAATTGAAGGTCTGGAAGGAGTTCGGGTCTATGTTGATGACATCATCATCTGGGGCTCCACACTGAAAGAACACAATGAGAGGCTGACTAAAGTGCTACAGAGCATACGCCGGAATGGACTGAAGCTCAACAAAGCCAAGTGTCAGTTTGGCGTCCAGGAAGTCACTTTCCTAGGAGATAATCTATCTGGTAAAAGAATAGAGCCAGATCTGGAAAAAGTAAACGCCATACTCAAAATGCCCCGACCCACTGACAAAAAAGGAGTGCTACGCATCGTGGGGATGATAAACTTCATTGGAAAGTTCATTCCTAACTTGTCAGCCAAGACAGCCTGTCTGCGAGACCTGCTACATAAAACAAATGAGTTCACATGGACAGAAAGACATGAACAAGAGTGGATGAACCTCAAAACAGTGCTGACAACCACACCTATACTCACCTTCTTTGACCCAACAAAGAGAATCAAAGTGTCAACGGATGCATCAAAAGATGGCCTAGGCGCGGTCTTGCTACAAGCAGAGGGTGAAGATTGGAAGCCTGTTGCCTATGCCTCCAGGTCTATGACTGATACTGAGTGTCGATACGCCCAGATTGAAAAGGAATGTCTAGGCTTGGTAGTTGGACTAGAAAAGTTCCATGGCTACATATATGAACTTCCCACCTTCACAGTTGAGACAGACCACTGCCCACTGGTTGCCATCATTAAAAAAAATCTGAATGAGATGTCTCCAAGGATTCAACGACTCATGATGAAGCTGCAAAGATATGACTTTGAACTGATCTACACACCAGGCAAACACATAGTGTTAGCAGATGCACTATCCCGAGCACCCACAATGAGTCATGTGAGCTCTACTGAGGAAGACGTGGATGTTCATGTGAGTATGGTCACTGCTGCCCTGCCCATGTCAGACACAAAATCAAAGCAAATAGCAGAAGAAACAGTAAAAGATACAGTGTTACAAACAGTAATAGAGAACATTCATCATGGTTGGCCAAAAGGTTCCTGTCCAAAGTACTATCACATCAGGTCAGAGTTGAGTGTCGCAAGTGGACTATTACTAAAACAGAACAGAACAGTCATTCCACAGGCTCTACGTCAAGACATGCTCAAAAGGATTCATGAGGGACACCTCGGAATTGAAAAATGCAAAAGGAGAGCAACAGACACTGTTTATTGGCCTGGCATAAATAAGAACATTGAGAACATGATAGGCATATGTGAGACATGTCAGAAACACCAAAACAAACAAGCAAAGGAACCAATGATAGTAGCTGACTTACCAAAAGCACCATGGCAAAAGGTTGGTATGGACCTCTTTTATTTGAATGGTAAAGACTATCTAATAGTGATTCTAACCTTCCTGAGATGGCGCTGCTCTCAAGCACATCAGCAAGCAGTGTCATAATGCATGTTAAATCCATCTTCGCCAGACATGGAATTCCCAGGATTGCCGTTAGCGACAGTGGTCCGTGCTTCAACTGTAAGGAGTGGCAACAGTTTGCAGCACATTATGACTTTCAACACATCACATCCAGTCTTCTGTATGCTCAGTCGAATGGTAAGGCAGAGAAAGGTGTTCAAGTTCTCAAACAGCTACTGAAGAAAGCAACAGAAAGCAAGTCTGATCCTTATCTCGCCCTGCTGAGCTACCGAGCCTCCCCTTTAGACTGTGGTTCTTCACCTGCTGAACTCCTAATGGGTCACAAGTTGCGCACCACGCTACCCTGCTGTGCAAAAGAAAAGCAGAGTAACGAACTGAGACAGAGACTTCAACTGTTGAAGCTGAAACAGAAATCATACTATGACAAGTCATCCAAAACTCTGAAACCATTGACAAGGGATGATGTTGTCAGGATTGAGGATCCAAATGCATGGAACAGGAAAGCTACAGTTCTTGAGGAAGTAGGACCAAGGTCATACACTGTTAGAACTGAGGAAGGACAGATTCTCAGGAGGAGCCGCTGTTCAAACACACATACAGGCTCTCATGAAAACACATCAGACTTACCTGTGCTGAGAAGATCCACACGTGAAGTAAAAAAGCCTAATAGACTTAATCTTTGAGCACAAAGAAAACTATAATAAAAGAATGAAAAGCTTAGAGTTCATTAAGTAAAGCTTTGAAAATGTGTTGACTGTTGTGAAGATGTTTATGTCGTTATGATTGATTGATATTGATTTTGTTTAACCTCTAAGGAAGGGGGATGTAATGATCAGTAACATGTCATTCTAGAATGGTACACCAGGTGGAGCTGTATGTTTAGTAGTGGGCTACCCACAAGGCAGTAGTCAAGATGGATGCCTGTACACTAGTCCACATGGCTGAATAAATGACTAGCTCAAGCTAGCTGTTCATAATGAAAACGTCTATTTATTTATGAACATAACAGCCAGGGGTTCCCACACGCTGGAAATCAATTGCCTAATTAGGGGAAAATCGCAATTTTTCAACACTTCACTTCGGAGTCGGGGTCCTGACACGAATCCCACCTGACACGCCCCAGCCCGCCCACACTGGCAAAATCGAACCCTAAGTGTAGTCTAGCCAAGGTTCTATATAAATTTAACATAACTTCTCTGCTTTTGAATTCTATTCCTCTACAAATGAACCCCAATGGGGTTTTTTTTGCACTTTTTACATCGCTACTTTTAATGATTTGTGAATCTGTACCCCTAGATCCTTTTGCGACTCTGCTCCATTTATAGATTCACATGTGGGCTAGAAATTCGTGGCCTTAGCACCACTCTGTACCCCATTAAATGGTGGTAAAACGGCAGCCACTGCTATTTCGCCAGCTGCTGGAGGGGCCAACAGCGGTCTCCGTTTCTGTGCTTACTTTTGCGCTGTCGGTAACTGGCAGTGCCTTGCTGGAGAAAATGTCAGCGTTCTGACATAAATCAGCGTGCAGCGCCAACTTTACGTCACATGCGTGAACTTCGACCCTAGCACTGAATCAGCACTGGGTCCTAAGCACACCAGGTTAACCTGGCATGCAAGCAGGTTGGCAGTAGCAATGTCTGCACCTTTTAAAGGGACACACACATTATTCAGGTATGTTTGGATTTAAGGTTTTTGACTGGGTTTTTTGGATTTTCTTGAACTGGTGGCTTGCTGCAACAGATGTGAAAAGTTTTTTAAGTGTGTAGGGAGTGCTGCTGGATGCTTGCAAGGCCTTGGATGGTAAACGAAGGCCTTTGAGAAGACAAAACATGCTGCAAATACTCAGCAGGTCATGCAACATCCGCGAAGAGAAAGACAGATTTCACGTCGCAGGTCGAGATGCTGCCTGACCGGCCGTGTATTTCATAGAAACATAGGAGATAGGAGCAGGAGTAGGCCATGCAGCCCCTCGAGCCTGCTCCACCATTTAATGAGATCATGGTATTTTACAAATTCAGTACCCTGTCCCTGCTTTCTCCCCATATCCCTTGATCCCTTTAGCCTTAAGAAATATATCTAACTTTTTCTTGAATATATTTAATGAATTGGTCTCAACTGCCTAGAGGATTCCACAGGTTCACCACTCTCTGGGTGAAGAAATTCCTCCTCATCTCTATCCTAAATGGCTTACCCCTTATTTTTAGACTGTGAGCCCTAGTTCTGGACTCCCCCGCCATCAGGAACAGCCTTCCTGCATCTAGTCTGTCCAGTCCCGTGAGAATTTTATAAGATTCAATGAGATCCCCTCTCTTTCTTCTAAACTCCAGTGAATATAAGCCCAATCGACCCAATCTCTCCTCATACATAGAAACATAGAAACATAGAAGCAGGAGTAGGCCATTCGGCCCCTCGAGCCTACACTGCCATTCAATGAGATCATGGCTGATCATCCAAATTCAGTACCCTGTCCCTGCCTTCTCCCCATATCCCTTGATCCCTTTAGCCTTAAGAAATATATCTAACTCCTTCTTGAATATATTTAATGAATTGGCCTCAACTGCCTTCTGTGGTAGAGAATTCCACAGGTTCACCAATCTCTGGGTGAAGAAATTCCTCCTCATCTCTGTCCTAAATGGCTCACCCCTTAGCCTTAGACTGTGACCCCTGGTTCTGGACTCACCCGCCATCAGGAACATCCTTCCTGCATCTAGTCTGTCAAGTCCCATTAGAATTTTATAAGTTTCAATGAGATCCCCCCTCTTTCATCTAAACTCCAGCGAGTATAAGCCCAAGCAACCCAATCTCTTCTCATACGTCATTCTTGCCATCCCAGGTATCAGTCTGGTGAATCTTCGCTGCACTCCCTCCATGGCAAGAACATCCTTCCTCAGATAAGGCGACCAAAACTGCACACAATACTCAAGGTGTGGTCTCACCAAGGCCCTGTACAACTGCAGCAAGACATCCTTGCTCCTGTACTCATATCCTCTCGCTATGAAGGCCAACATACCATTTGCCTTCTTAACCACCTGCTGCACCTGTATGCTTACCTTCAGCGACTGGTGCACAAGGACACCCAGGTCTCATTGCACTTCCCCTTCTCCCAATCTATTGCCATTCAGATAATAATCTGCCCTCCTGTTTTTGCCACCAAAGTAGATAACCTCACATTTATCCACATTATACTGCATCTGCCATGCATCTGCCCAATCACCCAACCTGTCCAAATCATACTGGAGTTTCTCAGCATCCTCCTCACAGCACACATGCCCACCCAGCTTTGTGTCGTCTGCAAACTTGGAGATATTACATCTAGTTCCCTCGTCTAGATCATTAAGATATATTGTGAATAGCTGGGGTCCTAGCACCGATCCCTGCAGTACCCCACTAGTCACTGCCTGCCACTCAGAAAAAGACCCGTTTATTCCAACTCTTTGCTTCCTGTCTGCCAACCAGTTCTCTATCCAAGTCAGTACCTTACCCCCAATCCCATGTGCTTTAACTTTACACGCTAATCTCTTATGCAGGACCTTATCGAACGCCTTCTGAAAGTCCAAATACACCACATCCACTGGTTCTCCCTTATCTGTTCTACCAGTTACATCCTCAAAAAATTCCAGTAGATTAGTCAAGCATAATTTACCTTTTGTAAATCCATGTTGACTTTGTCCGATCCTGTCACTGTTTTCCAAGTGCTCTGCTATTGCATCTTTTATAATGGACTCTAGCATTTTCCCTACTACCGATGTCAGGCTTACCGGTCTATAATTCCCCGTTTTCTCTCTACCACCTTTTTTAAATAGTGGGGTTACATTAGCTACCCTCCAATCCATGGGAACTGTGCCAGAGTCTACAGAATTTTGGAAGATGACCAGCAATGCATCTATTATTTCTAGGGCCACTTCCTTAAGTACCCTAGGATGTAGACTATCAGGCCCTGGGGATTTATCGGCCTTCAATCCCATCAATTTCCCCAACACCATTTCCCTACAAATACTGATTTCATTCAGTTCCTCCCTTTCATTACACCCTATGTTCCCCGACATCTCTGGGAGATTATTTATGTCCTCCTTTGTGAAGACAGAACCAAAGTATGTATTTAATTGGTCAGCCATTTCTTTGTTCCTGTAATGTATGTGCCTTTAAGAGCCCCATGTGTACTGTAATGCCGGTAATGGCCACTCGGCTATATAAGTCTGAGTATTGTGTTGTATCCGTTAGTTCCCCTCCAGACTTTGTTTAGTAAACACCTATCAAACCAACTCCTGTCTTCAGTGTCTCTATCAACACACAGACACAACAGTGGCGACAAAGTGGAAACGGACTTACCTACAATTCGGCAGCACCTCAAGGACATCGATTCCTCTGGCGTCCAGAAGAATCAAGAAGTGAAAGAAGCTATTGTTTCACCAGCTGGCCAAGCTGGTGGCAGGTACTGCGGTAATCCTTCCTGGGCGTCAGGCTGGGGCTCCAGCAGCTGGCTCTACAGCTGGGCCAAGCAGCGAAAGCGGAGGCAAGCAGTAACAGACGGGGAGGGAGCACTCGGGAGACGGCCGGCGCTGCAAGCAGGTCGGCGTTCAGACCTAGAGAGAGAGTCCGGCGGGAACGAGTCTCCAACTGTAAATAAATAAATAAATAAAAAAGAACGGAAACCGCGGGAAACAGCGTTGTCATCGGCAGCAGCGGCGGGAAGGCGCGGGAAGCGCCATATATTTTCTGCAGAAAAGAAAAGCGCGGGAAGCGCCATATCTTTTCTAAGATGCCTAATTCTGGCAATATTGATGCTTTTGATAACGAGATAGAGGATTGGACCACATATGTGGAAAGAGTGGAGGTATATTGCACCGCAAATGGAATAGAAGATGAAAAAAAAGCTTCAGTACTTCTAAATCTAATGGGCGCAAAGACATACAAGCTGTTACGAAACTTAATCACTCCAGCCGAACCAATGGACAAGAATTTTAAGGAGATTGTTGATACCCTACACTGCCAATTCGAGGCAGGACTGGCAGATTCTCTACGAGACAAATTCGTCTGCGGTCTCCTAAGTGTAGGAACACAAAAAAGGCTACTTTCTGAGAAAGATTTAACACTGGACAAGGCTTTCAGTGCAAGAGGAGCTGCAGAGATACAGCAAAAGCCACAAGACTTCGGCACCCATGAAATGACACGGGGTTTCGAGAGATGTTACCGCTGCGGCAGATCCATCCATGACCAGAAGGACTGCTGGTTCAAGGGCAAAGCATGCAGGCAATGCGGAAAGGTGGGACACATTACACGTGTCTGCCGATCTGGAAACAAAAAATCCACTAACAGGAAAAAAATCAATAAGGAAAAGCACAGAAAGGTACAAATGATGACGGACAGTAGCTCCGAAGACCAGAAGAGCAATAGCGACTCCGGGAACAAGAGACTAAGCTCTCTCAAATTACATAATGTAATTGCCAAAGAAGATTACCAGACCATTTGGGTTACCCTCACAATAGCAGGGTCCCCAGTTAAAATGGAGCTAGATACAGGATCAGCTCTGACCGTCATAAATCGATGGGATTACGAGCGGCTATTTCCGCATATACCTTTAAAAGACACATCCATTATCTTGAAAACATATACGGGGCAGAAAGTATACCCCAAAGGAAAAATAAGGGTGCCTGTTGTATACAACGGCAAGGAAATACAGAAGTTGTATTTATACGTTCTACAAGATGGTGGTCCACCGCTGTTGGGACGTGAATGGATCAGGAAAATACATTTAGACTGGCACTCCATCCAGGCACTGACGGTGACCAGTAAGGAAAAAAATGATGATGACATCATACCTGAACGATTAAAAGACATCTTGGCCAATGCCAAGGAAGTGTTTCAAGAGAAACTAGGAACCTTGAAAGGCATCACCGCCTCAATGAAAGTGGAAGATGCAGCAATTCCCAAGTTTTTTAAGGCAAGACCGGTGCCATACGCAATTCGTCCAGCAGTCGAGGCAGAGCTGGAGAATTTGGAAAAGGCAGGCGTATTATCTAAAATAGATTGGTGCGAGTGGGCAACACCCATCGTCCCAGTCATGAAGAGAGCATTGAAGAATGATAAATCTGAAGAACAGAGAAAAATTCGCATCTATGGAGACTTCAAGGTGACTGTAAACCCGGTCCTTCACACGGTACAGTATCCTCTTCCGAGGACAGAAGATATTTTCGCCTCACTATCCGGAGGGAAACATTTCACCAAAATTGACTAGGCACAGGCATATCTACAGATGGAGGTTGAAGAGGCCTCTAAAAAATATCTCACAATAAATACACACAAAGGTCTGTACCAGTACAATCGACTGGTTTTCGGAGTAGCATCCGCTCCAGCTATCTGGCAAAGAGCTATGGAGCAAGTCCTCCAAGGGATTCCGGGGACTCAATGCTACCTAGACGACATCCTTGTAACAGGAGAAAACGACAACGAGCACCTTGCCAATTTGGAGCAGGTGCTCACTAGGCTAAGAGAACGGGGCCTACGAGCAAATCGCCCCAAGTGCGAATTTTTCCAAAATCAAATATCATATTGTGGCCACATAATTAATAAGGAAGGGTTGCATAAGTCACCTGAAAAAATTGAAGCAGTCATAAAAGCCCCAGCACCTGAAAATGTTTCACAATTAAGGTCGTTCCTGGGATTAATAAATTACTATCATAAATTTTTACCGAACTTATCAACTCTTCTACACCCTCTTAATGAACTGCTACAAACAGGAGTAATTTGGAAATGGAGTGGAGACTGTAAACGTGCCTTCTATAAATGCAAAGACTTAATCACGTCCAAAGAAGTTTTGGCTCATTACAACCCATCACTGCCAATCAGACTGGCGTGCGATGCATCCCCTTACGGCATAGGAGCAGTATTATCGCATAAATTCCCTGATGGCTCGGAACGGCCGATAGCTTTTACGTCACGCTCATTGAACTCAGCTGAGCGTAACTATGCCCAAATCGACAGGGAAGCACTCAGCCTGGTATGGGGAGTGAAGAAACTCAACCATTACCTACACGGACAAAAATTTACCTTGTTGACTGACCATCAACCCCTCATCTCCATATTCAACCCTAAAAAGGGTGTTCCCATTATGACAGCGCAAAGGCTACAGAGGTGGTCCCTTTTTCTAGGGGCACACCAATACAACATAGAATACAAAGGATCAAAACAGCATGGGAATGCTGACGGTTTATCGCGCCTACCGTTGCCAACGGTAGAAGAGGCACCTACAGTAGACCCAGTGGAAATGTTCCACTCAACCATAGTGGAATGTCTACCAGTAACAAATTCTGCCATTGAAAAGGAAACGAGAAATGACCCGACTCTCTCACGAGTCTACGACTTAACGGTGAAGGGATGGCCAGCACATGGCGAACCACCATTGCCAGCATTCTCGCAAAGAAGAGAACAGTTGTCAGTGTGCCGAGGAACCTTGATGTGTGGATCCAGAGTGGTGATTCCACCCAAACTCCAGGATAAAGTGCTAAAGGAGCTTCACGAGGGGCATCTGGGTGGAGTGAAAATGAAGAACCTAGCCAGAGCGTTTGTATGGTGGCCAGGTATCGATGGAGGCATCGAAGAAATGACCAAGAGCTGCCTAGGATGCCAGAAGGTCCAAAACACTCCACCCCAAGCCCCTCTACATCCATGGGAGTGGCCCTCATCTCCCTGGCAAAGGGTACACATCGACTTTGCTGGTCCATTTATGGACTCAATGTTCTTAATCGCGGTTGATGCACACTCCAAGATGTCCTCCACCACCACGGAAAAAACCATCACAGTATTAAGGACCATATTTGCCAGGAATGGGCTGCCGGAACAGATCTGTTCTGATAATGGACCGCAATTTGTGTCCGAAGAATTCAGGAAGTTCTTAAAAAACAATGGGGTTAAGCACTACACGTCCGCCCCATACCATCTCGCCACCAATGGATTGGCTGAAAGGTTTGTCCAGACCTTCAAGAAGGCCATAAAGGCCATGGGTAATGAAGACATAAAACTTTAGCACAAGGTGGATAACTTCTTGTTCGCATACAGGAATGCAACACATATGGTTACAAGCCTAAGATGCCGGCTGGATTTGATCAAGCCCAACATCAGAAGGGACGTGGAGAACCGGCAATTTCAAGGCATGAATGAAAGGCCAACTAGAACCTTCCAGATAGGTCAACAAGTTTTGGCCCGGGACTACCGTACCGAGAAATGGCAGCCTGGAACTATCTGCACACGACTAGGACCGCTGATGTATACCGTGGACATCGGAGAAAGCATAATAAGGCGCCATGCTGACCAAATCATAGAGTCATCCGAAAAGGGACAACCTACACCACAACCCTATACGCCTAACGATGAAGTAGAGATACCCATATCTACCTCCGATCCGGTGATACTGGAACCCGATGAACCCGACACTGGCATTCAAGCCGAATCAGCCTTGCCAAAAGAACCTACTACACCACCAGAAACTACTACACCACCGAGGCGTTATCCGGACCGAGTCAGGAAGCTTCCAGAGAGACTGACTTATAATTAATTAACTGCAGCAATATATAGATTATTTTTCTTGTAACATGTAATTAATAATTACTTAAAATATTATGTACTGGTTAGCTAAAAGGGGAGGAATTGTAGTGTATGTGCCTTTAAGAGCCCCATGTGTACTGTAATGCCGGTAATGGCCACTCGGCTATATAAGCCTGAGTATTGTGTTGTATCCGTTAGTTCCCCTCCAGACTTTGTTTAATAAACACCTATCAAACCAACTCCTGTCTTCAGTGTCTCTATCAACACACAGACACAACAGTTCCCCATTATAAATTCCCCTGATTCTGACTGCAAAGGACCTACGCTTGACTTCACCAATCTTTTTCTCTTCACATATCTATAGAAGCTTTTACAGTCAGTTGTTATGTTCCCAGCAAGCTTACTCTCATACTCTATTTCCCCCTCTTAATTAATCCTTTTGTACTCCTTTGCTGAATCCTAAACTGCTCCCAATCCTCAGGTTTGCTGCTTTTTCTGGCCAATGTATATGTCCTCTCCTTGGATCTTATGCTATCACTAATTTCCCTTGTTAGCGACGGTTACGCCACCTTTTTTGTTTTATTTTTATGCCAGACAGGGATTTCCAGGATTTTGTGCTGTCATTTCATATTTACAGTATCCGCTTGCAGAGGGAAGAGGAACACACAGAAGAGGAGTAAGCCACAGAGTAGAAAGCAGAAGAGGAGGAAGCAGAAGAGGATGCAGATGGAAGGATGCATTCCAGAAAGCCCCTTTGTGGCCGGGATATCCGGGATGGAATCATACGCCTGCGGTCCCAGTGACCACAACCCCAAATCCACTTCCAACATTAGTCCCACATCTGTTGCTTATCATCACAAGGTCCTCTTGGCCATGATACTGAAATAAAAGCCACCACAAAGCAAACTTTCCAATCCACCTGTATACGTCTATGCATCCAATGTGACATCAAGAAATCAACTCATCACTCGTATGCATTCTATTAGAGTGTCTCGTGTGTGCCTTTGCCTATCCTACTGATGTCACGCAATACTACCCCAGTGGCTGCAGCATGGCTGGTGGAAGGCTGCTGAATTTCAGTGGGGGACACTACAAATGTCCTTGTTGGTTGACCTTGAGGAGCTGGTGGCTGGGAATGTCAAATCAATCTTCTTTTTCTTCTTCTTCTTCACTGTACTCTCCCTCTTCTTGTCACCCACTTGCTGGGCAGGCTGCATTTCTTGGGTGTGTGAAATGAGGAAGGCACAAGGGTGGAGTTGTGATGATGGGAGGGTGGGAAAGCATGGGGTGCATGTGAGAAGGAGGATAACGTATGAGGATACCAGCATCTTGTAGCCTTTCAGCCTCACCACTGGTCAAGGGCTCAGCCATGTTCCTGCCAAGAATGGCCTGCACCATCTCCTCCAAGGGGGTGAGGTGAGGCTAGGAATGGGAGATGTGCCTCATGATTGGTGCAGATTGTTGGTAGGTGAGTGAATGAAGGTGAGGGTCATGCATTGAGCAGTGTGTGAGGCTAGTGGTGCAGTTGTTAGGAGATGGCTTTTGAAGATGCATTCACTGACCTAGACCAGTGGTCTGAGGTCATAAAGATTCTTTGGGCACTGGATCCAGGAGGTGGGAGCGACACTGCTGGCAGTGATGGCCTTGGTGATGTGGTCCCGCATCATTCTTTCTGGAGGACCTTCTGGCCTCTGTGGGTAGAGGGCCTGCCTTGCAGTGTTGACCCCCTGCACATAGCTGGAGTGCTGCGTGTGAGACCCTGGGAGCCCCTTCCCTGGCTTGCTGAGCCATTTGTTTTAGTGCTGAGGCATTTTTCCTATTTTTTGAGGATAGGAAGGGAATTCAGCTTTCAGAGCTGAATATTCACATTTGGGACTGCTTAACATTAAATTTTTATTTTAAAGGCAGAAAGGGCTGAAAACTGCATTGTTTCACTTCATTTTAATTTGCATTGCTTCAGTGTGCATGGCCCCTTTAATTCTCAGGCTTCTTCATTACCCACAATTCCTTGCAAGCTCCACAGTCTCGCTTCCAGAGGCTGTGCGAAGCTCGAACACCGCACCTGGACAGGAATTTCGTCTCGGATGCCTCCAGCATCGCCATCAGGACAAAGTTGGACGGAACGTAAGCGCTGCGCCAACAAACTCCATCCCCCAGGCAAATTTTGCCCCGTTAGCGTTGCGGTCATTTTCAGCGGCCATTAACTCCAGTTGCCGGCGACACCGGCAACTTTGCTGGCTAAAACAAATTTCTCTCCCATAGATTCATAGAAACGTACAACACAGAAGGGGGCCATTCGGATCATCGTGCCTGCGCTGGCTCTTTGAAAGAGCAGTCGTGCTTAGTCCCACATCCCCACAGTTGTCCATAACCCTGTAAATTGCTCATCCTGAAGTACCTATACGACTCTGTTTTAAAATTATTCATGGAATCAGCTTCCACCACTTTTTCAGGTAGAGTGTTCTAGATCCCGATAACTTTCTGAGTGAAAATATTTCTTCTCCTCTCCCCTTTGCCAATGGTTTCAAATCTATGACCTCTTTTTATTGACCCACTCACCAGAGGGAATAGTTTTTCTCTATCTACTCTGTCAAAACCTCTCATCATCTTGAAAACTTCTATTAGGTCACCTCTTAACCTTCTCTGTTCCAAGGAGAACTGTGCTAACTTATCCAATCTCTCATCATAATTGAATTCCCTCATCCCTGGTAACTTCCTGGTAAACCTCCTCTGGAGCCTTTCTAATACCTTTGCACCTTTCCTGAAATGTGGTGCCCAAAACTGTCCACAATACTCCAGCGGAGGCCTAACCAGTATTTTATAAAGTTCTAGCATGATCTCTGCTTTTATATTCTATTCCTCTATTTATAAAACCAAATAACCCATAAGCTTTTTTGATCACCTTATCAACTTGCCCTGCCACCTTTAAGGATTCAGGGGGCAAAATTCATTAACACCCAGGGATGGGCGCTAACTTCTGAAAAGTTTGAGATTTAGCGCCAGGCGCTAATGAATCTCGATGCATGCTAAATTCAGTGTCATCGCTCAAAGAAAGGATGGGAGCGCTAAATCAAGTGCAAGTGACCTTGCTCAATGGCGTTAGACTTAAAGCGCTAAGCAATTTCAGGTGCAGTCTAATCGCTAGTCACCATTGCCACAGGCTCTTTCCAGTTTTAAAAGGGGAGGTTCAATCATGCTGCAGAACCTCATTCTCAGCATTGCTGGTTCTGCAGCTGTCTCAGCAAGCAGCAGAAGGACAAGGAGAAGGAACCGGAGCACTGAAGGAGGTGTCATTATGGCAGATCAACGGCTCAGGGAGAGAGCTCGCAGATTCTGCGACCAATCATTGGAAGCGTTGGTCCTTGCTGTGGAGAGACCGAGGGCGGTGCTGTAGCTGGCAAGTGACAGGAGGCCCTCGCCGCAAGCCTTCCGCGCCATGTGGAGTGAGGTAGCCCAGCAGGTCTTGGGCAGCACGATGGTCCCCAGGACCCACACATAGTGCAGGAAGAATTTAACAACCTCACTCGGGTGGTCAGGGTGAGTTAATGCCTCAACAAATGCTACATACCACCATCTGAACCTCAGTCTGCACACACTACCCAAAAGCACCACACACCCAGCACTCACCCACCAACAATCTCCACCTCCAATCTCCACCTCCACCTCCAACCTCAGACCCACATCTCACACCTTGCACACAATGACAACTATTCAACTATGGCAGGCACATCTCCCAAACACATAGAAACATAGAACCGTAAAAACATAGAAGATAGGAGGAGTAGGCCATTCGGCCCCTCGAGCCTGCTCCACCATTCAATGCGATCATGGCTGATCATCCAAATTCAGTACCCGGTCCCTGCTTTCTCCCCATACCCCATGATCCCTTTAGCCTTAAGAAATATATCCAACTCCTTCTTGAATATATTTAATGTATTGGCCTCTACTGCCTTCTGTGGTAGAGAATTCCACAGGTTCACCACTCTCTGGGTGAAGAAATTCCTCCTCATTTCTGTCCTAAATGGCCTACCCCTTATCCTTAGACTATGACCCCTGGTTCTGGACTCCCGACCATCGGGAACATCCTTCCTGCATCTAATCTGTCCAGTCCTGTCAGAATTTTATAGGTTTCAATGAGATCCCCTCTCATTCTTCTAAACTCCAGCAAGTACAAGCCAAATCGTCCCAATCTCTCCTCATACGTCATTCCTGCCATCCCAGGTATCAGCCTGGTGAATCTTCGTTGAACTCCTTCCATGGCAAGAACATCCTTCCTCAGATAAGGCGACCAAGACTGCACACAATACTCAAGATGTGGTCTCACCAAGGCCCTGTACAACTGCAGCAAGACATCCTTGTTCCTGTACTCAAACCCTCTCGCTACGAAGGCCAACATACCATTTGCCTTCTTAACCGCCTGCTGCACCTGCATGCTTACCTTCAGCGACTGGTGCACCAGGACACCCAGGTCTCGTTGCACTTCCCCTTCTCCCAATCTATTGCCATTCAGATAATAATCTGCCTTCCTGTTTTTGCCACCAAAGTGGATAACCTCACATTTATCCACGTTATATTGCATCTGCCATGCTTCTGCCCAATCACCCAAACTGTCCAAATCATCCTGTAGTTTCTCGGCATCCTCCTCACAGCACACACACCCACCTAGCTTTGTGTCGTCTGCAAATTTGGAGATATTACATCCAGTTCCATTGTCTAGATCATTAATATATATTGTGAATAGCTGGGGTCCAAGAACCGATCCCTGCGGTATCCCACTAGTCACTGCCTGCCACTCGGAAAAAGACCCGTTTATTCCAACTCTTTGCTTTCTGTCTGCCAACCAGTTCTCTAGCCAAGTCAATACCTTGACCCCAATCCCATGTGCCTTAACTTTACACGCTAATCTCTTATGCGGGACCTTATCGAAAGCCTTCTGAAAGTCCAAATACACCACATCCACTGGTTCTCCCTTATCTATTTTACCAGTTACATCCTCAAAAAATTCCAGTAGATTAGTCAAGCACGATTTAGCTTTTGTAAATCCATGTTGACTTTGTCTGATCCTGTCACTGTTTTCCAAGTGCTCTTCTATTACATCTTTTATAATGGACTCTAGCATTTTCCCTACTACCGATGTCAGACTTACCGGTCTATAGTTCCCCATTTTCTCTCTACCACCTTTTTTGAATAGTGGGGTAACATTAGCTACCCTCCAATCCATGGGTACTGTTCCAGATTCCATCGAATGTTGTAAGATGATCAGCAATGCATCTACTATTTCTAGGGCCACTTCCTTAAGTATCCTAGGATGTAGAGTATCAGGCTCTGGGGATTTATCGGCCTTCAATCCAATCAATTTCCCTAACACCATTTCCCTACAAATACTGATTTGTTTCAGTTCCTCCCTTTCATCAGACCCTATGTTCCCCGACACCTCTGGGAGGTTATTTGTGTCCTCCTTTGTGAAGACAGAGCCAAAATTGGTCTGCCATTTCTTTGTTCCCCATTATAAATTCCCCTGATTCTGACTGCAAGGGACCTATGCTTGACTTCACCAATCTTTTTCTCTTCACATATCTATAAAAGCTTTTACACTCAGTTTTTATGTTCCCTGAAAGCTTACTCTCATATTCTATTTTCCCTTTCTTAATTAATCCCTTTGTCCTCCTTTGTTGAATTCTAAACTGCTCCCAATCCTCAGGTTTACTGCTTTTTCTGGCCAATTTATATGTCCTCTCCTTGGATCTTATGCTATCCCTAATTTCCCTTGTTAGCCACGGTTGAGTCACCTTTTTTGTTTTATTTTTATGCCAAACTGGGATGAACAAATTCTGTAGTTCATCCATGCGGCCTTTGAATGTTTGCCATTGCCTATCCACCGTCAACCCTTTGAGTGACATTCCCCAATCAATCTTACCCAACTCGCGCCTCAGACCATCGTAGTTTCCTTTATTTAAATTCAGGACCCTAGTCTCTGAGTCAACTACTTCATTCTCCATCTTAATGAAGAATTCGATCATATTATGATTGCTCCGACCCAAGGGGCCTCGTACAAGATTGCTAATTAATCCTTTCTCATTACATAATACCCAGTCTAAGGTGGCCTGATCTCTGGTTGGTTCCTCGACATATTGGTCCAGGAAACCATCCCGTAAACACTCCAGGAATTCCTCCTCCACAGTATTGTTACTAATTTGGTTAGCCCAATCTATATGTAGATTAAAGTCACCCATGATGATTGCTGTGCCCTTATTGCACGCTTCTCTAATTTCCCTTTTAATGCCATCCCCAACCTCCGCATTACTGTTTGGAGGTCTATATACCACTCCCACTAACATTGCTCCACACTCACTCACACACTTTCCTCTCTCTTGCCGGCCATGTTCACTCACAACAGAAGGGAGCAGGAGCGCACAGGCAGGGAGACAACCAGACACCCAGCCACTTTCTCAGCTGGTGGAAAGAGTTCTGCAAATCATTGGGTGCTAGTTGGTGGCCGTCGTGGCCACCGGTGTCGTTGACCCCATTGAGGACAACAATGGTATACCGGGCTCCTCACCACGCTGCTCCCTGCACTCGGAGCAGGGAGCAGCGTGGTGAGGAGCCCGGTATAAAAACCGGAGGCACCAGCGAGGCCAGAGCACTCGGAGCAGGGAGCAGCGTGGTGAGGAGCCCGGTATAAAAACCGGAGGCACCAGCGAGGCCAGAGCACTCAGAGCAGGGAGCAGCGTGGTGAGGAGCCCGGTATAAAAACCGGAGGCACCAGCGAGGCCAGAGCACTCGGAGCAGGGAGCAGCGTGGTGAGGAGCCCGGTATAAAAACCGGAGGCACCAGCGAGGCCAGAGCACTCGGAGCAGGGAGCAGCATGGTGAGGAGCCCGGTATAAAAACCGGAGGCACCAGCGAGGCTTACCAACTCAGCAGCGGGGAGAGAGGTAAAAAGTAATCAGTGTGTGACGTCACCAGGGAGCAGGTAGGTGATTGGTTGGTGAGTATTTCTCTTTTTTCAATACAAGCTTGAATTCTGTGGTGTTAAATTTCTGTGGTGTAGTGGAGATAGTTGGTAAATAAAGCGCCCTAGAGTATACCTGTAACTGGGGTATTGAATAAATTTTTAAATTAATTAAAGGAACAAGTCATGGCAGGAGAGCTCAGACCCGTGTTCTGCTCCTCTTGCTCCATGTGGGAAGTCAGGGATGCTGCCAGTGTCCCTGATGACCATGTGTGCGGGAAATGCATCCAGCTGCAGCTACTTGTAGACCGCATTGCGGCGCTCGAGCTGCGGGTGGATGAATTTTGGAGCATGCGCGATGCTGAGAGGCTCGTGGATAGCACGTTTAGCGAGTTGTTCACGCCTCAGGGTAGGGCAGCACAGGGGGTGACCATCAGGCGGAGCAACAAAGGCAGGCAGGTAGTGCAGGGAACCCCTGCGGACATCCCCCTTTCAAACAGGTATACCAAGTTGGATACTGTTGAGGGGGATGACTCACCAGGGGAAGGCAGCAGCAGCCAACTTCCTGGCACTGGGGGTGCTCCTGCTGCCCAGGAAGGGGGGAAAAAGAGTGGGAGAGCAATAGTGGTAGGGGATTCTATAGTAAGGGGAACAGATAGGCGTTTCTGTGGCCGTAGACGTGAATCCAGGATGGTTTGTTGCCTCCCTGGTGCCAGGGTCAAGGATGTCACTGAGCGGCTGCAGGGCATTCTGGAGGAGGAGGGTGAACAGCCAGTGGTCGTGGTCCACATTGGTACCAACGACATAGGTAAAAAGAGGGATGAGGTCCTGCAGCAAGAATTTAGGGAGCTAGGTGAAGGATTAAAGAGCAGGACCTCAAGGGTTGTAATCTCTGGATTACTCCCGGTGCCACGTGCTAGTGAGTATAGGAATAGGAAGATAGAACAGATGAATGCGTGGCTAAAGGGATGGTGCAGGGGGGAGGGCTTTAGTTTCCTGGATCACTGGGTCTGCTTCTGGGAAAGGTGGGACTTGTACAAGTCGGACGGTTTACACCTGAACCAGAGGGAAACCAATATCCTTGTGGGGAGGTTTGCTAGCACTGCTGGGGGGGGTTTAAACTAACTTGGCAGGGGGATGGGGTACAGAGTGGAGCTATAGTAGGGGGTGATTTACAGCCAAATACAGAGGGAAAAACAAGTCAGCTGGGAAGGCAGAGCAAATATGTGAAGGCAAAAGAGAATATGGCAGGGCTGGAAGGCATTTATTTTAATGCAAGGAGTCTTGCAAATAAGGTGGATGAACTGAAGTTGTTGTTGAACACATGGGAGTACGATATTGTTGCTATCACGGAGACATGGTTGAGGGAGGGTCAGGACTGGCAGCTCAATATTCCAGGGTATAGAATCTTCAGGCGAGACAGAGGGGGGTGTAAAAGGGGAGGGGGTGTTGCAATATTAATTAAGGAGGCAATTACTGCTGTAAGGAGGGATGATATATTAGCGGGTTCCTCTAATGAGGCCATATGGGTAGAACTTAAAAACAAAAAGGGGGCAAGCACTTTGCTGGGAGTGTACTATAGGCCCCCAAACAGTCAGGGGGAGATAGAGGAACAGATATGTAGGCAAATCTCAGAAAAGTGCGAAAATAATAGGGTAATAATAGTGGGGGATTTCAACTTCCCCAATATAAATTGGGATAGTCAGAGTGTGAAAGGCTTAGAGGGTGCAGAATTCTTAAAGTGCATCCAGGAGAGCTTTTTGAGCCAACATGTAGAAAGTCCTACAAGAGAGGGGGCGGTACTGGACCTAATTCTGGGGAATGTAGCCGGGCAAGTGGTGGAAGTGTCAGTAGGAGAGCATTTTGGCGACAGTGACCATAATTCGGTGAGATTTAAGGTGGTCATGGAAAAAGACAAAGACGGCCCGGAAATAAGGGTTCTAAATTGGGGGAAGGCCGATTTTAATACGATAAGGCAGGATCTGGCCAAAGTGGACTGGGAGCAGCTACTTATAGGAAAATCCACATCAAAACAGTGGGAGACTTTCAGAAGGGAAATAGAGAGAGTACAACGCCAACATGTTCCTGTAAAGGTCAAGGGTGGGACCAACAAGCAAAGGGAACCTTGGATGACAAGGGATATACAAAAATGCATTAGAAATAAAAGGGGGGCTTTTGGCAGTTACAAAAGACTAAAGACGGAAGAAGCCCTAGAGGAGTATAAAAAGTGCAGGGGCATACTTAAAAAAGAAATTAGGAGGGCGAGGAGGGGCCATGAAATAACACTGGCGAGCAAAATAAAGGAAAATCCTAAGATGTTTTATAAGTATATTAAGGGCAAGAGGATAACCAGGGAAAGGGTAGGGCCCATTAGGGACCAAAGTGGCAATCTGAGTGTAGAGCCAGATGATGTAGGCAGGGTTTTAAATGAATTTTTTGCATCTGTGTTCACTATGGAGAAAGACGATGCAGGCATCGAAATCGGGCAAGGGGACTGTGACATACTTCAACATATTAGCATCGAGAGGGAGGAGGTGCTAGCGGTTTTAGCAGGCCAAAAAGTGGATAAATCCCCAGGCCCGGACGAGATGTATCCCAGGCTGCTGTGGGAGGCAAAGGAGGAGATTGCAGGGGCTCTGACACAAATTTTCAGAACCTCTCTGGCCACAGGGGATGTACCAGAGGACTGGAGAACAGCTAACGTAGTACCATTATTCAAGAAGGGTAGCAGGGATAAACCAGGGAATTACAGGCCAGTGAGCCTAACATCTGTGGTAGGAAAATTATTGGAAAAAATTCTGAGGGACAAAATTAGTCTCCACTTGGAGAGGCAAGGATTATTCGGGGATAGTCAGCATGGCTTTGTCAAGGGTAAATCATGCCTGACAAATCTGATTGAATTTTTCGAGGGGGTGACTAGGGGGGTGGATGAGGGAAATGCTGTGGATGTGGTTTACATGGACTTCAGTAAAGCTTTTGACAAAGTCCCGCATAGGAGACTGGTCAAGAAGGTAAGAGCCCATGGGATCCAGGGTGCCTTGGCGCGTTGGATCCTAAACTGGCTGAGTGGCAGGAGGCAGAGGGTGATGGTCGAAGGTTGCTTTTGTGACTGGAAGCCTGTGTCCAGTGGGGTACCTCAGGGATCAGTGCTGGGTCCCTTGTTGTTTGTGATCTACATTAATGATTTGGATGAGAATGTGAAAGGTATGATCAGTAAGTTCGCAGATGACACGAAAATTGGTGGGGTGGTAAATTGCGAGGAGGAAAGCCTCAGGCTACAGGACGATATAAACGGGTTGGTCAGATGGGCGGAAAAGTGGCAAATGGAATTTAACCCTGAAAAGTGCGAGGTGATGCATTTTGGACGGACAAATAAGGCAAGGGAATACACAATGAGTGGTAGGACCCTAGGAAGTACAGAGGGTCAGAGGGACATTGGTGTACATGTACATAGATCCCTGAAGGCAGCGGAACAGGTAGATAAGGTGGTTAAAAAGGCATATGGGATACTTGCCTTCATTAGCCGAGGCATAGAATATAAGAGCAGGGAGGTTATGATGGAGCTGTACAAAACGCTGGTGAGGCCACAGCTGGAGTACTGTGTGCAGTTCTGGTCGCCTCACTATAGGAAGGATGTGATTGCTTTGGAGAGGGTGCAGAGAAGATTCACCAGGATGTTACCTGGGATGGAGCGCCTCAGCTATGAAGAGAGGCTGGACAGGCTGGGGTTGTTTTCCTTGGAGCAAAGAAGGCTGAGGGGGGACCTGATTGAGGTGTACAAATGATGAGGGGCATAGATAGGGTAGATAAAGAGGAACTTTTCCCCTTAGTAGGGGGGTCAATAACAAGGGGGCATAGATTCAGGGTAAGGGGCAGGAGATTTAGAGGGGATTTGAGGAGGAACTTTTTCACCCAGAGGGTGGTTGGAATGTGGAACTCAATGCCTGAAAGGGTGGTAGAGGCAGGAACCCTCACAACATTCAAGAAGCATTTGGATGAGCACTTGAAATGCCATTGCATACAAGGCTATGGACCAAATGCTGGAAAATGGGATTAGACTGGACAGGGATGGATGGGCGGCGCAGACACGACGGGCCGAAGGGCCTCTTTCTGTGCTGTAAAACTCTATGACTCTATGACTCTATCCCTACTCCTTCTTCTCATATCCCACTTCCCCCTCACCCCACAAGCCTTTCCCACTTTCCAGCTAATCATGCTGTATGCATGCCTTTCTCACTTCCTGCTCCCCTTCCTTCACCCTAACCCGACTCTTGTGCCTTTATGCTTTCAGATAATGAGCAAGCAGCTGAGCAGCCTGTCCCTGAGTGTTCCATAGAGAGCGAAACGGAAGAAGAGAAGGACAAAGAACACACCGCATCACTGCATATCTCACTCGCAGGCACCAGCTCAGATACTGACGCTACGCATTCTTTAGAGGCTAGTATAGTAGTGGGATCTGCACGGGGGAGGCACCGGGGGCGAGCGGGCTGCAGCAAGGCCGGGGGAAAGGGTAGCCCGGGAGCCAGCTCCCCAGAAGGTGAGTTCGCGCGCGAGTTCTGCTGCACAGGACTCAGATGAGGATCTCGATGGGGAGGCCTTTAGAAGAAGGGTGATGGGCATGCACATGGAGATGACAGGTGCAATGGCAAGAGTGCCCGAGAGCCTGTCGGTAATGGTAAGGGGCGTGGAGGAGTCCGCCTCCAACATTGCGCAGAGCTCTGCACACACCATGGAGCCCATCATTTGCAGTCTGGAACGGATGGTAGTCTCCCAGAGAGACCGTGGCAACCCAGCCTTGAAGCCGCGTGTGATGGGCGAGCTGGCAGCTTCCATTGCAGCACAGGCGGAAGCCACGCAACATCTTAGCGCTGTAATGCAGTCTAGGCTTGGTGGCATCCAATCTCAGACTGCTCTCATGCAGTCTCGGCCTGATGCCACGCAAGCTCTGACTGCTGCCATCGTGGCTGGGTCGACCACCATCCACCGGGGCTTTCACTGTTTTGCAGCAGGCCAGCAATCTGTGTTCCAGCAGATTGATAGTAATGCTGAGGTGCTGCCCCAGGGGAGTGACAATGGGTCAGTGGAGCAGGAACCTGCTGTCCTCTCTCAGGATGACAGCATTCCTGCTCCCACCACCGCCACTCCACCATTGCCCATGTTGCTGCCTGTCATCCAGCCAGCCTAGGCTGCTGCCGCTCATGCTGAGGTGGTGCAGTCTACAGCCAGGCCTTCCAGGTCCAGAGCTGGTCGAGGGTGTCCTGTAAGGCCATCTGAAGTCTTCCGCACAGACACTCAGTAGCCTTCCACCCGCCGTGCTGCAGCCACTGGGCCAACACTTCGTAGGAGCACTAGAAAGGGCAAAGGCACTGTACCGAGGGGCACTAAGGGATTGCACAAGGGTGAATAGCTAATATTGTTGTTGTAAATATGTGTTCACTGATTATTGATATATTTATTAATTGGCTTTGGATGATTTTGTGGTGTCTCTCATTTCAGCTTTGTGCTGTGATATGGCCTGCAACAGGGATGGAATGATGTGGATGTGGTGAGCAACGGGGATCTGGGGTTTAATTTATTGGAACCGCAGTCTGATGAGGCAGTCACGGACTGCCCTTCCAAAAGGCCAATTGAGTGGCTGCCTCCTCCCTCGCTCCTGTTCATCCTCCTCCTCCTCCTCCTCCTCCTCTGTAAAGTCTGTGGGTTATATGGTGAATTATTACACAGACTACAAGAGTAAACTTTAACAGGACTTTACTATTCGAAGGTCAGGGCGAATCTGCCCAATCACTCATTACACAGCACTTATATACCGGTGTGGTCACCACCGGTATTACAGTATACCGCAGCCAAGATAAAGTAGTGCAACACCTAAAATAGTTCTCTTAAAGGTGGACGGTTACATACAATAGTTCTCTTAAAGGTAGAACGGTTACATACACTACATCCTCCTCTTTGTCTTTCTCGTCCTCCTCCTCCTCTCCCTCTTCCTCCTCCTGAGGTGGTCCCGCAATCCCTGATGGCAAGGGCTGGGCCCTCATGATGGCCAAGTTGTGGAGCATGCAGCAGACCACGACAAAATGGGACACCTGCTCCGGCGAATACTGGAGGGCTCCTCCCGAGCAGTCACTGCAGCGAAACCGTTGCTTGAGCACCCCGATGGTCAGCTCAATGATGTTCCTGGTGGTAGCATGGTTCTCATTCTATAAGTGCTGAGCAGGAGTGCTGGGGTTGCGGAGGGGAGTCATGAGCCAGGTGGAGAGCGGATCGCCCTTGTCTCCGACCAGCCAGCCGCAAGTTGGATGTGGTGGCTGGAAGAGTGCTGACACATCGGCCTAGCGCAGGATGAAGGCATCATGGCTGCTGCCAGGATAGTGGGCATTCACATTGAGGATTCGCTGTCTGTGGTCACACACCAACTGCGCATTAAGTGAGTGGTAGCCTTTGCGGTTACGGGAGACCTCAGGATTGTTATGCGGTGCCTGCAAAGCCACATGGGTGCAGTCAATGGCGTCCTGCACCATGGGGAATCCCGCTGTCCTGGCAAAGCCACATGCACGTTCGTCCTGCTTCTCTCTGGTGATGGGGTAGGAAATGTAGTCCCTTCTCCTAATGTAGAGAGCCTCTGTGACCTCCTGGATGTAACGATGGATGGCGAACTGTGAGATGTTAGCTATATCTTTGTTGCAGACTAGAAGGGACCGCTGGTGAAGAAATTGAGGGCGACGGTGACCTTGACTTGTCATTGAGAGATGTGGTCGCCCTGATCTGAGGCTGGAGGTCTGGTTGCAGGAGGTGGCAGAGTTTTGTGACCACATCCTTGCTGAAGCGGAGCCTTCTAATGGACTGCTCCTTGCTTAATTGGGGGTAGAAAAAGTGCTCTCGGAATACCCTCGCAGGGTAAGGCCTCCTGTTGACAGTCCTGATGGCCCTCCACCTCCCTCTGGCCACATGTTCCAATCTTTCACACTGCCTGCGCTCCCTCCACCATAGATCCTGGAGCTCGAGGTCGACTGCCAGTACAGCCCCCATTAATGTAACGATGTATAGCACTTTGAAATTTTGTCAGAATAAATGTAATACATTTTTAGTAGCCACAGCACTCCTGCTACTAAAAAATCTTTAAATGATTGAATTAAACTCTTGCACAATCGCAAACTGACAAGGAAGCAGTGAAACAGCACTAACCTGACAGCTGCAACTGATTCTTTTAAATAGCACCCCTGGAGCCGCTATCCATCTGCTTCACGCCTCCTCTTCCTGTTGTTGTCGGGGCGAGGCGCTAAGGCAGGGGAGGATAATCAATTTGGTAGATCGGGCGCTGAGTGAGTGTTGCACAATCTGCCTGGAGCTAAAGCCCCACGCGCCAACTGTTAGCGGCGGCACTACGGGGCAACTGGATTTGGCGTGCAGTGCTGGATTTGCCTCGACCTGGCGCTACTTCATTAGCACCCCATTAGCACCCCCGCCAGGCGCTAACGGGAGGCGCTAACCAACCAAATTTCTCCCCCTTACACTCTTATTTTCAAAGGAGTATGTGGTCTTCTTACTCCTACCAAAATGCACCATCTCACACTTATCTATATTGAAATTAATTTGCCATTTATACGTCCATTCTGCAAGTTTATTAACATCTTGTATTTTGTCAGTCTTCCTCATTATTAACTATACCCCCCAATTTGGTGTCAACTGCAAATTTTGAAATTGCACCTCCGATTCCAGAGTCCAAATCATTTATGTAAATATTTTGCGACTGTCATGAACAGTTGCCTGCATTAATATGCTTCTACGCATGAACTTTGCAATTCTGCTAGAACTGTGCAACCAACAAATATCTGTACAAAAAGATATTTTAGTATTACCTCACAAAATCATAAAAAATAAAAATACAGAAAGCAGAGCAGTATAACATTTCTGTATTATATCTTTTCCTATGATTTTTTAGCTAGACCAAGTAGTGCAAATTTAAAAATGGAACTCCATTGCTATTAGCGCACTATCGCGTCTGGAGTTATTAGTTTCAAGGCAAGAAATTCCATCGCTGTTTACATTATTCCCTATAAGCAAAATGTAATCGAGTCATGGATGTCTGTCTGGGTTTGAGGAAAGGTAACATATGCAAGTTTGTGACCATGAGGGGAAATAGAGCTTATTGCTTGTGATTGCCACAGTCGTTGTTTTTGAAAGTACTAATGCCTTGGATTTCCGACAGTTTTCTTTTGCTTCTATGTATATTTGTGATTTTTAAAAAATGGTAGTTTAGTCTAAACAATTTGAACTAACAGTACAGTTTTTCTACCTAGTGAAGCAGTCAGTAATATATGGTAGGCAAACCATGTGACTTCCCATGCAAGATATCTTGGTATATACCCTCACATATATGAGTCTATAGGCCATGAGTGAAGAGATACGTCTTTGCAGACTTTGATTCACCAAGGAAGTCCTGGATGACCTGTGCCAGCTTCTGAGCCCAGACCTGCAGCCCAGATCATGTGCCCGAACAGCTTTGCCAGTGACAAAGTGAGTATTACTCTTAACATTTATGCCATTGATTCATTCCAATCTGCAACAGGGAACCTGTGCAGCATTTTGTCTAATCCTACATTCACCAAATATAGGATGCCATCTTTAGAAAAACTGGGTAATTCATATATTTTGGAATGACACCGAGATAGCAGATTGGAAGGGCCATTCGGTCCTATATTATTGCTGGATTCCCCAAAGTTCAGCGTGTAATAGATGAGATCCACAATGCACTGGCAGGACCATCTGCTAATCTGTTCATTTTTTTAATAGTAAGGGATTCCATTCTATCAATGTTCAAATACTTTCTGATGAGTAGCAGCAAATTCTTTATGTGAATACCAGATTTGCTGGCAATTGTCACAACACTTCTGACATGAGGCAGTTGAGCCTGCCAACTCTATTCAGGGAAGATGGTCAAGGATCCAAATGAATTCAGGGTAACAAGGTGTACCCTTTGCTTCTATGGCTCATTTCTCCACTTAAAAGTTCTATCACCAGCATCTCAACGTAGGTACAATGAAGTGCATTCAGCCACCAGAATGGTAATTGAGATTCTAACGATCGGGATTCTGAAGGGATGGTTCTGATGTCTTGATAGATCAGGAGGGGCACTGCAATATATTCCCAACTAGGTCTCTCACATTGTGGTTGCATGCTACACTCTGCACAACTTTCCAATTCAAAAAGGATTGGAACTGGAGTCCTTGCAGTCAGAATCAGGGGAATTTATAATGGGAAACAAGGAAATGGCAACCCAACTAAATACATACTTTGGTTCTGTCTTCACAAAGGCAAATACACAGGATCTGCTCAGGTGAGGAGGAACGCGATGGACACCTACAGACGCTGAAAGACGCCCTCGTAAGAATGGGATATGACGCCCGACTCGTCGATCGACAGTTCCGACGGGCCACAGCGAAAAATCACATAGACCTCCTCAGAAGACAAACACGGGACACAACCAACAGAGTACCCTTTGTCGTCCAGTACTTCCCCGGAGCGGAGAAACTACGCCATGTTCTTCACAGCCTTCAACATGTCATCGATGATGACGAACACCTCGCTAAGGCCATCCCCACGCCTCCACCACTTGCCTTCAAACAGCCGCCTAACCTCAAACAGACCATCGTTCGCAGCAAATTACCCAGCTTTCAGGAGAACAGCGACCACGACACCACACAACCCTGCCACAGCAACCTCTGCAAGACATGCCAGATCATCAACACAGATACCATCATCACACGTGAGGACACCATGGTACATACTCATGTGACTCGGCCAACGTTGTCTACCTCATACGTTGCAGGAAAGGATGCCCTGGAGCATGGTACATCGGCGAGACCATGCAGACACTGCGACAACGGATGAACGGGCACCGCGCAACAAACGCCAGGCAGGAGTGTTCCCTCCCAGTCGGGGAAAACTTCAGCAGTCAAGGACATTCAGCCTCCGATCTTCGGGTAAGCATTCTCCAAGGCGGCCTTCGAGACACACAATGCAAAATCGTCGAGCAGAAAATGACAGCCAAGTTCCGCACCCATGAGGACGGCCTCAACCGGGATCTTCGGTTCATGTCATGCTACATGTAACCTCACCTGACGTAGGGTCACCCAGACTCGAGTCGACATTGGCTTGTTCTCTCTACACAGATGCGGCCGGACCTGCTGTGATTTCCAGCAAAAAAAATGTTTTTTGTCTGTTTTGTTGTTTTTCATACAGACCCCAGCATCTGCAACATTTGACCCCTTGTGACCCCACCTCATTGTTCTTTGATGTAATGTTTTCCTGACTGACCTGTTTGGACACCATTCACACCTTTGATTGCTGTGATTATCTCTCTGCCGAAGTGTGATAAATGGCAGTTGGAAAGATTACCTGTAAACATCAGACATTATTCTCTGACTACATAAGCTGTGTCTTTATGCATTTCTCCACTTCACCTGACAAAGGAGCAGCGCTCCGAAAGCTTGTGATTTCAAATAAAGCTGTTGGACTATAACCTGGTGTTGTGTGATTTCTTACATTTGTCCATCCCAGTCCAACACCGGCATCTCCACACCTTCACAAAGGAGGACACAAATAACCTCCCAGAGATGCCGGGGAACATAGGGCCTGATGAAAGGGAGGAACTGAAAGAAATCAGTATTTGTAGGGAAATGGTGTAAGGAAAATTGATGGGACTGAAGGACGATAAATCCCCAGGGCCTGATGGTCTACATCCCAGGGTACTTAAGGAAGTGGCCCTAGAGATAGTAGATGCATTGCTGGTCATCTTCCAGAACTCGATAGACTCTGGAACAGTACCCATGGATTGGAGGGTGGCTAATGTTACCCAACTATTCAAAAAAGGTGGTAGAGAAAAAGCGGGGAATTATAGACCGGTAAGCCTGACATCGGTAGTGGGGAAAATGCTAGAGTCTATTATAAAAGATGTAATAGCAGAGCACTTGGAAAGCAGTGACAGGATCGGACAAAGTCAACATGGATTTACAAAAGGTAAATCATGCTTGACTAATCCACTGGAATTTTTTGAGGATGTAACTGGTAAAATAGATAAGGGAGAACCAGTGGATGTGGTGTATTTGGACTTTCAGAAGGCTTTCGATAAGGTCCCACATAAGAGATTAGTGATCAAAATTAAGGCACATGGGATTGGGGGCAAGGTATTGACTTGGATAGAGAACTGGTTGGCAGACAGAAAGCAAAGAGTTGGAATAAACGGGTCATTTTCTGAGTGGCAGGCAGTGACTAGTGGGGTACCGCAAGGATCGGTCCTAGGACCCCAGCTGTTCACAATATATATTAATGATCTGGACGAGGGAATTGGATGTAATATCTCCAAATTTGCAGACGACACAAAGCTGAGTGGGAAGGTAAGCTGTGAGGAGGATGTCGTGAAATTCCAGTACGATTTGGACAGGTTGGGTGATTGGGCAGAAACATGGCAAATGCACTATAATGTGGATAAATGTGAGGTTATCCACTTGGGTGGCAAAAACAGGAAGGCAGATTATTATTTGAATGGCAATAGATTGGGAGAAGGGGAAGTGCAAAGAGACCTGGGTGTTATTGTGCACCAGTCGCTGAAGGTAAGCATACAGGTGCAGCAGGCGGTTAAGAAGGCAAATGGTATGTTGGCCTTCGTAGCAAGAGGGTTCGAGTACAGGAACAAGGATGTCTTGCTACAGTTGTACAGGGCCTTGGTGAGGCCGCACCTTGAGTATTGTGTGCAGTTTTGGTCGCCTTACCTGAGGAAGGACGTTCTTGCCATGGAGGGAGTGCAGTGAAGATTCACCAGGCTGATACCTGGGATGGCAGGAATGACGTATGAGGAGAGATTGTGTCGATTGGGCTTATACTCACTGGAGTTTAGAAGATTGAGAGGGGATCTCATCGAAACCTATAAAATTCTGTCAGACCTGGACAGACTAGATGCAGGAAGGATGTTTCCGATGGCCGGGGAGTCCAGAACCAGGGGTCATAGTCTAAGGATAATGGGTAAGCCGTTTAGGACTGAAATGAGGAGGAATTTCTTCACCCAGAGAGTGGTGAACCTGTGGAATTCTCTACCACAGAGGGCAGTGGAGGCCAGTTCATTAAATATATTCAAGAAAGAGTTGGATATATTTCTTGAGGCTAAAGGGATCAAGGGATATGGGGAGAAGGCAGGGACAGGGTACTGAATTTGGATGATCAGCCATGGTCTCATTGAATGGCGGAGCAGGCTCGAAGGGCCGAATGGCCTCCTCCTGCTCCTATCTTCTATGTTTCTATGGAGGAGAAAGTTCCAGCTGCTGTGGAGGCAGAGGCACATGGAACCCAATCTCAGCAGGATCTTAATTCAGAGGAGGCTACAATCCCAGTTGTCAGGGAAATACATAGAGAGATTATTAGATTATTAGTCAAACATTCACGTAGGATTAACATCACTCCCTTGACAACAAATCCATCACAACATTTACCCAGCATCATGGCTGATCCAACCCTTTATTGTGAAGACATTTGGCTTTGGGCCTCATAAAATACCCAGGCTATTTCACCTCAACGAGACCTCTTGAAACCCAATGAGCTCATTAAACAACAGAGCCAATGTCGATTGGGCTTATACTCACTGGAGTTTAGAAGATTGAGAGGGGATCTCATCGAAACCTATAAAATTCTGTCAGGCCTGGACAGACTAGATGCAGGAAGGATGTTTCTGATGGCCGGGGAATCCAGAACCAGGGGTCACAGCCTAAGGATAAGGGGTAAGCCATTTAGGACTGAAATGAGGAGGAATTTCTTCACCCAGAGAGTGGTGAACCTGTGGAATTCTCTGCCACAGAGGGTGGTGGTGGCCAGTTCATTAAATATATTCAAGAAAGAGTTGGATATATTTCTTAAGGCTAAAGGGATCAAGGGATATGGGGAGAAGGCAGGGACAGGGTACTGAATTTGGATGATCAGCCATGATCTCATTGAATGGTGGAGCAGGCTCGAAGGGCCGAATGGCCTACTCCTGCTCCTATCTTCTATGTTTCTATGTTTCTATTAACATCTGTTTAAATCATTATTATTGACAACACAATTCATGTAAATCTTTACTTGTTGTAATGCTGCTTTCCTGAGTGCCTAGACAGCTTGCCTATGACCTATCTTGGTGCTTCTTCTAAATGCAACCTGAGGGCTAGTATCATGAGAGGTGCTTAGCTTCACACTTGCACCGAGAGCCTCTTGGGACTGAGATGGTCCTCATCTCATGATAGCTGAGTCCTGGTAATTCACTGTCGGATTCATCTTCATCTCATCAGGCAGCACCTCTAGGGGAGCAATTGGCCGAGGTCGCTGGCAATTATGATGAGAAGGCTGCCAGTAAGTCACTGGGAACCTGGAAATATCCAGCGTATCTATACTATTTCACATGGGAGTTGTGCTCCTAGCCCTTCCACCATTAATTTAATGAGCTGACCTTGTAAATTCAAAAAAAGTCAATGGCACGTTATTGAAAAATCTGAAAGCCCTAAATGGCAAGAAGGCACAAACTAATAATGGCAACCAAGTTGATATTGAGTAACATTTGTTGTGGTCACTAAGAAACTGGGTTCTCAGCAGATGTTTATGTTTAATAATCAGAATAAGAATTAATCCTTCTATTGGGTCATCCCGATCTCTATCCCCATTACACTAATACAAGGTAACCTCCCACCTAGTGCTTTTTACATTATTAACTTTAAGCAAACAATACTGAATCCATTCCAGTGTTAAGTTAGTGTTGTCTCGCCAGTAACTAAAACAACAGTCTAATAAAATTGTTATAAAACCTGTCTGTTGGTATCTAAATCTCATATTATCTGATAAGTGTTAGATGGTGTAACACCCATTTCGGTTCCATACCAGCCTTTATCATACCGTTTATTGTCCATAGTGAATGGAAATTTGAGTCAGTACATATACAAATATCATGACCTAAATTCTTCTGAGATCTAAGCTCTTCTGTACTTCAGCACAGCCTGACCACAGAAGACAACTGCCCTGCTGTGATATACACTGCACACAAGACAGCTATTATCATATTACGTCTGCATCTGGTGTGAAGAAAGGAACACCACACCAGGTGCAGTATAAGCAGTTTACTGGAAAATTTCTCCCAGGCTTTATATATTATTATATAAATATTTGAAATGTTCTCACTATTTATCATACTACATGTTTTCTACAGTTATATTACGTTAATGACTGATTGTAAAATGTTAAAGAATTTTAAGTGATGCTGTGAACAGAAAAAAAATCAAAACAATAAAGTTGATCAAATAAAATGACGATAAAAAGGTTGAGTTCAAGTGGCGAACACTAAGTATATAGGTTAGCTGTATAACAATGACCATCCGATAATATCCAGCAAAGACGACATCTGCCTGCCCTTCCTGCTTAGGAATGATGCACTACAGTAGGTTTTTTTGTTCCTTGGGAACTTGAAAATCTGATTTGAATCAGAGCTGTTAATAATGGAAACAGTTTGTGACATGGTTAACTCATCTTTTCGCTCTCCAGATTCAATGGACATATCCAAAATTTCTTTATAGTCATCATAACGCCAGTAAGGTTAACCAGTTTATATACAAATTATTATAATGGATGAACTACCCACTATTTTCTTTCACCAGATCACAAGATAATTACAGATGAGGACGGTCATTAAGCACATCTGATTCATCCACCCTGAGAGATCCTAACATAACCCCATTGTAGCATCCAATTGTTTCTTAAATTAGTCCAGGGCTTTTGTCTCCCCTACTCTCTCTGGAAGCTTATTCCGTATGTTCATCACAATTTGCGTGAAAAAGAATTTCCTGATCTATCTTCCACAGGTACCCTTTTCTCGTTTGAACCTGTGTCCACTAGTTCTAATCCTATACTTCAATTAAAAGTAATATTTTGGTTTCATGTTTTCTACACCCTTAACAATCCTATATACTCTAAATGGTCACCTCTCAGTTGCCTCCTTTTCAAGCTGAAAAGCCCAGGTGTCTCCAGACTTTTCTCAAACCACTGCCACTGGGATTCAGCATCATGCCTCTTCACTGTGCTGCCTCCACTGCTTGAATGTCTCTCTTGTTTCCTGGTGACCAGGACTGGATGCAGTAGTTAAGGCACAGTCCAATTAGAGCACTATAATGTTTGATCATTACCTACTCTTGACTTATAATCTACTATTTTAGTTGCATGATCGGGGTCAGGGATCGAGGCCACTGGTCCGGTAATTGCGGGGGTCCGGGATTAGGGATCGGGAGTGGCGGTGATCATGGGGGCAGGGGTCAGGAGTGGCAGTGATCTGTGGATGGTGGTTAAATGTGGGGTCGGGAGAACCACTCCAGCTCCTCTTGGCTCCACATACAGGTAAGTAGATGAAAAAAACTTACCTTGTAGGTCACAAGCGATCCCAAGGTCTGGTTTTCCTGGCGCAGGCAGCCCCAGGGCAAACCAATCTTGATGTGTGGGCCTTAAGCAGGCGTTAGGCCCCTTATTTGCATATGCAAAGTTCACTTTTTCTTGCTTTTTTCTGCACATTAACATGCAGACATAAGCTTGTATTTTGTTTACAATAATTAATTTGTTAAAATATGAAAAATACAAACATGTCATGAAAAAGTAGCATTGCACACAAATATTATTTTAGAAACAATCATTTCTGATTTTTTGAAGATATACAGATTACCTCTTAACTAGTTATATAGAAATATTATCCTGGTAAAGGTCACAATCTACTGTCACCCATTTTTATTCAGATTGTTTCTGACATAATTCAGTGTAGTAATAGCAAACATAATGCTCAGTTGCTCACAAATTACACTTTAAATCCTTTGTTCAATACATCATCTTGACATTCAGAATGAGTCAGAGCACAGAACTAGCTAGAACTGGTCACGACAGGTTTCTGAGCTATGCACCAAACATCAAGCTAAGCTAGCTCAGCCCACCCCTGTCAATCAACACCTAAAACTCGATGCTTTCCTCCATCTTTTATATAAGGAAGAGAAACACCACTTTTAGCTGTCACCCAGCAAAGATGCTGTCCAAATTAATAGGATACGCAGGGGAAATAGCTAGCAAGTAATGACTTTACACACAAAGCATTATACAATAGTTCATTCACAATGCACATGCAACCTATATTCACACAAAATTGCATATGATTCTTTTCAGAGAAATGCTTAAACACATTGACAGCCATAGTGTTATATTTAAGTCATGCAGACAGTGCATTATAAACAGCTGTGTCTAAAACCATTATCGTAGATCACACAAGTATATCAAGCTCAATACTTAAGTGAATGTGAATGATTTTAAATAAAATAAGATTTAATATTTAAATTTGAAGCACCTGTCTTGCACCCTTTATATTTAGTGACCTTTAAAATCAATTTTTACTGACTGTCACTGATAAATTTCCACTTTTTTTTGGATGAGTATTGAATAAAACTGATTTCCTGCCAGATTTGAGGATAAAACTCTGAAATTTCCCATTAATTTCTTACTAACAATAAAGTCCGGACTACAACTACTGGGGCTAAATTCGATCGCCCCTGAAAACAGGCGTGGGTATCGCGATGTGCTATCAGCCTGCGCCCGTTGAGTCCGATGCAGGCAGCATGAAATTTTCATGCTGCCTGCTAATTAAAATGATTGCAGCGGTGAGGAAGCGCTAAATGCACTGTACAGTGGCTCAGCGCTTCAGTAGGGGGCCCAAGTTTGTGTGAGCCTAGCACAACTTAAAGCTAGCCTGCACTACTTAAAGCCAAGCTGCACCTCTTAAAGGGGAGGTGCAATCCAGCTGGAGCAGGTGCTGAAGTGGCTGGGAAAGAGAGTGTGAGCAAGAAGAACACTGAATTATGGCATAACAGGGCACAGAGGGTGCTCCAAGTTTCTCAGATTCTGCACTGGAGACCTTAGTAGAGGGGGTGGACAGGAGGAGAGAGGTCCTCTATCCACAGGGAGCCAGGAGGCCCTCCAGACATACCCGAAGAAGCCAGTGGGAGCAGACATCCCTGGCAGTCAATGCCTGATGTCAAGCCCCAAGGACCTGGATGAAGTACCGCAAAAAGTTCAATGACCTCACACGAATGGTAAGGGTCAGTAAATTCATCTTCAAATGCACCACTAGCCTCACACACTGCTCAATGCACCACACCCCCATCACTCACCTACCAACAATCTCTATCAGTCAGGACTCATACCTCACATTCATATCTTCACCTCACCCTCATACACTAAGCACTTCTGCAAGTATCACACCCACATATCACAGCTTGCACACACTGCCAGCTATTCAACCATGACAGGCACATCACCCAAACACATTGCACCACACTCACTTGACACACTTCCCTCTCTCTTGCAAGACAAGGTGGCTCACAAACAGAAGCAGCAGGAGCTATCCACAAGGGGACAGGCGTGCCTGCATGACCTAACCCCCATGGAGGAGACGGTGCTGGAGATTATTGGAGTGGTCTTCGCTGAGCCTGTGGCCAGTGGCGTGGCTGAAACAATCGAAGATGACAGTATCCTCATACCTAATCCTCCTTCTCACATCCCACTTCCTCCTCGTCCCACAATCTCTTCTGATTTACAAGCTGTAGATGGTGTAAGCATGTACCTGTTGCTTCCCCCACCCGCACCCCCCCCCCCCACACTCACCACAACCCTACCCTTGTGCCTTTCTCCTTTCAAATACCCAAGAACGGCAACCTGGCCAGGCAGTGGTGGAGGAGCAAGAACTGGTAGAGGAAGAAGGCAGTGATGCTGAAGACACAGCACCATCACTCGATTTCACACTTGCAGTCACCAACTCAGATATTGAAACTCCGCCTACTTTAGAGGATCTGCACGTGGTGAGACACCGGGCACGAGTGGCTTGCAGCCAGGGTGGGGCAAGCGTAGTGTAGGTGCCAGCTCCTCAGAGGGTGACGTCGCACACGAGTTCTGCTGCAGAGGACTCAGATGAGCACTTCGATGGGACGGCCTACAGAAGAAGGCTGATGGGTATGCACAATAAAATGCTTGGTGCACTGGCAGGCCTGCCAGAAAGCCTGCGTGCAATGTCAAGGAGCATGGCGGAGTCCGGCACCAACTTGGCACAGACATTTGCACAGAGCTTGGAGCCCATCCTTTCCAGCATGGAAATGATGGCCAACTCCATTAGCACACTTGCGGACCCAACCATGATGCAGCATCTGATGGCCGATGTCTCAGCTTCCATTGCAGCACAAGCAGAAGCCACCCAATGTCTGGGTGCTGCAGTGCAAGCTCAGAGTTCTGTCAGGCAAACTCAGACTGCTGCCATCATGGCTGCACTTACAAGTGTTCAAAGGGGCTTGCAGGGTGTCACATCAGTCCAGCGATCTGTCCTCCAACAGATTACTAGGATTGCTGAGGTGCCACCCCAGGGGAGTGGCAGTGGCTCTGTGGAGTACAAACCTGCTGTCCTCTCTCAGTATGACAACATTCGTGCTCCCACCACTGCCAGTGCCCTTGCTGTTGCCTGTCAGCCAGCCAGCCCAGACTGCTGCCGCTCCTGCCGAGATGGTGCAGTCCGAAGCCAGGCCTTCTAGGCCCAGAGTTGCTCGAGGTCATCCTCCAAAACCTTCTGCAGTCTCCTCTAATGAAAGTCTGCAGTCTTCCACCAGCCATGCTGCTGCCACTGGGGTAGGACTGCACAGGAGCAGTAGGACAGGCAAAGGCACACGGAAGACAGGCACTAAGGGAATGCACAAGGGTGATTAGTTTACATTTGTATGCAAGATGGCATGATTTCATTTATAAATTCAGTTTGGAATGTTTATTTTGTGTTGGCTTTTAGTTCTGCATTGTGGCCAAGCGGACGCTGTGATGGTCAGGAACAGAGGGAAGGTAAGGTGCGGGACTGTTGGTGAATGTGGAACTGGGGTTGCATTTACTGGTATCACAGCCAGATGAATCAGTCACAGAGAGCCCAGCCAGAAAAGGGCTGTCTGGGTTGCCTCCTCACTTTCTCTTCCAGCACTTCCTCCTGCCTTCCTCCTCCGCATGCTCCTCAGCTGATCACCATATGGCTAGTGGCAAGGGCTGTGCCCTCATGATGGCGAGATTGTGCCGCATGCAGCAGACCACCACAAATTTCGACACCTGCTCGGCCGAGTACTGCAGGGCTTCTCCAGAGCGGTCCAGGTAGCAGAAGCATTGCTTCAGCATGCCAACGGCGTGCTCGATGATGTTTCATGTGTCAGCATGACTTTCATTGCATGAATACAGCCACATGTGTGTGGGCTGCGCAACGGAGTCATGAGCCATGTTGTTGATGGATATCCCTTGTATCCCAGTAACCACCATCTGGTTTGACGTGGTGGCTCAAATGCAGATGGGACAGCGGAATGCCACAGAATGAAGGCATCATGACTGCTGCCAGGATACCGGCCACTGACCTGCATGATTCACTGCCAATGGTCGCACATCAGCTGGACACTGAGGGAGTGGAATCCCTTTCGGTTGCGGTACATCTCAGAGTTGAGATGTGGCACCCACAAAGTGACATGTATGCTGTCAATAGCACCCTGCACCATGAGGAAGCCTGCAATCCTCACAAAGCTGCATGCTCATTCGGCCTGCTGCTCTCTGGCCAAAGGAAAGGAAATGTAGTCAGCTCTCTTGGAATACAGAGCCGCAGATACCTCCCTTATGCAACAGTACACGGCAAACTGGGAGGTGTTGCAAATATCTCCTGCTCCAGCCCGTAAAGAGCCCGACGCATAAAAGTTAATGGCCACCATGACCTTCACAGTCACTGGCAACGCAATCCTCACCCTAATCTGAGGTTGTAGTTATGGCTGCAGCAGGTGGCAGATTTTGGTGAGGACATCCTTGGTGAAGCGCAGGCATCTAACACACTGTTCCTCGCTGAGGTTCAGGTAGGAGTATTGCTCCCTGAACACCCTGGGTGGATATGGCCTCCTGCTGAGAGCCCTTCTCCCCCCACTCCTCCTCCCTCTGCCAGCAGCTTGTCCTGCTCTGTGTCGCCTCTGCTCATTCTCCCTGTCATGCTGTAGGCCAAGTGGAATGTTTACTACTGCACCCATGTCTGGGAGCAAGTGGTCTGTGCAGAATCCTTGAAGTAAGGATAAAGTCATTCAGTACCTGCCACACCACTCCCTGTAGACTTCAGCAATTTAAAATGACTGTATGAACCACCAAATACTTCTACAAACTCAGCATCAGCCAATAGCAATCAATCAGCAACTAACCTACAAGTTGGTGATGATCCCTTTAAATAGCGCTGGTGGGGAATCCTTCCTGCTGCTGAACGCGTGTTCAGCTGTGCGTGTTTAAGAGAAGGCATCAGCTGGAGCGTTGAGCTCCAAAATGGCAGCGCTGGCGTCAAATCAACGTTGCATGCAGATTGACATCACAATCTGCCTACTCTGCATACTTCCAGCGCACGCTCCCACAATGGCTTTTTGTGTGGCCCGCACCAGAAGTGTGCGCGCGCCGGGGACGTCATTTTGGACCCGAATCGGCACCCATAGCGCTCAAACAACAGGCACCACGGAGCCAAATTTTGTGACCATAATGTCTGGACACTATGAAGAGCCTTGATAACGACATTAATGACAATGATAAAGTTATTAGCCAAATGGATATACCGCATATAATGATCACAATATACTGTTCATCACACGTACTGAAAAATTAAACTTTAGCATCAATTATTTCATAGTTCAGTCAGACATTAAAAAATTTATGCTTCATGATACTATGGTAGTGATGTGCTACTTTAAGCATACATTTAGCAGTCAACATTTATAGCACACAGTCCATTCATAAATACTATAGACATATTGTACTGCTAAAATAACAGTATTTTATGAGCATGGAAACTTATATTACTTTTTAACTGTCATTGAGGCCCATAAAAGTGATATGTGTGAATTGCGTAAATAATTGTGAGTTGTTATTTAGCTTAACTGTACCTTGTTGGTCTTGTTTGTTTTCCTGAGGCTTATTGATGTTCAAAATAAAAACTCTGAATTTACCCTAGATCATTTTTGATATTCTCCTGATTTTTGCTGCTAATAACAAAAACTGAAAAACACCCAAAAAGGTCATTTTAAATCGACCATGAAAACTGATTTCAAAAGTCCTTTTTTATCTTGCTGTACCACGCACCCTGAAGCAATTCTGCATTGTGCTGAGACTCCCAGTGTTATGGAATCTGCCACATTTGCAGTGTGATGAAGAGACTCCACAGATCCGATGGTAACAGACAACAGTACATGAGAGGTTCTTTAAGGGAGCGCTCAGTAAGGGGAATTCAAATCAGCGGGGATAGGGCGAATGGACAACCAGCCATCGGCGAGGAAAACTACAGTGAGAGTTCTGGAGGGGGGTGGCGTGGGTGAGTGCTGCTTCTTGGAAATGTAGTTGGTGGGGTGTTACTACACATGGGGAAATGAAGCAGGGTAGTGGGTAGCCTGTGAGGGGGAAATGCAGCCAGTGGGAATGTGGGGTGGGAAAGGTATTGGCAGCCAGAAGATGGGTTGGAATAGGAAATGTAGCCAGCGGGTAGGAGGAAGGATTGGAAGGTTCCGAAGCAGCCAGTGTTGAATAAGTGGGAAATATGAGCCAGCGGGCTGGGGGGGAACCGAATGCTGTCCACGATTTTCTACTCAGTGGGGGGAGGATCCAGGATTCCTGCTCAGTAGAAAGTGGGGGTACTTGCTTATAGGGTGGGTAGCTTTTCTTTTTATTTCCCATTTTACTTTGCAGGTCATTTTGCCCAGATGCTGAGTCTTCCTTTGGTGCTTCAGGCATTCTTGGTAACTTGCCAGCTACTTGGAATCACTGGTTTCCAGCCAACGTCAGCCAAGAATTTTGAGGAGGCACCATTTCATTTTGGGTGGGGGAGGAAGGTGCCGCATACTTGCTCAGTGGGGGAGGTAGGTTGGCTTGCTCAATGAGGCATGGTAGGGAGCCCAATATTTGGTCAGCGAGGGAGATGGGAGGGAGCCAAAATATTGCACAACAGAGGGCTGGGTGGTTATAGGCTGACACCCTGTTCAGCTGGGGAAGGCAATGCTTCATCAGCTGGGAGGGTGGGGGCCGAATACTTGCTCATAAGCAGGAAGAGGTGAATATTTGCTCTGCAGAGGGTTTTAGGAGTTGAATATTTTCTTAGTGGAGGTGTAAGAACAAAATCTTGCTCAGCAGTTGGGGGAGTACGACACAGAAAGCTTACTCAAAGGACTGTCACATTGTTTTCAATTTGTCACTCAATGCTACTGGTGTGGTACCTTTGGAATCCTGAGACCACTCAATGTTTTTAATATCTAACAGATAGATGTACTTAACACTGAGCGGTAGGATGGTGATCACTATTGTGCTTGTAGTGATTCCATACTTTTACATTGGCACCCTTTAATTGAACTCTAGGAACTCAGCACCCATGTGCTGGTTCCCTCATTTGTGCTGTTAACTCAGTTTTCAGTAGACCACCAGCAGACTTGTTATATTGGCCCACAAGTCTGCTGCCGATCTATCAAAAACAGATTTAACAACATAAATGATTATAGTTCAGCATTCAATACCATTATCCCCTCCAAGCTTGTCAACAAGCTCAGTGAGCTAGGACTTAACACCTTCCTATGCAACTGGATCCTGGACTTCTTGACGGGCAGACCCCAGGTGGTAAAAATAGGCAGTAATACCTCCTCCACACTGATCCTGAACACGGGAGCTCCCCAGGGTTGTGTGCTCAGCCCCCTTCTGTACTCCCTGTTTACTCACGATTGCGTGGCCACACACAACTCCAACTCCATCATCAAGTTTGCTGATGACACTACCGTTGTAGGCCTGATCACAGATGGTGACGAGACAGGCTACAGGGAGGAGGTAAGAGCCCTAGTAGAATGGTGCAAGTACAACAACCTCTCCCTCAACATCAGCAAAACAAAGGAGATGATCGTGGACTACAGGAAGTGGCAGGGGGAGGGACACACCCCAATCTACATTGAAGGGGCTGAGGTGGAGAGGGTCAGCAGCTTCAAATTCCTGGGTGTATTCATTACGGAGGACTTAACGTGGTCCCATCACATCGACGTCGTAACCAAGAAGGCATGCCAACGCCTGTTCTTCCTCAGGAGACTGAAGAAATTTGGAATGGCCCCCCAGATTCTCACCAACTTCTACCGGTGCACCATCGAGAGTATCCTGTCCGGCTGCATTACTACCTGGTATGGCAACTGCACCGCCATAGACCGCAAGGCTCTACAGATGGTGGTGAACGCTGCACAACATACTATAGGAATTAAACTACCTGCTGTGCAGGATATCTACCCCGAGAGGTGCCGGGGGAAGGCCCTGAGAATCATCAAAGACACGAGCCACCCCAGCCACAACCTCTTCGCCCTGCTCCCGTCCGGTAAGAGATACCGAAGTATACGGTCTCGTACCAGCAGGTTTCGAAACAGCTTCTACCCCCAGGCCATAAGACTCATGAATGAATAATTTATTATTATTTATTACTGTTGCTTTATTTATTATTACTGTATTTCTATTAGTATTTTTATTATTGCTATGCCATATTTATTCCAATGTTGGGAGGACTCGTAAAAATCAACATTTCATTGTGTAGTACACATGTCTGCTGCATATATGACAAATAAAATTGAATTGAATTCAATTGAAATGCCAGGAACTAGGTAATAGCTGCAGTCCTCTGGAATCCAAACTAAAAGTTGAATATAAACGGTCCTATTATGTTCATGAAAACAGCAATCTATACTACTTTGAAAGAACAGCAGTATTTAAGTGCCATTTATATTGGTCTTTTAAGTTGGATTCACGAGTCTGTTGTTTGTGATCTCTCTCCAGGCTAAATCTGTGTTCAATAAATTGGCATTAGCCTTGTAGACCCAGGTAAAACTACAATCACATATCTGCCAGCAGTCAATGAAAAGTGGATCTAACCACAACAACAAACAACAACAATAACAACAATTTGTATTTATATAGCATTTAACGTAGTAAAACATCCCAAGATGCAACACAGGAATGTTTTCAAACAACATTTGACACCTAACATAAGGAGATATTAGGACAGATGACGAAAAAAAGAGGTAGGTTCTAAGGAGCCTCTTAAAGGAGGAAAGTGAGGCGGAGAAGTTTAGGGAGGGAATGCCAGAGCTTAGGGCTTTGGCAGCTGAAGGCACGGCCACCAATGGTGAAGTAATTAAAACTGGGGATGCTCCAGAGGCCAGAACTGGAGGAGCGCAGATATCTTGGAGAGTTGTAGGGCTAGAGGAGATTACAGAGAAAGGGAGGGGCGAGGCCAAGGAGAGATTTGAAAACAAGGATGAGAATTTTAAAATTGAGGCATTACTTAACCGGGAGCCAATGTAGGTCAGTGAGCACAGGTGTGATGGTGAGCGAGGCTTGGTGCGAGTTAGGACACGGGCAGCATAGTTTTGGATGACCTCAAGTTTACGGAGGGTAGAACATGGGAGTCCGGCCAGGAGTGCGTTGGAATAAAGGCTATATACACTGGAAGTTAATTCACTGATGCTGGGTTCCTGGAATCCAAATTAACAGACCAATATAAAAGGTGCATAGTTACCATGGTACTGTCATTGAAAAGCATTGCCACAGCAACTGAACTGTCAAAATGTTTTAGTTGGCAAAGAAATTTATGCCCTTCACTGTGACTAATGACACTATGAGACCGTGATGCTATGCCAGTGATCTTATCAAATACAAGGATGAATAAATATTTCTTGAAATACCCCAACATTGAGAAGGCAGGTGTTACCAACTCAATTAATTCTGTTGAAATGCTCTGGGGAAGAATCCTTATTGTCTACAATTTAGGAGGAATTTTAGGTTTATAAATGTCTTGCATCATACAAGGACATTCCTGATGGGTCATAATTACAAAGCCACTGTAAAAGCCTGTGCACTCCAAGCTGCCAGTTCCAGAGCAGCACCAGTAGAAGCCTGGGAACATATAATTCACCGTGTTTTTCAGTGTAGAAAGTACGTGGTTAAAAGAAATAAAAAGGGAAGAATTAGGTCATTTTTATGGATACAAGCTAGCTGTGTTCAATGAAAATAAACTCAAAATCTCTTAAGACTAACCAGAAATACAAAGAAATAAATGAAATGGGGTGTAAATTGGTCGATATCGTGCCCAATTTCTGGGCAAAAGTAGGAGTTAAGGGGACCAATTTCTGGGCGCCAGCTCGCACACCCGAAGCACCTACCTAAATCAGGCACCTAAAACCTACTTTAAGACCCTGCTGACAAATTCGGCAGAAACTAGGTGGGGAATAAGTATGGGGGGTCAGTAAGTAGTGCAGACGAGAGTAGAAAGTTCCAAAGGGACATAGACAGATTAAGTGAGTCAGCAAAACTATGGCAAATGAAGTTCAATGTAGGCAAGTATGAGGTCATCCACTTTGGACCCAAAAAAGATAAATCGGAGTATTTTCTAAATGATGAGAAACAAGGGACTGTAGAGGAGCAGAGATTTAGTAGTCGAAGTACACAAATCATTAAGAGCCAGCAGACAAGTACAAAAAGCAATCAAAAAGGCTAATGGAATGTTGGCCTTTATCTCAAGGGAGCTGAATTACAAAGGGGAAAAAGTTATGTTTCAGTTGGATAGAGCCTTGGTAAGACCCCATCTGGAGTAGAGAGTTCAATTTAGGGCCCCGCACATCAGGAAGGATATATTGGCCTTGGAAGGGGTGCAGAGCTGATTCATCAGAACAGAGGGTTAAATGATGAGGACAGGTTGCATAAACTTAGCTTGTAGTCACTTGAATATAGCAGATTGAGGGGTGATCTGATCAAGGAGTTTAAAATATTAAAATGTAACCACGCTATTTAAGAAAGGAGGGAGAGAGAAAACAGGGAACTACAGACCTGTTAGCCTCACATCAGTCGTTGGGAAAATGCTGGAATCTATTAAAAAGGATGCAATAACTGGGCACTTAGAAACTAATAGTAAGATTGGGCAGAGTCAACAGGGATTTATGAAAGGGAAGTCCTGTTTGACAAACCTATTGGAGTTCTTTGAGGGTGTAACCAGTGGAGTAGACAAAGGGGAACCAGTAGATGTGGTGTATTTGGATTTTCAGAAGGCCTTCGATAAGGTCCCACACAAGAGGTTGGTGAACAAAATTAGGGCACATGGAATTGGGGGTAATATACTAGCATGGATTGAGAATTGGTTAACAGACAGAAAACAAAAAGTAGGGTTAAACGGGTCTTTTTCAGAATGGCAGGCTGTGACTCACGGGGTACCGCAAGGTTCGGTGCTTGGGCCCCAGCTATTCACAATATATATCAATGATTATATCAAATATAACATTTCCAAATTTGCTGATGATACAAAGCTAGGTGGCAGTGTCAGTTGCAAAGAGGCTTCAAGGGGATCTCGACAGGCTCAGTGAGTGGGCGAGAACATGGCAGATGGATTATAATGTGGATAAATGTGAAGTTATCCACTTTGGTAGAAAAAACAGAAAGGCAGAATATTTCCTGAATGGTGAAAGATTGGGGAATGCAGATGCTCAAAGGGACCTGGGTGTCCTTGTACATGAGACACTGAAAGTGAATGTGCAGTTGCAGCAAGCCATTAGGAAGGCAAATGGTATGCTGGCCTTCATTGCAAGAGGATTTGAGTACAGGAGTAAAGAAGTCTTACTCCAATTATATAGGCCTTGGTGAGACCACACTTGGAGTACTGTGTACAATTTTGGTCTTCTTACCTAAGAAAGGATATACTTGCCATAGAGGGAGTGCAACGAAGGTTCACGAGATTGATTCCTGGGATGGCGGGACTGTCGTATGAGAAGAGATTGAGTAAACTAGGCCTGTAGTCTCTTGAATTCAGAAGAATGAGAGGGGATCTCATTGAAGCATACAAAATTATTACAGGGCTTGATAGGGTGGATGCTGGGAGAATATTTCCCTTGGCTGGGGAGTCTAGAACCAGGGGTCACAACCTCAGGATAAAGGGTAGGCCATTCAGGACTGAGATGAGAAGAAATTTCTTCACACAGAGGGTGGTGAATCTTTGGAATTCTCTACCCCAGAGGGCTGTGGAGGCTCAGTCATTGGATATATTCAAACAGAAGTCGATAGATTTCTGACTAGTAAGGGCATCAAGGGATATGGCGATAAGGCCGGTGAATGGAATTGAGGAAGATCAGCCATGATCTCATTGAATGGCGGAGCAGGCTCGAAGGGCGGAATGGCCTACTCCTGCTCCCATTTCTTATGTTCTTAAAAAGATTTGATAAGGTGAATATGGAGAAACCTTTTGTTCTGGTGGGAGAATCAAGAACAAGGGGACATAATAGTGGGGGAGCAGGTTCAGGTGAGGGGAAATTTAAAAAATCAAAGAGAAAGGAGAAGGCAATACTGCAGGGTAGCGATGGGGGTAATGATAACCAGAGTGTGACAGGAAGGGACAAAGCTTATATACATAGGAGTGCACCAGAAAGTAGAATCAGAGTAGGGGAAAATGGTAAAAAGACAAAATTAAATGCTCTTTATCTGATTGCACACAGTATTTGTAACAAATTGGATGAGTTGACAGCACAAATAGAAATAAATGGGTATGATCTGACAGCCATTACAGAGAAGTGGTTGCAAGGAGACCAAGGCTGGGAACTGAATATTCGGGGGTATTTGATATATGGGAAGGGTAGGCAGAAGGGATAAAGAGGTAGGATAGCTCTGTTAATAAAGGATGAGATCAGTGCAGTAGTGAGAAATGATATTGGCTCAGAAGATCAAGATGTAGAATCAGTTTGGGTGGAGATAAGAAATAATAAGGGAAAGAAGTCACTGGTGGGAATTATCTATAGGCCCCCTACCAGTAGCTACACAGTAGGACAGAGTATAATTCAAGAAATAATGGAGGCTTGTAAGAAAGGTACTGCGATAATCATGGGCGATTTTAATCTTCATATAGATTGGACAAATCAGAGATAGGATTAATTAATGTTCTCATAGTAAAGGATCCTCTAGGGAAGAGTGATCATAGCATGATAGAATTTCAAATTCAGCTTGAGGGTGAGAAACTTGGGTCTGAAACTAGTGTCCTGAACTTAAATAAAGGCAATTACAAAGGTATGAAGACAGAATTGGTTAAAGTGGACTGGGAAAATAGATTAAAGGGTCAGACGGTAGGTAAGCAGTGGCAGACATTTAAGGAGATATTTCTTAACTCTCAGCAAAGATATATTCCAGTGAGAAAGAAAGACTCTAAGAGAAGGATGAACCATCCATGGTTAACTAAGGAAGTTAAGGATGGTATCAAATTAAAAACAAAGTCATACAATGTTGCGAAGATTAGTGGTAAGCCAGAGGATTGTGAAATTTTTAGAAACCAGCAAAAGACGACTAAAAAAATAATAAAAAGGGAGAAGATAGATTATGAGCGTAAACTAGCAAGGAATATAAAAACAGACAGTAAGAGCTCCTACAGGTATATAAAAAGGAAGAGAGTAGCTAAAGTAAATGTTGGTCCCTTAGAGGATAACATTGGGGAATTAATAATGGGAAACAGGGAAATGGCAGAGACTTTGAACAAATATTTTGTATCGGTCTTCACAGTAGAAGACACTAAAAGCATCCCAATAATAATAGATAATCAAGGGGCTATAGGGAGTGAGGAACTTAAAACAATCACTATCGCTAGAGAAAAAGTACTAGGCAAACTAGTGGGACTAAAGGTGGACAAGTCCCCTGGACCTGATGGCCTGCATCCTAGGGTCTTAAAAAAGTGGCTGCAGAGATAGTGGATGCATTGGTTGTAATCTACCAAAATTCTCTGGATTCTGGAGAGGTCCCAGCAGATTGGAAAACCGCAAATATAACGCCCCTATTCAAGAAAGGAGGGAGACAGAAAGCAGGAAACTACAGACCAGTTAGCCTAACATCTGTCATTGGGAAAATGCTGGAGTCCATTTAGCAGGACATTTAGAAAATCATAATACAATCATGCAGAATCAGCATGGTTTTATGAAAGGGAAATCATGTTTGACAAATTTGCTAGAGTTCTTTGAGGATGTAACGAGCGGGGTGGATGAAGGGGAACCAGTAGATGTAGTGTATTTGGATTTCCAGAAGGCATTCGATAAGGTGCCACATAAAAGGTTACTGCACAAGATAAGAGTTCACAGGGTTGGGGGTAATATATTATCATGGATAGAGGATTGGCTAGCTAACAGAAAACAGAGAGTCGGGAGAAATGGGTCATTTTCAGGTTGGCAAACTGTAACTAGTGGGGTGCCACAGGGATCAGTGCTGGGGCCTCAACTATTTACAATCTATATTAATGACTTGGATGAAGGGACTGAGTGTAATGTAGCCACATTTGCTGATGATACAAAGGTAGGTGGGAAAGCAAGTTGTGAGGAGGACACAAAGAATATGCAAAGGGATATACATAGGTTAAGTGAGTGGGCAAAAATTTGGCAGATGGAGTATAATGTGAGAAAATGTGAGGTTATCCACTTTGGTAGGAAGAATAAAAAAGCAAATTATTATTTAAATGGAGACTACAAAATGCTGCAGTACACAGGGATCTGGGGTCCTTGTACATGAAACACATAAAGTTAGCATGCAGGTACAGCAAGTAATTAGGAAGGCAAATAGAATGCTGGCCTTTATTGCATGGGGGGTGGAGTATAAAAGTAGGGAAGTCTTGCTACAACTGTACAGGGCGTTGGTGAGACCACACCTGGAGTACTGCGTGCAGTTTTGGTCTCCTTATTTAAGGAGGGATATACTTGCATTGGAGGCAGTTCAGAGAAGGTTCACTTGGTTCATTCCTGAGATGAGGGGGTTGTCTCATGAGGAAAAGTTGAGCAGGTTGGGCCTATATTCATTGGAGTTTAGAAGAATAAGAGGTCATCTTATTGAAACATATAAGATTCTGAGGGGGCTTGACAGGGTAGATGCAGAAAGGATGTTTCTATCGTGGGGGAATCTTATGTTCTTATGATGTGAATGTTTCCATGGATCATCTGCCGAAGTTATGGCGAATGATCGGGAGATTCCTGTGGAAATTAATGGTGTAATTATTTCCACATCTCCTGAACCGTTTACAATGTTATATAATTGACAAAAACCTCAATGTTATTATCTTGTCAATTTGAATATGTGGATTTACAACTACATCTTTACAAAAAATCAAAACTTATGTAGTTTATATTGTCTGTCTAAAATCATTAGTACAACTCTGTACTAATGATTTTAGACTTTGGATTTTCAGAAGGCATTCGATAAGGTGCCACACAAGAAGTTGTTAAACAAAATTAGGGCTCATGGGATTGGGGGTGATACAGTATACTAGGATGGATTGAGGATTGGTTAATGGACAGAAAACAGAGAGTAGGAATAAACGGGTCATTTTCGGGTTGGCAGACTGTAACTAATGGGGTACCGCAAGGATCAGTGCTCGGGCCTCAGCTATTCACAATCTACATCAATGATTTGGATGAGGGGACCAATTGTAATATATCCAAGTTTGCTGATAATACAAAGCTGAGTGGGAATGTATGGTGTGAGGAGGATGCAAGGAGGCTTCAAGGCAGACTAAGTGAGTGGGCAAGAACTTGGCAAATGGAATATAATGTGCAGAAATGTGAAGTTATCCACTTCAGTAGGAAAAACAGAAAAGCAGAGTATTTTTTAAATGGTGAGAGATTGGGAAATGTTGGTGTTCAGAGGGACCTGGGTGCCCTTGTACACGAATCACTGAAAGTTAACATGCAGGTACAGCAAGCAATTAGAAAAGCCTTTATTACAAGAAGATTTGAGTATAAGAGTAAAGATGTCTTACTACAATTATATAGGGCCCTGCTGAGACCACACCTGTAGTATTGTGTACAGTTTTGGTCTCCTTACCTTTTAATATTAAGGGAATCAAGGGATATGGGGATAGTTCAGGAAAGTGGAGATGAGGTAGAAGATCAGCCATGACCTTATTGAATGGCAGAGCAGGCTCAAAGGGTCAAATGGCCTACTCCTGCTCTTATTTCTTATGTTCTTATGTTCTGTATTTAATTCTGATAATTGAGTTATCCTATGCCATAAGAGATAAGGATTTACATTCCACAAGTATTTACAGATAATTACAGATTCAACAAATAACAGAAAATAATGAATGAAAACTTTATTTTTGTAACTCTGGACTCAGTCACAAGATGATGAATCTATGTGATGTAAAAAGACTACCGAGCACTTGGTTTGAGTATAAAACAAGGCTTTAATCAACTGTTTCACAACCATGAGATTCTAGTTACATCACTAGTTCCTGGTTACAAAAACGTCCTGCACAAGCTGGGCCCACGCCCGAGTATTTATACTCCTTGGACGGCACCACCAGCTGGCCGCACAGTGTTATTTCATGAGTCATTTCTCCATGAATGATAAGATTCATGACACTATGTAAGTGAATTATTCTTAAATACTCCATTATATTTGTAATTATAAATACAGCATTGTGGGACAGCTCATGGGAACTTTCACATGGTGTGCTGTTAATTGGTAAAAAGACAAAAGATCAATGGGAGATGTTCAAAAAATAATTTAATGTGATACAGAACTAGTTTATACCCCTGAGGGGCAAGAGTTCTACTTGCCAAAAAAAAACAGCCATGCATGACTAAAGAGGTAAGGGACAGCATAAAACTAAAAGAAAAAGCATACATAAATGCAAAAAATAGCACAGATCCTGGTGAATGGGAAACATACAAAGAACAGCAAAGGATCGCAAAACAGATAGTAAAAGCTACAAAAAGGGAGTATGAAAATAAACTTGCAAGGGATATCAAAATCACCACAAAGAATTAGGAAAAAGAGGGTAGCCAGGAGCAATGTTGACCCCTTAAAAACTGATATCGGTGATATTGTCAATGATAATAAGGAAATGGCGGACATGTTGAATAATTACTCTGTGGCAGTATTTACAGTAGAGGAAGAGGAAAGAGCATGCGGGAAATCCCAAGGAAACTAATACTGAGTCAGGAACAGGGACTCAATAAAATTAACGTAAGTAAAATAACAGTAATAAAGAAAATAATGGCACTAAAGAGTGACAAATCCCCAGGACCCAGATGGTTTCCATCCCAGGGTTTTAAAGGAAGTAGGTGAGCACATTGTAGATGCCCTAACTATAATTTTCAAAGTTCTCTCGATTCAGGAGCCGTTCCTTTAAAGTACTAGAATCTATAATTAAGGATAGGGTGACTGAACACCTCGAAAATTTTCAGTTGATCAGAGAGAGCCAGCATGGATTTGTGAAAGGTAGGTCATGCCTGACAAACCTGATTGAATTTTTTGAGGAACTGGACAGGGGAATGTCTATGAATGTTATTTATATGGACTTCCAAAAGGCATTTGATAAAGTCCCACATAAGAGACTGTTAACTAAGGTAGAAGTCCATGGAATTGAAGGTAAATTATTGACCTGGTTAGAAATTGGTTGAGTAGTGGGAGCCAGAGAGTAGGGATAATGGGTAGGTACTCTAATTAGCAGGATGTGACTAGTTGCGTCCCGCAGGGATCTGTGTTGGGGCCTCAACTATTCACAGTATTTATTAATGACTTATATGGTGGCATAGAAAGCCATATATCCAAATTTGTCATAGGCGGCTTTGTAGGCATTGCAGATAAAAGCATAAAATTACAAAGGGATATCGATTAATTAAGTGAATGGACAAAACTGTGGCAAATGGATTTCAATGTAGGCAAGTGTGAGGTCATCCACTTTGGACCTAAAAAGGGTAGAACAGGGTATTTTCTAAATGGTGAAAAGTTAAAAACAGTGGAGGTCCAAAGAGACTTCAGGATCCAGGTACATAGATCATTAAAATATCATGAACAGATACAGAAAATAATCAAAAAGGCTAATGGAATGGCTGGCCTTTATATCTAGAGGACTAGAATACAAGGGGGTAGAAGTTATGCTGCAGTTGTACAAAGCCAAGGTTAGACTACACCTGGAGTACTGTGAGCATTTCTGGATACCACACCTTAGGAAAGATATATTGGCCTTGGAGGGAGTGTAGCGTAGGTTTACCAGAATAATACACGGACTCCAAGGGTTAAATTACAAGGAGAGATTACATAAACTAGGGTTGTATTCCCTAGAATTTAGAGGGTTAAGAAGTGATCTGATCAAGGTTTTTAAAATATTAAGGAGAACAAATAGTGTAGATAGAGAGAAACTATTTCCACTGACTGTGGTGTCTCGGATTTTGCCAGCCCTGGGGAGGCGGGTTTGGAGGCGGGACTGCCGGGAAAATGGCAGAATTTGGGGGCAGGTACCCAATCCGCCCCCAACCCGCCTCCATGCCATCTTGCCAGGAGGCGGGTAGCCGACCCATGCCAGGTTCTGCCTCCTCGAGGCAGAAAGGGGATTAATGCCAATTAACTGTCTGTTAACAGGTAGTTAACAGGCAGTTTTTTGGCTAATCCCTATTTTGAGCCCTGAAGTGTGGGCTTCCCGACGGCTCCAAACCTCGCCAGGGTCAGCAAGGCGGGCCGTCGGTCTGCGGGGGTTGGAGGGGCCGAGATGTCCGGTATGCAGGTGACTAATGGGTGCATGTGTGCAGAGGTAAGTGTGTGAGGTGTGTGTAAAGTGTTCTAATAAGTTTTACTTACCTTTACTTCTTCCTGCAGGCTTCCTTCCTTCAGGCCTCGGGAGTCCCTCAGCTCACCGGCACAGAAAGCAGAATGGCCGCTGAACTGTCAAAAGTTGCAGCCTTCTGCTTTCTGGTCAGGAAGGCTTTCTAATTGAGTCTTGAGTAAAGACACAACTTAGAAGACAGATTGTCAGTGTTTGACAACTTCACAGAGCTGTCAAACGATGACATTTCATCTGTCAAAAGCTCTTGACAGATGAAATGGCACTCGCTGACGTCACCTGTAACTGGCTTTGCCTTAATTGGCCTGCTGAGCCCGCTGGGCGGGCTTAACAAGGTCAATCAAGGGAAAATAGCGTGGGTCTTTAGGGGAAGTATTGCAGAATGGAGGGAAGTTGGGTCATTAGGGTGAGTATTATAGAATGGAAACAAGTTGGGTCATTAGGGGGAGTATTATAGAATGGAGGGAAGTTGGGTCATTAGGGGGAGTATTATAGAATGGAGGGAAGTTGGGTCATGGAGGGGGGGGCAGTTACAGTGTGGAGGGAAGTTGGATTCCGGGGCGAAGGGGTTACAGTATGGAGGGAAGTTGGGCCATGGAGAGGGGGGATGGACGGGTCGATTGAGGCGGGACTAAAAACCAACAAGTGGGAGTCCCACCTCCAAAAGCTCCCCATTGACAAAATCCAGCCCTATGACTAGGGGGCATAGTCTAAAAATCAGAGCCAGACCTTCCAGGAGTGAAATTAGGAAACACTTCTACACACAAAGGGTGTTAGAAGTCTGAAACTCTCTTCCGCAAACAGCAATTGATGTTAAATCAATTGTTAATTTTAAATCTGAGATTGATAGATTTTGTTAACCAAAGGTATTAAGGGATATGGGCCAAAGCAGGTATATGTAGTTAGGTCACAGATCAGCCATGATCTCACTGAATGGCGGAACAGGCTCAAGGGGCTAAATGGCCTACTCCTGTTCCTATGTTCCTATGTCATTGACTGATAGAATGTAAGTTCATATCCAGGATGCCCACACAACAAGTTCCCAATCTCTGCTAACCCACTAAGGACAAATATCAAGCAAAGGCCAGGTGCTACTATTACAGGCAGGGAGGGTAAATCAGAGGGAAGGTTTTAAATTCCACCTCTAACACTCAAAGGATAGATTAGTACTTTTTTTTACCTTCTAAGTCTTCTTTTTCAAAATGCGATTTCTGAATAGTGCATGTTCCCCCTCTGTCCACCACAGCTTCTTCATCATTTCTCTGTAAAAAGTATCAAAAAGTTCCTTAATTTCTAACTGTATGAAGAAAAAGTTACAACCAACCTGATCTCGGTCTTCTTCACAGATACTAACATCGTAAAGAAAATTGATATTTCACAAATGCACTTATTGTCCAAAGGTTTACAGAATGAAAAGATCTTTGTGTGATCGTACTAAATCGATGAGTATGCTCACATGGATCAAAAAGAAGCAGACACCCTCAGGAAACATTACAGCAGTCAGGCTTACATTTATTGCAAAGCAAAACTTTCAGAACCATAAATCACTGGTAGCATTCCTGGATTCTCCAAAACTGTAACCCTCCCCTACTGGTTCCCACTTTCATCCATACTGTAATCCCCCTAATGCCAAACTTCCATCCATATTGTAACCGCCACCCCCCCCCACCCCCCGAACTTCCCTCCATGCTGTAATACTCCCCCTAATGGATCACTTCCCCCCATACTGTAATACTCCCCCCAATGATCCAACTGCCCTCCATACTGCAACGCCTTCCCCCATCCGTCCCCTCTCCCCATGGCCCAACTTCCCTCCATACTGTAACCCCTTCGCCCCGGAATCCAACTTCCCTCCACACTGTAACCCCCGCCCCCCCGCCCCCCCCATGACCCAACTTCCCTCCATTCTATAATACTCCCCCTAATAACCCAACTTCCCTCCATTCTGTAATACTTCCCCTAAAGACCCAACTTATCAACTGATCAAGTTATTCAGACACAATTTCCCTTTAATAAATCCATGCTGGCACTCCTTGATTAATCCTTGCCTTTCAAAATGAAAGTTTATTTTGTCCCTGATAATGGTTTCCAATAACCTCCCCACCACCAAAGTCAGACTAACTGGCCTGTATTTTCCTCTCCCCTTTCTTGAATAGGATCCGTCTTCTCTTCTGTAATCCAATTCATTCCATACCACACATACCCCATTAACAGCCAGGATCTGTTTCACTAACATTTACTGACCCTCCCCCACTAAAAATTGTTTACAGATGCACATATATTGATATACATGATGTACATGAATGCATTTGTTTAAACAAAGGGGCCATGCAATCAACTAGCAGTAAAAATTGACCAGCTACACTTGTGAAATCAAATACTGACCCCAGAATGTGGTCCGTGATATTTCTAAAAACAATGATAAAGGGAGAATTCCTTGACTCCACTCCTTTATTCTTGGCATTCCAAAAAATAATTGTATATTTGCTGCATCATTTCTTTAGGGTTGACTATTTATGAAAATTGAATATGTCTGCCAAAGATGCTTTCTTCTTAGCCAACCTGATTGGTTGGAAATTGTAATCCATTGCTGAATCAATCTAGTTATAAATGTAAGCACAATTTAGTTTAGTATCTCTTATGTTATTTTTTAAAGATTTACCAAAAATGTTTTATAAGTACTTTCACTTTCATCTTTCAAGGTATTAAAAGGTAGCAATGTTGCCCGGCAGCAGATTTACAAAGGGACAGAGAGACAGGGCCCAAAAGCCTGGGACTCGATTTAAAATGTTGCCCGGCACCAGATTCACAGAGGGACAGACAGACAGGGCCTGAAAGCCTGGGACTCGATTTAAAATGTTGCCCGGCAGCAGATTCACAGAGGGACACAGAGAGGCCCCAAAGCCTGGGACTCGATTTAAACCGCCCGGCCCAAAACAGCCCTGGCAAAGCCGGGCTCCCCCAGCTATTTAGTTATAAATGTGAGCAAACAGGCAGTCCTAAGGTGAGGCAGTTATAAAAATGAGGAAACAGACAATGCCAAGTTGAGACAGTTTTGGAGAGAGGTACTACAATCCACCAGGGATTCAGAACCCAATTGTGCTCATCAAGCCTCTTCCTCATTATGACAGGAAGTGGCTCAGATTCGCCTTATCCTCAATATTCCTTCATCCAAAGATCAACCTGGTTCTGACTCCTCTTGGACAACCTCACTATGGAACACACTACATATTCACTCCACATGCAGCACTGGACTTCTCTTAAATATGTGTCGCCTTGTAGGAGTCTCTGCACTCCTAACAAAGAATCTATAACTCACTGGAAGTTAACAAACTGAATTTATTGTCTAAGAACTTTACAAAACAAGAAACTACAGGAGAAGCTCAAAACAGGTCTTTTCTTTCAATCCACACGAGGACTGGCTGGCCCCGCCCTCTACCTCTGATGTCATGACATCATCACGTTTCCCGCCGAAGGGGACGTCACGTGGCCCACGTGATGACGTCATCGCGTCAGATCGCGATGTTGTCGATCTAGCTCTGTTTAACCAGAGCCAACTTAAAAGGTAATAACATTGGTTACAGACAATTAATGCTAGAGGTAATAACATTGGTTACAGACAATTATGTAAGTTACTGTAAGAGTCTCTTAGTGGTTTTGCCACATACGCCCCCCAGAATTGTCTTTAACGAAAAGAGTCAATCGCTGAGGAGGTCGGACAAGTCTGTTGGACCGACTCCGAAATTCCCGGAAGCACCGATCGCCATCGCGGCCGCGGGGGAAGTACCGGGACCGGCGTGCTTGACTCGCGGCGGTCTATTCGACGGTCTGGTAACGAAACTGCACGGCGGGCGGCAGCAGCGGGCCTTCGGGCCGAAACGGGCGTGGTAGTAGCAGAAACCGGTCGTCGGAGGCGCCTTTGTCGGAGCCGGGGCCGGGCTCTTCATGGCGGGGAGTTGCGCGAGGGCGCAGTATTGTTGCCAGACCGCGTAAATCTTATCCGCCTCTTCGGCGAGCGCGACGCAGTCTGCGGTTTCTGCTCGGGCGAGGGACGCCTGTACTTGCTCAGGAAGTTGAGTAAGGAACAGTTCGCGAAACAGAAAGCACTGGGGCTCGGACCCCAGGAGAGTCAGCATATGACTCATCATTTCCGAGGGTTTGGAGTCTCCTAACCCTGGTAGAGCCAGTAAACGGCGAGCGCGCTCCGCTTTGGTGAGACCAAATACCTGCAGCAATCGTGTCTTGATGGCAACATACTTGTCAGCAGTCGGAGGACTCTCCAGCAGGCTGATGATTCTCGACGCTGTCGAGCTCTCGAGGGCGGAGACCACGTGGAGATATCTGGTCTGATCCTGAACGATGTTGCGGAGCTCAAATTGCGCCTCAGCTTGCACAAACCAAGAGGCTGCCTGTTGTTCCCAGAATTGGGGGAGCTTCAAGGCCACTGCATTGGCCTCCATCACTGGCCTGTGTTCGGCGTTCACCGCGAAAAATGATCACGAGGAATCGGGGTCACCAATGTAGGAGTCTCTGTACTCCTAACAAAGAATCTATAACTCACTGGAAGTTAACAAACTGAATTTATTGTCTAAGAACTTTACAAAACAAGAAACTACAGGAGAAGCTCAAAACAGGTCTTTTCTCTTTCAATCCACACGAGGACTGGCTGGCCCCGCCCTCTACCTCTGACGTCATGACGTCATCACGTTTCCCGCCGAAGGGGACGTCACGTGACCCACGTGATGACGTCATCGCGTCAGATCGCGATGTTGTCGATCTAGCTCTGTTTAACCAGAGCCAACTTGAAAGGTAATAACATTGGTTACAAACAATTAATGCTAGAGGTAATAACATTGGTTACAGACAATTATGTAAGTTACTGTAAGAGTCTCTTAGTGGTTTTGCCACAGCCTCACAGAAATTTACAGGGCTACCTAGGTTTTACCCCTGATGATTTAAGAACATAAGAACATAAGAAATAGGAGCAGGAGTAGGCCATTAGGCCCCTCGAGCCTGCTCCGCCATTCAATAAGATCATGGCTGATCTTCTATCTCAACTCCACTTTCATGCACTATCCCCATAGCCCTTGATTCCCTTAATAACCAAAAATCTATCAATCTCTGTCTTAAATATACTCAACGACTGAGCCTCCACAGCCCTCTGGGGTAGAGAATTCCAAAGAGTCACCACCCTCTGAGTGAAAAAATGGCTCCTCATCTCAGTCCTAAATGGCTGACACCTTATTCTGAGACTGTGACCCCTGGTTCTAGACTCCCCAGCCACGGGAAACATCCTCCCTGCATCTACCCTGTCAAGTCCTGTGAGAATGTTGTATGTTTCAATGAGATCACCTCTCATTCTTCTGAACTCTAGAGAATGTAGGCCTAGACTACTCAGTCTCTCCTCAGAGGACAATCCCCCCATCCCAGGAATCAGTCTGGTGAACCTTCGTTGCACGCCCTCTATGGCAAGTATATCCCTCCTAAGGTAAGGAGACCAAAACTGTACACAATACTCCAGGTGTGGTCTCAGTAGGGTCTTATATAATTGCAGTAAGACATCTTTACTCTTATACTCAAATCCTCTTGTAATAAAGGCCAACATACCATGTGCTTTTCTAATTGCTTGCTGTACCTGCATGTTAGCTTTCAGTGATTCGTGTACAAGGACACCCAGGTCCCTCTGAACACCAACATTTCCCAATCCCTCACCATTTAAAAAATACTCTGCTTTTCTATTTTTCCTACCAATGTAGATAACTTCACATTTCTCCACATTATGGGGGTGATTTTCCCAGCCCTGAGGAGGCGGGTTTGGAGGCGGGACAGTTGGCAAAATGGCAAAAACTGAGGGAGGGTTCGGAACCCGCCTCCGCGCAATATTACCGGAGGCGGGTTTGATGGGTGCGATTCGGTCCTGCATCCATCAGTCGGGAGAGGCAGTTAAGACCCTTAAATAGTAGTTAAGGACCTCTATAATCCTATTTTGACAGGCCTTCGTTATTTTACCACATTTTGGGCTCAATTTTGTCATGGGCGGGCTGGGGTCGTGTCATCCGCTATTCATGTTATCCAACCGATTCCAAATCGATGTGGGAGAATGATGCGATTTTCACATAATTGGGCAATTGAGTTCCAGCGTGTGGGAATCCATGGCCCAATTAGTTTTTTCAGTCTGAAACTCGCCTCCGATGACGTCATTTAAGGTCTGCAAGAAGCCTTGCTTCTTCTGCAGACTGGCAACCTTCTGGCCTTTGCTGTGAGAGGGACCTGGAGGCAGAATGAGCAGCGGGAAACCTAAGTCTGCTCCCAGATTTGATGACGTTGCCCAGGTCCACACTGTTCTCAGCCTTCTCCAGTGCTCCCTTTATGCCACTGCCTCCGCTGCTGCCCAGAACCGGAAGCAAAAGGAAAACCATTTTTCCCACATTTGCCAGGGTACAGTGGTGCAGAGATTAATGTACTCAGCTGGCATCCTGGAATCACATCATAGATAGTTGTGAAATTAAAATTCAATAATTCTGATCATTTGTGGGGTATGACCATGAAAGCTATTGTTTGCACCCATTTCTGTGGTGCAGTGGTTTTCATCTTCACCTAACACACCAAAAGTCCCTGGTTCGATACCAGACAGAAACATGAATTTTTTTTAAATTTGTTTATGGGATGTGGGTGTCGCTGACAAGGCCAGCATTTATTGCCCATCCCTAATTGCCCTCGAGAAGGTGGTGGTGAGCTGCCTTCTTGAACCGCTGCAATCCGTGTGGTGAAGGTACTCCCACAGTGCTGTTAAGGAGGGAGTTCCAGGATTTTGACCCAGCGACAATAAAGGAACGGCGATATACTTCTAAGTCAGGATGGTGTGTGACTTGGAAGGGAACTTGGAGGTGTTGGTGTTCCCATGCATCTGCTGCCCTTGTCCTTCTAGGTGGAAGAGGTCGCGGGTTTGGGAGGTGCTGTCGAAGAAGCCTTGGCAGTTGCTACAGTGCATCTTGTAGATGGTACACGCTGTAGCCACGGTACGCCGGTGGTGGAGGGAGTGAATGTTTAATATGGTGGATGGAGTGTCAATCAAGCGGGCTGCTTTGTCCTGGATGGTGTCGAGCTTCTTGAGTGTTGTTGGAGCTGCACTCATCCAGGTAAGTGGAGAGTATTCTATCACACTCTTTACTTGTACCTTGTAGATGGTGGAAAGCCTTTGGGGAGTCAGGAAGTGAGACACTCGCTGCAGAATACCTAGCCTCTGACCTGCTCTTATTGCCACAGTATTTATGTGGCTGGTCCAATTAAGTTTCTGGTCAATGGTGACCCCCCCAGGATGTTGACTGTGGGAGATTCAGCAATGGTAATGCCTTTGAATGTCAAGGGCCGGTGGTTAGATACACGCTTGTTGGATATGGTCATTGCCTGAAACTTTTGTGGTGCAAATGTTACCTGCCACTTATCAGCCCAAGCCTGAACGTTGTACAGGTCTTGTTGCATGCGGGCATAGACTGCTTCATTATCTGAGGAGTTGTGAATGGCACTGAACACTGTGCAGTCATCAGCGAACATCCCCATTTCTGACCTTATGTTGGAGGGAAGGTCATTGATGAAGCAGCTGAAGATGGTTGGGCATAGGACACTGCCCTGAGGAACTCCTGCAGCAATGTCCTGGGGCTGTGATGATTGACCTTCCATCACCACAACCATCTTCCTTTGTGCTAGGTATGACTCCAGCCAGTGGAGAGTTTTCCCCCCGATTCCCATTGACATCAGTTTTACTAGGGCTCCTTGATGCCACACTCGGTCAAATGCTGCCTTGATGTCAAGGGCAGTCACTCTCACCTCACCTCTGGAATTCAGCTCCTTTGTCCATGTTTGGACCAAGGCTGTAATGAGGTCAGGAGCCGAGTGGTCTTGGCGGAATCTAAATTGGGCATCAGTGAGTAGGTTATTGGTGAGTAAGTGCCACTTGATAGCAGTGTCGATGACACCTTCCATCATTTTGCTGATGATTTAGAGTAGACTTCTTCTTATCGTGTCCACGGACAGTCTATACATAGCCCAGCCAGAACTGGACACATTTTTGCACCTTGTTGTTGAATTCGGCAAGATCTGCAACAGTGCAGGGTTCCTCTAACGATGGGCATTGCAGGAGATGTTGCATAGTCTGTGCCTCAGTTCCACATTCACAAGTTGTCGGGCTGGTTGAATATCCCCATTTGCTTAGTGACACCTTTGAGCAACCTACACCGGTCCTAAGTCTGTTAAGGCACTTCCAGGTTGCCCAGTTGCAATTAGCTCCTGGTGGAAGGCTTTCACCAAGTAAAATTTCCATCGCTGGGGGTTGTTCAAGACTGGCGAGCCGGTCTTTCCACAAGGCGATGCGGGCTTCAGATGAGGTTGATTGTAATGGAACAACACTGTTCATGAAGCTCTTTCTTGACTTTAGGTGGCTGGGTGTAGGTGTATGACAATGCAGAGGGTGTCTCTCATATGATGTTTGACGGAGTCGCTCTTTCTTGCTGGCTACCGTTCTTCTTATATCAGAGGGAGCGATACCCGCCAGGATATATAGGCTGTTGGTGTTTGTTGGTTTTAAGCAACCTGTGATAAATCGGCAGCTTGCATTCAGAACGGCATCCATCTTCTTGGCATGAGTAGACCTTTCCCATGCAGGGCAGGCGTATTCGGCAGTGGAATAACAAAGAGCAAGTGCACTGGTTCGCAATGTTTTCGGGCTTGTTCCCCATCTTGTGTTAGTGAGCTTATTCAGGATGTTGTTTCGTACGCTCACTTTTGCCTTTGTCTTCTCAATGTGGTAGACTGATGGGGCGGTAATTGGCCGGATTGGACTTTTCCTGCTTTTTGTGGACAGGACATACCGGGGCAGTTTTCCACATTGTCGGATAGGTGCCAGCATTGTAGCTGTACTGGAACAGCTTGGCTAGAGGCGTGACTAGTTCTGGAGCACAAGTCTTCAGCACGATAGCTGGGATGTTATCAGGGCCATGGCCTTTGCTGTATTCTGTGCACTCAGCCGTTTCTTGATATCATGTGGAGTGAATCGAATTGGCTGAAGACTGGCTTCTGTGGTGGTGCGGACCTTAGGAGTAGGTCGATATGGATCATCCACTCGGCACTTCTGGCTGAAGATGGTTGCAAACGCTTCAGCCTTGTCATTTGCACTCAAGTGCTGGGCTCCTCCATCATTGAGGATGGGGATATTCACGGAGCCTCACTCTCCCGTTAGTAGTTTAATGGTCCACCACCATTCATGACTGGATGTGACAGAACTGCAGAGCTTTGATCTGATCCGTTGATTGTGGGATCGCTTAGCTCTGTCTATAGCATGCTGCTTCCGCTTTTTAGCGCACATGTAATCCTGTGTTGCAGCTTCCCCAGGTTGGCACCTCATTTTTAGGTACGCCTGGTGCTGCTCCTGGCATGCTCTTCTACACTCGTCATTGAACCAGGGTTGGTCCCCTGGCTTGGTGGTAATGGTAGAGTGAGGGATATGCCGGGCCATGAGGTTACAGATTGTGCTGGAATACAACTCTGCTGCTGCTGATGGCCCACAGCGTCTCATGGATGCCCAGTTTTGAGCTGCTAGATCTGTTCTGAATCTATCCCATTTAGCACAGTGGTAGTGCCACACAACATGATGGAGGGTGTCCTCAGTGTGAAGACGGGACTTTGTCTCCACAATGACTGAATGTGAGGTACTGCTACCAATACTGTCATGGACAGATGCATCTGCAACAGGTAGATTGGTGAGGACGAGGCCAATAGGTTTTTCCCTTGTGTTGGTTCTCTCACCACCTGTCGCAGGCCCAGACTGGCAGTTATGTCCTTCAGGACTCGGCCAGTAATGGCGCTACCGAGCCACTCTTGGTGATGGACATTGAAGTCCCCCATCCAGAGTACATTCTGTGCCCTTGCTACTCTCAGTGCTTCTTCCAAGTGATGTTCAACATGAAGGAGTACTGATTCATCAGCTGAGGGAGGTGGTAATCAGCAGGTTTCCTTGCCCATGCTTGACCTGAAGCCATGAGACTCTGGAGTCAATGTTGAGGACCAGGACCACTCCTTCCCGACTGTATACCACTGTGCCGCCACCCCTGGTGGGTCTGTCCTGCTGGTGGGACAGGACATACCCAGGGATAGTGATGGAGGAATTTGGAACATTGGCTGAAAGGTATGATTCTGCGAGTATGACTATGTGAGGCTGTTGCTTGACTAGTCTGTGGGACAGCTCTCCTAATTTTGGCACATTTCCCCAGATGTTGGTGAGGAGGACTTTGCATACTATCGGAGGACGTTGACTGGGCTGGGTGTGCCGTTGCTGTTTCCATAGCTGGTGCCGAGGTCGATGTTGGTCCGTTCAATTTTATTCTTATGATTGTGTTTCGTCATGGTTTTTTACAACTGAGTGGCTTGCTAGGCCATTTCAGAGTCAACCACATTGCTGTGGGTCTGGAGTTACATATAGGCCAGACCAGGTAAGGACAGCAGATTTCCTTTCTTAAAGGACAATCCGATAGTTTCATGGTTACCATTACTGATACTAGCTTTTTAATTCCAAATTTATTTAATTAACTGAATTTAAATTTCCCAGGGGCCATGGTGGGATTTGAACTCACGTCTCTGGATCATTAGGCCAGGCCTCTGACCCAATGACATTACCACTATGTTACCATTCCCATTAGTGTTATGTGAAAAGTGTACATTTCACTGGGTATGATAGCTTATTGGTTATGGTACTGGTCTAATAACCCAAGGGCTTTAAATTCAAATCCCACATAGCAAGTTCTGAAGCTGCTTTGAAACATTATCCTGCTGATATGCCTTTCAATTCTGGTACTCTTCTCTAATTATCTTAGTCACAATAGGTGATTATTTTTAGCACTCTGCAATGTATCCCCATTACAGTGTAAGATCAGCACATCAAGTATATTGTCTTCTCATGGTGGATAGTATTACAACAAAGGAATAAAGTGGCAAGGAATGTTGATAACTTTCATAAATTTACTGCAAGTAAGTGCTCACCAGAAAATAACGAGAGCTAAAAAAATAAACTTCAAGAGTTTCCAGCTGCTTGTTAATACCTGGAATATGCTATGGAAGTCAGTTGGATAGAAATAGTTCAAGCTTTCCTCAAGAGAGAATTAATTTAATTCTCATCTAGTCAGACCTGCCATGGATTTGTTTTCAATAGAGCAAAAGAGGTTGAGGGGTAATTTGATAGAGGTGTACAAGATTATGACGGGTTTGGATAGGCTAGACAAGGAGAGGCTGTTCCCACTAGTTGATGGTACAAGGACTAGGGGACACGGATTTAAGGTTTTGGGCAAGAGATACAGGGGGATGTGAGGAAAAACTTGTTTACACAGCGAATGGTGAGGACCTGGAACTTGCTGCCGGCGCTTTTGCACATTCTCCCCGTGTTTGCGTGGGTTTCCTCCGGGTGCTCCGGTTTCCTCCCACAGTCCAAAGATGTGCGGGTTAGGTTGATTGGCCATGATAAAAATTGGCCCTTAGTGTTAGGGGGGATTAAATATGTGGGGTTACGGGGTTACGGGGATAGGGCTTGGGTGGGATGGCTGTCGGTGTAGGGACCAGGTGCTAGGGTTTGGATGATCAGCCATGATCTCGTTGAATGGTGGAGCAGGCTCGAAGGGCCGAATGGCCTACTCCTGCTCCTATCTTCTATGTTTCTATGTTTCTATGTTTCTATGTTTCTAATGCTTCAGACTGCACGCAAAATTTGTGCTCAATGTTCAAAGAAATGATTGGAGCGCTAATTCAAGTCTTAAAGCCCAAGCTCATTGGCGTTACACTCAAAGGGTGGACCAATATCAGGTGCAGTCTGATCGCAAGTCATGACTGCCACAGGCTTTTTTCAGTTCTTAAAGAGGAGGTTCATTGATGCTGCAGAACCTCATTCTCAGCATTGTTGACTGTGCAGCTGCCTCAGCAAGCAGCAGCAAGTCAAGGAGAAGAAGCCGGAGGACTGAAGCAGCTGTACTCATGGCAGATCCACGCCCCAGATTCTGCAATCAAGCATTGGAGGCGTTGGTGTTCACTGTGGAGAGACGGGGCGCGGTGCACTACAAAAACAAGTGGCAGGAGGCCCTCGCCGCAAGTCTTCCGCGCCAGTGGGAGGTAGCGCAGCACATCTCGGGCAGCACTGTGGTCCCTAGGACCCACACACAGTGCAGGTAGAAATTTAACGACCTCACTCGGGTGGTCAGGGTGAGTGAATGCTTCAACAAATGATACATACCACCATCTGAGCCACAGTCTTCAGGCACTGCCCAAAGCATCACACCTCCAGCACTCATTCACCAACAATCTCTACCTACCAACAGTCATACCCATATCTCACACCTTGCACACAATGACAGCTATTCAACTATGGCAGGCACATCACCCAAACACATTGCTCCACACACACTCACACACTTTCTTTCTCTTGCAAGCCAAGATGGCTCACAACAGGAGGGAGCAGGAGCGCACAGGCGGGGGACAAGCCGACACCCAACCAATGTCTGCACTGGAAAATAGTGCCGCAGATTATTGGGCACCAGGTGGTGGGTGCCGTGGCCACCAACAACATTGATCCCCTTGACATCCCTACTCCTTCTTCTCACATCCCACTTCCCCCTCACCCCACAAGCGTTTTGCACTTTCCAGTTAATTATGCTGTATGCATGCATTTCTCCCTTCCTGCCCCCACCCCTGACCTTAACCCAACTCTTGTGCCTTTATGCTTTCAGATAATCAGCAAGCACCGGAGCAGCCTGTACCTGAGGGTACCGTAGAGAGCGAGGCAGGAGAAGAGGAGGAAGAACAGACCGTGTCACTGCATGTCTCACCCACAGGCAGCAGCTCAGATACGGGCACTACGCATTCTTTAGAGGCCAGTATAGTAGTGGGATCTGCACAAGGTGAGGCACGGGGATGAGTGGGCTGCAGCAAGGCCAGGGGGGAAAGTGTAGCTTGGGGGGCCAGCTCCCCGGGGGCCGTGTTCGCGCACATATTCTGCTGCACAAGATTCAGATGAGGACCTCGATTGGGAGGCCTTTAGAAGAAGGGTGATGGGCATGCACATTCCTGCTCCCACTACTGCCACTCCGCCATTGCCCTTGTCACTGCCCATCATTCAGTCAGCCCAGACTGCTGCCGCCCATGCTGAGCTGGTGCAGCCTACAGTCGTGCCTTCCAGGCCCTGAGCTGGTTGAGGGCGTCCTGCAACGCCATCTGAAGTCTCCTGCATGGACACTCAGCAGCCTTCCACCAGCCATGCTGCAGCTATTGGGCCTACACTTTGTAGGAGCACTAGCATAGGCAAAGGCACAGTAACGAGAGGCACTAAGGGATTGCACAAGGGTGAATAGTTAATATTTTTGTTGTAAAAATGTGTTCACTGATTTTTGATGAATTTATTTTGATAAACAATTAGTTTGGATTCTTTTGTGGTGTGTCTGATTTCAGCTTTACGCTGTGGTATGGCCTGTGACAGGGATGGAATGATGGGGATGTGGTGAGCAACGGGAATCTGGGATTTAATTCATTGAAGCCGCAGTCTGATGAGGCAACCAAAGACCGCCCTTCCAGAAGGCCGATTGAGTGGCTGCCTCCTCCCTCGCTCCTGTTCCTCCTCCTCCTCCTCCTCCTCATCCTCCTCTTCGACCTCTTCCTCCTCCTGAGGTGGTCCCGCAATACCTGGTGGCAATGGCTGGGCCCGCATGATGGCCAAGTTGTGCAGCATGCAGCAGACCACCACGAAATAGGACACCTGCTCAACCGAGTAGTGGAGGGCTCCTCCCAAGCAGTCAAGGCAGCGGAACTGTTGCTTCATCAGGCCGATGGTCCACTCGATGATGTTCCTGGTAGCAGCATGGCTCTCATTATATGTGTACTGGGCAGGAGTGTTTGGGTTGCGGAGGGGAGTCATGAACCAGGTGGAGAGCGAATAGCCCTTGTCTCTGACCAGCCAGCCGCGAGTTGGATGCGGTGGGAGAGTGCTGACACACGGGTCTGGCGCACGATGAAGGCATTGTGGCTGCTGCCAGGATTGCGGACATTCACATTGAGGATTCGCTGTCTGTGGTCGCACACCAACTGCACATTAAGTGAATGGTAGCCTTTGCGGTTACGGAAGATCTCAGGATTGTTATGCGGTGCCCGCAAAGCCGTGTGGGTGCAGTCAATGTTGCCCTGCACCATGGGGAATCCCTCTATCCTGGCAAAGCCACATGCACACTCGTCCTGCTTCTCTCTGGTGATGGGGAAGGAAATGTATTCCCTTCTCCTACTGTAGAGAGCCTCTGTGACCTCCCAGATTCAGCGATGGACGGCGAACTGCGAGATGTTAGCTATGTCTCCTGTTGCTGACTGAAGGGATCTGCTGGCGAAGAAATTGAGGGCGACCGTGACCTTGACTGCCACTGAGAGAGTCGTTGTTGCCCTGATCTGAGGCTCGAGATCTGGTTGCAGAAGGTGGCAGAGTTCTGTGGCCACCTCCTTGGTGAAACGGAACCTTCTAATACACTGCTCCTGGCTTAATTGGAGGTAGGAGAAGTGCTCTCGGAATACCCTCGGAGGGTAAGGCCTCCTATTGAGAGCCCTGATGGCCCTCCTTCTCCCTCTGGGCACATGTTCCAGTCTTTCTCGCTCCCTCTGTCAGAGCTCCTGGAGGGTGAGGTCAATTGCCAGTACAGCCCTCATTAATGTAACCAAGTGTAGCAGTTTGATTTTTTTAAGGATAAATGTAGCTACTTTTTAGTTGCCACAACACTCCTGATACTAAATAATGTTGAAATTACGGAATGAGACAGTTGCACTATGTGAAACTGACAAGAAAGCACTGAAACTCTACTAACCTACAGCTGATCATTACTGATGATCCCTTTAAATAACCTCCCTGGAGCCGGCTTCCTGTTGCTTCATGCCAGCTCTCCCTGTCGCTATTTCCTTCAGGCGCTAAGGTAGGTGGCAACAATCAATTTCATAGATCGGGTGGTCAGTGAGTGTTGCACACTCACTAACATCAGGATCCACCGGGCGTTGAGGCTCTCAGCGATAACTGTTAGTGGTGGTGCTGCGGGGAGTCGGGATTTGGCGTGTAGCATTGGATTTGCCTCGCCCTGGCAATAATGCTCTAGCATCCCCATTAGTGCCATCTGCTGGCACTAACGGGAGGCACTAAGGTACCGAATTTTTCCCCCCTTGTCTTTTATGGCAATTTTCTCAAGCTGACCAGGGTTGCAAACACTGCTTTTTGCTCTTCTATCCCTTTCCCTCGGAAAATGGATTGTTGCTCATTCAGCTATTTGGTATATTTTCAATGCAGTAGATTATGTAGTAAGATCTGAAAAACCGATTGTGTGCTGAATGTTATATAAAAATCTATATAAAACCACCACCTTTTATACGTTATATCAATTTTGGCTTTTTCATCGTTAGGTTGATGTTGTTAGTGGCGTAAATAGTATTGCTCCATTGACATTAGTCAACATCTTATGCTGAGTTTTAAGTCTTGGCATGTGAACTGAAGGTGTACATGCCTCCTGCACTTATTACAGATTGTGATACATGATCTTCTTACAGACAAGCATCAAACAGTAATAAGTGCAGGAGACGTGTACAACTTCAGTTCACATGGCAAGCAATGAAACACAAAAAAAATACGAACAGGCTACAACTGATTCAGCTGGACCACAAAACAATGACAGTACAAGGCTATAGATGTCAGCAGTATTAAGCTTTAATGACATGATGGCAAGCTAAAGTGAATGTGTAGGCCAAAGTGAAAGGCAGTCCAGTTTACAAACCCGAGTCAAGGATTTTAATCTGATGCAATATGGCAATGGATAAGGCTTTTATAAAAAGAAACCATGCAACATGCTGGAAAGATCACTGCCGATTTATATGTTGCATTATTCAACACATTCAGCCTCGCTTGAAAAAGGTGAAAGAGTTTGTATCGTGACTATCAGATGCACAGAAGCAAGTAGACTTAAATTGTTTCATAATCATTCCTTTAGTTCAAGGACACCTTCAAAAGATAGGTGCTGAAGTGAAAAGATGCTGGCCTAGAAATTGAGTTTGCGCTGCGCCGGGGCTTAACGCCGGAAATTTAGCGCCGGTGCTAAGTCGCGCTGTGCGTGCCAAAAATTCAGTAGCGCCGCGCCCAAACGGCTGCCGGCGCTACTGAAGGCTGTTTGCGCCTGAAAACTGGTGCTATTCCGGCGCTGCGGCGCCCGATGCGGTGCGGCAGGCTCGGGAAGTGCAGGCCTCCTCCTTCAGTTAAGGAGGAGCTGCCTGCACCCGCCCGCTGGCCGGTAAAATCTTCACAAAAATGAGCCCGGCACTTCGAGGAAGTGCCGGGCTCGCAGCCGAGAAGCATCTGTTCCGCGGGGGGGTGGGTGGGGGAGTCCGGGAAGGGAGGTGCGGGCAGGCGGCCAGCGGGAAAGCGGCCGGCCGCCGCTCCACCTTTATGCGCCGGCGCAAAGTCGTGCAAGACTCTGTTGCCAGAGTCTTAGTTGCGGCTGCCACGGGCGAGGCGGCCGCAACTGAATTTCGGCGCTGGGGCCCGTCACCACGGCAACCGGGACGCTGCGCACACCGATGATGTCATCGGTGCCGGCGCAGCGCTACCGGTGTAATGCCGATGTTGGGCCCTAGTCAATTTCAAAACCGGCTGTAAGTCCAGCGCAATGCCCTCTAGCGCCGCAAAATGGGCGCTAAGCCCACTCAATTTCTAGGCCGCTTTCTTTAGTTCCAACCTATAATAGTGACAATTTTAGCTGGACAGAGTGGCCTTGAAAATCTGTGTGGGCATGATCTGGCAGTTATGAAGTGGATCATAGAATCATAGAAAGTTACAGCATGGAAGGAGGCCATTTCAGCCCATTATGTCCACGCCAGCCAACAAAGAGCCATCCAGCCTAATCCCACTTCCCAACTCTTGGTCCGTAGCCCTGCAGATTAAAGCATGCCAAGTGCACATCCAAGTACTTTAGAAATGTGGTTAAGGTTTCTGCCTCTACCACAATTTCAGGCAGTGAGTTCCAGACCCCCACAGCCCCCTGGGTGAAGAAATTTCCCCTCAAATCCCCTCTAAACCTTCCACCAATTACTTTAAATCTGTGCCCCCTGGTTTTTGACCCCTCTGCGAAGGGAAATAGGTCCTTTCTATCCACTTTATCTAGACCCCTCATAATTTTATACACCTCAATAAGGACTCCCCTCAGCCTCCTCTGTTCCAAGGAAAACAAACCCAGACTATCCAGTCTTTCCTCATAGCTAAGATTCTCTACTCCCGGCAACATCCTTGTAAATCTCCTCTGTACCCTCTCTAGTGCAATCACATCTTTCCTGTAATGTGGTGACCAGAACTGCATGCAGTACTCTAGCTGAGGCCATACTAGTGTTTTATACAGTTGAAGCATAACCCCCCTGCTCTTGTATTCTATGCCACGGCTAATAAAGGCAAGCATTCCGTATGCCTTCTTAACCACCTTATCTACCTGGCCTGCTAACTTCAGGGATCTGTGGACATGCACTCCAAGGTCCCTTTATTCCTCTACACTACTCAGTGTCCTACCATTTAATGTGTATTCCCTATCCTTGTTAGCCCTCCCCAAATGCATTACCTCACACTTTTCCGGATTGAATTCCATTTGCCACTGTTCTGCCCACCTGACCAATTTATTGATATCTTCCTGCAGTCTACAGCTTCCTTCTTCAGTATCAACCACACAGCCGATTTTAGTATCATCTGCAAACTTCTTAATCATACCCCCTATATTCAAGTCTAGATCATTGATATATACCACAAAAAGCAAGGGACATAGTACCGAGCCCTGTGGAACCCCACTGGAAACAGCCTTACAGTCACAAAAACACCCATCAACCATTACCCTCTGCTTCCTGCCTCCAAACCAGTTTTGAATCCAACTTGACACTTTGCCCTGGATCCAATGGGCTTTTAACTTCGTTACCAGTCTGCCATGTGGAACCTTATCAAAAGCCTTGCTAAAGTCCATATACACTACATCAAATGCACTACCATCATCTACCCTCCTTGTTACCTCCTCAAAAAATTCAATCAAGTTTGTCAGACACGATCTTCCCTTAACAAATCCGTGCTGACTATCCTTGGTTAATCTGTGTCTTTCTAAATGAAGATTTATCCTGTCCTTCAGAATTCTTTCCAATAATTTTCCCACCACCGAGGTTAGGCTGACTGGCCTGTAATTACTCAGTCTATCCTTTTTGCCCTTTTTAAACAAGGGTACCACATTAGCAGCCCTCCAGTCCTCCGGCACAACACCTGAAGCCAGAGAGGATTGGAAAATGATGGTCAGGGCCTCTGATATTTCCTCCTTTGCTTCGCTTAACAGCCTGGGAATCATTTCATCCGGGCCTGGGGATTTATCCACTTTTAAAGCTGCTAAACCCCTTACACGTCGCCTGCACTTATTATTGTTTTATGCAGTTATGCTGGGATCATCCTCACTGTAGAGCTCTGATGCTGACCCGACCATAGATCACAGGGTTGGGGAAGAGGCCTCCAGGAGCAGGCCTTCAGAATTTGGGAGTACATGTGTGGCATACTCCCATGCCAAGAATACTGGAAATGCCAACAGGATCAGTGTAATGATCAGTAACCTGTCATTCTGGAATGGTACACTAGGTGGTGCTGTATGTATATAAGAGTGGGCTACCCACGATGCACTAGGCTACCCACAAGGCAGCAGTCAAGATGGAGGCCTCTACAGATACTGTACCTAGTCCACATGTGCTCAATAAAGTGTCTAGCAAAAGCTAGCTGTTCTTAATAAAAACGACTAGTTATTAATGAACATAACATGGTACCAGGATTGGTAAGATCTGCTGAATATTGTGCAGTGCGACATGGAGAATTTGAAGCCACCAGAGCGTTTGAAACTCACAGGAAATGTCGACTACAATTGGCAGACTTTTAAACAACAATTTGAACTCTACATTGCTGCCATCGGGTACGGTATGAAGCCAGACGCAAGGAAAATAGCGTTGCTGCTCATGGTTGCAGGCCCACAGGCGATAGAGGTATTTAATACATTTGTATTTAATCCAGAGGAGAACAGAGAAAATTAGACGATGTGCGAAAGAAGTTTGATACACATTGTTCTCCCAAAAAGAATGAAACCTATGAGAGGTACATCTTCCGTTTTCAGACACAGCAACAAAATGAGACTTTTGATAGCTTTTTGACTGATCTGAAACTGAAAGCACAGACATGTAATTTCTCTGAGCTGAAAGCATCCATGATTCGTGACCAGATTGTGTTTGGTATTCATGATAAAAAAGTCAGGGAACGTCTGTTGAGAGAAACCGAACTAACATTGGAAATTGCTGTGAAAATATGCCAAGCTAGCGAGCTAGCTCAAAAGCATGCCAAGACTTTCGGTGAAATCAATGATGATGCGATTGCAGTAAGTGCTGCTGTCGGTGCTGTGTACTACAAGGGGAAGAAACATGGGCAGAACAGAAGTGAAAAGCAATTAGAGGAAGGAATTTTTAATTGTAAATGCTGTGGTTACAAACACCAGTTAAAACAATGTCCAGCGTTTGAAAAAATGTGCACAAAATGTCATGGAAATAATCACTTTGCCAAACAATGCTTTTCAAAAGTAAAAACTAAGAAAGGGCAACGAGTTAATGTAATTGAGGACACTGATTTAAGTGAGACATGTTTTGTAGGAATGGTGTCATGTGACAATATCAAAAAGGATACAGAAAATGTGCAGCCCTCCGGAATTAACAATGCTGAACATAAAGTTAATGCAGTAAAAGAGGACAAATGGATGATCCCACTGCAGGTAAATGGAGCATTAGTTACATTGAAACTAGACACTGGGGCAAAAGCAAACTTAATCAGTATGAGTGACATTAACAATATGAAAGAAAAGCCCAAAATACAGAAAAAGTCAGTACTACTGAAGGACTATAATGGACAGAAAATAGATAGCTTAGGTGTATGCAGACTTAAAGTGACAGTCAAAGACAAAGTGCATCATCTCATGTTTTCTGTTGTGGCTGAAGGACTTGATTCACTACTGGGTGACAAAGCTTGTGAGGACTTAGAACTGGTCAAGAGAGTCTACCGTATAAACTGTGCCATAAGCAGACCAGATGACTCGGTGGATTCTGTAGTGAATAATTTCCAGGATGTGTTCAAAGGATTTGGAGTTCTACCATTCACTTACAAGATCCAGCTAAAGGAGGATGCTCAGCCAGTGGTACATGCTCCACGAAGAGTTCCAGCACCCCTGCGTGACCGACTCAAGAATGAACTGGACAGAATGACCACACTAGGAGTCATCAGGAAAGTCGAAGAGCCAACAGTCTGGGTTAACTCCATGGTATGTGTAAAGAAAAAGAACAATGATCTAAGAATATGCATGGATCCAAAGGACTTAAATGCAAACATAAAACGTGAACACTACCAGATTCCCAAGCAAGAAGAAATCACCAGTGAAATGTCAGGTGCCAGATACTTTACAAAGCTCGATGCCTCACAAGGATTTTGGCAACTAAAACTGGATGAAGAGAGCACCAAATACTGTACCTTCAACACATCATTTGGCAGGTATTGTTTCCTCAGAATGCCTTTCAGGATAATATCTGCATCTGAAATCTTTCATAGAGCGATGGAACACATAATTGAAGGTCTGGAAGGAGTTTGGGTCGATGTTGATGACATCATCATCTGGGGCTCCACACTGAAAGAACACAATGAGAGACTGACTAAAGTGCTACAGAGCATACGCTGGAATGGACTGAAGCTCAACAAAGCCAAGTGTCAGTTTGGCGTCCAGGAAGTCATTTTCTTAGGAGATGATCTATCTGGTAAAGGAATAGAGCCAGATATGGAAAAAGTACTCAAAATGCCCCGACCCACTGACAAAAAAGGAGTGCTACGCATCATGGGGATGATAAACTTCATTGGAAAGTTCATTCCTAACTTGTCAGCCAAGACAGCCTGTCTGCGAGACCTGCTACGTAAAACAAATGAGTTCGCATGGACAGAAAGACATGAACAAGAGTGGATAAACCTCAAAACAGTGCTGACAACCACACCTGTACTCACCTTCTTTGACCCAACAAAAAGAATCAAAGTGTCAACGGATGCATCAAAAGATGGCCTAGGTGTGGTCTTGCTACAAGCAGAGGGTGAAGATTGGAAGCCTGTTGCCTATGCCTCCGGGTCTATGACTGATACTGAGTGTCGATACGCCCAGATTGAAAAGGAATGTCTAGGCTTGGTAGTTGGACTAGAAAAGTTTCATGGCTACATATATGGACTTCCCACCTTCACAGTTGAGACAGACCACTGCCCACTGGTTGCCATCATAAAAAAGAACCTGAATGAGATGTCTCCAAGGATTCAACGACTCATGATGAAGCTGCAAAGATATGACTTTGAACTGATCTACTCACCAGGCAAATACATAGTGTTAGCAGATGCACTATCCCAAGCACCCACAATGAGTCATGTGAGCTCTACTGAAGAAGACGTGGATGTTCATGTGAGTATGGTCACTGCTGCGCTGCCCGTGTCAGACACAAAATCAAAGTAAATAGCAGAAGAAACAGTAAAACATACAGTATTACAAACAGTAATAGAGAACATTCATCATGGTTGGCCAAAAAGTTCCTGTCCAAAATATTTTCACATAAGGTCAGAATTGAGTGTCGCAAGTGGACTATTACTAAAACAGAACAGAATAGTCATTCCACAGGCTCTACGTCAAGACATGCTCAAAAGGATTCATGAGGGACACCTCAGAATTGAAAAATGCAAAAGGAGAGCAAGAGACGCTGTTTATTGGCCTGGCATAAATAAGGACATTGAGAACATGATAGGCAAATGTGAGACATGTCAGAAACACCAAAACAAACAAGCAAAGGAACCAATGATAGTAGCTGACATACCAACAGCACCATGGCAAAAGGTTGGTATGGACCTTTTTCATTTAAATGGTAAAGACTATCTAATAGTGATTGACTACTATTCTAACTATCCTGAGATGGCGCTGCTCTCAAGCACCACAGCAAGCAGTGTCATAATGCATGTGAAATCCATCTTCACCAGACATGGAATTCCCAGGATTGCCGTTAGCGACAATGGTCCGTGCTTCAACTGTAAGGAGTGGCAACAGTTGGCAGCACTGATGCGCCATCAATTACTCAAAAGACTGAGGTTAAGCGAGTAACAACCAGGCTTTTATTAACTAAAGAATGAAGGTCTAGTCTCGAGTGGTCGACCCGTCCAGAATACTAAGTGACTGGGAGGTAGTCACTTATATACCTGGAATAGTGGGAGGAGTCAGCCGAGGCATGTCCAGACCTGTACCTAGTGAAATACACATACACATACAGACAGGTATAACAGTGGTTTACCACATTCACCCCTTGTTTAAAAATGAGTCCGGCGGGGTGAAGTGTATTTAAAAGTTCGTGTATTGGAGTCTCTCCGGAGGTCTTGTCTGCCGCTGTGATCGACGTGGCGACGGCAGGGGTGGTGGAGCTTCCGGCGTCGCGTCCCGTGTAGGCTGGGGCACTGGAGTGTGGTCCTCGTGGGTGACGGTCCAAGGCGAGCTGGCTGCTGGGGTTGGATATCGGGTCGTGGGGGGAGGTGGTAATGGGTAGTGGGTTACAGCGGTCCCCGAGGGTGTCGTGGGGGGGGTGGTAATGGGTAGTGGGTTACAGCGGTCCCCGAGGGTGCGAGGTCTCGTATGGAGACTGTGTCCTCCCGCCCGTCCGGGTACGCAATGTAAGCGTACTGGGGGTTGGCGTGGAGGAGGTCGACCCTCTCGACCAGGGGGTCCGTTTTATTGGTCCTCACGTGTCTTCTCAGTAGTACCGGCCCTGGGGATGTCAGCCATGGCGGTAACGCTGTCCCCGATGTGGACTTCCTTGGGAAGACAAACATTTTCTCGTGAGGGGTGGCATTGGTGGCAGTGCAGAGCAGTGACCGAATCGAGTGGAGCACATCGGGGAGCACCTCCTGCCAGCGGGAGGTCGGAAGGCCCCTAGACTTTAAGGCTAGTAGGGCGGCCTTCCAAACTGTTGCATTCTCTCTTCCCACCTGTCCGTTCCCCCGGGGGTTGTAACTGGTGGTCCTGCTTGTGGCTATACCCCTAGCGAGCAGGTACTGGTGGAGTTCGTCGCTCATAAACGATGAGCCCCGGTCGCTATGGATATAGCTGGGGAAACCGAACAGGGTGAAGAGGCTGTTCAGACATTTAATGACCGTGGCACTGGTCATGTCCGGGCAGGGGATAGCGAACGGGAAACGGGAGTACTCGTCAATGATGTTGAGGAAGTACACATTGCGGTCGGAGGAGGGGAGAGGCCCTTTAAAATCGACGCTCAGGCGTTCGAAAGGGCGAGTGGCTTTTATCAGGTGGGCTCTGTCTGGTCTATAAAAGTGCGGTTTGCACTCAGCGCAGGCTTGGCAGTTCTTGGTCATGGTCCTGACCTCCTTAATGGAGTAAGGCAGGTTGCGGGCCTTGATGAAGTGGAAGAACCTGGTGACCCCCGGGTGGCAGAGGTCATTGTGGAGGGCCCTCAGCCTATCGATCTGCGCGCTGGTGCAGGTGCCACGCGATAGGGCATCTGGGGGTTCATTGAGCTTCCCAGGCCGGTACAAGATCTCGTAATTGTAGGTGGAAAGTTCGATTCTCCACCTCAAGATCTTGTCATTTTTGATTTTGCCCCTCTGCTTGTTGTTGAACATAAAAGCAACTGAACGCTGGTCAGTGAGCAGGGTAAATCATTTTCCGGCCAGGTAGTGCCTCCAATGACGCACAGCCTCCACAATAGCCTGGGCCTCCTTCTCGACCGCGGAGCGTCTGGTCTCCGGGCCCTGGAGGGTTCGTGAGAAGAATGCCACAGGTTTCCCCGCCTGATTAAGGGTGGCGGCCAGAGCGAAGTCGGACGCATCGCTTTCCACCTGGAAGGGGATGGATTCGTCCACTGCGTGCATGGTGGCTTTGGCAATGTCCTCCTTGATACGGTGGAAGGCCGAGCGGGCCTCTGCCATCAGGGGAAAAGAGGTGGATTTGATCAGCGGACGGGCTTTGGCTGCATCGTAGGGGACCCACTGGGCGTAGTAGGAAAAAAACCCTAGGCACCTCTTCAGAGCTTTTAGGCAGTGGGGCAGTGGGAGTTCCATAAGGGGACGCATCCGGTCCGGGTCGGGACCGATGACCCCGTGTTCCACAACACAGCCAAGGATGGCGAGGCGGTCTGTGCGGAATATGCACTTCTCCTTGTTATATGTCAGGTTCAGGAGTTGGGCGGTGCGGAGGAATTTCTCGAGGTTTGCGTCATGGTCCTGCAAGTCATGGCCGCAGATGGTCACATTGTCTAGGTAAGGGAAAGTGGCCTGCAGCGCGTTTTAATCAACCATCCGGTCCATCTCCCTTTGGAAGACGGAGACCCCGTTGGTAACGCCAAAGGGAACCCTAAGGAAGTGATAGAGGCGGCCGTTTGCCTCAAAAGCAGTATACTGGCGGTCTTCGGGGCGGATGGGGAGCTGGTGGTACGCTGATTTCAGGTCAATGGTCGAAAAGACGCGGTACTGCGCGATCTGGTTGACCATGTCAGCTATGCGGGGGAGTGGGTAGGCGTCCAGCAGGGTGTAGCGGTTTATTGTTTGGCTGTAGTCGATGACCAGGCGTTGTTTCTCGCCGGTCTTAACGACCACAACCTGGGCTCGCCAGGGGCTGGAGCTGCCCTCAATAATCCCCTCCTTCAGGAGCCGCTCCACTTCGGTTTTGATGAAAACCCTGTCCCCGGCACTGTATCGCCTGCTCTTTGTGGCGATCGGGCTTACAGTCGGGGGTGAGGTTAGCAAACAGTGGGGGGGGTGGGACTCTGAGTGTGGAGAGGTTGCATCTGGTGCGCGGCGGGCAATTTGGAGGCTGCTGGCTGCGGACTGTGAGTGGGGGGAGGGGGCCACCGTACGCCATCGTAACGCTTTTGAGGTGGCACTGGAAATCCAACCCCAGTAGAACGGCAGCGCAAAGTTGGGGCAGGACCAGGAGTTTAAAATGATTGAACACAGTCCCGTCTACTACTAGTGTCACCACGCAGTAGCCGCCAATGTCCACTGACTGGGACTTGGCGGCCATAGAAATCCACTGGTGCACAGGCAGGACTGGGAGAGAGCAACGCCGCACCGTGTCGGGGCGGATGAAGCTCTCTGTGCTCCCGGAGTCAAAAAGGCAGTTTATTGCATGGCCGTTTACCTTAACGTCCATTTTGGACCGAGCTAGTTGGTGCGGTCTCGTTTGGTCCAGCGTAACAGAGGCCAGCGTAGGGGTCGGTGTGTCGCTGTGGGTATCAGATGGGGGGGGGGTTGGCGGCCTGCTGCGTCCCGACTGGTGTCCAAGATGGCGGCGTCCATGATTCCCATGTGGCTGGAGTCATCCAAGATGGCTGCTGCTGCGGTGGTTCGCACATGGCTGGGGAGGCCCAAGATGGCGGCCCGCACGGCCCACACGCGGCGCTGTTGGGGGCCCAAGATGGCGGCTCGCACGGCCCACACGCGGCGCTGCTGGCGTTTGGGGTGGCTTTGGCCTTGCAGACGCTAGTGTAGTGTCCCTTTTTCCCGCAGCCCGAGCAGGTCGCATTCTTCGCCGGGCAGCGCGCTCTGGGGTGTTTGGCCTGGCCACAGAAGTAGCATTTCTGGCCTTGGGATACTGCTGTCTGGCTTTAGGACACTGCTGCGGTGGTTGGGCCGTTGTTGGGTTGTGGCTGGGGTGGCATGGTGCTATGGGGCTGTCCTACCGTGTCCCAGGTTGTCGTTCCCCGCGGCGTCCACGGTGCAGAGGAGTAGGCATCCATGCCCCGGTAGGCTGCGTCCAGCGTTAGTGCGATTTCGGAGGTTTTGTCGAGGGTGAGGTCACTCTGCTCCAGCAGTCGCTGTCGGGTGTAGTTGGACCTGTGGCCCGCTACGAAGGCATCCCGGATCAGTTCCTCCGTGTACTTAGTGGGCGTTACCACCTTACACCCACAGGCCCGGCCAAGCACGGACAGTGCTTGGAGGTATTCCTCAGTCGATTCCCCAGGTTGTTGCTTGCGACTCCCCAGGAGGTGCCTGGCGTAAACTTCGTTCACAGGGCGCGTGTACTGGGTCTTGAGGAGCTGGAGGGCGGCTGTGTACGAGGTCGCGTCCCGGATGACTGAGTACACTCGGTGGTTCACCTTGGAGATCAGGACAGACAGTTTGTTCGCATCCGTTACAACCGTAGTGGAGGCAGTCAGGAATGCCTCGAAGCACATGAGCCAGTGAGCAAACTTGGTGGAAGCGTCCGCTTCCCGACTGTCCAGGTCCAGGCATGCTGGTGTGAGGATCTTCTCCATTATAAAAAATTTAGTTAATAAAATTGATGCGCCATCAATTACTCAAAAGACTGAGGTTAAGCGAGTAACAACCAGGCTTTTATTAACTAAAGAATGAAGGTCTAGTCTCGAGTGGTTGACCTGTCCAGAATACTAAGGGACTGGGAGGTAGTCACGTATATACCTGGAATAGTGGGAGGAGTCAGCCGAGGCATGTCCAGACCTGTACCTACTGGAATACACATACACATACAGACAGGTATAACAGTGGTTTACCACAAGCACATTATGACTTTCAACACATCACATCCAGTCCTTCGTATGCTCAGTCGAATGGTAGGGCAGAGAAAGGTGTTCAAGTTCTCAAGCAGCTACTGAAGAAAGCGACAGAAAGCAAGTCTGATCCTTATCTCGCCCTGCTGAGCTACCGAGCCTCCCTTTTAGACTCTGGTTCTTCACCTGCTGAACTCCTAATGGGTCGCAAGTTGCGTACCACGCTACCCTGCTGTGCAAAAGAAAAGCAGAGTAAGGAACTGAGACAGAGACGTCAACTGTTAAAGCTGAAACAGAAATCATACTATGGCAAGTCATCCAAAACTCTGAAACCATTGACAAGGGATGATGTTGTCAGGATTGAGGATCCAGATGCATGGAACAGGAAAGCTACAGTTCTTGAGGAAGTAGGACCAAGGTCATGCACTGTTAGAACTGAGGAAGGACAGATTCTCAGGAGGAACCGCCGTTCCCTCCTAAAAACACAAGAGACTATCGAAGAGCAAATCGATGACAATGCCGCAACTGAATCTTGTCACTCACCACCAAAACAATCTAACACAAATACACGTACAGGCTCTCATGAAAACACATCAGACTTACCTGTGCTGAGAAGATCCACACGTGAAGTAAAAAAGCCTAATAGACTTAATCTTTGAGTACAAAGAAAACTACATTGAAAATGTATTGACTGTTGAAGATGTTTATGTTGTTATTGATTGATATTGATTGATACTGATTTTGTTTAACCTCAAAGAAAGGGGTATGTAATGATCAGTAACTTGTCATTCTGGAATGGTGTACTAGGTGGTGCTGTATGTATATTAGAGTGGGCTACCCACAATGCACTAGGCTACCCACAAGGCAGCAGTCAAGATGAAGGTCTCTACAGATACTGTACCTAGTCCACATGTGCTCAATAAAGTGTCTTGCAAAAGCTAGCTGTTCTTAATAAAAACGACTAGTTATTAATGAACATAACAATCAGGTCAGCCAGAGTGTGGTGCTGAGTTCTCCCTCCCCTAGAAGAACAATCTGGTTTCCCCCCTGATACCCTATAAAGGGGCCTATTTTAAAGTTTTTTTAAATTCTAGCACTCCCTCATCTTTGGTGGTCCAGGGCCCAATCTCGGCCTAAAGCACCAGAAGTGGGCCCCGCTCCCACTAATTTCAACCAGGTACACCTGGTCAGATCAGGCGTACCTGCACTGATGCTACGCTGGATCCCAACTGAAGACCGGAGCACAAGGAACTCCCAACCTCGGGAATCCCTGCCCCTGGCTAGGACCCCCCCCATTTCGAGGAATTTGTGGGGGCAGATGGAGGCTTTTCCCTCATGTCATCCTGGAAATTCTGCCTTAAGGCTAGGATCCAGTGAATCCACCAAATTTACGGAGTGAGTCCATTGGAGCAGCCAAGCAATTTCAGGGCTAGCATTACATACAATAATCTTTAATACTGCATTATAAAGAAAATTACTTCACTTAAGACCATAACAGATTAATACACTGGCTAATATTTTCAAAATAAATTTTTTGTAGCATTTATACCACTGAAACCTAAATACTATAACCGAGTACATTTACACTGTTGCATGCCTTGCTGCTGGTCTTAGGATTAATAATCAGCTCACTGAATGAAGCAATACATCGAGCTAGTTTGGCCCAAGCAGTCAGTGTAGAGGCCATCAGCTAGAATTCCAATTTTACATAAGAACATAAGACGTAGGAGAAGGAGTAGGTCATTTGGCCCCTCAAGCCTGCTCCACCATTCAATAAGATCATGGCTGATCTGATTTTGGCCTCAACTCCACTCCCCTGCCCGCTCCCCATAACCCTTGACTCCCTTTTATTTTGATCATTCTCGTCTTGAACGTCCATCAGATAGATTAAAATTCACATAATACCCACTCCTTATCAGCCAATGATCTTACAATATTGGTCTGAAATAATTGCTGGAAGTGAATTCTCTGCAAATCTTGTTTTAAATGCTGTAACACAGCATGATCTGTGCTGTCAGAAAACACTTATGGCCTGAGCTTAAACAAACGTAAAAAAAATCATCCATTCATATGGAACACTTCTACATATTCATAATACCGCAACTGTAAATTAATTTTACACAGTCCAGAGAATACACAAGTGGTGTGTGTTTGAACAGAAGTATTCCGTATGTTTTTTTCCTTATTAGTGATATTTAGTGTGCTGTATTTTTGCTTCACCCTCCACCGCCATACTGACAGACATTTTTATTTCTATGACCAACAAGCTGAACAGCTCGCTACTGAGGAAAATAGTAGAAAACCCATGTCTTATGGTGTATTTTATTTATTTCCCTAAAATTTGGTTGATTTTCAAAGTGTCATTATTTGTTCACTAGATGAGATACTGACATTACAATTAAACATATAAGGGGGAAAATTGAGTCACGCCCCCTTTGGGGCGCTAACTTCGCCGGGGCACTACTTTTAGCACCCCGAAGAAATTTGCGCCCGGGCAGCCAAAATTCATCACGCCGCGGTACTGCAGGCCTTCCTCCCCTTCTTAAAGGGGAGGGACCTTGCGCAGCACGACTCGGGGCCCAGCTGGGGGCGCTACCGAAGATCGCGGCTGGAGCGCGAGCAGGGCGCTGCACACGGTGATGACGTCATCGCCGGCGGCGCAGCGCCACAGGGTGCTAACGGTTACCGCCACCACTAATCTCCCGCTGAATTTCACGGGAGGCGTTGGCGGCGGCGAGCCCAGGCGCTAGTTGCTTTGCGCCCCATTAGCGACCTCTTAGGGCGTTAACGGGAGGCGTAAAGCAACCAAATTTTTCCCCCATAGGCCCCACAAATCCTAACAGTCATGCTAGGATTGCAACCAATGAAGAATTATGCCACTGACTTTGCCCATTGAAGTATGAAGGATCAGGGGAGGGACCTCCACAAGCAGGCCTTCTTTGTGTGGAGTGCATCTGTGAGGCCTATCCTCCCACAACCCTGTTGAAGACACTGGAAATTGGGATAGAAGCTAGGACAGCTCTGCTCACCCTCCACCCCCAAATGCAGAGGCTTGTGGCTCTTTGTTTGGGGGCCTCTTGAAATATGTTAGAAAACTTTGGGAATCCAGGCCCCAATTCCAACAACAGCAATACTTGCATTTATATAGCACCTTTAATGTAGCAAAACGTCCCAAGGCACTTCACAGGAGAGTAATCAGACAATGGGTTTATTCTTAACTCCCACAAATGGGTGGGTTGGGGTCAGGTCAGAGGTTAAAGTTAAAAAAATCTGAAACAGGAAACCAACCCATCTCAAACCCGCCCGCTTCTGGTTTTAACTGAGGCGGAACGAGGAGCAGATGACCAATCTGCTCATGAGAGGCGGGTTAGTTATTTTTAAATATTATCATGAAGCTGCCTGTCTTCATTTTAATAGTCATTCTATTCTTAACTCATGTCAGCCAGGTTTCCCAGGCCTTGGGAAACCCGGTAGGTAAAAGGAGGCGAGGAGGCTGAATCCAAGAGGTAAGTGCACTTTACACTGTAAAGGCACTTTACAGCACTACTTGTGGGCTAGGAGCAGCAGAAGATGAGGTAGAAGATTAGCCATGATCTGATTGAATGGAGGAGCAGGCTCGAAGGGCCAAATGGCCTACTCCGGCTCCTATTTCTTATGTTCTTATGTTTCCTCCAGGCCCAACAAGCTACCCAGTTAAAACCCCCCTATGATCTGTCTGCTACCCCCTTTCGGAAAGGGGGAAATCTTCATTTCTGAGTCTCCCCACTAACTAACTTGAACAAAATAAATTGATTCTATTATTAATTATACTTTAAAAATTTCATTATGTTGTTGCTGCACTTATAATCTACTTGTAAACCCTGTTGTAATATGCCATGGGTAGAAGCAGTTAGATTTTAAATGCAGGCATGACTCTCCCTTGACTAAGATTTTAAAAGTGAAAAACAGACAGCTTGCCTATGGGAACACAACTAGCAAGGTCATATGTGGCTGCCACTGTGTGGAATGTTATGATATCTGCAGGGAATTAAAAACATAGGCAAACGGCAAGGACACTATGGGGACAAAAGTCCCAGGAATGGGCGCTAACTTCTGAAAAGTTTGAGATTTAGGGCCATGCGCTAATGAATCTCACTGCACGCAAAATTCAGTGTCATCGCTCAAAGAAAGGATGGGAGCGCTAAATCAACCGCTAACGGCCTAACTCAGTGGCATTACACTCAAAGCACTAACCAATATCGCAAGTCATCATTGCCACAGGCTCTTTCCAGTTCTTAAAAGGGAGGTTCATTCATGCTGCAGAACCTCATTCTCAGCATTGCTGGCTGTGAAGCTGTATCAGCAAGCAGGAGCAGGCCAAGCCCAAGGAGCTAGATGACTCAAGTAGGTTTCATGATGGCAGATCCATGCCCCAGGGAGAGAGCCTGCAGATTTTAGGAGAGATGGAGGGTGGTGCCCTCGCCACAAGTTTTCCGTGCCATGTGGAGGGAGGTTTCCCAGCAAGTCTCAGGCAGCACTGTGGTCCCCAGGACCCATACATAGCGCAGGAAGAAATTAAACAACCTCACTCGGGTAGTTAGATTGAGTCAATGTCTCAACAAATGCTACATACCACTGTCTGAACCACAGTCTGCACACACTGCCCAAAGCACCACACCCCCAGCACTCACCCACCAACAATCTCTACCTACCAACACTCACACCCACATCTTACACCATGGACACAATGACAGCTATTCAACTATGGCAGGCACATCACCCAATCACATTGCTCCACAATCACTCACACACTTTCCTTTCTCTTGCAGGCCAAGGTGGCTCACAACAGGAGGGAGCAGGAGCTCACAGGCGAGGGACAAGCCGACACCCAACCAATCCAGTTAAATATTGGGAAGACCAAAGCCATTGTTCTCGGTCCCCGCCACAAACTCCGTTCCCTAGCTACGGACTCCATCCCTCTCTCTAACATCTGTCTGAGGCTGAACCACTCTGTTTGCAACCTTGGTGTCATATTTGACCCTAAAATGAGCTTCTGACCACATATCCACAGCATAACAAAGGCCGCCTATTTCCACCTCCGTAACATCGCCCGTCTCCGCCCTTGCCTCAGCTCATCCGCTGCTGAAAACCTCATCCATGCCTTTGTTACCTCTAGACTTGACTATTCCATCGCACTCCTGGCTGGCCTCCTACATTCTACCCTAGGTAAACCTGAAGTGATCCAAAACTCAGCTGCCCCAAGTCCCGTTCGCCCATCACCCCTGTGCTCGCTGACCCACATTGGCTCTCGGTTAAGCAGCGCCTCGATTTCAAAATTCTCATCCTTGTTTTCAAATCCCTCCATGGCCTTGCCCCTCCCTATCTCTGTAATCTGCTACAGCCCCACAACCCCCCGAGATATCTGCACTCCTCTAATTCTGCCCTCTTGAGCATCCCTGATTATAATCGCTCAACCGCTGATAGTCATCCCTTCTGTTGCCTAGGCCCTAAGCTCTGGAATTCCCTGCCTAAACCTCTCCGCCTCGCTACCTCTCTTTCCTCCTTTAAGACGCTCCTTAAAACCTACCTCTTTGACCAAGCTTTTGGTCACTTGCCCTAATTTATCCTTAAGTGGTTCGGTGTCAAATTTTTTGTCTTATGTCCTGTGCAGCGCCTTGGGACGTTTTACTACGTTAAAGGTGCTATATAAATACAAGTTGCTGTTGTTGTTGTCTGTGCTGGAAAATAGAGTGCTGAAGATCATTGGGCGCCAGGTGCTGGACGCCGTGGCCGCCGGCGACATTGACCCCCTCGGGAACAACACCCGTATGTTCATCCCTACTCCTTCTTCTCACATCCGACTTCCCCCTCACCCCACAAGCCTTTTCCACTTTCCAGCTAATCATGCTGTATGCATGCATTTCTCCCTTCCTGCCCCCTCCCCTCACCTTAACCCAAATCTTGTGCCTTTATGCTTTCAGATAATGAGCAAGCACCTGAGCAGCCTGCGCCTGAGGACACCGTTGAGAGCGATGCGGGAAAAGAGGAGGAAGAACACACCACGTCACTGCATGTCTCACCCGTAGTGGATGTTTGTCAAAAGCCGATCGCCAGAAATGGAGACGAAGAAGTCAAGGAAGGGAAGAGAAGAGTCGGAGATGGACCATGTGAAGGTGAGGGAAGGGTGGAAATTGGAAGTCAAGTGAATGAGCTTATCTAGTTCAGGGCGAGAGCAGGAAACGGCATTGATACAGTCATCAATGTACTGGAAAAAGAGGTGAGGGAGGGGACCTGAGTAGGACTGGAACAAAGAATGTTCCACATATCCCGTGGCTCTTATTATATCAGTGCTGGGCACGAGTGTTGGGGTTGCGGAGGGGAGTTATGAGCCAGGTGGAGAGCGAATACCTCTTGACTCCGACCAGCCAGCCGCGAGTTGGATGTTGTAAAGTCTGTGTGTTCTAGTTGTAATTAATAACACACAGACTACAAGATTAAAGTTCAACAGGTCTTTACTGGTTGGAGATCAGGACTATACTAAATACAATCTTACTACACAGTGCTTATATACCGGTGGTCACCACCGGTATTACGTATACAGCAGCCAGAGAAAGTAGTACATCTCTTAAGGTGGAACAGGCTTAAGTTCTCTTAAGGTGGAACAGGTTACATACACCACAATCCTCCCTTTTTAGCTTAATAGTCATATCCCCATTTAACATAACATCATAACATATATACATATATAACTTCAGGTATAAACAGTTCAAAGGTTCAGTCTCTCAGGAGGCCTTCTGATTCGGTCTGGATAACGCCTTTCAGTGGTCTCTGATTCTTGTTGCTGAGGTGACTCTTCTTGTTGGTTTCCTATGTATTGGACGTCATCATCAGGTACAGTCCCTGCCGAGGTAGATGCTTCAGGTTCATTAACGTCTTCCACAGTTGTCTCTGTCGCAACCATGGGTCCGACCCTTGCTCTTGATTCTACCAGTTGATCCGCATGACGCCTTATCACATTGTTACCAATATCTACTGTGTACATCAGAGGTCCTTGTCTGGCCCGAATTGTTCCGGACTGCCATTTTTCGTTTCCATAGCCCCTTGCCAACACTGGTTGTCCTACTTCGAAACTTCGAGTGGACTTGTTATTAATATGCCGGAACTGTTTGTTTTCCACTTCCCTCCGCACATTTGGTTTTAACAAGTCCAACCTGGACTGCAACCTCCTGTTATAAAACATCATGGCAGGACTTTGGTTAGTCACTGCATGAGCGGCGTTTCGATACGCCATTAGGAAATTGTCCACCTTGTGCTGTAGCGGAATCTGATCATCGTTCATGGCCTTTATTGCCTTTTTGAATGTTTGGACAAATCTCTCGGCCAACCCGTTTGTCGCCGGATGATATGGGGCAGAGGTATAATGTTTCACCCCATTCTTCTTTAAGAATTTTTGGAATTCTTCCGACACGAACTGTGGTCCGTTGTCCGAACAGATCTGTTCTGGCAATCCGTTCCTTGCGAATATTGTTCTTAACACCGCAATTGTCTTTTCTGAAGTAGTGGTATTCATCTTGATCACTTCTGGCCATTTGGAATGTGCGTCCACCGCAATTAGGAACATGGAGTCCATGAATGGACCAGCAAAGTCAATATGTACGCGTTGCCATGGGGCTGAAAGCCATTCCCATGGGTGTAGTGGTGCGATCGGAGGTGCATTTTGCACTTTTTGGCACCCAGCGCAGCTTTTCGTCAACTCCTCTATCTGTTGGTCAATACCCGGCCACCATACATAAGCCCTAGCAAGACTTTTCATCTTAACTCCCCCCAGATGACCTTCATGCAGTTCTTTTAGAACTCTTTCCCTTAACTTGGGAGGAATAATCACTCTTGTCCCGTACATCAAAGTACCATGGCAGACGGACAGCTGGTCTCGCCTTGCCGAGAATGCCGGTAACAGAGGATCACCACGTGTTGGCCATCCTTTCACTGTCACCTCGTAGACTCTGGACAGTGTCGGGTCGTTCCTGGTTTCTCTTTCAATACTTGCATTGGTGACTGGTAAACACTCGATGATGGTCGAATGAAATAACTCAACAGGGTCAACTTTCGTCGTTTCTTCTTCTTCAGGTAGTGGCAGGCGCGACAGCCCATCAGCATTGCCATGCTGCTTCGTACCTTTGAATTCTATTTGATATTGATGTGCCCCTAGGAAAAGGGACCATCTCTGGAGACGCTGTGCTGTCATCACTAAAACACCCTTCTTAGGGTTAAAAATGGATACCAACGGCTGATGCTCTGTCAGAAGTGTGAATTTTTGGCCCTGCAGGTAATGATTAAACTTCTTCACTCCCCATACAAGGCTGAGAGCCTCCCTATCGATCTGCGCATAGTTGCGCTCAGCGGAGGTCAATGATCTGGATGCAAACGCGACTGGCCTTTCCGTGCCATTTGGCAACTTGTGTGAGAGTACTGCCCCAATACCATATGGAGAAGCATCACAAGCCAACCGAATAGGCAGTGTCGGGTTGAAGTGAGCCAACACTTCCTCTGAGGTGATCAATTCTTTGCTTTTGCGAATTGCCTTCTTACAGTTTTCGCTCCATTCCCATGGTACCCCCTTCTGTAAAAGAGCGTTTAGCGGGTGCAGTACCGTGGATAGATTTGGTAGAAATTTATGGTAATAGCTAATCAATCCTAGAAACGACCTCAACTGAGAGACATTATCCGGAGCGGGAGCCTTTACAACTGCCTCTATCTTGTCAGGAGACTTATGAAGCCCCTCCCGGTCAATGACATGACCACAGTACGAGATCCGCTTCTGGAAGAACTCACATTTCTGCCGATTAACTCTAAGTCCATACTCTTTCAGTCTGTTGAGCACCAGTTCCAAGTTTGCGAGGTGTTCTTCATCACCATCACCTGTAATCAGAATATCATCCAGGTAACATTGTGTGCCTGGAATTCCCAGTAATACCTGCTCCATGGCCCTCTGCCAAATTGCTGGAGCCGATGCCACTCCAAAAACCAGCCTATTGTACCGGTACAAACCTCGATGCGTGTTGATCGTGAGGTATTGGCGTGACTCTTCTTCAACCTCCATCTGCAAGTACGCCTGCGCCAGGTCTATCTTGGTGAAGTGTTTCCCGCCAGACAATGAAGCAAAAATATCCTCAATCCGCGGAAGCGGATACTGCACCGTGTGAAGCACCGGATTAACGGTGATTTTGAAATCTCCACAGATGCGAACCTTCCCTGGTTCTCCTGGCTTGTTGCTCGAAGGACGTTTCATAACGGGAACAATGGGCGTAGCCCACTCACTCCAATCTACCTTAGACAGTACACCTGAACATTCTAGCGCTTCCACTTCCGCTTCTACAGTAGGTCGTATTGCATAGGGTACCGGTCTGGCTTTAAAAAATTTTGGGTGTGCATGTTCATCAATCTTGATGTTTGCCGTAATTCCTCTCAGTGTTCCCAGTCCCTGCTGGAACACCTCTTTAGCATCATCCAATATTCTGGACAATCGTTTAGGTTTGACATCTGTTTCCCCGGAATCTACCGTTAGTGCCTTCAAGGAGTGCCAGTCCATATTCATTTTCCTAATCCACTCCCGTCCCAGTAGTGGTGGACCTCCTTCAGGTAGCACATATAAGTCCATTACTTGGCTTTCTTCGCCCTTGTGGACCACTTTTACCTCTATCTTTCCGATGGGGTACACTCTTTGCCCCGTGTATGTTTTCAATATAATCTCCGTATCCCGTAGGGGAATATGTTGGAATAACCTTTTGTAATCTTTCTTATTCATGACCGTCAATGCCGATCCAGTGTCCAATTCCATCTTTACTTGGACTCCTGCTATCTGAAGGGTGACCCAAATTGTCTGGAGATCTGCATCCTTACCAACGTTGTGTACTCTTAAGCTACCCAGTTCATTACTGCTAGCGTCTGAATCTGACTTCTGTTCGGTCGAACTGTTCTTTGTCACCTTGTGTACCTTTATGTATTTTCCTTGCGGTGACTTTTTGTTGCTGGTCTTCTTTCCTGACCGGCATACTTTAGCTATGTGGCCAAGCCTGCCACACGTTCTGCATTCTTGGTTTTTAAACCAACACTGGTTCTGATCGTGCGTTGTCTTTCCGCAACGATAACATTTTACAGTACTCAAACCCAATTTATTTGTACTGAGTTCCGGTGACCGTAGCTGCATTACTGCCGTGCCTCTCGCTGCGGCTTCGTGTGTTGCTGCCATAGTGACCGCTTTCTCAAGCGTCAGCTCAGTCTCCTTGAGCAATCGCTTTTGTGTATCTTCTTTTAATAAACCACACACAAATTTATCTCGTAGCGCCTCTGTCAGTCTCGTTCCGAATTGACAGTACTTTGCTAGCTTACGCAATTCCATTAAATATTCAGCATTGCTTTCATCCTTCAGCTGCCTTCTTATCCGCCGGTTCATCTGGTGATAAAAGGTGTTTCAATTGCCCGTATGTCTTCGCACCCATTAAGTTTAATAATGTTAGTGCTTTCTCTTCATCTGGGATTTTATTTGCTTTACAATAATTTTGTATGCGTTCTACATACATAGCCCAATCTTCGATGTCGCTATCAAAGGTATTAATGTTCCCATGTTTAGGCATCGTTGCAATTTAATTTATTTTTATTTTTATCCAAGATGGCGGCTTCCGCGCTCTTGTCTTCGTCCTCCGCCTACAAAATGGCGGTTTTCCTGCGCTTGGCGGTCTTCACCCTTCCCCCGACGCTGTCTCCGCTTCACCGCGGCTCTCGCGCCTTCAGTTGCCCCCAGACGCTGCGCCTTTTTAGCCCGAATGCGGCCCGGCCCTTATCACCAGCCGCGATCGATGTCCCCGCGCTGCGCCTTTCGGCCCGAATGCGGCCCGGCCCTTATCTCCGGTCGCGATCGATCTCACCACCCTTATTCCTCCGTCTTCCCTCCCCATCTGTACAGCCAACGCGGCTGACTTTCTGGTCGCGTCGCTGCCCGGCTTACCCACTACCGAGGTAGAAAGAAGATAGCTGACAGCCGCTGATGGAGGCTTCGAGTTCAGGATGTCTTCTGCACTCTGGTTTCTCGATGTCTGCCGCGCGACGTGTCTTCCAGCAGGGTGATGAGGGTGGAAGCCTCTCTTCGACGTCCGTTCTGTGGACGAAGCCGCCGTGGATGTAACTGCCGCAGGGTAAGAATCTGACTCGTCGCCACTGTAAAGTCTGTGTGTTCTAGTTGTAATTAATAACACACAGACTACAAGATTAAAGTTCAACAGGTCTTTACTGGTTGGAGGTAGGGACTATACTAAATACAATCTTACTACACAGTGCTTATATACCGGTGGTCACCACCGGTATTACGTATACAGCAGCCAGAGAAAGTCGTACATCTCTTAAGGTGGAACAGGCTTAAGTTCTCTTAAGGTGGAACAGGTTACATACACCACAGATGTGGTGGCAGGAAGAGTGCTGGAACGCCGGTCTGCCGCAGGACGAATGCATCGTGGCTGCTGCCTGGATAGCTGGCATTTACATTGAGGATTCGCTGTCTGTGGTCGCACACCAACTACACATTGGCCCAGAAATTCGGGTCTCCACAGGTGTGTACACATGGGGTACTCACCCGTAAGCCCAATGGAAGTGCCAGTTTCGTGCATGCACTGCGCATGCGTGGGAAACCGGCACTTCCATTCCCCTGAAAGAAGGGGTTCAGAGGTGGAACATGTGCGCAGGAGAGGCAGCGCACGCGCATCAAACTTACGTTTTTTTTGCAGGTTTTCCCGGGAGGGTAAGTCTCCAGGAGTTACACTTTTAAAAAGCAGGCGCAAGGCCTGCTTTTTACAAGGTAAGTGGTGAATTAATGAAAATTAAAACATTTTTTCCACAGGTTTATTATTTTTAAATACTTTAAAGAAAGGTAAGTTTATTTTTAGTCCCATAAAAATTAATTTTTTCAAAAATTTAAATTATTGTTTAAAATAGTTATTTCATGTAATTTATAGTTTATTTTAAAAATGTGACTTATGAATGAAGCATTCCTTGCTACCATTGGCTCTCCATGGCCCACGTGATCCCAGGGGACGCATCAAACTAACTGCGCCCCTGGGATACGCAAGCACTGCGCGCCGGCAGTTGGAGGAGGCCCAGGATCGGAATCCCTCGCGGGCCACAGCTCAACGGCCGGCGCGGTAGGTAAGTGCAGGTTGGGGGCTTACACCCGTGGGAAGCCCCCGACCCAAATTTCTGGGCCATTAAGTGAGTGGTAGCCTTTGCAGTTACAGAAGATCTCAGGATTGTTATGTGGTGCCCGCAAAGCCACATGGGTGCAATCAATGGCTCCTTGGTGAAGCGGAGCCTTCTAATACACTGCTCCTGGCTTAATTGGAGGTAGGAGAAGTGCTCTCGGAATACCCTCGGAGGGTAAGACCTCCTGTTGAGAGCCCTGATGACCCTCCTCCTCCCTCTGGCCACATGTTCCAATCTTTCTCGCTGCTTCCGCTCCCTCCGCTGTAGACCCTGGAGGGCAAGGTCGACTGCCAGTACAGCCCCCATTAATGTAATGAAGTGTAGCACTTTGATATTTTGTGATGATAAATGTAACTAATTTTTAGTAGCCACAACACTCCGGAGACTAAACAACCTTTAAATGGCTGATTTAAACTGTTGCACAATGTCAAACTGGATGCAATGAAGCTGCACGAACCTGACAGCTGCGACTCATTACTCATGATTCCTTTAAGTTGTGCCCCTGGAGCCGGCTACTGATTGCTTGACGCCTCCTCTCCCTGTCAAGGCGATGCGCCAAGGAAGGGGGACGATACTCAATTTGGCAGATCGGCCGCCCAGTGAGTGTTGCACGTTACATGGTGGCACTATGGGGGGGGGGGGCAAATTTGGCGTGCAGTGCTGGATTTACCTCGCTGCGGCGCTACTGTCTCAGCGGCCCAGTAGCACCCCTGCTAGGCAGTGACTGAAGGCACTAACCAACTGAATTTCTCCCCCCATATCTCTACCTTTGAGGCATGTTCCGTTTGTGTTGCCATAACTACCCCAGATATGAGCCTTGATGGTCAAAAACAGATGATGTCAGGGTGTCATGAGATGAGGACCTGACAGGGGCAGGTGGGACCATTAGGTCGTGGCATCCCTGTAATTGGACAGGGGATTTCAGGTGTAAGTCAATGATTGGGTTAACTGGTCCCCATAGGCTTTGCTGGAAGGAAGAAGTATAAGAAGGGGTCTCTCAAACACTTAGGTTGTAGAGGCATTCAGCAAGCTTGGGAACATCCACCAGACGAGCCGAGGAGGGTTTTGGGTTGGCAGAGGACCCACACGAGTCATACCGGGCAGACAAGCTAGCCTAGAGGCCAGGTCCGACGGGGGTTGTTCACACCAGGCAGATGAGCAAGCCCCGAGGCCAGGTCCAACGGGGGTTGACCCGTGGAGATTGTGTCTTCTACCCAGGGCCCCACCCATAATATAAACCTAGATTGCGCCTTGCTTAACTACTGCTCAGATACTGTAATGTATCAAGTCTCACTTTCACTGAATAAAATATAATTACTGTCACCAATAAGGGTCAAGTCGAATATTTTGGAACTTAGGAGTGTAAATTTGAGGTCATCCAAAACTCGGCTGCCCATGTCCTAACTCACACTAAGTCCCGTTCACCCATCACCCCTGTGCTCGCTGACCTACATTGGCTCCTGGTTAAGCAGCACCTCGATTTCAAAATTCTCATCCCTGTTTTCAAATCCCTCCATGGCCTCGCCCCTCCCTATCTCTGTAATTTGCTACAGCCCCACAACCCCCCAAGATATCTGCGCTCCTCTAATTCTGCCCTCTTGAGCATCCCTGATTATAATTGCTCAACCACTGGTGGCCGTGCCTTCTGTTGCCAAGGCCCTAAGCTCTGATATTCCCTACCTAAACCTGTCCACCTTGCTACCTCTCTTTCCTCCTTTAAGACGCTCCTGAAAACCTACCTCTTTGACCAAGCTTTTGGTCACCTGCCCTAATTTCTCCTTTTGTGGCTCAGTGTCAATTTTTTTGTCTTTTAATTCTCCTGTGAAGCACCTTGGGACGTTTTACTACGTTAAAGGCGCTATATAAATATAAGTTGTTGTTGTAGTCAAACTAACGTCTGTAGTGGGGAAACTTTGAGACAATAATTTTTAAAAAAATGAATTGTCACTTGGAAAATTATGGGTTAATAAATGACAGCCAGCACAGATTTTTAAAAGACTAACTTGGTTAAGTTCTTCGATGAAGTAACAGAGAGGGTTGATGAAGGTAGTGCGGTTGATTTTGATGTGTATATGGATTTCCAAAACATGTCTGATAAAGTACCACATAATAGATTTGTTAGCAAAATTAAAGCCCATGGGATTAAAGGGACAGTGGCAGTGTGGATATTAAATTGACTATGGGAAAGAAAGCAGAGAGTAGTGGTGAACAGTTGTTCTACAGACTGGATAGTTGCATACAGTGTTGTTCCTCAGGGGTCAGTATTGGGACCACTTTTCTCCTTTTGATATATATTAATGACCTGGACTTGGGCTTACAGGGCATAATTTCAAAGTTTGCAGGTGACATGAAACTTGGAAATGTAGTATCAGACTTCAAGAAGATAGATTGGTGAAATGGGCAGACACATGGCGGAAGCAATTTAAAGCAGATAAGTGTGAAGTAATGCACGTTGGTAGGAAGAATGAGGAGAGGCAATATAAACTAAATGGTACAATTTTAAAAGGAGTGCAGGAACAGCGAGATCTGGGGGTGTACATACACAGATATTTAAAGATGGCTGGATAAGTTGAGAAGAATGTTACAAAAACATTTAGGATCCTTGGCTTTATAAACAAAGGCATAGAGTACAAATGCAAGGAAGTTATGCTTAAACCTTCATAAATCACTGCTTAGGCCTCTGCTGGAGTATTGTGTCCAATTCTGGGCACCATACTTTAGGAAGGATGTCAAAGCCATAGAGAGGGTGCTGAGGAAATTTAATAGAATGGTACCAGGAATGCAGGACTTCAGTTACGTTGAAAAACTAGAGAAGCTGGGGTTGTTCTCCTTAGAGCAGAGAAGGTTAACGGGAGATTTAATAGAGGTGTTCAAAATCATGAAGAATTTTGATAGAGTAAATAAGGAGGAACTGTTTCTAGTGGCAGAAGGGTCGGTAACCACAGCGCATAGATTTAAGATAATTGGCGAAAGAACCAGAGGCGAGATGAGATGTTTTTTACGCAGCGAGTTGTTATGATCTGGAATGCACTGTCTGAAAGGGTGGTGGAAGCAGACTCAATAATAACTTCCAAAAGGGAATTGGATAAGTACTTGAAGGGGGAAAATTTGCAGGTGCTATGGGGATGGGGCATGGGAATGGGACTAATTGGATAGCTCTTTCAAAGAGCCGGCACAGGCACTATGGGATGAATGGCCTCCTTCTGTTCTGTATCATTCAATGATTCTATGATTAGAATGCTAGTGTAACATTTTACAAAATAAATAAAATAATATTCTTGCTCAGTTGATTTTATAAGTGTAGTACTTGCAAGCAGAACTTTAAAACACTTTGTGCCCATTGACCCCTACCTCCCCTCAACCCCTTCAATATCAACACCTTCCCCCATGATCCCCTCAATCCCACTATCTTTGCTCAGACCTCTCATTCTCCCATCAAACTTTTAGCTCCATCCACCTCTCTTCAACTATTCCCTACTCTTCCATCTCAGCCTCCTTCTCTATTCCCCCCATTCCCATCAGTGTCACCCCAAAGTTTCTGTTGTGTATGTACCTTTAAGAGAAGAACTGATTCTATACTGCAGTACCGGCAGTGACCACCCCTGTATATAAAGCCATAGCAGGCTTCTGTACGTCAGTCTTAAGTTACCCTCTGTTCAGTAAATACCTGTTTTATTGTTCTCCTGCAGTCCGTATGTTATTAAGGCGCGGACACTACAGTGGCGACGAGCAGGTTCGAACTCACCTGCAGTACTGCATCACCTCACGGGGATCTTTCCCTGAGAAGAAGCTATTGGAGGTCGAAGTCAGAACAACAGGCGTCGACCGCGGGCAACCGCCCAAGGATCCATCGGAGTTCGGAGAGTTGCAGGAGAGGCTGTGGAGAGCTGGGCTTGGCTCCCCAGTCAAGGTGTTCCAGCAAATCGTGCTGGTAGCAGGTAGTGCGCTGACCCTTCCGGACTGCGTCGGGCTCGAGCGGCTCTGCAAAGGGGCCGCGCAGCGTCATCGGGAGGAAAAGAGAGAGAGGGTGGAGTGCTCAAGAACCGGGCGGCGTAGCAAAAATAAAACAATGGATGGAAAAGGAGACGCGCCGAAGCTGCGGGTCGCCGCCATTACCCTGCAGAACGCTAGGAGCAGCGTGGCAGCAAGGGGAAGAAGGAAAAGCGCGGGAGGCGCCATTTTATTCCATTGGGGAAGAAGGAAAAGCGCGGGAGGCGCCATTTTAATCCATTGGTGAAGAAGAAAAAGCACGGGAGGCGCCATTTTAAATCACCCAAGATGCCGAAAAGTGGCAGTATCACTGCTTTCGACAACGAGGTAGAAGACTGGACCACGTATGTGGAAATAATTGAAGTGTACTGCAATGGCAATGAGGTGGCCAATGGAAAGAAGGCGTCAGTATTATTAAATTTGATGGGCGCGAGAACGTACGGCCTATTGCGGAATTTAATTACCCCAGCTAAACCAATGGAGAAAAGTTTTGAAGAGATTGTTAATACCTTACAGGAACACCTAAACCCTACACCGCTGCTGATAGCAGAAAGATTCAAGTTCCATAAAAGAAACCAGCACAAAGATGAGAGCAATGCTGACTATCTTACGGAACTACGCAAGTTATCGAAGCACTGCCAGTTCGGAGCAGGACTGGCAGACACCTTACGGGATAAGTTTGTCTGCGGGCTCCAGAGTGAAGGAACCCAGAAATGACTACTTTCGGAAAAGGACCTGAAGCTAGAACAGGCTTTCAGCGTGGCAGTATCCTACGAAGCAGCAGCACGGGGAGCTGCAGAAATACAACAGAAACCACAAGAATACAGCGCTAACGAAATGGCATATGGAGCAGAAAAGTGCTATCGCTGCGGCAGAACAACCCATGATCAGAAGGACTGCTGGTTTAAGGACAAAGTATGCAGGCAATGTGGGAAAATGGGACACATAGCAAGAGTCTGCAGGTCAGGAAAGAAAACCAACACTACAAGAACTACTAAGGAAAAGTACAAGAAAGTAAAGAAATTGACAGACAGTAGTTCGGAAGATCAGGAGAGTGATAAGGACTCCGGGAGCAGGAGACTAAGTTGTCTAAAGTTACACAACGTGATCGCAAAGGAGGATCACCGAACCATTTGGGTCACCCTCATGATAGCAGGGTCCCCAGTAAAGATGGAATTGGACACAGGATCAACCCTAACTGTCATGAATCGACGAGACTATGAGCGGCTATTCCCACACATACCCTTGAAGGACACATCCATTGTATTGAAGACATACACGGGGCAAAAAGTCTACCCCAGAGGAAAAATAAGGGTGCCAGTTGAATACAACGGCAAGGAAACACAGAAACTGTATCTATATATACTACCAGATGGAGGACCACCATTATTGGGACGTGAATGGATCCAAAAAATACAATTGGATTGGCATTCCATTCAGGCGCTAACTGTGACTGATAAAAAGGATGATGACGTCACACCTGGACGACTGTCAAAGATTCTAACTGACGCGAAAGAGGTGTTCCAACAAGGACTTGGGACTCTAAAAGGAGTAACGGCAACCATAAAAATCGAAGATAACGCAAACCCAAAATTTTTTAAGGCTAGACCGGTACCTTACGCGATCCGCCCAGCCGTTGAAGATGAGCTGGAGAGTCTGGAGCATTCGGGTGTGCTGTCCAAGGTGGACTGGAGCGAGTGGGCCACACCCATCGTTCCTGCAATGAAGAAATCATTGAGCAGCACGCCTGGGGAACCGAAGAAGGTTCGCATCTGTGGGGACTTCAAGGTAACTGTGAACCCAGTCCTGCACACAGTACAACATCCACTTCCACGGATAGAAGATATTTTCGCCTCACTATCTGGAGGGAAACGCTTTACAAAGATTGATCTGGCCCAAGCGTATCTACAAATGGAGGTGGAAGAAGCATCTAGGAAATACCTCACGATAAACACTCACAAAGGCCTTTACCAGTACAATCGACTGGTATTTGGGGTAGCATCAGCCCCAGCTATTTGGCAGAGGGCGATGGAACAAGTCCTGCAAGGGATCCCGGGGACGCAGTGTTATTTGGACGACATCCTGGTTACGGGCGAAAATGACAGTGAACACCTTGCCAACCTGGAGCAGGTGCTCACGAGATTACAGGAATATGGGCTACGAGCCAACCGCCCCAAATGCGAGTTCTTCAGGAGACAAATCTCGTATTGTGGCCACATGATTGATGAGGAAGGGTTGCATAAGTCGCCGGACCAGATTGAGGCTGTAGTCAAGGCTCCAGCACCGGAAAATGTGTCGCAACTGAGGTCGTTCCTCGGGTTGGTGAACTACTACCATAAGTTCTTGCCGAATTTATCTACAATTCTGCACCCACTGAACACCCTGCTGCAAACTGGAGTAACATGGAAATGGAGTGATGAGTGTAAGCGTGCCTTTCAGAAATGTAAATGCCTAATCACTTCAAAAGAAGTATTGGCCCACTACAATCCAACACTACCGATTCGGTTAGCATGTGATGCGTCTCCCTATGGCATCGGAGCGGTGCTGTCACACAAATTCCTTGACGGTTCAGAGAGGCCAATAGCCTTTGCGTCGCGCTCGTTAACCTCAGCCGAGTGTAACTACGCCCAGGTTGACAGGGAGGCCCTCAGCCTGGTGTGGGGGGTGAAGAAGTTCAATCACTATCTGCACGGGCAGAAATTCACCCTACTGACTGATCATCAGCCCCTGGTCTCCATTTTTAACCCAAAGAAGGGCGTTCCGGTGATGACGGCGCAACGGCTGCAAAGATGGTCACTTTTTCTAGGGGCACATCAGTATGACATAGAGTACAAGGGTACGAAACAGCATGGAAACGCTGATGGGCTGTCGTGCCTACCGTTGCCTACAGTAGAGGAAGCACCTGCAGTGGACCCTGTTGAGATATTCCATGCGACCATAGTCGAATGTCTACCTGTTACAAACTCAAGTATAGAGAAGGAAACCCGAAATGACCCGACACTCTCTCGGGTCTATGATTTGACGGTGAAGGGATGGCCAGCACATGGCGACTCACTGTTGCCAGCATTCTCGCCAAGGAGAGAACAGCTGTCAGTGTGCCGGGGGACCTTGATGTGTGGATCCCGAGTGGTAATTCCACCCAAGTTGAGCAATAGAGTGCTCAATGAGCTTCATGAGGGTCATCTGGGAGGGGTAAAAATGAAGAGCCTAGCCAGGGCGTTTGTGTGGTGGCCGGGAATCGATTAAGAAATCGAGGATATGACCAAGAGACGCACAGGATGCTAGAAGGTCCAAAATGCTCCACCACAGGCCCCGCTACATCCATGGGAGTGGCCCTCATCTCCATGGCAACGGGTACACATTGATTTTGCTGGTCCATTTATGGACTCAATGTTCCTAATCGCTGTGGACGCCCATTCGAAATGGCCAGAGGTCATCAAAATGTCCTCCACCACCACGGAGAAAACTATTGCAGTCCTACGGACCATCTTCGCCAGGAATGGCTTGCCAGAACAGATTTGCTCCGACAATGGGCCACAGTTTGTGTCAGAGGATTTCCGGAGGTTTCTGAGGAATAATGGGGTGAAGCATTACACATCTGGCCCATATCATCCAGCCACAAATGGATTGGCTGAGAGGTTTGTTCAGACCTTAAAAAAGGCAATAAGGGCAATGCATAATGACGACATACCACTACAACACAAGGTGGATAATTTCTTGTTTGCTTACCGGAATGCGACACATGCAGTCACCAACCAAGCTCCAGCCATAATGTTCTTCAACCGAAGGCTAAGATGTCGCCTGGATTTGCTCAAACCAAACATAAGACGAGATGTTGAGGATAAGCAATTCCAGCACATAAATGAGAAGCCAACCAGGAGCTTCAAGATCGGGCAACCAGTCTTGGCCCGCGACTACCAAACAGAAAAATGGCAGCCAGGAACGATATGCACACAGCAGGGACCACTAATGTACACAGTGGACGTTGGAGAGAGCATCGTGAGACGCCATGCTGACCAGATTCTAGAGTCACAGGAACAAGCCAAACCCATACCACGAGCAGGTACACCTGGTAATCAACCTGAAGTACAGATTGCGTCTACCTCAGAAGCAGTGGTATTGGAAGCTGACGAACCAACCAATGACAATGAACCAGAATCAACTCCGCCGCAAGAACAGGATACTCGAGAAAGGCACTATCCAGTCAGGATCAGGAAGCCTCCTCAAAGACTGAACTTATAAATGATTATTTCAGTTGATGGATATAGTACAGAGAAAATTGTAATTGTAATTAGTTATTATTTAGTTGTTAAATGAATGTTATGTACTGTTTATCTAAAAGGGGAGGAATTGTTGTGTATGTACCTTTAAGAGAAGAACTGATTCTATACTGCAGTACCGGCAGTGACCACCCCTGTATATAAAGCCATAGCAGGCTTCTGTACGTCAGTCTTAAGTTACCCTCTGTTCAGTAAATACCCGTTTTATTGTTCTCCTGCAGTCCGTATATTATTAAGGCGCGGACACTACAGTTTCTGTATGATAAGCCCACCCAATTCTTCATTGCTTTCATTGGCACTTTGGTTTTCAAAGTATTATGAGCACTTATAATGTATTCATTGACACTTACATTCAGCAAATACACTACAAGTACCCATAAGTTTTTTAAAATAAAAGTGCAAATGCAATCTACAAAAAATAGGCAGTGGTCACAGGAGCAGCAGGCAGTAGCAAATAGAGACTTTTCATTGTATAGTCATACCAATCACACAGGTCTTTACCCTGCATTTTCACTGAGATCTTTTACTGCCTCAGTCTCAGAATATAGTCAGCTCAAGTATTAGATGACTCTTAGCAATTGAAGTTAATGTATATCGCCTAAATTCTGGAAAAATATACAATGGGTTTCGTGCTATTAAAAGTACATAACAGTAGTATTAACATCAAATTTCACTTTGGTACAGTGACACAAATACAATTAGTGCTGTCGCAATATTTCTTTCTTAAAATGCAGATTATCTCGTAATCTAGGGGGTAAAATTGGACTACATTGAGCCCAAAAGGGGGTAAAAAGGACCAATTTAGGGGCCCACCTCCTGTGCCTGAACAGCATCAGAAACACATCCAAAGCCATATTGGTTCAGATGCTGTAGTGGCATCCCTAGTACAGGAAACTCTCTTTTTACCGGCACCTAAATAACCGGAAATCTCTCTTAACTGGCAAAATTCAGGAGTAGGGTCAGGTAAGTTTTACTTCATATTAGTGGCCGTGTAACCGGGGTTCCTGGATCTGTGGCCGTGTAACCGGGGTTCCTGCACCTGTTGCCATGCAACAGGGACGCCTGGATCTGTGGCCGTGTAACCGGGGTTCCTGCACCTGTTGCCATGCAACAGGGACGCCTGGATCTGTGGCTGTGTAACCGGGGTTCCTGCACCTGTTGCCATGCAACATGGACGCCTGGATCTGTGGCCGTGTAACCGGGGTTCCTGCACCTGTTGCCATGCAACAGGGACGCCTGGATCTGTGGCCGTGTAACCGGGGTTCCTGCACCTGTTGCCATGCAACAGGGACGCCTGGATCTGTGGCTGTGTAACCGGGGTTCCTGCACCTGTTGCCATGCAACAGGGACGCCTGGATCTGTGGCCGTGTACGGGGCTCTCGTACCTTAGTAAGTATACCTCTCTGTAATCCGGACTTTTTGATCAACCGGCACCACGCTGGTCCCGTTGGCGCCGGATTAAAAAAGAGTTTCCTGTATTAGCCTAAAACAGGTATTAGGCCCCTTGAATATGCTAATAAGTAGCCTAACGCCTGCTTTAGTACCAATTCTGGAAAATTGTTTGCCCTGAGCAGAGCAGGTGTTGAGCCTGCTCCGCTGGGATTACTTGGTCTACATGTGGTTAACCAAAAGAATTTAAAGGGACTGCTGGAGGGTGCCATCAAAAAAGGTATGTTTTTCTTTTAATACTTACCTTATTGTGGAGCAGAGGGGCTCCTTAGCACTATGGCAGTTTCTTGCTGTCCCATACTCGGCCTCCTCCTGATCGTCTCCTCCCCTCCTAGGACTTACTCGAGGGCCACTGTGGCGAGCTGCCTGGGAATGAACAGTAAGCGCCTGCAGCTCACCAGTTTTATTAAAATGGGACTCAAGGCCCAATATCAATTGGGCCTCGGGTCTACCTGTTCCAGCACAGGGATTGCTCCCTGTGCCCAGTTACCATCGACCTGTCGGCTCTATAAGAACATGAGAACATAAGAAATAGGAGCAGGAGTAGGCAATTCGGCCCTTCAAGCCTGCTCTGCCATTCAATGAGATCATGGCTGATCCTCTGCCTCAACTCCATTCACTGACCCTATTGCCATATCAGTTGATACCCTTACTAGTCAGAATCTATCGACTTCTGTTTTGAATATACCCAATGACTGAGCCTCCACAGCCCTCGAGGGTAGAGAATTCCCAAGATTCACCACCCTCTGTGTGAAGAAATTTCTTCTCATCTCAGTCCTGAATGGCCTACCCTTTATCTTGAGGCTGTGGCCCCTGGTTCTAGACTCCCCAGCCAAGGGAAACATTCTCCCAGCATCCACCCTATCAAGCCCGGTAATAATTTTGTATGCTTTAATGAGATCCCCTCTCATTCTTCTGAATTCAAGAGAACACAAGCCTAATTTACTCAATCTCTTCTCATACGACAGCCCTGCCATCCCAGGAATCAATCTCGTGAACCTTCATTGCACTCCCGCTATGGCAAGTATATCCTTCCTTAGGTAAGGAGACCAAAATTGTACACAGTACTCCAGGTGTGGTCTCACCAAGGCCCTATATAATTGGAGTAAGACTTCTTTACTCCTGCACTCAAATCCTCTTGTAATGAAGACCAGCATACCATTTGCCTTCCTAATGGCTTGCTGCACCTGCACATTCACTTTCAGTGACTCATGTACAAGGACACCCAGGTCCCTTTGACCATCTGCATTCCCCAATCTTTCACCATTTAGGAAATACTCTGCCTTTCTGTTTTTTCTACCAAAGTGGATAACTTCACATTTATCCACATTATATTCCATCTGCCATGTTCTTGCCCACTCACTGAGCCTGTCGAGATCTATTTGAAGCCTCTTCACATCCTCTTCGCAACTGACACTGCCACCTAGCTTTGTATCATCAGCAAATTTGGAAATGTTACATTTAGTCCCCTCATCCAAATCATTGATATAGATTGTGAATAGCTGGGGCCCAAGCACCGATCCGGGTTCGAATCCGGCCCCGGGCAACTGTTTGTGTGGAGTTTGCACATTCTCCCCGTGTTTGCGTGGGTTTTCTCCGGGTGCTCCGGTTTCCTCCCACAGTCCAAAGATGTGCGGGTTAGGTTGATTAGCTATGATAAATTGACCCTTAGTGTTAGGGGGATTAAATACGTGGGGTTACGGGGATAGGGTGGGATATGTGTTGGTGTAGGGGTTACAGGGATCGGGTGGGATATGTGCCGGTGCAGGCTCGATGGGCCGAAATGGCCTCTATCTGCACTGTGGGGTTTCTGTGATTCTGTGATTCTGTGATACCCCACTAGTCACAGCCAATTACCCTCAATTCCGTGTGCCCTAATTTCGTTCACCAACCTCTTATGTGGGACCTTATCAAAGGCCTTCTGAAAACCCAGGTACACCACATCTACTGGTTCCCCTTTGTCTACTCCACTAGTTATATCCTCAAAGAACTCCAATAGGTTTGTCAAACAGGATTTCCTTTCATAAATCCATGTTGACTCTGCCCAATCTTACTATTAGTTTCTAAGTGCCCAGTTATTGCATCCTTTAAAATAGATTCCAGCATTTTCCCATTTCTAACCAATTTCTACCCCCTAGTCATGAATACGCCACAGTTTAATCCCCTAAAACATGCCAACAACTTAGCTTCCAGAAGCTTATTTGTGGTTGTCTACCTAGCCATGAAGTACTAACACAGATTTATTTTCTTAGAAACAAAACCAACAGGAATTAAAAGACTTAAGAAATTTGGGGAATAAAATTATGACCTTTGCCAGCAAAATGTAAAAAATCCACCAGTAAATTATAAACATACGTACATATACACAGGCAAACCACATTTGTGTACCCTTTAATTACAAAACTGCACATATCAGGCAAGATGTGATTTATTTAAAACTGAGAAGATTTTTAAAATGATTGTAGTGTAGTAGTGAAAAAGGAACAATAATATTAATTCTAAAATGAATATTGCTTTCAAAGATAGGGATTCCTCTGGGGAAAATGCTGCTACAACAAAAATTTTTGCTGTAGAATAATTAAATTTTGGAACTTAATATTACTTCATTTTTGTCACTCCAAGGTATTTTAGTTGCACTGCCAATTTAAAGAAACCACGACTCAACAAAGAGCACAGAGTAATCCAGTGTATCTGGGTCAACCAAGTACAGGGAGCTTAAGATCAGAAGATGTGCAGATTTGTAAAATGCACTATCGTGGAAATACAAAAGCTTTATTCAGATTAGTTTTGTTATGCTGATTTTTTTAAAATCCTCTATCTGTTTTTAATATTCCCCCCTCCCTGATATTTTCCCATCTTCTCTTGAAGGCATTGGCTCATGTTGGTTTCACAGGCAAGGGCTGCCCTTCCATACTTTTCCCAGGTGTCCATTACTCATGGGTGCATTTGGAAAGGGCTGGATTTTCCGAGTGGAGGCGGGTTGGTGGCAGGACTGGTGGTTGGCGGGTTTCGGTCCTACTCCTGGCTCCGGCCGGTCTGCTGAAACAATTTTTGGTTGATTGGGCTCGTTAAGGCCGCCGTGTGCATTATTCGGCCTAATCAGAAGGTGCGGGTCTGCTGAACTGCTCTGATGACGAGTTTGCAGCCGGTGTATTTAAGGGGCCATGTCCCCATTTGCTCTCACTCCGTTTTTGATGCTCCTGAGTGCTGGTGCTGTCAACAATGTCTGCAGAGAGACCAAAGGCTGCTCCCCGCTTCAACAATGACTCCCTCCATGTTCTTGTGGAGGGAGTCAGAGGATGTAGGGAGGTTCTATTCCCAGGGAATGGAAGAAGAAAACCTCCTCAGCTGACAAAGGCAGCCTGGCTGCAAATAGCTGAGGAGGTAATTGCAAGGTGTTTGTTCAGTCACACCTGGGTCCAATGTAGGAAGAGGTTCAATGATTTCCTGCGTTCTGGAAAAATGAGTATAAAAGCACACTTACCTTAATTCTGCTGTACCTGTTATCACATCCCCATCACTCTGCATTGCCAACCCTACCCCTGCACATCCTAACTCACCCCAACATCTCTTGCACCATCATCACCCATCCCTCTCTCCCTATGTACACAATCACTTCCCCATCTAACTATGCACCCCTCACACCCACCCTCAATGTTATGCAATAACAACAACTAACAACTCTAAAGGAGGAAACTTGGTAATGGGAACCCACTCCATCATAGTCTCCCTCTAAACATCTATCCTATCCATTCTTTACACTCATTCCATCACTCTCACTGAAACTCCACTTCTTTCCCTCATTGCAGGAAAAGAGAGCCCACAATAAGAGGGAGAGAGAGAGAACAGGAGGAGCACCACCATCGTTCTCACAGCTCACCCACACTGAGGATGCCACGCTCGACATTGCGGGAATAGTTGAACAGCTCAACGTGGGGGACAGAGGGCCATCCATCTTATTTGGCATCCATGAGTGACTCATATGGGATCTGATGTCAATAGAAATTGAATGCTCATCATGTGCACAATGGGATGTGTCTGCAATCTACATATCACATGTCTAACTTATGTCTTTACTCTCCCACAGGACCATCAAGAACCCCCCTCCCTACTGTTCAGTTGGAAGAGCAGGAGGACTCCTCAGAGGATGCTGCATCATCTGTGGGAGCAGCATCAGCAGAAATGAGTGCACCCTACACCAGCGCAGAGACGCACACCTCGGTGGGTCATATGCGAGATAGAGTAGTGTTGTCATCTGGTGTATCATAATTCACGAGTTAGCAAGAGCAGATGGTGCAAACAGGGACAGCAGTGGAGAGTCCTCGTCAGAGGCTGTAGGGCACTCCTTGCTCTGCTCAACTGCATGTAGAGGCTGAGCCTCGGGGGCCATCCAGAAAGAGAGCGGTGCAGGAGTTTCAGGAACAAGTGCAGGAGGCTCTGACTGGGTTTGCAACCACAGTGACTGCGAGTGTGCAGAGAATGGAGGAGTCCATCTCAAATATGAGCAACGCCATGGAGGATATAAATCGCCAGATTCAGAACAACATGGTAACACTTCTAAATAGATAACAACAGAAAATGCTGGAAAAACTCAGCAGGTCAGGCAACATCCGTGGACAGAAATTTGAGTTGACGTTTCGGGTCGAACCCTTCTTCAAAAGAAGGGTTCTTTTGAAGAAGGGTTCGACCCGAAATGTCAACTCAAATTTCTGTCCACGGATGTTGCCTGACCTGCTGAGTTTTTCCAGCATTTTCTGTTGTTATTTCGGATTTCCAACATCCGCAGTATTTTGCTATCGTACTTCTAAATAGATGGTCAGCTATGGAGGATAGATGGGCATCTATCGTGGAGAGGAATCAGAGGTTCATCGACGTCCCCATTATGAGAAACGTCAGTACAGACACGGGTTCACATGGCCCCACTTATATGCAGCAAGGTGCTCTCCAGCTACTTGCAGAGAAGTGCGGGTGGCCCATGGGAGGGATGATGGTGGGAGGGGACATGCAAGTGGGGGCTCCTCTCCAAGCACTCAAACTGCCATCCCCTTGCCAACCCCTTGGTCAGAGCCCCAGATGCCTCCCCGAACAGTGATGGCCGAGTCTGCCCCTGTGCAGCTACAGGAGGAGCAAACTTTGGCGGGGCCTTCACAGGCTCCAAAACCCAGAGGACGACCGCCAAAGGCTTCTAAGCAGGCACAGCAGGGAAGTGAGCAGGCTGCCTCTACATCTGCTGAAGCCACAGGGCTAGCACCACGTACAAGCACGCGCAAGAGAAAGCTGCCACATAGTCACAAGGGTACTCACTTGGGTGTTCTGTTAGAAATCAATGTTAAGTTTCTGTTCTTTTATTCTGTTGTAATAAATTAATGTTCTGTGAATGTTTGAATTTGTTGCCATATGTGTGGTCACAATTTGAAGTGGCACAGTGAAAGGTGAGCTCGCCTTTTATGTCCAGCAATGGTGGTGACAGTGCAAGGAATGCACAGATCATTGTAGAGATGCTCTATGGTGTTGAAGTGTGATCATGGCAACATTCATGTGCATGTGGCAGCCACATGTCTGTGCTGCATAAATGTAGATGAATCTGGCATTTGTTAAGTATGTGTATTGTATTGAACAATTAACACAAAGACTTAAACGTATAACTCAAACAGGTCTTTACTGGTTGGAGGTAGGGACTATACATAGGTCTTTACTTCATGCCACAGGCGGGAACTGAGGGGAGATCAGTACCCACAGTACTATTTATACCCCTATGGCCAGGAGTGGTACTGCGTATCACTACGCCCAACAAGTAGTGCAGTCCTGTCCATAGGTTCAAAGTAGCACACATATTACATACACAACATTCCTCCCTTCCTAGCTTTACAGTCATCTCCCCATTTAACACAACGTAATAACATATATACATATATAACTTTAGGTTTACATAACAGAATAACATAGATACATAGATAACTTCATGTCAAAACAGATCACAGATTCAGTCTCTGCGGAAAACAGTTCACAGATTCAATCTCTGTGGTGGAGTCGGTTCACGTTGCTGGAGTGACTCATTCAATAGTCCTTCCATGGATTTAACAGTTTGAACTTCCGAACTGAATTGGCTCCGTTCGGAGGGACCACGTGTGTGATCTGGTAGAGGTAATAATGGTTCAGATGGGTCATCTTCTGTTTCGACTTTTCCTTTTCTGCTTCTTGGAGACTCTCTGGGCTCCACTGTCAGCTGCCAGCTGCATGCGCAGTTCCTCCTTCTCTCCCTCCTTTTTCCGTAGTAGAGCCACCTTCTCCCGATGTTCCGTAGACTTTCGGTGCTCCTCCATGATTTCTGTATGGTGGGAGTCGAAGTTACAAGTTGGGCAGGACAGGACATAGTAATATTCGGTGTCGTCCTGATCTAGGCCAGCGAGAGGGTCTTCTATTTCCTCCATACCCAGCTGGGCGTTAGCCAGCTTTTGTTCCAAGTCCAGACATCTTTCCTGAAGAGACTTCTTCATGCGTACCTCTTCATCCAGCTTTTTCTGGGCTTTCAGCAAGTCGTTTACTAATGACCTCATTTGAGATTTTACTACTTCAACTTCTTTTGGAGATTGATTGATCGGACTATTCAATCCCTCTACCGGAGCAGCTGTTTCAGCGGTCTGTTGTTCTACGTTGACGTGAGTCAGCGTACTTTTGGCATCCAAGGGCTGCTCTGTTGCAGTCATCTCAGTCTGTGTTGCCACCTCAGCTCTTCCAATAACCTTTGAGAGCTCCGAACCCCTTTCGTTTGAATATTGAAGTTCGTGTTCAAGTTTTTCCCATTTCAGAGTCCTGTCCTTCAGCATATGCAGGAGTTGGCTGACCGTTAACTCCTCTGACATCAGACGTTTTGTGTGCTCCTGCTCCATTTTCTCCATCAGCTGCTTCTGTTGTCTTTCCAGATTCTCCAACTCTATATCAAAGAACTCTTTCGTTGCATTCAACTCTTGCTCACAACGGCGAAGCATTTGTTCTAATTGCTGTTGTAGTTTGAAATGGAGTTGAGTTCGAGCCCGGTGTCCCTCAGAAGTGGGCACATCAGTAGACTTGCCAGACTCAGAATCCACAGTTAAACTATGTTGTTGTTGCTCAGTGGAATTCTGTGCTGAAACTTTGTCTTTTGCACCTGAGTTGGGCTTACCATCATCCGTTCCAGAGTCTGGGCCGACTGTCTTCACCGAGTTCTCACTCGTTATTGTTTGTAGGAAATGCCAGTCCATATTCATTTTCCTAATCCACTCCCGTCCTAGTAGTGGAGAACCTCCTTCAGATATCACATATAAGTCCATTATTTGACTGTCTTCGCCCTTGTGGACCACTGCAACCTCTATTTTCCCGATGGGGTACACTCTTTGCCCCGTGTATGTTTTCAATATAATCCCCGTATCCTGTAGGGGAATATGTTGGAATAACTTTCCGTAATCTTTCTTATTTATGACCGTCAATGCCGATCCAGTGTCCAATTCCAGTTTTACTTGGACTCCTTCTATCTGAAGAGTGACCCAAATTGTCTGGAGGTCTGCACCCTTACCAGCGTTGAGTACTCTTAAGCTAGCCAGTTCATTACAGCTTAAGCTAGCCAGTTCATTACTGCTAGCGTCTGAATCGGACTCCTGTTCGGTCACCTTGTGTACCTTTGCGTATTTTCCTTGCGGTGACTTCTTGTTGCTGGTCTTCTTCCCTGACCTGCATACTCTAGCTATATGTCCAAGCCTACCACAAGTTCTACATTCTTGGTTTTTAAACCAACACTGGTTCTGATCATGCGTTGTCTTTCCACAACGATAACATTTGCCAGAACTCACACCCAATTTGTGTGCACTGAGCTCCGGTGACCGTAGCTGCATTACTGCCGTGCCTCTCGCTGCGGCTTCGTGTGCTGCTGCCATAGTGACCGCCTTCTCAAGCGTCAGCTCATTCTCCTCGAGCAGTCGCTTTTGTGTATCCTGTTTAAATAAACCACACACAAATTTGTCTCGAAGTGCCTCTGTCAGTCCCGTTCCAAACTGGCAATATTTCGCTAATTTCCGCAATTCCAGCAAATAATCAGCATTGCTTTCATGCTGTAGCTGCCTTCTGTCGTAAAATTTAAATCGTTCCGCTAGCATCAGCGGCATGGGGTTTAGATGATCTTTCAGGACAGTAACAATCTCATCGAACGTCTTATCCGCCGGTTCATCTGGTGGTAACAGGTGTTTCAATTGCCCGTATGTCTTCGCACCCATTAAATTTAATAATGTTAGAGCTTTATCTTGGTCATGAATTTTATTGGCCTTACAATAATTTTTTACTCTTTCAACATATATGGCCCAATCTTCGAGGTCACTATCAAAGGTGCTAATATTCCCGTGTTTAGGCATTGTAGATTTGCAATTTCTCAGATTTTCTTTTCTTTACTTGTTATCAAAGATGGCGGCTTCCCGCTCTTGCCGTCGTCCTCCGCCCACAAAATGGCGGTTTTCCCGCGCTTGGCGGTCTTCACCCGTCCCCCGACGCCGTCTCCCTTCAGCCCCCGAGTGCGGCCCTTATCTTTGGTTCCGATCGCTGGCCCGCGCTGCGCCTCGCACTTGAAGCGGCTCCCGGCCTCTGGCTCACCCGCTCGCGCGTTTCACCGCGGCTCTTATCAGGGATTGCGATCGCCCTTATCTTCTCCAACTTCCCCAGCCCTGTCTTTGCAGCCAACACTGCACGGCTTACCCCACCACCTAGGTTGAACAAGGAAACTGCAGAAAGACTTCTGTCAGTCGCTGGAAGCTGTCAGGATGTTTGCTGCACTCCAGTGCTCAGTCGCTGATGGAGGCTTCAGAGTCCTAAAGCCTGTCGCTTCTAGTGGGGTGGTGATGTTTGAAACCTCTCTTCAACTGCCGCAGGGTAAGAACCTGACTCGTCGCCAGTGTTAAGTATGTGTATTGTATTGAACAATTAACACAAAGACTTAAACGTATAACTCAAACAGGTCTTTACTGGTTGGAGGTAGGGACTATACATAGGTCTTTACTTCATGCCACAGGCGGGAACTGAGGGGAGATCAGTACCCACAGTACTATTTATACCCCTATGGCCAGGAGTGGTACTGCGTATCACTACGCCCAACAAGTAGTGCAGTCCTGTCCATAGGTTCAAAGTAGCACACATATTACATACACAACAGCATTGATTAAGCCATCCCTGGCATCACAAGCAGCAATGTGCTCACATGCTGGTCGCAATGGGTCAGCCGCCTCCTCCAGGTATTCCTCATCTGGGACCTCATTTTGCTTCTCCTCCTCTGAAGAGCTCTGCACCTTGTTCCTCATCCAGCACTAATCCTCGCTGCAGTGCGATGTTGTGCAGGGCACAGCAGACAGCGATGATTCCCGAGACCCTGGCTGGTGCGTACTGTAGGGCTCCACCAGGTCTGTCCAGGCATCTGAAGTGCTTTTTGAGCAACCCTATTGTTTGCTCTTTGAGACTTCTGGTGGAAATGTGGCTTTGATTGTAACGCTCCCCAGCCTTGTTTGATGGCCTCCTAAATGGTGTCATTAGGCACGTCTTCAGGGCCCTTGTCTCCAAGGAGCCAACCAGAAAGGTCATTTGGCGGAGCGAAGAGCTGAGGGACAGTGGACTGGCGCAGGATGTAAGAGTCATGGCAGCTGCCAGGCAACTTGATGCACACATGCATGATGCTCTTCCTATGGTTGCACACCAGCTGCACGTTAAGGGAGTGGAAGCCCTTGCGGTTAACAAATACTACTGGGTTCTGATGGGATGCCCTGATGGCCACATGTGTGCAGTCGATGATGCCCTGCACCCGTGGGAAGCCAGCCAGATTGACAAAACCTAGTGTCCGCTCGGTAACGCTTGCCTCGTCTGTGGAAAAGTGGATATTATTGGCGGACTTGGCAAAGAGGACATCGGCAACCCGCGTGATGCATATGTGGGCGGCTAACTGCACAATGCCTCTAATGTCTGCTGCTGATCCCTGGAAGGACCCAGATGCAAAGAAGTTGAGGGCAGTGGTGACTTTGACAGCCACTGGTAAGGCGTGTCCACCTGCTCCTCTGAGCTGCAAGTCTTGATCGAGCATTGCACAAATGTCTGTGACTAGCTCTCGCGAAAGTCTCAGCCTCCTTTGGCACTGCTGCTCAGTCATGTTGAGGAAGTTGATCCTCTGTAAACCTTGTGTTCGGGGTATCTCCTGTGGTGCGGTGCAGCCCTGCACTGATGGCCTCTGCCCTGTGCAGCATCAGGTGGTTGAGGAGAAGGTTGGCGCTCTTGTTGTTGGTGCTGCTGGTGTGCCTGGTTCTGCTGGTGCTGCGGCTGATCCTCTTCAGATTCTGAGGACCAGGATGAGAGAGTACAAAGCGTTCCCATTCTGCTGTTATATATGGCAGTTGAGGATGAGATGTTACAAGCATTCACTCAATGGGGAGAGAGGTTATTCGAAGGAGGTGACAGTGCATATAGAGTTAACACCACACACTTACAGCCTCAAGACAGGTCAAGTGTGTCTTCCAAATCCTGAAATCAGCAACCTCTGACATTTGAAAGTGAACAGATGTGAGAGTTCAGGTTTTATACTGCAGTTGTAGCTGTGAACTCTTCAGCTTGTTGGTACTCGACATACTTACCTGACGTGATCTCTGAACGTCGTGAAACCCATTGAAAATGTGCGAAAATTGGAAAAGGCTGTCAAAATAGCTGTTAACAAGCACTTAACAAGGAGTTAAGGGGGGAAAATTTGGTTGCTTTGCGCCTCCCGTTAGCACCCTAAGAGGGCACTAATGGGGCGCAAAGCAACTAGCGCCCGGGCACGGCGATGTTTGCGCCGCTCGCGAAATTGACCAGACATTTTGCGGTGGCACTAAACACTACCGCCACGATCTCCTGCGCCCGCAGATCGTGACGTCAGTTGAGCGTGCAACGCCCCGGTAGTGTCCCGGACCGGATATTGAGTGGCGCCGCCTGCCTTGTCGCCTGCCGTTAGCAACGACAGGTTGAGGGGAGCGCTTTGCAGTCAGAAAGGGACTGGGGGAGCGCTATTTAAAGGTGACCGCTTCCTGTCTGTTTTTGTCGGCGACATTTTTGTACCACGCATTCTGAGAGAGAGAGAGAGGCTTCTGGAGAGATTCATCGCTGTGTGAAGGAGTTTTGGATTCTGAGCAGCATTTTGCAGGTTCATTTTGATTTGACCTTCCTTGCATTGATTTAGAAGAGACTATAGGGGCTGCACTCTGAGCTCTTTCCCTGGGCCTCTCCATTGCTCTTTCCAGCAGATTTGATGTACAGGTCTCTCCAGGCCGAGATTCAAGGCTGCAATGAGCAGGGTGTGGATGGAGTGCAGCGTCAGTGTGTCTGTGTTCCATTGCTGACTGACATCACATGAGCTTCGCCAGCGCTCTGAGGTAGCGCCTCGCTCCTCGGTGTTGGCGCCTTAAGAGAGGTGTGTAGCACCTGATTTACCGCTCCAATCACCTCCAGGGATGATAGAAGCCAAGTTTGCAGTCAGAGGCGATAATTAGCCCCAGGCGCTAAACTTTGCACCCGGCCGATAATTGCGCCCCAAACGGGGCAATACCGAATTTCTCCCCCTAAGTATCTTAAATCCCTCACTCGTCGGGTCTGTTCTGAAATCGCAGACCCCACACTTTGGAAACTCACACGGAGGCGGGATCGTGGCAGGTTTACAAACCACCATCAATCATTTCAAATTTAACAGCTGACCCGCCTCGGAACCCGCCCTCTGAGTGCCAGCAAAATCGCGGTCTAATTATTGGCAGGATCAGAAATGGGAAGGTCTCAGAAGGACATTTGGAAAAAGTTTCACAACTTGAAGAAAGCTACCGAAATAGTACAAAAATTAAACTGCATAATCTACCTGCCTCAATAAGGACTGCAAGGACGTATCTGAAGGTAACCACTTAAGGCCTTTTAAAGCTATGCATAGCAAGTGCTAGTGTACTCTCACTGATACAAATGATATAAGAGCCTAGATTTTCCTCTGCTATATCTCCACAAATCAAGTGGGATAGTGGTGTATATAGTGGGAAAATGAGGCAGTGAGCCTACCATCGCCTCCTCATCCTGACTTTGATTTTCCTTTCCCTGCCGTTCCCAGGATGGACGGCAAACACCCCTTCCCTGCCCCCAGAAACCATCAGCAATGGGGAGACAGTAATAACTTGGAGCAGTAGCGCAAGGATCTGCGATGCCCCTTTTGGAGGGGAAGGGGGTGCTGTACTAAGCACCTCATCCCCCCCATTAGTACGTTTAGGCCTCTTTGACAAATCAGATCAGTTGAACAGGGAAGTTCAAGGTCCAAACTACAACATCCTCATCCTCTCATACAAGGTCAGAACATTTCATAGCAAACTGATCTTTTGGAAGCAACAGCTGAAAGTGGCAAGCTTGATCTTTATTACACATTGAAGGACTTTGTGCTGGAAAATTATCTTCTCTTTTACAGCCTCTGAATTTAAGAGAGGAATCTTAACCACCAAAAACTGGTGGGTTTGGGTCGGGTGGGATGTAAAAAATGTTTAAATCTCAAACCCGAACCCAACCTGCCTCGAACCCACCCACTTCCAGTTTTAACAGAGGTTGGTTGGGGGCGGGCAGCCAATGCATTCCCAGGAGGCTGATTGCTCATTTAAATATTTTAATGAGGCTGCATGCCTCAGATTTTAACTCTATTTTAAATTAAACCTGGCAGCTAAAGGGAGGCGAGGACTGCTGCCTGGAAGAGCGAAGTGCCTTTCCAGAACTGCTTGTGGGCCAGGAGGAGCAGGAGTGCTTCCCCCGGCTCACAAAGCAAACCTGCTTCCCTCCCCATGATTGGACCACTGCCCCCCACCACCCCCCCCCGTCATGATCGGACCCCCACGTGATCACCGACTCCCGCCCATAATTGGACCCGCCCCCATTATTACCAACCCCACCGCGATCACCCCCGACCTTACAAGCCATTCTGTACCCACCCCAATCCCCGCAATCTCCAAGCAACAGGAAACCTACCTGCTCCTGGCCTGTGGCCTCTGCTGAAGCGTTTCCTGCCTGATAGGGAGCCAAGTCTGTCAATCAGGCTGGTTTCCAGGTGGGATCCTGTTTTTAAAAAAGCATGCACGCTGTGGAGTCAAATCTCCACAGCATTCAAACCTCTCCCCCACCCCCTCAGTAAGTATCGAGGCCTAAATCTCTAATATTTTACCCATCTATAGAAGTGTTTCACAGATTATTTCAACCAGTGAAGACAATTGTACTACATGAATCAAAGACCCCTTCAAGTACCATTCCATTCCCCACTCCCCCCCCCCCCACACACACACATTGCTGCAGGGTTGATTGAGCTCATGACCAAATTTTGGCAGGCCACTTTGACTAAATGACATCTTTAAACTTCTGTACGATAGCAAAATACTGCGGATGCTGGAAATCTGAAATAACAACAGAAATTGCTGGAAAAACTCAGCAGACCAGGCAACATCCGTGGAGAGAGAAATAGAGTTAACGTTTCAGGTCGAAACCCTTCGTCAGGACTGAGAAAAAACACAGGAAATGAAACAGATTAAAAGGCCAGTTTGGGGGGCTGGGAAATGGGTATGAAAGGACAAAAGAGAAGTGAAGAGACATTAAGAGGTATTCAAGACGAGACGAGATGGTGATGGGACTAGTAAAGAGACAAAAGACGGCTCTAGATGAAGTGTGAAATGCGCTGGCAGAATGAGAGACAGCTGCCATGTGGGAGAGAAAAAAAAGGGGGAAGGGCACAAAACAAAGGTGTGGATAAAAATATATAAAAGTGTAATAGGGGCCGAGGTTATGATCTGAAATTGTTGAACTCGATATTGAGTCCGGAAGGCTGTAAAGTGCCTAATCAGAAGAGGAGGTGCTGTTCCTCGAGCTTACGCTGGGTTTCCGTGGAACAATGCAAGAGCCCGAGGACGGTGAGGTCTGAGTGGGAATGGGGCGGTGAATTAAAATGACAGGCGACCGGAAGTTCGGTGTCACCCTTACGGACTAAATGGAGGTGTTCCGCAAAGCGGTCACCCAATCTGTGTTTGGTCTCCCCAATGTAGAGGAGACCACATCGTGAGCAGCAAATACAGTATACTAGATTGCAAGAAGAACAAGTAAATCGCTGTTTCACCTGGAAGGGGTGTTTGGGGCCCTGGACAGTGGGAAGGGGGGAGGTATAAGGGCAGGTGTTGCATCTCCTGCGCTTGCACGGGAAGGTGCCGGGCGAAGGGGAAGGGGTGCTGGGGTGATAGAGGAGTGGACTAGGGTGTCTCGGAGGGAGCGGTCCCTACGGAATGCTGAAAGGGGAGGGGAAGATGCATTTGGTGGTGGGATCACGTTGGAGGTGGCGGAAATGGCGGAGGATGATCCGTTGAATGTGGCTATTACACTTTTATATATTTTTTATCCACACCTTTGTTTTGTGCCCTTCCCCCTTTTTTTCTCTCCCACATGGCAGCTGTCTCCTATTCTGCCAGCGCATTTCACATTTCATCTAGAGCCGTCTTTTGTCTCTTTACTAGTCCTATCACCATCTCGTCTCGTCTTGAATACCTCTTAATGTCTCTTCACTTCTCTTTTGTTCTTTCATCCCCATTTCCCAGCCCCGCAAACTGGCCTTTTAATCTGTTTCATTTCCTGTGTTTTTTCTCAGTCCTGACAAAGGGTTTCAACCTGAAACGTTGACTCTATTTTCTCTCCACGTATGTTGCCTGGCCTGCTGAGTTTTTCCAGCATTTTCTGTTGTTATTTCTTTAAACTTCTTGCTTATCTTTCCACACTGAACTTCACAACAATTTTGGCTAAGATTTTGATGCCATTTGCCTTGGCTTTCTGCACTGACGGTAATAAAGATCAAACACTGATATGAAAAGTGATTTACTCTTTGGAGCCAAGGATTTCTTAACTCTGTTCAAACAAACGGTTTCATCGGGGGGAATTTTGCCAGCCCTGGGGAGGCAGGTATGGAGGCAGGACTGCCGGGAAAATGGTTGAAACCCCGTTCCCAACCCATCTCCGTGTCATCTTCCCGGGAGACAGGTCCCTGACTCGCATAGGGACCCATCTCCTCGAGGCAGGAATGGGATTACAGCCAATTAACTGCCTGTTAACTGCCTGTTAACAGGCAGTTAAGAGACTTATCACCATTTTACCCACACAAGTGCGGGCTTCCCTACGGCTACGAACCTCGCCAGGGTCAGCGAGGCGAGCAGTGGGTCTGCGGGGGTGAGAGGGGTCAAAAAGTGCACTGTGGAGGTGAGTGATGGGTGCAAGTGTGGAGAGGTAATTATGGGAAATGACTGTAAAGTGTTAGAAAAAGTTTACTTACCTTTACTTCTTCCTGCAGGCTTCAATCCTTGGGGATCCGGAGGCAGAGATGACAGAATGGCTGCTGCATTCTCCAATGCAACAGCCATCTGATTTCTGCTCAGGAAAGAGGTTTGGTGAGTCTCCAGTACAAGGACTCACCAAAGAACAGAGATTGTCAGTGTTTGACAGCTTCTCAAAAAATTTTGACAGATGAAACGTTATACGCTGATGTCCTCTGTCACCAGCTTTCCCTTAATTGGCCTGCTAAGCCCGCAGGGCGGGCTTAACAAGGTCAATCAAGGGAAAATAGCGTGGGTTGGCCGGGTGTCGTTGGAGGCGGGACTGAAACCCGACAACCAGCAGTCCCGCCCCCAACGCATCCCCATTGATAAAATCCAGCCCGATATCCATACCATTCAAGCATGTGAAGGACACAAATTAAATGTACAATACAACCAAAAAATAGATAGAATTTAATAGATTGTATAGTCTGTTATTGGTGAGGAATCAGAATCAGTGATCACTATAATAACTTGAAACATGGAATCCAAAGGAGGATTACATGCAACCAGGGAAGGATTCAGGACCACAAAACTGTACACAGCTCTGTAATGTGCCAGATGAGCGAGTGTCTTGGAGAGATAGCCTCCAGCAGCACAGGAATGGGGGGAGCTGAGTGTCAGACATTAGAATAAACTGTGCCAGTAGCATGCCCTGCACAAGTGACTTCTAAGGGCATCTCCAAGCGGAACAACCCAGCAATTCATAGTAAATTTCTAGCACTGATGAACAGAGACGGGTAGTTAAAAAGATGACATACCAAATTTCATCAAAATGGTGATTTGGCACAGTAGACACCCATCACTTCTGTCCCTTCAGCTAAGGGAGCACACAGATCAAAGCCAGACACCATAGGTACACATTAGTACAGAACTCTCCTGTGGTGATGAGCATAGTAGTAAGCCACATTGAGCATGTCCACATAAGCTGTTAGGGATTGCATGCACTTAGATGCTAAATCCATAGAAAATGCACTTAGATACAGTTAGCAAGGATTTATTTTTCTTCTCTGGTTTTGATATTTGTCTTTAAACATTTTACCCATGGGAAGAATCCATAAAGTTTAAAAAAATACACATTTATGAGAACATTTCTGGTAAAGATCAGCACTCAGGTTTTTGTTGCACTCTACTCCTGGAAGAAAATATACCCCATTATGTTCTTTTAAGTGCTGGAGAACAAGTAGGTCATCACTTAATGAGTTAAATGCACAACTAGATTGAACCAGTTTTCAGGGACAGTGTCTAACTTGTGTGCTTTGTGAAGTAGAATTCAAGAAGCGACCGGGCATTAAAGAATCTACTGAACATGTCGTGAGTCAGACATTAATGCAGCCCATGTGCTGATTTACAAAAATTGTTGTTTGTAACATTCTTCAATCTGAAGTGTCCCAAGCAGTGAGTGAGACATCAAATATGACTCATACCATTTCTGCAAAAAGTGTTATTGCATAATTGGTTATATAACCAATGAATGATGCAAAGAAGGTGAATACAATTTAGATTTCTGTTCCACTCTGATTGGTAGTTGTATACTGGAACCTATTTCTGTTTACGAACATAGAAAATGGGACAGGAAAAGAACTGCCCCATCAAGTCTGTCTCATCACAACATGGTGCAACCTACACACCCAATCAGCACCCCCCACTGTAGTGTATGTACCTTTAAGAGAGAACTACTTTTACAGCTCCTGTATACTGTGGTACCAGCAGTGACCACACCTGTATATAAGCCTTGAGCATGCCTCTGTACCCCGAGTCGTGAGACTACCCTACTCCAGTAAACACCTGTTGATTGTTAAGTTACAGCATCCGTGTAGTTATTGAAAACATCATACTCTCAGAATCACGGATCTAACAGTGGCGACGAATGTCGATTCGAATCTACCTGCAACTCTGCATTTCCTTTCGAGGATTCGCTCCGGGAGGGCGGTGGAAGAAAGTCGAGGCCAGAAGCACGGGCGTCGACCACGAGCAACCACCCAGTCGTCCGGCAGAGAGTGAACATCACAGGGGAGGCTGTGGAGAGCCGGGCTTGGTTCCCCAGCCACGACAATCAGCAACAGACTGACAACAGGTACAGCGCAGACCCTTCCCGGACAGTGGCGGCTGGAGCCGACCGACGGCAGAGAAAAAGCCGAGCAGCGTCGACGGGGTAAGAGAGAGGGTGAAGCGCACAGGGCGCAGCCGGGTGTTGAAAACCGAGCGGCGTCGAGGAAAAACAAAACGGAGAGAGAGGGTAAAGCAGCAGCCGGGTTCAGGACCGAGCGGCGGAAACGGGAAAGGCGAACAGAAAAAAAAAAACGCGCAGAGCACAGCCAGGGCTCAAGGGCTGAACAATGTCCGTGGGGAGAAGAAGGGAGAGCGCGGGAGACGCCATTGAGCCGCGCAGAAGGAAGAGCGCGGGAGACGCCACTTTTAGAAGCCGCAGCGGAGAAGAAGGGTGAGCGCGGGAAGAAAGGAAAGCGCAGGAGACGCCATTTTGTGCCGGCGGAGAAGAAGGGAGAGCGCGGGAGACGCCGTTTTTGACAGTTAAATCACACCCAGGGATGCCGAAGAGTGGCAGTATCTCTACGCTCGACAATGAAGTCGAAGATTGGGCGACATATGTGGAACGTATTGAGGTGTACTGCAGGGCGAATGAAGTGCCAGATGCTAGGAAAGCACTGGTTTTGTTAAATTCCATGGGTGCAAAAACATTTTGGGTTTCTGCGAAACCTAATAACCCCAGAGAAGCCCGTGAATAAGAATTTCGAAAGCATAGTAGAAATCCTACAGGACCACTTAAACCCCACACCGCTGCTGATAGCAGAAAGATTTAAGTTCCATAAAAGGAACCGACATAAAGACGAAAGCAATGCTGAGTACTTAATGGAACTGCGCAAGCTATCGAAACACTGCCAGTTTGAAGTGGGACTAGCAGATACGTTAAGGGACAAGTTTGTGTGTGGGCTTCAAAGTGAAGGAACCCAGAAACGGCTTCTATCAGAAAAGGATCTTACGCTGGACAAGGCTTTCAGCATGGCAGCATCACACGAAGCAGCCGCAAGGGGCGCTGCAGAGATACAACGGAGACCGCAAGAATATGGCACCAATGAAATGTCCTATGGAACAGGGAAGTGTTATCGCTGCGGCAGAACAACACACGACCAGAAGGATTGTTGGTTCAAGGACCAAGTGTGCAGACAGTGTGGAAAAGCAGGACACATAGCAAGAGTCTGCAGGTCTGGGAAGAAAACCAACAGCAAGAAATCTCCACAGGAGAAGTACAAAAAGGTACATAAGGTGATGGACAGTAGTTCAGACGAACAGAAAAGTGATACAGACTCCGGAAGCAAGGAGCTGGGTTGTCTGAAACTACATAAGGTAACCAAAATGGAGGATCACCAGACTATCTGGGTTACACTCAAGATAGACGGAGTCCAAGTGAAAATGGAATTGGACACAGGATCAGCCCTAACAGTCATAAACCAAAGGGACTACAAGCGGCTATTTTCACATATACCCTTGAAAGCTACAGAGATTGTCTTGAAGACATACACGGGGCAAAAAGTCTACCCCAAAGGAAAAATAAGGGTGAAAGTGATATACAAAGGCCAGGAAATACCTAAAATGGACTTATATGTATTGCCAGATGGAGGACCACCATTACTAGGACGTGAATGGATCCGGAAGATACAATTAGATTGGCATTCCATACAGGCACTGAAGGTTGAGGCCAAAAAGGATGACGACGTCACACCTGGACGACTGTCAAAAATGCTAACTGACGCAAAAGAAGTGTTCCAGGAGGGACTCGGAACACTAAAAGGCATAACAGCAACGATTAAAATAGAGGAAAATGCAAGCCCAAAATTTCTTAGGGCCAGACCAGTGCCTTATGCGATCCGACCAGCCGTCGAAGCAGAGCTGGAAGGGTTGGAACGTGCAGGAGTACTGTCCAAAGTAGACTGGAGCGAGTGGGCTACACCCATCGTTCCTGTAATGAAGAGGGCGTTGAGTAATACGCATGGGGAACCAAAGAAGGTCCGCATCCGTGGGGATTTTAAGGTGACAGTGAACCCAGTCCTTCACACGGTACAATATCCGCTTCCACGAATTGAGGATATTTTCGCCTCGCTATCTGGAGGTAAACGCTTCACCAAAATTGATCTAGCCCAGGCGTACTTGCAAATGGAGGTAGAAGAAGCTTCGAAACAATACCTCACGATCAACACTCATAAAGGTCTCTACCAATACAACCGGCTGGTGTTCGGGGTAGCATCAGCTCCGGCTATTTGGCAAAGGGCGATGGATCAAGTCCTGCGAGGGATTCCAGGGACCCAGTGTTATTTGGACGACATCCTGGTCACGGGCAAAAATGACAGTGATCACCTCGCCAACTTGGAGAAGGTGCTCACTAGATTAAAGGAATATGGGCTACGAGCTAATCGCCACAAGTCCGAGTTTTTCCAGAAACAGATCTCGTATTGTGGCCACGTTATCGATGAAGAGGGGTTACATAAGTCACCTGAAAAGATTGAGGCAGTAGTCAAGGCTCCAGCACCGGAAAATGTGTCACAACTGAGGTCGTTCCTCGGGCTGGTGAACTACTACCATAAGTTCTTACCAAATTTGTCTACAGTATTACACCCACTGAACACCCTACTGCAAACAGGGGTACCATGGAAGTGGAATGACGAATGTAAACGAGCTTTCCAGAAGTGCAAAGAATTGATCACATCAAAAGAGGTGTTGGCCCATTTCAACCCAGCACTACTAATTCGTTTGGCATGTGATGCATCACCCTATGGTATTGGAGCGGTGCTGTCGCACAAATTCCCAGATGGGTTGGAGAGGCCAGTAGCCTTTGCGTCTCGGTCACTAACCTCAGCCGAGCGCAACTACGCCCAGATTGACAGGGAGGCCCTCAGCCTAGTATGGGGAGTAAAAAAATTCAACCACTATCTGCATGGGCAGAAGTTCACCTTGCTGACTGACCACCAACCACTTGTCTCCATCTTTAATCCAAAGAAGGGCGTTCCGGTGATGACTGCACAACGATTACAAAGATGGTCCCTTTTTCTAGGGGCGAATCAATATGAAATAGAATATAAAGGCACGAAACAGCATGGAAACGCTGATGGGCTATCACGCCTGCCACTGCCTACTGTGGAGGAAGCACCAGCAGTGGACCCTATCGAGATATTTAATTCGTCAATAATTGAACAATTGCCAGTAACTAACGCGGATATAGAGGAGATCCGCAATGATCCGACGCTGTCTCGGGTATATGATTTGATGGTGAGGGGATGGCCAACACATGGCGACTCACTGTTGCCAGCATTCTCATCCAGAAGAGAACAGCTGTCAGTATGCCAGGGGACAGTGATGTGTGGATCCAGAGTGGTGATTCCACCCAAGTTAAGGGAGAGAGTGCGAAATGAGCTTCATGAAGGTCATCTGGGAGGGGTGAAAATGAAAAGCCTTGCTAGGGCTTATGTGTGGTGGCCGGGAATCAACCAACAAATCGAGAACCTGACCAAGAGCTGCTCAGGATGTCAGAAGGTCCAAAATGCACCACCACATGCCTCTCTACACCCATGGGAGTGGCCCTCCTCTCCATGGCAATGGGTGCATATTGATTTTGCTGGTCCATTCATGGACTCAATGTTCTTAATAGCAGTGGATGCTCACTCGAAATGGCCTGGGGTGATAAAAATGTCCTCAACCACTACAGAGAAAACGATTGCAGTCCTACGGACCATATTTGCCAGGAACGGCTTGCCAGAGCAGATTTGCTCTGATAATGGACCACAGTTTGTGTCCGAAGAGTTTCGGAAATTTATGAGAAGGAATGGGGTAAGGCATTACACATCTGCCCCGTATCATCCAGCCACAAATGGATTGGCTGAGAGGTTCGTACAAACCTTTAAAAAGACAATAAAGGCCATGTGCGACGATGAAATTCCACTACAGCATAAGGTGGACAATTTCTTATTAGCCTACAGAAATGCGACACATGCAGTTACCAACCAGACCCCGGCCATGATGTTCTTTAACCGAAGGTTGAGGTCTCGTCTGGATTTGCTCAGACCAAATGTGCGAAGAAATGTTGAGGATAAACAATTCCAGCACATCAATGAGAAGCCGACAAGGAGCTTCAATGTAGGACAACCAGTCTTGGCCCGTGACTACCGAACAGAGAAATGGCAACCCGGAACGATATGCACAAGGCAGGGGCCATTAATGTACACAGTGGATGTCGGGGAGAACATTGTGAGATGCCACGTCGATCAGATCTTAGCGTCACAGGAACGAGTCAACCCCATGTTTCGCGTACCTGGGGATGAACCCGACATACCGGTAGCATCTACCTCAGAACCAGTAGCAGTGGAAACCGATGAACTAACCGACGAAAAGGGGCCAGAATCGCCTCCGCACCAAGAATAAGAACCGCAGGAAAGGTGCTATCCCGAAAGGATCAGGAAGCTGCCCAAAGACTGAATCTATAAATGGACTATTGTTGTTTAATGTGCATATTAAAGTGTTAATTGTTATTTGAATATTATGGGTACTGCTAATCCAAAAGGGGAGGAATTGTAGTGTATGTACCTTTAAGAGAGAACTACTTTTACAGTTCCTGTATACTGTAAGTACCGGCAGTGACCACACCTGTATATAAGCCTTGAGCATGCCTCTGTACCCCCAGTCTTGAGACTACCCTACTCCAGTAAACACCTGTTGATTGTTAAGTTACAGCATCCGTGTAGTTATTGAAAACATCATACTCTCAGAATCACGGATCTAACACCCACCACCACCACCCAGCAAAGAATGCTGTTTTTAGAGGTGATATTCAGATATAGAATCATTGGGGGAGAAATTCAGTATCACCACGTTTGGGGCGTTATACTCGAGCGGGCGCAAAATTTAGCGCCCGGCGCAAATTATCGCCACCTACTGCTAAATTGACCTGCTTCGCCCCAGGAGGTGCTTGGAGCGCTAAAACAGGCGCTGCACGACTGTCTTAAGGCGCTAAGCCGGAGAAGCGAGGCGCTACCACCGAGGGCGGGCGCAGCACAGGTGCGGCCAGTTAGCGATTGCACGCAGACACGCTGGCACCGGTCAGCTCTTAAAGGGGAGGTTCGATCTTGGATTGCAGTCACACCCTGCGCATCGGAGCCCTGATTCTCGGCCTGGACAGACCTGCTACCACATTGTAACGCCTACGACCATGGAGAGGGCCAAGGATCGAGCGCAGCGGTTCAGTGAGAGGGCCCTGCAGGTTCTGGTTGGCGCAGTGGAGCGCAGGCGATCTATCCTGTTTCCGGACAGTGGCAGGAGGCCGCTGCCCAATGACTATCGCAAAGCTTGGAGGGAGGTGGCTCACAGAGTGACCTTCAGCAGCATGGTGCCTAGGACCCCTGTGCAATGCAGGAAGAAGTTCAACGACCTCACTTGGGTCATCAGGGTGAGTACCCTTTTCAGTATCCTCTTCATCCCTGCATGTCCACCTCACTTTATGGCCAAAGGGTCCTGAAAGCCCCAATGCCCAGCCCTCATCCAAGACCTATGGGCCTTTCATGAAACTCACACACACATTCAGCACTTAGCACACTGTAAGGGCTAATCGATCACGGGAGGCAGTGCAGCCAAGATCAGGGCTTCACACTGTAAGGGCTATTCGACCATGGGAGGCAGTGCAGCCAAGATCAGGGCTTCACACTGTACTCAGAGCCCGTCCTTTCTCTTGCAGGGCAAGCTGGCCCATAACAGGAGGCAGCAGCAATGGACCGGGGGAGGCCAGCCTCACCTTCAAGACCTCAGCGATCTGGAGCAGCGAGTCCAGCAGATTATGGCAGGCCGGATGATTGGCCCCGTCGCCACTGGAGATGCCGACCCCGTTCTGGACAGCAATGGTAAGGTCATCATCTTTTTGACCTCTCTCCTTCCACTTGTGCCTCACACCAGCATCCTTTGCCGCTATCGAACCAATACAGTGCATTGCAGCACTCATGCCTCCCTCGCTGCTGCCCTGTCCTCACACTAAAGCAACTCTTGTACCTCCCTGCTTTCAGATGCTGATTCGCCAGGTGAGGAGGCGGGCCCTCGAGCTGCCACTGTGAGTGATTCTGAAGGCGAGGAGGAAGAGGAAGCCGGACCATCAGTGCCACCCTCAGCCGAGGCAGCCCATGGCCATAATGGGGACACGTCTTCCCTTGAGGGGAGCAGGGGGGAAGGGTCTGAGGAGGGTGAAGCTCCGGGGCCCAGCAGGCTGCAGCAACGCAGGGGGGGTAGGGAAGCTCGGCGGCCTTCTCCCCGGAGGGAGAGTCTGGCCTCCAGTCCTGCTACAGTGAGCGCAGAAGAGGTGCGGCTCCTCGCTGAAATGGGCACCCAGGCGGAGCACAGGCACACTGAGCTCATGGCTGCAGTGGCAAGGATGCCCGAATCCACTGAGTCACTGGCAAGGAGTGTCGAGGACTTTGGCGCAGCACTGGCAAGGAGTCTGCAGGACTTCGGTGCAGCACAGGCAAGGCGTCTGCAGGACTTCAGTGCAGCACAGGCGGCTTCCACGCAAGTGCTTAGTGGTGCAATGCAGTCAGTGGCTGGTCTGATACAGACGCACATTGAGGCCACACGAGCACTGACTGCTGCCACCCTCGCTGGATCGGGCACAAATCGCCGGGGCCCTCGCTACGCCGCAGCAGACCAGCAGTCTGTGCTTCAGCAGATTGCTCCGCATACTGCAGTGCTGCCCCGTGGGAGTGCCAGTGTGTCGTCCGACCAGGGAGTGGCTGTCCTCTGTCAGGATGGCAGCATTCCTGCTGCCAACACTGTCACTTCTCCACTGCAGCTGCCACCACCTGCAGGACAGACTGCTGCCGCCCATGCAGAGTTGGAGCAGTCAGCAGCCGGGCCCTCCAGGCCCAGAGCTGGTCCAGGCCGTACCTCAAGGGCATCTGCCGACTCAGTTTCTGACACTCAGCAGCCTTCCCCCAGCCTTGCTGCAGCCACTGGGGTCCCATTGCGGAGGAGCTGCAGGGTGGGAAGGGGCCAATCTTGCAAGCGAAGCAGATCACCCTCGAAAGGCAAAAAGTAGGAGGTGTGGCAAAATGCTGTAAATTTTTTTAGTGAAGGCCGAGGATCGTGGTCATTTTTTGGTTACTCTTTTGTTCATTGTCTCCAGGTTGTGAGAGCCAGTTATGTGTCTGACTGCTTTTTTGGGGGTTTCTCTCTATTACTTTGTCATGCGGGAAGGGCACACAGTCTGTTAAATAAAGAAGTGTCTTTATTCAGATTGTGCATGTTTGCTCTTTGAACTATTTGTTGCCTTGACCGGCTCAGGGGTTGCGGAACGGTTCCATTCATGTTCTTTCAAGGGCACAAGCCATTCCCTCAGAGGGGGCCTAGAACCGACTTGCAATAAGCTGCTGACGGACGGCCCTTGCACTTTGTGTCTCCCTCCCGTCCTGGTGCTTCTCCTCCTCCTCCTCCTCTGCTGGTGCTCCAATGTCTGGTGGCAGTGGCTGAGTCCTGAGGATTGCCAGGTTATGCAGCATGCAGCACACTACAACGAAATGGGAGACTCGCTCAGGTGAGTACTGAAGGGCTCCCCCGGAATGGTCCAGACAGCGGAACCGTTGCTTTAGCATGCCGATTGTGTGCTCAATGATGTTCCTAGTCGCTTGATGGCTCTCATTGTATCGTTCTTCAGCAGGGGTGCTGGGCGCACGGAGCGGGGTCATCAGCCAGGTGCACAGAGGATAGCCCTTGTCCCTGAGAAGCCAGCCTCCTGGGTGAGCCGGGGCTTCGAAAAGGTCTGTCATAGAAGTCTGGCGCAGGATGAAGGCGTCGTGGCTGCTGCCTGGAAAGCGGGCATTGACAGCGAGTATCAGCTGTTTGTGGTCACACACCAACTGGACGTTCAACGAATGGAACCCCTTCCGGTTGCGGTAATCCTCGGCATTCTCTTGCAGCGCCCGCAAAGCCACATGCGTGCAGTCAATGGCGCCCTGGACCATGGGGAAGCCCGCTATTCTTGCAAATCCCATTGCGCGCTCTTGCTGCTTGTCCAGGGTCATGGGGAAGGAAATGTACTGACGTCTCCTTTTAAAGAGGGCATTCGTGTCTTGATGGATGCAGCAATGCACCGCGACCTGGGAGACAGTGGCATTGTCCCCAGTAGCAGATTGGAAGGAGCCGGTGGCATAGAAGTTGAGAGCCACTGTCACCTTCACTGCCACCTGTTGTGTATGTACCTTTAAGGGAATAACCGGTCTCAGACTGCAGTACCGGCAGTGACCACCCCTGTATAAAAGGCCCTAGCAGGCTTCTGTAGTTTCAGTTTCCAGGTTGTCTCCATTCAGTAAAGACTTGTTATAATCAACTCCTGCAGTCCGTGTCTCAATTATACACGGACATAATACTGGCAACGAGTAAGAAACGAACTTACCTGCAACTCGGCAGCACCTCAGATGACGTTATTGAAGGTCGAAGCCAGAAGAAAAAAAAAATAATCCAAAGAAACTCGAGAAATGGGCGTAGACCGTGGGCAACCGCCCTCCAAATCATCGAATTGAAAAGTGCAGGAGAGACTGTCGAGAGCCAGGCTTGGTCTCCAGCCTGTGGTTTCCCAGCTAATCGGGCTGGTGGCAGGTAGTGCACTGATCCTTCCTGGGCTGCGGCGGGCTAGAGCTCAATCGGGTGGCTCTGCAATGGGGCCGGGCAGCAAGTCGGGAAGCAAAGAGAGAGAGAGAGGGTGGTGCACACAGGGCGCGGCCGGTGCTTCGCAGCCGGGCAGCGTTCGGACCTAAGAAGAGGGAGGGAAGTGTCCCAGAGGGTCCGCTCCATGACGGGAACGGTTCTTCAATTAACGGAGCAAATATTGAAGCGCGATAGAAAAATAAAAATACCGCGGAGAGCGGCGTTGGCAGCAGCGATCGGGGAGGCGCGAAGACCATAGGGCGTCGCCATTACAGGATAGTAAAATAAATATAACCGCCAGCAACAGCGTTGGCAGCAGCGGCAGCGGCGGGAAAGCGTGGGAGGCGCCATTTTGATCCATCGGGGACGAAGGCAAAGCGCGGGAGGCGCCATCTTAGATTTTCAAGATGCCAAAGACTGGCAATATCACTGCCTTCGATAATGCAATAGAAGACTGGACCACGTATGTGGAAAGAGTCGAGGTATATTGCGAGGCAAACGAAATAGCCGATGAGAAAAAGGCATCGGTATTGCTAAATTTAATGGGCGCAAGAACGTACGGCCTATTGCGGGACCTGAATACTCCAGCCAAACCGAAGGCGAAGAGTTTTAACGAAATTGTTGCTATCCTACAGGAACACCTAAATCCTACACCGCTGCTGATAGCAGAAAGATTTAAATTCCACAGGAGAAATCAGCATAAAAATGAGAGCAATGCTGATTACCTTATGGAACTACGCAAGCTATCAAAGCACTGCCAGTTCGGAGCAGGACTGGCAGATACCTTACGGGACAAATTTGTCTGTGGACTCCTGAGTGAAGGAGCCCAGAAGAGGTTACTCTCAGAGAAAGAGCTGACGCTAGATAAGGCTTTCAGCGTGGCAGTATCGTACGAAGCAGCAGCAAGGGGAGCTGCGGAAATACAACAAAAGCCACAGGAATACGGCACCCACGAAATGACACGGGGATTTGCAAAATGTTATCGCTGCGGCAGAACAAACCATGACCAGAAGGACTGCTGGTCCAAGGACAAAATATGCAGGCAATGCGGAAAGATGGGACACATTGCACGAGTTTGCAGGTCTGGGAAGAAGACCAATGACAACAAAAAGGCTACTAAGGAACCGTACAGGAAAGTACAAAAGATAACGGACAGTAGTTCCGAAGACCAGATGAGCGATAGTGAATCCGGGAACAAGAGACTAAGCTGTCTCAAACTTCACAACGTAATCGCAAAAGAGGATCACCGAACCACTTGCGTCACCCTCACGATAGAAGGGTCCCAAGTCAAAATGGAATTGGATACAGGATCAGCTCTCACCGTCATGAATCGATGAGACTACGAGCGGCTATTCTCACACATACCCTTGAGAGAGACATCCATTGTCTTGAGGACATATACGGGGCAAAAAGTATACCCCAGAGGAAAAATAAGGGTGCCTGTCGAATACAACGGCAAGAAAATACGGAAATTGTATCTCTACATTCTGCAAGATGGTGGACCACCGTTATTGGGACGTGAATGGATCAGAAAGATAAGTTTAGACTGGCACTCCATTCAGGCACTGACGGTGGCTGGTAAAAGGATGACGACGTCACTCCTGGACGACTGTCAACAATCTTAGCTGACGCCAAAGAGGTATTTCAACAAGAACTGGGCACTCTTAAAGGCGTAACCGCCTCGATAAAAATAGAGGAGAATGCAATTCCCAAGTTTTTCAAAGCAAGACCGGTACCATATGCAATTCGCCCAGCCGTCGAGGCAGAGCTAGAGAATCTGGAGAAGGCAGGCGTGTTATCTAAGGTAGACTGGAGCGAGTGGGCGACACCCATCGTTCCTGTCATGAAGAAAACGTTAAACAATAAGTCTGAGGAGCCAAGGAAGGTTCGCATCTGTGGGGACTTCACGGTGACGGTGAACCCAGTCCTTCACACAGTACAATATCCTCTTCCAAGGATAGAAGATATCTTCGCCTCACTATCTGGAGGGAAGCGTTTTATAAAAATTGACCTAGCACAAGCATATTTGCAGATGGAGGTTGAAGAATCCTCTAGGAAGTATCTCACGATAAACACTCACAAAGGTCTTTACCAGTATAATCGACTGGTATTCGGAGTAGCATCAGCTCCGGCGATATGGCAAAGAGCGATGGAACAAGTCCTGCAAGGGATTCCGGGGACTCAGTGTTACTTGGACGACATCCTAGTGACAGGTGAAGATGACAGTGAACACCTTGCCAACCTAGAGCAGGTGCTCACTAGACTACGTGAACATGGGCTATGAGCCAATCGCCCTAAGTGCGAGTTTTTTAAGAAACAGATATCGTATTGTGGCCACGTGATTGATGAAGAGGGGTTGCATAAGTCCCCTGACAAAATTGAAGTGGTAGTTAAGGCTCCAGCGCCTGAAAATGTGTCACAACTGAGGTCATTCCTCGGATTGGTGAATTACTACCATAAGTTTTTGCTGAATTTGTTCACAATTCTGCATCCACTGAACGCCCTACTACGAACGGGAGTAGCATGGAAATGGAGCGATGAATGTAAGCGGGCCTTTCAGAAGAGTAAAGACCTAATCACTTCAAGAGAAGTATTGGCTCACTACAACCCATCACTACCGATAAGACTGGCGTCTGATGCGTCTCCCTACGGTGTTGGGGCGGTACTGTCACATAAATTCCTGGTTCAGAGAGGCCGATAGCTTTTGCGTCACGCTCGTTAACTTCAGCCGAGCGTAACTACGCCCAGATTGACAGAGAGGCCCTCAGCCTGGTGTGGGGGGTGAAGAAGTTCAATCACTACCTGCACGGTCAGAAATTTACTCTACTAACTGATCATCAACCTCTCGTCTCCATTTTCAACCCTCAGAAGGGCGTACCGATAATGACGGCACAACGACTACAGAGGTGGTCCCTTTTCCTAGGGACACACCAATATGACATCGAGTACAAAGGAACTAAACAGCATGGGAATGCTGATGGATTGTCGCGCCTACCGTTGCCGACGGTGGAAGAAGAACTGGCAGTGGATCTGTGGAGTTATTCCACTCGACTATAGTCGAATGTCTCCCTGTGATGAATGCAAACATAGAAAAGGAAACACGAAATGACCCGACACTCTCCTGGGTCTATGATTTAACGGTGAAGGGATGACCAGCACATGGCGAACCACTGCTGCCAGCATTCTCGCCGAGAAGAGAACAGCTGTCAGTGTGCAGGGGAACCTTGATGTGTGGATCCAGAGTAGTAATTCCACCCAAATTGAAGGATAGAGTGCTCAATGAGCTTCATGAGGGTCATCTGGGAGGGGTAAAAATGAAGAACTTAGCCAGAGCGTTTGTGTGGTGGCTGGGAATCGATAGAGAAATCGAAGAGATGACCAAGAGCTGTACAGGATGCCAGAAGGTCCAAAACGCCCCACCACAAGCCCCTCTACATCCATGGGAGTGGCCCTCATCTCCATGGCAAAGGGTGCACATTGATTTTGCTGGTCCCTTTATGGACTCGATGTTTTTAATTGCGGTGGATGCACATTCAAAGTGGCCAGAGGTAATAAAAATGTCCTCAACCACCACAGAAAAAACTATCACAGTCTTACGAACCATATTCGCCAGGAATGGGCTGCCTGAACAGATTTGCTCTGACAATGGACCACAGTTTGTGTCTGAAGAGTTCCGGAGGTTCTTAAAGAACAATGGTGTTAAGCATTACACATCCGCCCCATATCATCCAGCCACTAATGGATTGGCCGAGAGGTTTGTTCAAACATTCAAGAAGGCTATCAAGGCAATGTGTAATGAAGATATACCCCTACAACACAAGGTGGATAACTTCTTGTTTGCCCACCGGAATGCGACACATGCGGTTACCAACCAAACTCCAGCCATGATGTTCTTCAATCGAAGACTACGATGCTGCTTGGATTTGGTTAAGCCAAACATCAGAAGAGATGTGGAGAACAGGCAGTTTCAGAATATGAATGAAAGGCCGACCAGGAGTTTTAAGATAGGTCAACCAGTTTTGGCCCGGGACTACCGCACAGAGAAATGGCAGCCAGGAACGATCTGTACATGGCAAGGACCTCTAATGTATACCGTGGACGTTGGAGAGAGCATTGTAAGACGCCATGCTGACCAGATTCTAGAGTCACTGGAAAACGTCAACTCCACACCACGATCTGATACACCTGGCGATGAAACCGAAGTACCAATTGCATCTACCGCAGAATCGGTGATATTGGAAGCAGACGAACCAAACAACGACATTGATCCTGACTCAGCCTTGCCAGAAGAACCTGATATCCCAAAGAGGCGTTATCCAGACAGAATCAGGAAGCCTCCTCAAAGACTGAACTTATAATTGCTTAACTTCAACCAATGTATCTAGCAACCGTAATTGTAATTAGTTATTATTTAGTTGTTAAATGAATGTTATGTACTGTTTATCTAAAAGGGGAGGAATTGTTGTGTATGTACCTTTAAGGGAATAACTGGTCTCAGACTGCAGTACCGGCAGTGACCACCCCTGTATAAAAGGCCCTAGCAGGCTTCTGTAGTTTCAGTTTCCAGGTTGTCTCCATTCAGTAAAGACTTGTTATAATCAACTCCTGCAGTCCGTGTCTCAATTATACACGGACATAATACCACCAACAGAGACGTCCTGCTCCTCAGTTGAGGCTGCAGATCTGGCTGAAGCAGGTGGCAGAGCTCAGTGACCACCTCCCTGCTGAATCGAAGCCTCCGAAAACACTGCTCCTCAGACATGTTGAGGTATGAGAACTGTTGGCGGAATACCCTGGGAGGGTAAGGTCTCCTGTGCCGACGCCTGTTGGCCCTCCTCCGTTTGGCCATGATTGGCACTCTCCCTCGGCGTCTCTGAGCCCTCTCAATGCAATGGAGAAACCCAACGTTTCCACCCATTGCAGCCCCCATAGTATGTGGCCACTCAAGGTTATACCAGTGAAAAAGCAAACCAACTACAAAGTTCTGGGCCGAAGCCAGAAGTATCTCTGCGAGCGCTGACTCAATGCAGAAAGCTCTCTCCCTTTGTCTCTCTGCAAATCTCTCTCTCTCTCTCATAGAAGGAGTGGTCCAAAAATGGCTACCACAAAGAAGGCAGGAAGAGCCCCCTTTAAATAGCACCCCCCCAGCCCCACAGCAACTGGGAACCGCTCCAGTCAACCAGTCGCTGGGAGTGCCAGGCGGAAAGGAGGGGGTCACCACTGAAGTTCAGGTTCGGGGCGCCCCAAGGGCGTTGCACCATGAAATGACATCAGGATCTGCGCGCGCAGCTGAGCGGGCATTGCGGTTTTGCGCTGCCGCTAAATGTCCGCTCAATTTCGCGAGAGGCGCAGGTCTCGCCGCGCCCGGGCGCTAGCCGCATCGCGCCCCACTTATCGCCCTCTTAAGGCGCTAATGGGTGGCGCAAACAACTGAATTTCTCCCCCATAGACTCTTATAACACAGGAGGCCATTCAGCCCATTGTGCCTGTGCCAGCTCTTTGGTCGAGCTATCCAATTAGTCCTGTTCCCTGCCCTTTCCCCATAGCCCTGCACATTTTTCCCCTTCAAGTTATTATCCAATTCCCTTTTGAAAGTTACTTTTGAAGCTGCTTCCACCACCCTTTCAGGCAGCGCATTCCAGATCACAACAATTCACTGTGTAAAAAACATTCTCCTCATCTCGTATCTGGCTCTTTTGCCAATTACCTTAAATCTGTGTCCCCTGGTTACAGGCCCTTCTGCCACTGGAAACAGTTTCTCCTTATTTACTCTCATCAAAACCCTACATGATTTTGAACACCTTTATTCTATCTCCCCTTATCTTTCTCTCCTCTGAGGAGAACAACCCCAGTTTCTCTCGTCTCTCCGCGTAACTGGAGTCCCTCATCCTTGGTACCATTCTGGTAAATCTCCTCTGCACCCTCTCTATGGCCTTGACATCCTTGACAAATTAAGACAACTGAGCTACGAAGGAAGGTTGAAGAGCCTATTAACTATTTTTTCTCTTCCTCACTCATTATCTATATAATTAAAAGCCTTCCATCTAGTGTATGTCCACAGTGCACAAGAAAGTGTGAGATGCAAAGTGTACACCCAATCACACATCACAGCAGCAAGACAGAAGATGTACAAGGGAATTTGCAGGCCCAGTTCCCCACTACCCCCACCCCGCAGCCCCACCACCCAAACAAAGACACCACTGAGCCCTTACCCCAGCATCTCCCTCCTCTCCCCATCCTCATCCCCTCCTCACCTCTCCCTCTGTCTCCATCCTCCTGTCCTCTTCCTTCCCATCACTCGCCTCCTCCACCTTGCCCTCCTGCCCTCCTCCTTTAGCCCAACCCTCTAACCCCACTTCACCTCACATGCATTATTAAAGAACTTAGCACAGTAACTAACACAGAATGATCACATTTAAAAATGTCAAAGTATATATTTCTCTTTGGGTCATTAATCTTACTACCTCTTTATGTTGACCAATAACCTTTTATGGCAATGATGCAGATTGATCGAAATGATGGTACAAATTTTGACCATTTCTTTAAATGTCACGTGACCATGTAATTCTTTATAAGTCAGTCAGGTGTCTGACATGCACAGAAACACATCACTTGTAACACAGAAGGAATTAGCTTCTGTAACCTAGCACTCACCCTTTATCGTGAGGCCACCATCTTGCCCAAAATAGCTACATTGTGGCAGAGCCACCAAAGGACTCAGAGCGGTTGTACATAATTCCTTTAACAGCAATGTAGTTACTGTCTGTGCCTGTACCTTTAATTACACTGTTTGACTGTACAATGTCTAGTTACCTTTACAGCGCAGTTTCAACGTGATGATGTCATGCCGTTAGTCACGTGACGCCCCAATGGCGGGAAGAACGTCATGACGTCATGACGTCAGTCTTCTGATCAGAGGATCAGTCCTCGTGGAGCCCTCAAGGAGAGTAGACCTGTAATTGATGTGTTCTAGCAGTTTCCAGTTTAAACTTGTTTTGTTTCATTAAAGTTCATTGTTTTAATTGCCTGAGTCGAACTCAATCTTTTTGATAGTGTAGTGTCCGAGTATCAATAATACACGGACTGCAGGAGAACAATAATAACAGGTATTTACTGAACAGAGGGTACTCTTTTTGTTTGGACCCAAAAAAAAAACAATTGGACTGTAAATAAACAAAAGTTCAACTAAAACTTAACAAATCAAATTAAAATTTGGTTTTTCGGGTTGATAATGCACTCCAGTCCCGGCGGCGCCCACCGGTCGCGGAACTACTCAAGCGCGCCGGCGGACACCGCATGCTCCATCTCCAGGGCCACCCGGGCACGAACATGGCCGCGGAAGAGAGGCAGGCAATCCGGCTGGACGACCCCCTCGACCGCCCGCTGCCTGGACCAATTGATGGCTCTTTTGCCAGGCCCAGGAGCAGGCCCACAAGGAGGTCCTCCAACCTGTCCGCTCCCCTCCGCCCCGGGTGACCGTAGATCAAGAGCGTGGGACTGAAGTGCAACCAAAAATCGAGGAGCAGCCCCTTCAAGTAGTGAAAGAGGGGCTGCAACCTCTCACATTCCATATAAACGTGAAACACGGACTCCTCCAGGCCGCAAAAAATGCAGGCGGCCTGGGAGTCCGTGAACCTACTTAAAACCTTATTGCACGGGACCGCTCCATGCAACACCCTCCAGGCCAAGTCCCCAATAGAACAAGGGAGGACTCCCACGTAGAGAGCCCTCCATTGGGGACCTCCGCTACCGCCAGTCGGCAAGACGCCATGCCAAGGCGTGTCCGGACGGCAGACGAAGATGGCAAAGTGGAGAGTGTGCAGGAGCAGCCCGTACAGGAAACCCCTCCGCGCGGAATGAAAAGGCACGGAGGGTATTTCCTCGAGACGCCTCAAGTTGTGAGGCGCCGGTTCCCGAGGGGAGTTTCGGGGCCGGGCGCCGATGAGGAATTCCGTCCGAACGGGGGTAAGCTCGGACGGGATCGCCCCACGTGCTTGAGCCGCCTCGATACACCTAGTGGAGTCAGAGCCCAGTGCCGCTTTCACCGATTCGATGGCTTCGACCGCAAGCCGGACGTTGGCCCAGGACAGGCGCCGCGCCAGCTCCTCCGGCGCCATCCAGCCCGCTCCTCCACCATCGAGCAGGTCCCCGACTCTGGTCACCTTGCCAGGCACAGCCCTGCCCTCCGCCAGCCGCCCGAACCCGCGTTCGTGGAGGTGCGGATTCCTGAGCAGCAGCTCCCGAAGGAGAGCCGCCACTCCTGACGGGGGAGAGCTCCGCCTGGAAGCGACGTAGTTCCAAACCCATAGTAGTTCCTGGTAGAAGACAGGCAGCTCCCGCAGGCCGGCACGCCTGCCGCCCACTTTCGCGAACAGGAGCTGCGTGTCGTAATTGAGGCCGTGCAGCTGGCGGAAGAAAAACGTCGCCAGCGCACACCATCTCGGAGGATTCTCAACGTACAGGTATCTCTGCAGCGTCTGAAGACGGAAAGTCGCAGCCTGGGTGCGAAGGCACACCAGCGCCTGACCGCCCTCCCTAAGCGGGAGACACAAAACCGCGGCAGAGACCCAGTGCTTCCTTTTGTCTCAGAAGAAGTCGATGAGCTTCTTCTGCATCTTGGCGACAAACGCAGGGGGAGGGATCAAAGTGACCAACCGGTACCACAACATGGCGGCCACCAGCTGGTTTATGACCAGCGCTCGACCCCTGTAGGACAACACTCGGAGCAGTCCTGTCCAGCGTCCTAGGCGAGCGGTGACTTTGGCCTCCAGCTCTTGCCAGTCCGCCGGCCAGGCGTCCTCGGCAGGGCTAAGGTAGACTCCCAAATAGAGGAGGTGCGTGGTGCTCCAGGCGAAAGTTCTGAACTCCTCCGGCAGGGAGTCCACCCGCCACTGACCCACCAGGAGTCCGGAACATTTCTCCCAGTTGATCTTGGCGGAAGATGCGTCCGAGTAAATCTGCTGGCATTCCCGCATCCTCCGCAAGTCAGCGGGATCCGTGACCGTGAGGAGCACGTCATCGGCGTAAGCCGAGAGGACCACCTCCACGCCCGGCCCTTGCAGAGCCAGTCCCGTCAACCTCTTCCGCAAGAGGCGCAGGAAAGGCTCCACGCAAATAGCGTATAACTGGCCGGACATGGGGCATCCCTGACGCACCCCCCTCCCGAAGCGAAGGGGCGCCGTCAAGGACCCGTTAACTTTAATCAGACACTCCGCGACGGCGTACAGAAGTCGGATCCGGACGACGAAATGCATCCCGAACCCGAATGCGCGCAGAGTCCCGGAGAGATATTCGTGATCCACCCTGTCGAACGCCTTCTCCTGATCCAGGGAAAGGAAGGCGACCGACAGACCAGCCCTCTGGGAGTGGTGGACCAGGTCCCGGACCAGATGGATGTTATAGTGGATGGTCCAGCCCGGGACCGTGTAGGACTGGTCAGGGTGGATCATGTGGGCCAGCACGGTGCCAAGGCGAGCAGACATGGCCCTGGCAAAGATTTTATAGTTCGTGCTGAGGAGGGAGACCGGGCGCCAGTTCTTAAGGAGGCGGAGATCGCCCTTCTTAGGCAGCAGGACAATGACCGCCCTGCGCCAAGAGAGGGGCATCTCCCCGGTCGCCAAACTTTCCCCCAGGACCCGCGCGTAGTCGCCCCCCAAGACGTCCCAGAACGCCCTGTGGAACTCCACGGTCAGCCCGTCCAGCCCCGGGGACTTTACCCTAGAGAGCTGGTGGGGGGCGCCGATCAGCTCCGCCAGGCTTAGCGGAGCGTCCAATTTTTCGGCGCCCTCCGGGCTGACCTTCGGCGGGTCCTCCCACAAAACTCTGCGCGCATCCTCGCTGGACAGATCCGGAGAGAACAGAGCCCCGTAATAGGCGCGGGTCTCCGCGCTGATTCCCTCCGGATCCGAGACCAGTGATCCGTCGTCAGCCAGCAGCCCCAAGAGCTGCTTACGGACCCCCCGTCTTTTTTCCAGCGAGTAGAAGAAGGGGGAGCCGCGGTCCAGGTCCCGCAGGAGCTGGACCCGCAACCTCACGTACGCGCCTCGGGACCCGACGAGCTGCAGGTCCTTCAGCGCGCCCTTCTTCTCTTCGTACACCTTCCGCAGGGCCGGGTCCTCGACGACCTGACCGAGACGGGACTCCAGGTCGAGCACCTCCCTCTCCAACCGCCCGACCCGGGCCTCCCGCCTCTTGGTCGACCCCTTCGCGTACTCCTGACAGAAGAGACGGATGTGAGCCTTGCCCTCGTCCCACCATAGCCTCAAGGAGGGGAAGCCACCCCGCTTCCTTCTCCAGTCGGTCCAGAACCGACGAAACGAATCCCGGAACCGCGCGTCCTCCAGCAGCAGGTTGTTAAAATGCCAGTACGCGGACCTGCCCCGCGCGCGCAGCGGAGTGAGCTCCGTCCACACCAGGTGGTGGTCCGTGCACGGCACTGGCCGCATGGAAGCCGCCGGAACGCAGGAGACGTACGCCCGGGAAATGTAGAGGCGGTCGATTCTGGACCTTCCTCCCCCAGACCTCACACTAGTGAAGGCGCTGGAGTTGGGGTAGAGATTTCGCCAGACGTCCACCAAGTCGAAGGACCCGACCAGGTCCCTCAACTTCTCCATCGCCGCCGGGCTTCACGGGGGACCCGAACGGTCCCTCGCCTCGAGGGTGCAGTTAAAATCCCCGAGGATGACGCACTTGCCCGCGTCGATGGAGCCCAAAAGAGCGGACACTTCTTCGAAGAAGCGCACTTGCTGCGCACGGGTCTGAGGTGCGTACACGTTCACTAGATGGAGCGGCACGCCCCCCAGGCGAACAGTGACCTGGAGCAAGCGGCCCGGCACGTGCTCCTTGACCCCCAAGATCTCCGGCTGAAAATGCGGGGCCAGCAAGACAGCCACCCCGCTAGAATTGTTGGAGAGGTGACTCATGCTGACCCCTCCTTGCCATTCCAGGAGCCATGTGGCTTCGTCTCCCGGAACGGTGTGGGTTTCCTGCAGGAAACACACCGCATACTTCCCGTCCCGAAGGACCGAGAAGTTGTTTAATCTGCGGCGCGCCTCCCTGCTGCCGTTGATGTTGAGGCTGGCTATGGTTATCTTCATGTCAGAAGCATAGTGCAACCTCTACCTACACCTAAAGGGGGGAGGGAGTGCAGCCGCTGGTCAGCCGCCACTTCCTCAGCAGCCCAGTGAGAAACGTTCTGAGCCGACGCAGCTCAAGCGGGCCCACACCCTCGTCCGCGCCCATGATTTTAATGGCGGCGCGGACAGACACGATGAGCAACGCCAGCTCCGACCACCTGTCGAGGGCCAGCCGGATCTTATTTTGCCGACCCTGGCACGTGGCCATAAAGTCCCGGAGTTCCCTTACGGGAATGAGGAGAGACTCGGCGAGGGGCACGAGGTCATCCAGCGCCTCGTTGACGGTGGAGTCCAAATCGTCCTCCGTGCCCATCACCGAGTCCCCATCCTCCTCCAGGGGGTCGTCACCAGCGGCCGACCCGTCCGTCGTGCAGTGCGCAGCGAACGGCTCGGCCGCACCAGCCGGCCCCGCCTCCGCCCGGATCCCACCCCCAGGATTGGCGGCAGAGGATTCCTCCCTGGGCTCCTCTAGGGGCGCCGGGCCAGAAGATGGCGGCGGTTCGGAGTCCCCCCCTGCCTCAGACGCCAGAACGACCGGAGAAACCGAGGAGAGAACAATTCCCAGCTCCTCCAGTACGTCCGGCACCAGAGACGCAGCCAGGGGGCCATCCTCCTCCCCGCCACCAGCCTCCGACCCAGCAGATGGGGTGTTTTCAATTAAAACCTCCACTGGGACGAGCAGCCCCTGGGAGATGTCCGGGTCGCATTGGGCGAGCTCATTTTCCTCGAGCTCGCCCGACCCAGACCCCAGGCCGCCCGACCCGGCGAGGGGTAACGGCACCGATAAAATGTCAATCACCGCCGCGGGTTGTCCCGCGCCCACCCCCACGGGCAGGGTCTCGTGCCCATCCCCGGGAGGCACGTGCCGGACAGACCCATCTGCCTCAGCCTCCCGAGGGACAGGTGACCCCTGCCGATCGCCGGTGGTAATGACAGCGGGGGGGGCGCAGTACCCGCGGTGGGCGATGACTCCCCCTGCTCGGAGGGACCTTCCTCCGCCCGGTCCTCCTCCTCTTCCAGGGGGTCGCGCCTTCTTTTTAACGCGGAGGGAGTGAGGGAGACCTCCATGGCTGCAGGGGCCTCCTCGTCCGCTCCCTCCGGCGGAGCAGGTTTGTCGGGTTCCTCGGGCCCGAGCCCAGCCGCAGGTATTGGCGTTTCCGCTACAGCGATTGCAGCCACAGGCTCGGGCACGAGGCCCCTCCCACTCGTGTCTGTCCCGATTAACTCCGCGAGGAGCGCGGGTGTAAGGGGCGCAAGGGGCAAGGGCTGGCCATCCACGGGGGGACCCGCCCTAAGGTGTTTATTTTTTCGCCGCGCCTTCTTTCCGGCCGGACGCGCTCCCTCCCCCCCGCCGGAGGCCTTGGTGGCATCGGCCCCCGACGTCGACCGCGCATCAGACATTCCCGACGCGCGGGCAGATCCGGGGGGAGGAGCGGCGGCGGTGCCAGCCTCAGCCACACGAGATGATCCGGCGGCCTTGGAGGCAGGGCAGTTTTTCCGGATGTGCCCCACCTCCTTGCAGGCGTGGCACCGCACACCGTCCTGTTGAGTCTGAGTGTTCCAGATATGCTTAATATAAATCACTGGACACAGACAACTAAAACAGGTCTTTACTAATCGAAGGTCAGGGCTGAACTGCTTAGCAAATTACTACACAGAGTTTATATACCGGTGTGGTCACCACCGGTACTACAATATACAGTAGCCAAGAGAAAGTAGTCCATCTCAAGGTAGTCTCTTAAGGTGGTACAGGTTACATACACAACACGTCCAACATCCAGAAGACGCGATAGGCGGTCCCCTCGTGGTGGACGACGAACGCCCCGTCGGTGTCCTCCTCCCGCGCCAGCTGGATAAACAGCTGGCGCCGGAAGGAGAAGACGTGGTGAAGGCTGGCTTCCCGGAAGCCGAGCGGGATGGGCGTAATCCCCGACCTCACCTCCCCAAGTTGGCATAAATGGGGGAGGAGGAGCTCACCAGGAACATAGGGTGGGACGTTCGAGATGACGATCCTCTGCACGGTGGCCTCGAGAGGATCCACCGGCAGGAAGGTCCCGCCCACGGTGAGCCCCTTGGCGACGGCCAGGGACACCGCCCGCTCCGACCTCAGGAAGAACACAGCCTTCCCGTACATTTTTGAGGCCGCGACGATGGCTGAGGGGCCGACAACCCCAGCCATGGCTTTAACGCAGGCCTCAATGGTCATAGTGGGGTGAGTGTAGCTCTTCACCCCAAGCTTTTTTGTCATAAGTTTAAAAGGTGACGGGGCAGCAGAAGCAGCGGGAGCAGCTGTGGCTGTGGCTGCCACTCCCGCATAAGTCCTGGCTGGCCCCGCCACCGGCGAAGATGCAGTCGCCATTATGGGGTGTTTTTATAAGGGCTACACTCACCCCAAGTCACAGGCCTGAAGGTGTTAATGGCCTCTGGTATTTTTTGGTCCTCTATTGAGCAGAGGGAGCTGTTTAAAATGAAGACACACCTCTCCCCTTATTGATTGAAATTGAGAGAGGGGCCTTCTCCCCTCTGTTAATAGGCAATTAATAAAAAGAGATGAAATTGAGGTGCCTCAGAGAAATAGGCAGAGAGAGACAAAGAGAGAGAGAGAGGGGGGTGGGAAGGAGGGAGGCCGCAAGGGCAGTGTTGCCACTCAGGATGGTGGGTGGGTGGGTGTTGGCAGGGGTGCACTCTCCGATGGGATTTAAAAGTCTTTGCTGGTGGTGGTCTTCTGGCAGGGGGAGAAGATGTCTTCAACTGGGAAAGCTGGAGATGCCCAGGCTCAGTCCTGCACCAGGTCTTAATGATGCAATTAATGGAATTAAAGACTTCACCTAGGCAGCTCCAGCTGTCCCAGGCCAGGCAATAGAAGGGATGCTTATTAGTGGTGTGCGTGGCCTAGTTTTTAACAAGAGCCACACACACACACAGACACCCCTTGATGATCCGGCCTTGTTTCTTCTTTTCTCCCCCCACCTAAAATACAAAGTCTTTGGGACAGTGCACCAAATAACACCCACCTGAAAGATGATGTTGTTCTTCCCTCCTTCCAAACAGTTGGTGGTTGTTGGTTGTTTCTCTCCCCTCTCTCCTGGAATGGAGGCCGATTTGGGGAGGCAGTGATAGGAAAGGCCTCTCCCCTGGTTGGTGTTGTTGCTGGCCTCCCTTCTCCTTCTCCTCCTCTGTCCTCTCTCTCCAGGCACCTCAGTTACTGTGATGATGGTGGAGGTGGAGGTGGTGGTGGTCTAATGATATCCTCCTCTTCCTGGTCAGGGGACCACCACTTTAGTCCACTCTCTACTCTCCTAGTCTGGCTGCTCCTTCTGCTTGCTGCTGCACAGCCAGCAATGCTGTGAATGAGGTACTGAACAGAGGGTAACTTAAGACTGAAATACAGAAGCCTGCTATGGCTTTATATACAGGGGTAGTCACTGCCGGTACTGCAGTATAGAATCAGTTCTTCTCTTAAAGGTACATACACAACAATTCCTCCCCTTTTAGATAAATAGTACATAACATTCATTTAACAACTAAATAATAACTAATTACAATTACAATTTTCTCTGTACTATATACATCAACTGAAATAATCATTTATAAGTTCAGTCTTTGAGGAGGCTTCCTGATCCTGACTGGATAGCGCCTTTCTAGAGTATCCTGTTCTTGCGGCGCAGTTGATTCTGGCTCATTGTCATTGGTTGGTTCGTCAGCTTCCAATACCACTGCTTCTGAGGCAGATGCAATCTGTCCTTCGGGTTTATTATCAGGTGCACCTGCTCGTGGTATGGGTTTGGCTTGTTCCTGTGACTCTAGAATCTGGTCAGCATGGCGTCTCACGATGCTCTCTCCAACGTCCACAGTGTACATTAGTGGTCCCTGCTGTGTGCATATCGTTCCTGGCTGCCATTTTTCTGTTCGGTAGTCGCGGGCCAAGACTGGTTGCCCTATCTTGAAGCTCCTGGTTGGCTTCTCATTTATGTGCTGGAATTGCTTATCCTCAACATCTCGTCTTATGTTTGGTTTGAGCAAACCCAGGCAACATCTTAGCCTTCAGTTGAAGAACGTTATGGCTGGAGCTTGGTTGGTGACTGCATGTGTCGCATTCCGGTAAGCAAACAAGAAATTATCCACCTTGTGTTGTAGTGGTATGTCGTCGTTATACATCGCCTTTATTGCCTTTTTAAAGGTCTGAACAAACCTCTCAGCCAATCCATTTGTGGCTGGATGATATGGGGCAGGTGCGCAATGTTTCACCCCATTATTCCTCAGAAACCTCCGGAAATCCTCGGACACAAATTGTGGCCCATTGTCGGAGCAAATCTGTTCTGGCAAGCCATTCCTGGCGAAGATGGTCCGTCGGACTGCAATAGTTTTCTCCGTGGTGGTGGAGGACATTTTGATGACCCCTGGCCATTTCGAATGGGCGTCCACGGCGATTAGGAACATGGAGTCCATAAAGGGACCAGCAAAATCAATGTGTGCCCATTGCCATGGAGATGAGGGCCACTCCCATGGATGTAGCGGGGCCTGTGGTGGAGCGTTTTGGACCTTCTGGCATCCTGTGCATCTCTTGGTCATATCCTCGATTTCTTAATCGATTCCCAGCCACCACACAAATGCCCTGGCTAGGCTCTTCATTTTTACCCCTCCCAGATGACCCTCATGAAGCTCATTCAGCACTCTATCTCTCAACTTGGGTGGAATTACCACTCGGGATCCACACATCAAGGTCCCCCGGCACACTGACAGCTGTTCTCTCCTTGGCGAGAATGCTGGCAACAGTGAGTCGCCATGTGCTGGCCATCCCTTCACCGTCAAATCCTAGGCCCGAGAGAGTGTCAGGTCATTTCGGGTTTCCTTCTCTATACTTGAGTTTGTAACAGGTAGACATTCGACTTTGGTCGCATGGAATATCTCAACAGGGTCCACTGCAAGTGCTTCCTCTACCGTAGGCAACGGTAGGCGTGACAGCCCATCAGCATTTCCATGCTGTTTCGTACCCTTGTACTCTATGTCTTACTGATGTGCCCCTAGAAAAAGTGACCATCTTTGCAGTCGTTGTGCCGTCATCACCGGAACGCCCTTCTTTGGGTTAAAAATGGAGACCAGGGGCTGATGATCAGTCAGTCGGGTGAATTTCTGCCCGTGCAGATAGTGATTGAACTTCTTCACCCCCCACACCAGGCTGAGGGCCTCCCTGTCAATCTGGGCGTAGTTACGCTCGGCTGAGGTTAACAAGCGCGACGCAAAGGCTATTGGCCTCTCTGAACCGTAAAGGAATTTGTGTGACAGCACTGTTCCGATCCCGTAGGGAGACGCATCACATGCTAACCGAATCGGTAGTGTTGGATTGTAGTGGGCCAATACTTCTTTTGAAGTGATTAGGCATTTACATTTCTGAAAGGCACGCTTACACTCATCACTCCATTTCCATGTTACTCCAGTTTGCAGCAGGGCGTTCAGTGGGTGCAGAATTGTAGATAAATTCGGCAAGAACTTATGGTAGTAGTTCACCAACCCGAGGAACGACCTCAGTTGCAACACATTTTCCGGTGCTGGAGCCTTGACTACAGCCTCAATCTTGTCCGGCGACTTATGCAACCCTTCCTCGTCAATCATGTGGCCACAATACGAGATTTGTTTCCTGAAGAACTCACATTTGGGGTGGTTGGCTCGTAGCCCATATTCCTGTAATCTAGTGAGCACCTGCACCAGGTTGGCAAGGTGTTGACTGTCATTTTCGCCCGTAACCAGGATGTCGTCCAAATAACACTGGGTCCCCGGGATCCCTTGCAGGACTTGTTCCATCGCCCTCTGCCAAATAGCCGGGGCTGATGCTACCCCGAATACCAGTCGATTGTACTGGTAAAGGCCTTTGTGAGTGTTTATCGTGAGGTATTTCCTAGATGCTTCTTCCACCTCCATTTGTAGATACGCTTGGGCCAGATCAATATTTGTAAAGCGTTTCCCTCCAGATAGTGAGGCGAAAATATCTTCTATCCATGGAAGTGGATATTGTACTGTGTGCAGGACTGGGTTCACAGTTACCTTGAAGTCCCCACAGATGCGAACCTTCTTCGGCTCCCCAGGCGTGCTGCTCAATGATTTCTTCATTACAGGAATGATGGGTGTGGCCCACTCGCTCCAGTCCACCTTGGACAGCACACCCAAATGCTCCAGACTCTCCAGCTCTGCTTCAACGGCTGGGCGGATTGTGTAAGGTACCGGTCTGGCCTTAAAGAATTTTGGATTTGCGTTATCTTCGATTTTTATCATTGCCGTTACTCCTTTTAGTGTCCCAAGCCCTTGTTGGAACACCTCTTTCGCATCAGTTAGAATTTTTGACAGTCGTCCAGGTGTGACGTCATCATCCTTTTTGTCAGTCACAGTTAGTGCCTGAATGGAATGCCAATCCAATTGTATTTTTCGGATCCATTCACGTCCCAATAATGGTGGTCCTCCATCTTGTAGTATATATAGATACAGTTTCTGTGTTTCCTTGCCGTTGTATTTAACTGGCACCCTTATTTTTCCTCTGAGGTAGACTTTTTGCCCCGTGTATGTCTTCAATACAATGGACGTGTCCTTCAAGGGTATGTGTGAGAATAGCCGCTCATAGTCTCATCAATTCATGACAGTTAGGGCTGATCCTGTGTCCAATTCCATCTTTACTGGGGACCCTGCTATCATGAGGGTGACCCAAATGGTTCGGTGATCCTCCTTTGCGATCACGTTGTGTAATTTTAGACAACTTAGTCTCCTGCTCCCGGAGCCATTATCACTCTCCTGATCTTCCGAACTACTGTCTGTCAATTTCTTTACTTTCTTGTACTTTTCCTTAGTAGTTCTTGTAGTGTTGGTTTTCTTTCCCGACCTGCAGACTCTTGCTATGTGTCCCATTTTCCCACATTGCCTGCATACTTTGTCCTTAAACCAGCAGTCCTTCTGATCATGGGTTGTTCTGCCGCAGCGATAGCACTTTTCTGCTCCATATGCCATTTCGTTAGCGCTGTATTCTTGTGGTTTCTGTTGTATTTCCGCAGCTCCCCGTGCTGCTGCTTCGTAGGATACTGCCACGCTGAAAGCTTGTTCTAGCGTCAGGTCCTTTTCCGAAAGTAGTCGTTTCTGGGTTCCTTCACTCTGGAGCCCACAGACAAACTTATCCCGTAAGGTGTCTGCCAGTCCTGCTCCGAACTGGCAGTGCTTCGATAACTTGCATAGTTCCGTAAGATAGTCAGCATTGCTCTCATCTTTGTGCTGGTTTCTTTTATGGAACTTGAATCTTTCTGCTATCAGCAGCGGTGTAGGGTTTAAATGTTCCTGTAAGATATTTGTAATGATCAATAACATGTCATTCTATAGTGGACACTAGGTGGAGCCGTAGAGCTGTATATAGCTGTATGCATAAGACTACACTACCCAGCTGTATGTATATTAAGACTACATTACCCATGAGGCACTAGGCTACCCACAAGGCAGCAGTCAAGATGGAAGCCTCTACAGATACTGTACCTAGTCCACATGTGCTCAATAAAAGTGTCTAGCAAAAGCTAGCTGTGTTCATAATAAGAATGTCTATTTATTAATGAACATAAGATGGTACCAGGATGGTGAAGATCTGCTGAAAATTGTGAAAAGCGACATGGAGAATTTGAAGCCACCAGAGCGTTTGAAACTCACAGGAAACATCGACTACAATTGGCAGACTCTTAAACAACAATTCGAACTCTACATTGCAGCCATCGGATTCGGTACGAAGCCAGACGCAAGGAAGATAGCGTTGCTGCTTACGGTTGCAGGCCCACAGGCGATAGAGGTATTTAATACATTTGTATTTAATCCAGAGGGGAACAGAGAAAAATTGGAAGATGTGCTAAAAAAAATTGATGGACATTGCTCTCCCAAAAAGAATGAGACCTATGAAAGATACATCTTCTGTTCTCGGACACAGCAACAAAATGAGACTTTTGATAGCTTTATAACTGATCTGAAACTGAAAGCACAGACATGTAATTTCTCTGAGCTGAAATCATCCATGATTCGTGACCAGATTGTGTTTGGTATTCATGATAAAAAAGTCAGGGAACGTCTGTTGAGAGAAACCGAACTAAATTTGGAAAATGCAGTGAAAATATGCCAAGCCAGCGAGCTAGCTCGAAAGCACGCGAAGACTTTCAGTGAAATCAATAATGATGCGATTGTAATGAGTGATAATGCTGCTGTCGGTGCTGTGTCCTATAAGGGGAAGAAACATGGGCAGAACAGAAATGAAAAGCAATCGGAGGATGAAATTTTTAATTGTAAATGCTGTGGTTACAAACACCAGTTAAGACAATGCCCAGCATTTGGAAAAATGTGCACAAAGTGTAATGGAAAGAATCACTTTGCCAAACAATGCTTTTCAAAAGTAAAAACAACGAAAGGGCAACAAGTTAATGTGATTGAGAACACTGATTTAAGTGAGACATTTTTTGTAGGAATGGTGCCATGTGACGATATCAAAAAAGATACAGAAAATGTGCAGCCCTCAGAAATGGACAATGCTGAACTTAAAGTCAATGCAGTAAAAGTGGGCAAATGGATGATCCCACTGCAGATAAATGGAGCATTAGTTACGTTGAAACTGGACACTGTGGCAAAAGCAAACTTAATCCGTATGAGTGACATAAAAAATATGAAAGAAAAGCCCAAAATACAGAAAAAGTCAGTACTACTGAAGAGCTATAATGGACAGAAAATAGATAGCTTAGGTGTATGCAGACTTAAAGTGACAGTCAAAGACAAAGTGCATCATCTCATGTTTTCTGTTGTGGCTGAAAGACTTGATTCGATAGTAGGTGACAAAGCTTGTGAAGACTTAGAACTGGTCAAGAGAGTCTACCTTATAAACTGTGCCATAAGCAGACCAGATGACTCAGGTGATGAAGCAGAGAGCCCATCAAGGATGAAAAGGCCAAAGGGTATCCATGTCTTCAAAAAGCCTAATTTCTCCAAGAAGAAAGAAAAAGACTTTAAGGTCAAAGAGAAGCCAAAGGAAGAAAAGCACAAAGAGGAAAAACACAAGGAGAAAAAGTCCAAAGATATAACCGCAGCAGATGTTGTTAAGCAGTGGAAAGAGAAAAAGAAAAAGAAGAAGCCTGCACCAGAGCAGGAAGCAGTTCCGGTGGATACTCCTCCTTCCCGCAGGCCAATCTTTGGTGTTCCATTAGCCGAGGCTGCTGAGAGGACTATGCTGTATGATGGGATCCAGCTGCCAGCAGTTTTTCGAGAGTGCATTGACTACATTGAGAGTTATGGCAGGAAGAGTGAAGGAAACACTGAAACCCTCTCCAAGCAAAGATCGCAAGGAGACCTCGATCTATACAAGAGCAGATTGATGACAATGCCACAACTGCATCTTGTCATTCACCGCCAGAACAATCTCATGAAGACACATCAGACTTACCCGTGTTGAGAAGATCCACACGTGAAGTAAAAGAGCCTGATAGACTTAATCTTTGAGTACAATGTAAAGCTTTGAAAATGTGTTGACCGTTTTGAAAATGTTTATGTTTATAGAGCACTAACAAAAGTGTTACTGATATTATCTTTATTGTTTTCTTGAAAGTTGATTGATATTGATTTTGTTAAACCTCAAAGAAAGGGGGATGTAATGATCAATAACATGTCATTCTATAGTGGACACTAGGTGGAGCCGTAGAGCTGTATATAGCTGTATGTATAAGACTACACTACCCAGCTGTATGTATATTAAGACTACATTACCCATGAGGCACTAGGCTACCCACAAGGCAGCAGTCAAGATGGAAGCCTGTACAGATACTGTACCTAGTCCACATGTGCTCAATAAAAGTGTCTAGCAAAAGCTAGCTGTGTTCATAATAAGAATGTCTATTTATTAATGAACATAAGAATATTGACAATCTCTTCAAAACTTTTCTCCATTGGTTTAGCTGGGGTAATTAAATTCCGCAATAGGCCGTACGTTCTCGCGCCCATCAAATTTAATAATACCGACGCCTTCTTTCCATCGGCCACCTCATTTGCCTTGCAGTACACTTCAATTCTTTCCACATATGCGGTCCAGTCTTCTACCTCGTTGTCGAAAGCAGTGATACTGCCACTTTTCGGCATCTTGGGTGATTTAAAATGGTGCCTCCCGCGCTTTTTCTTCTTCCCCAATGTATTAAAATGGCACCTCCCGTGCTTTTCCTTCTTCCCCAATGGAATAAAATGGCTCCTCCCGCGCTTTTCCTTCTTCCCCTTGCTGCCACGCTGCTCCTAGCATTCTACAGGGTAATGGCGGCGACCCGCGGCTTCGGCGCGTCTCACTTTTCCTTCCCCTCGTTTATTTTCGCTACGCTGCCCGGTTCTTGAGCACCGACCGCGCCCTGTGCGCTCCACCCTCCCCCTCTCTTTTCCTCCTGACGACGCTGCGCGGCCCCTTTGCAGAGCCGCTCGATCGAGCTCGAGCCCGCCGCAGTCCGGAAGGGTCAGCGCACTACCTGCGACCAGCACAATTTGCTGGAACACCTTGACTGGGGAGCCAAGCCCAGCTCTCCACAGCCTCTCCTGCAACTCTCCGAACTCCGATGGATCCTTGGGCAGTTGCCCGCGGTCGACGCCCGTTGCTCTGACTTCGACCTCCAAGAAGCTTCTTCTCAGGGAAAGATCCCCGTGAGGTCATGCAGTACTGCAGGTGAGTTCAAACCTGTTCGTCGCCAGTGTAGTGTCCGAGTATCAATAATACACGGACTGCAGGAGAACAATAATAACAGGTATTTACTGAACAGAGGGTAACTTAAGACTGACGTACAGAAGCCTGCTATGGCTTTATATACAGGGGTGGTCACTGCCGGTACTGCAGTATAGAATCAGTTCTTCTCTTAAAGGTACATACACAACAGATAGGAACCTCCGTTCCTACAACGTGCAACTTTCTTGACAAAGACGGTATTTGGCCAATGATCCAAAGTTCTCAAGAAACATGATTGCTGCGCTGCTCTGAACTCCATGCTAATGCTATGTAATTGTTACATGTGTGTACATATCTCCCCATAATCTTTTATTATGTTCACATATTTGCAGCAACAATTCTTTTCTCCAAAATGGAGCTTCCCACAGCCAGATAGCCCTACCAACAAAAACTACAATTTTTTTTTAAACATATGCCTTGCGTTTTAAGATGTATTGCATTCTTAACTCCAAATTCAACTTCAGATGGTGATTTTTCTAGTGCTGCTTTAACATAAGGTAGTGTGGGGGGTTAAAGGTAGAGACACAACGTCCAGAAAAATCTTGACGGTGTGCTTATTAGAGCCTTCATGTGTCATGCAAAGTTGGAAATAAAGAAATCTCCAAATTTGTTCAATCTAGAATCAATCCACATTTCAGAACAAAACTCTTAATATACGGATACTCAAAATGCGCATGGCCATATCGTGACTGATGGAACTAATATGTGAGCAGGGCAGAAATAAAATGGTTTGCTTTAAATTCAAGTAATAATGTTCTACTTTACTTTCGAAAAACCTAATTTAATATAAAATATATATAGAGTCATAGAATGATGCAGCAGAGAAGGGGGCAATTCAGCCCATCATGCCTCTTTGAAAAAGCGAGCCAATTAGTTCCACGCCCCTATTTTTCCCATAGCCCTGCAAATTTTTCTTTTTCAAGTATTTCCAATTCCCTTTTGAAAGTTATTATTGAATCTGTTTCCACCACACTTTCAGGCAGTGCATTCCAGATCATAACTTGCTGCGTAAACATTTTGGCCTAGAAATTCACTGGTGCCCCGTTTCAGCCTCGCCAGGGCACCAGAAGTACTGCCCCAGAAGGAGTCGCGGCCGCCGGACGCAAATTCAGTTTCAGCGCCCCAGGCAGAAGCGCGGCGCTACTCGAGGCGCCCCGCATCCCTCTTGGGGCGCTGCAACTGAAAATCGCAGCGCAACGTGCCGCAGCGTGTGGGGCGCTGCGGTACTGCAGGCCTTCCTCCCCTTCTTAAAGGGGAGGGGCCTGCTGCAGTGCGCTCGAAGAGCGCGAGCGCCGGCAAAAGAGCCCGGCACCGAGGAGAAGTGCCGGGCTCTTGGGACACAGCCGGCACTCCGCGGGGGGGGGGGGCGCTCAGGAGGCCGGGGATGGCGGCGTGGAGAGGTGCTGGCAGGCGGCCAGCAAAAAAAATGGCCGCCCCGCACCTCAGCGCCTCTACCGCCGCAGGTAGGCCCCCCTGAACTGGTCGCAAATTGCGACCAGCGTTAAAGCAGAGGGCGCTACTAAATTTCACGATCGGGGTGGTAGCGGGGCGCTGCGCACACCGATGACATCATCGGTAGCGGCGCAGCGCTAACGGCTTGCGCCGCCATTAGCGTCCCACTAAATTTAGTGGGAGGCGTGGCCAGTGGCGCAAAACCCACTAAGTGCCCTCTTAGGGTGCTAACGGGTGGCGCAGGCCACTGAATTTCTAGGCCTTTTATCCTTGTGTTGCCTCTGGTTCTTTTACCAATTACCTTAAATCTGTGTTCTTTAGTTACCGACCCTTCTGCAACTGGAAGCAGTTTCTCCTTATTTACTCTATCAAAACCCTTCAAGTTTTTCATCCCTGATACCATTCTAGTAAATCTCCTCTCCGCCCTCTCTAAGGGGGATAAAGTGCCGCCAATATAAGTTTTAGGTAATAAGGAAAATATGATGCATGCATGAAAGGTTTACAATATAAGAACATAAGAAATGGGAGCAGGAGTAGGCCATTTGGCCCTTCGAGCCTGCTCCGCCATTCTCCGCTGATCTTCTACCTCATCTCCACTTTCCTGCACCATCCCCATATCCCTTGATTCCCTTAATATTCAAAAATCTATCGATCTCTGTCTTGAATATACTCAACGACTGAGCCTCCGCAGCCCTCTGCGGTAGAGAATTCCAAAGATTCACCACCCTCTAAGTGAAGAAATTTCTCCTCATCTCAGTCCTAAATAGCCGACCCCTTATTCTGAGACTGTGATGCCTGGTTGTAGACTCCTCAGCCAGGGGAAACATCCTCCCTGCATCTGCCCTGTCAAGCATATAAACAATATGGCCCCGATTTTCTGCCAGCCATCGGCGGCTTTTCAGGCGGCCGGGGGCCGAAAATCGACGAAAAAACGGGTCGCGACCCCCCCCGCCTGATTCCCCGTCCCGTTCCACTTTCGGACCGCCGTTTCTCCGCGACCCGCTCCAGTCCCGCCCGCCACTGGCGGGACTGGCCGTCGGAACACTAATGAGCAATTATTACCTTGTTTAAGTCGATTTTCAGGGGCCGTTGCGATTTTGGGGCTTTCCCCACATCAAACACGCCTGCGGGGAACCCCGCTGATGAAACCTGGTGTGAAGCTTGCCGGCTTGCTTGCTGTCAGCTGCAGGTCATTCGGAAAAGCTGCGATTTAAAGGGACAGCACTTGTATGTTGAAGGACCTTGTTGCTGAAGGCTTGGGGCTACTTCTTCAAGGCTTAGGCACAGCTGTGGAAGGTTGGAGCCTCACAAACTTCTCCAATGTGATCTCCTGGGAAGCCCCTCTCGCCACCCTCACTCAGCGCTTCCTCAGCGGAGGCATCTACGAGAAGCATGGGACGCCTTTTTTTCCTTCCCTTCTTGCCATTAGAGGATCTCCAGCAGCAGAGGCGGCAGCAGCAGAACCAGCAACAGCAGGATGAGAACCAGGAGCACCAGGCTGCTGCTCACTCACCTGAAGCTGCACAGGCCAGAAGGGGCCAGCGTTTGGAAGTGGCTTGAGAGCACCTTGCTGCGCTTTAGGGGGCCATGGGGACCCGTTCCTGCACTGGCAGTCCTACTCAGAAGGATTTCCATGAAGATCTGGTTTCTCTGTTCAATAGATGGCCAACGCTCCTCAAGAGATGTCATTCTCTTATGAGCACTCACCGGCCTAGAAATTGGGTTGGGGCGCCAAAGTGGTGCAAAAGTCGCCTGAGCGCAGGATTTAGCACAGCGATCGGAGTAATTCCGATCGGCAGAAATTCAGTTTCAGTGCCGCTCGAGGGACACGGGGCGAGGCTCAAGGCGCTCCGCGTCCCTCTTAGGGCGCTGAAACTGATTATCGCAGCGCAACGTGCCGCAGCGCCACACGCTGCGGCACGGCACGCTGCGGTACTCCAGGCCTTCCTCCCACTGTTACGGGGGAGGTGCCTGCAACAGCGCGATCCCCAATCGCGAGTGCCGGCAAATGAGCCCGGCACCAAGGAGCAGTGCCGGGCTCTCGGGAAACAGCTGGCAATGCTGCGGGGGGGGGGGTTAGGAGGCCGGGGACGGAGGTGCTGGCAGGCGGCCGCCGGAAAAGCGGCCGCCCCGCACCTCCACCTTAACTTGCGCCGCTGCCGGCACAGTAAGGCCCCGTGAACCGGGCGCGGGTAGCGAGCGGCGCAACTGCAGCGTTCGCTACCAAATATCGCGAACGGGGCACGAATGGGGCACTGCGCACACCGATGACGTCATCGGTGGCGGCGCAGCGCAAAAGCCTAACGCCACCATTAGCGCCCCTACTGAATATCGCGGGAGACGCAGCCAGTGGCGCTACAGCCACTGACTGCCTCTTTAGGCGCTAACAGGTGGCGCTACTCACCCAATTTCTCCCCCACTATGTTTTCCGAACCCTGGCGAGTTATCTCCTCCATGGAGGTTGCCAACTTTTCCATGGTGATGCGTTAATGCGCCAATGACTCCACAAAGGCTCTGCCCATGGTCGCTAAGGTCTCCTCCATTCGCTCCACACTCGCAGCGACCCTGGAGACAAAACCTGCCAGAGACTCCTGCATCTGTGCATGGAGATCCATCGCCTCTTCTCTTGCGGATGGACCCAGAGGCAGAGGGTCGGCATGCAGCACAGCTGAGCTGAGCTGGCAGAGTCCTGTGCCCTCCAACGAGGACTCTCCACTGCTGTCCCTGTCTCCAGAATCTGCTGAGGCTCACTTGTGAGCTGTGAAACACCAGGTGACAACACTACTCTATGTCCCGAAGGTCCCCCGAGGTGTGAGTGTCTGCGCTGGTGCTGGGTGCACTTACTTCTGCTGACACTGTGCCCTCAGAGGTTGGAGCTTCCTCTGAGGAGTCTGGCTGCACAGCCTCTTCCTCCTCCACAGTGAGGACGGGGGCTCTGGATGGTACTGTGGGGGAGTAAAGGAAGGAGTTAGAGATGTGATGCCAAGGTGACATGCACATTCAAGTTGACATCTGCTGACACCTGCATCCATGAAGCCTTGGTCTCAGTGGGAGGCCTCTTCCTGCCTGACCTAGGGAAGAGGACCTCCCTGTGGGCCCTAACCCCATCCAATAATGCCTGCAGTGAAGCTTCGTCGAATTTGGAGGCAGCTCGGGGTCTGGCACTGGCCACAGCTGCTGCAGGCTCCTCTGCCATCCTGTATGGTTCGTTTGGAAGCCTTCAGAGGATGCAGTGCTTGCTATGGACCTTGAAAGCACCACGAATGATGACATCATACTGTGGGGCTTTCTGACTAGAAATGGACAATTAGCAAGGCTGCCAACACACTGGAAATTAATTGGCCACTTGAGGGAAAATTGCGTGGAGCTGGCTGACACATTTTTTGTGTGTCAGAACCCCACATTCGGGGGAATCCAACAATTTCCCACACAAGCCACGAAATCAGGCCCTATGACTTTACACTTGATGATCAAATAGATAATAGTGGATAGCTCAGAGTCATTAAAAAGCTGTAATCTATGGAGCTCAGATGTCACAACTCACTACAGCAGAGCTGAAACTGTATCTGTTATCTGACTCCAAGATTAGATTACTGCTTTAAGATCACTTCACTTTTATCAAAATTTGTTATTTTTGAAATAAAAATTCAATTTTTTGCAGGAGCTACCTATCTGGTTGAATGTTTGCATTTGACCAATGTCATATAATTTTAAATATACCTCCTTGCCATTCATTAACTACATTAATTTATATACTCAATCATAAAATGCTGCAGAGCTATGAACTCTTATCGGATTTCCCACAAAATAGATACCAAATTTTGTAAACATTTAGGTTTACATACAATCTTAAACATATTTCCTTCAAACCTAAGATTGTTATGGGATCTCTAATGGGCCAAAAGAACATGTTCATACAAATCTACCTATCTTATGATCTAATGAACCTAGACTTAGCTTTTATAGTGCTAAAAATGTTAAGCTATCATAGATTTATCAATAGATCCTTATGTTCACACAGGATTACATTACTGAATTAAAGAAATGAATAACTACAAACTTTTCCATTTTTAAAGGGTGTACTAAGCCATAAAATCAGCTTAAAGCACTATAAAATAGCCACAACCAGAATAGTAGGGAACTGAGAAGGAAATTTAACTGAAAACTAATTAATTCTGGATAGATGAGAGGCTAGAAATAGAGCTAGAATTGGCCATAGAGAATAGCGTAAGGACCGTGCCATTAAAAATGCCATTCTTCTAGGTCTAATGTCCCTGTTCAGATGAAGAAAATAATACAGAAAATGGAAAACTGAATTTTTTTATCTTGTTAGTAAAACCAACAACTGCTACTGATGAATTACAAAAACATTAAGATACAGAACAAACTCAACATAGATATTTTACAAACATACAAAGAGTGAAAATTATGACACAGTTTGAGTTGCCACATTGATATGCTAAATTGAATGGGCATATAGCATTTATCTCAGAAAAACATTCTCAATTCAAACTAACTTTAGGGGTCGATTTTATCTCAGGTGCGGGGAATTGGCGGGTTCCCCGAATTTAGTGATTCCGACACGATTGTAAATGGGTCTGTGAGATTGATGCAAATATAACACAATTGGCCAATTGATTTCCAGCGTGTGGGAAGCCTTGGCAATTGAGTATTTCCAGTCAGAAAGTCGCATAATATGACGTCATCATTGTTGCTGCTTTTAAGGTCCACAGCAAGCCTTGCTTCCTCTGCAGGCTTCCAACCTTCCACATTAAGATGGCACAGGAGCCTGCAGGAGAAACGGCCAGCGGGAGGGCCGGATCTGCACCCAAATTTGATGAGGCTTCACTACAGGCATTACTGGATGGTGCTAGGGCCCACAGGGAGGTCCTCTTCCCTTTTTCAGGGAGGAAGAGGCCTCCCAGCCAGACCAAGGCTGTGTGGCTAGAGGTGGCAGGTCAAGTCAACTCCTTGGGGCTTACACGAAGAACGTGGTTGCAGTGCAAGAAAAGATTCCATTACCTTCTTCGCAGTGGAAAAGTAAGTACTGTATGATGTTTCCATCACCCTCAATCTGTTCCCCATTGCCTTTCCTCACCAGCACTCAGCTTTAGCAATCTCTTCCTCCACATCCCACTAGACACTCACATCCATGCACCCTTAGCCATTCCCTCTCTCTCTATGCTCACATTCACAGAACTATTCCACCATGCAGCCCTCACACTCCCTCTCACTCTGATGCTTTGAACACAACTGACTACACACAGGGAGGGCCCTTGGTCTTGCAACCTCACTCCATCATTGTCTCCTTCTAAGTATCTATGCTATGCAATCTCTGCACTCACTCCTTCATTGTCACTCAACCTCCACTTGTCTCCCTCATTGCAGGAAAAGAGAGCTCACAACAGGAGAGAGCGAGCCAGGACAGGAGGGTCGCCCTCATTAGTCCAGCTCACCCCCTGGGAGGAAGGTGTCCTGGAGATTGGGGGAGCTGACCGCGAAGCGGAAGTTGGGGAAGGACAGACAGGAGTATCCCCGCAAGCTGGTGACAGAATAGGATTCCCTCTCTCTCATTGGCATTGCATGAGTCGCTGATAATGATTCTAAAACTACATCATATGGACTTATGATCATCTGCAAAATGCAATGTGCATGTAACCTTGGCATCACATCTCTAACTTTTTCCTTGACTCCCCCACAGGACCATCGAGAGCCCCCGTCCCCACTCTGCAGGAGGAAGAGCCTGAGCAGCCAGACTCCTCAGAGGAATCTGCAACCTCCGAGGGCGCAGCGTCAGCAGAAATAAGCGCACCCAGCACCAGCACAGACACTCACACCTCGGTGGGACCTTCGGGACATAGAGTAGAGTTGTCACCTGGTGTATCACAGCTCACAAGTGAGCATCAGCAGATTGTGGAGACAGGCAAAGCAGTGGTGAGTCTTTGTCGGTGGGCACAGGACTCTGCCAGCTCGGCTCAGCTGCATGTCGACCCTCTGCCTCTGGGTCCATCCGTAAGATCAGAGGTGATGGAACTCCATGCACAGATGCAGGAGTCTCTGGCAAGTTTTGTCTCCAGGGTCGCTGTGAGTGTGGAGCGAATGGAGGAGTCCATAGCGAACATGAGCAGAGCCTTTGTGGAGTCAGTGGCACATGAACGCATCAACACGGAAAGGATGGCTGCCTACATGGAAATGATTGCTGCCTCCGTGGTAAAGCTGGCTATGGTAGAGGAGAGGAGGGCTACGGCCATGGAGGAGGTTAGTCACCAGGGTATGGAAAACATGGTGAGTGTTCAGAATAGAATGACATCTCTTGAGGAGCCATGGGCATCTATTGAACAGAGAAACCAGACCTTCATGGAAGTCCCTCTGAGTAGGACTGCCATTGCAGATACGGGTCCCCATGGCCCCCCTGATGTGCAGCAAGGTGCTCTCAAGCCACTTGCAGACACTGAGGGGGACCTGACCCATGAGAGGGAGGTTGGTGGCAGACCTCAAGGAAGTGGGGGCTCCTCTCCAAGCGCTCACACTTCCATGCCACTGCAGAGCCCTCAGTCAGAGCCCCGCCGGAGTCCACACCCAACGGAGATAGACATCTCAACTCCTGCACAGCCGCAGGAGCAGCAGACTGCTGGCGAGAGGACGCCCGCCAAAGGTGTCAAGACAGGAGCAGCAGGAAAGTGAGCAAGGGGCCTCCACATCTGCTGAAGCCACAGGTGGACCACTACATAGGAGCACACGTAAGAGGAGAATAAAGCACAAATAGTCACAAGGGTAGTCACTTGGGTGAAATGCAGTGTATTTTGGAAAAATGCCATCAGTTGTGTGTGTTTCATAAAAATTCTGATGGCAACTGCTGCAGTTCTGGCATGTGTCATTTCGCGAATGGGGCTTTCACATTGAGGGCTTAGGATTACTTGCAGTTGTCAGGATGCTGGTCAAATATCTCGGAATCCGCAGGGTTTGGCCATTGTCAATGCTCAGGTAAGAAGCTGCGAGGCAAAAGAGTTTGATTAACTAGGCTAAGCAAATCTGGCCAGGATGAATGCATTCCTTGCATCCCAGGCAGCAATGTTCTCGCGTAATGCTGCTGCTGGTTGATGGGCCTCTGCAGGATGCTCGTTCTCGCCCTCCTCCTCTTCCTCCTCCTCATCATCATCTGAGGAGGGTATGAGAGGAGCCACTTGGTCCTCAGGAATCTGCAAGCCACGACGCTGTGCCATGTTGTGGAGTGCACAGCAAACCACGACGATTTTGGAGACCCTGGCTGCTGAGTACTGTAGGGCTCCACCTGATCTATCCAGGCATCTGAAGCGCATCTTCAGCAAGCCGATGGTTTGCTCAATTATGGATCTGGTGGAAATGTGGCTGGAGTTGTAGTGCTCCTCAGCTTCATTGGCTGGCCTCCTCAATGGCGTCATTAGCCAAGTCCTCAGGGGATAGCCCTTGTCTCCAAGTAGCCATCCGTGAATTTGGTCTGGCGGACTGAATAGCGGAGGCACACTAGACTGGCGCAGTATGAAGGAGTCATGGCAACTGCCAGGGTACTTGGCACAAACATGCAAAATCTCCTTCTTGTGGTCACATTAGGGGAGTGGAAGCCCTTGCGGTTGACAAAAATACCTGGATTGCGATGGGGTGCCCTAAGGGCCACATGTGTGCAGTCAATGACGCCCTGCACCCTTGGAAAGTCTGCCAGATGAGCTAATCCAGCCGCTCGCGCCATCACATTTGCGCGAGCCCTGGTGAAATGGATATGATTGTACGCGAGGGCAAAGTGGGCATCGGTTACCTGCGTGATGCAAGTGTGTGCGGCTGACTGGGAGATGCCGCTGATGTCTGCTGCTGATCCCTGGAATGAGCCTGAGGCAAAAAAGTTGAGTGCGGTGGTGACTTTGATGGCCACTGGTAAGGAGTATCCACCTGGTCCTCTGGGCTACAGGTCTTACTGTATCATTGCGCAGATGTCAGTCACCACCTGTCGCAAAAGTCGGAGCCGCCTTTGGCACTGCTGCTCAGTCATGTTGAGGTAGCTAACCCTGTGTCTGTAGACCCTGTTTGGGGGGCATCTCCTGTGCCGACGGGCTTCCATGCGCTGGCCCCTTCTGGCCTGTGCTGCCTCAGGTGGGTGAGCAGCAACCTGTCGCTCCTGCTCCTGCTGCTGCTGCTGTTGCTGGTGCTGCTGTTGTGCCTGGTTCTGCTGCTGCCGCGCCTGGTGCTGGAGGTCCTCTAATGCCAAGAAGGGAAGGAAAAAAAGGCCGCCCATGCTTCTGGTAGATGCCTCAGTTGAGGAAGTGCTGAGTGAGGGTGGCAAGAGGGGTCTCGCAGGAAGTCACACTGGAGAAGTGTGTGAGGCTACAACCTTCCACAGGTGTGGCTAGGCCTGGTAAAAGTTGCCCCAGACCTGAGACAACAAAGTCCTGCCACCTGCAAATGATGACTGATCAAATATCCTCTTTAATGTTGGACCTGCAGCTGACAGTCAACAAGCCAATAGTGTTCACGCCAGGTTTCACAGGCGTCATCCCCACCAGGCGTGTTTTACGTGGGAAAAGGGTTAAACAGGCAAGGGCCTGTTAAAATGGGATTATGAAAGCTAATTATTGCTGTTTAAGGGCCCTAAAGACGGGCGGGACTGATTCGGGTCCATCAGACACACCTAGGTTAAAATGGCGTGGAGGCGGGAACCAGGCGGGTGGTCCCGACCCCCAGGTTTTGCAATTTTAACCCCCTCCTGCCTCGAAGCCCGCCTCACGGCCCAATGAAAATCAAGGCCTTAGACTTTCTCAATTCAAACTAAATTTAGATTCATCCAATTATTTTACCAACCAAAAAAACATGAATAGTAAACAAATAAAACAAAAAGATATTATAACACAGCAGTCTTGAAGAACATATATGATATTTTTATACATAACAGGCACTTAAAACTCCATAATTCTCTTTTATTTTAGAGTACTCAATTTATGATTACTCACTCAGTTATAAGACTTCGCACAATTTTTTTTCCAGGAAATAGTTTTTTCAACCCTTCCCCTATTTTCCCATCAAATCCTAACGGTACTGACTCCTGGAGGTACAGTTTAATAAGCACTGTAATCCTCCATTACCAAGTGGTTATTCTTGGTGTATGCCAAGGCATCGAGTGTGTGCAGTCTATGTGCTGCTCAGGGGATCATAGACAAGCCTGTTCTTGCCCTCACATAACATCTGTATATGCACACTTTTCAACAAGCATAAATGGATAATGATCAGGAGCAAGAACCATGGCTAGTTTTATCCCCCTATCTTTCCCAGCAATGCAGAGGTTAATAATAGTACCCCAACAGTTGTCCTGGTTAAAGTCTGATGGCACATTACAGTCTGATAATCTAGCCTAGGACCTTCTTGAACTGCAGAACTCAGTAACACACCATGGCCTAGAAATTCAGTTGTTTGCGCCAGCCGCTAGCGCCTTAGGAGGAGGAGATGTGGGGCGCTAGGCGGCTAGCGGCCGGGCGCAGCGCGATCTGCGCCTCTCCCCAACTTCAGTAAAGATTTAGCGGTGGTGCAAAGCCTTTGCGCGCGCTCAGCTGCGCGCGCAGATCCTGACGTCATTTCATGGTGCAACGCCCTTTGTGCGCCCCGAACCGGAAATTCAGTGGCGCTGCCCTTCTTTGCGCCTGGCGCCCCCAGCGACTGGTAGAGGGGAACGGTTCCCAGTCGCTGCGGGGCGCGGGGGGCGCTATTTAAAGGGGACTCCTCCTGCAGTATAAGTGGCAGCCATTTTATGCCAATCCCTCTGTGTGAGAGACGGATATTTGGAGAGAGACAAAGGCAGAGAGCTTTCTGCTTTGACTCAGCACTTGCACAGGTACTTGTGGCTTCAGGCCAGAGCTTTGCACTTGGATTTCACTTTCAGTGCCATAGCCTTGAGTCGCCACATATAATGGGGGCTGCAATGGGTGGAAACGTTGGCTTTCTGCATTGCATTCAAAGGGATCAGAGACGCTGTGAGAGAGTGCCAGTCATGGCCAGATGGAGATTGGCCAACAGGCGTCGGCACAGGAGGCCTTACCCACCCAGGGTATACCGCCAGCAGTTCTCATATCTGAACATGTCTGAGGAGCAGTGTGTTCGGAGGATGCAATTCAGAAGGGAGGTGGTCACTGAGATCTGCCACCTGCTTCGCAGAGATCTCCAGCCACAGCTGAGGAGCAGGATGTCTCTGTCAGTGGCAGTGAAGGTGACGGTGGCTCTCAACTTCAATGCCACTGGCTCCTTCCAATCCGCTACTGGGGACATTGCCAACATCTCCCAGTTCGTGGTACATTGCTGCATCCGCCAGGTGAACAATGCCCTTTTCAGAAGGAGACGTCAGTACATCTCCTTCCCCATGACCCTGGACAAGCAGCAAGAGCGTGCAATCGGATTTGGAAGAATAGCGGGCTTCCCCATGGTTGAGGGCGTAGAACTGATGAACCAGCAATGGTCAGGCCTTGCTTCAGGGCTACAGTGTGCAGGGCATGGCAGCCAAACAAGTCGACCCTTCCCCTTTAAGAGCTGACCGGCGCCAGCGTGTCTGCCTTCGTTGAGCAACTCGCCGCACCTGCGCTGCACCCGTCCTCGGTGTTAGCGCCCCGGATCGCCGGCTTAGCGCCTAATGATAGTCGTGCATCGCCTGCTTTAGCGCAGCAGCAACCTCTTGGGGCGATGCGACTGAATATCGGCGAAGGTGGCGCGAAGTTGCGCCGGGCGCAATCTTTAGCGGCCGCCCGGCTGTAGCGCCCCAAACGTGGCTATACTGAATTTCTAGGCCCATGTACTGTAGTATACTTATTCACTAAGCTATCAAGAGATAAATATATTTATATAAATATAAATAAAAAAGGTTCTTCAAAAAGTCAGGTGTCATAACTGTAAGTTCTTACCATAAACAATAATATTTTCTCACTCCTGATAATAAAGCACCAAGATGTCACTCTTTACAGTGTTCCTTACAAATTCACCAGTCACCAATCACCATTTTTTCATGTATTAATGAAATTCCTTTCCTCTGTACCTGAAATGTTAAGAATAACAATATTGCTGGGATAGTAGTCTGTCTGGTCTACATCACTACCTCACCATTGGACATCAAGACCCATTCCATACCTGTGCAATTTGATTAGGACTCTCAACTAGTACTGTACAAGTAGAACCATGTTCAAAATATCCAAAGCAGACATATTCACACTATTTCCAGTGTGCCAAGAACACTTCCATTAAGACAACCAAAATGTTGAGGAACTTATTATTCAGCTTTGTGTTTTATAGAGCATGTATAATTTTCTGCTAAAATTAGGTTACAGTAAAAACATCTTAGCATAATCCAATTTATTAGCAAGAATTAAGCCATGTTGTAGGCTTCTGCCAAAAACTGCTTTCTAGTCTCTGACTCCTGCCCCACTTCTGGCTGATTGTTGAAGCAAACAGATCGCCACCTTAGTGAGCGGTTTGACCCTAAACTGAGCTTCAAAGCCCATTTCCTAACCTTCATTAAGAGCACTTATTTCCACCTCTGCAACACTGCCATCCTTACCTCACTCTCACTGCTGTTGAAACTTTCAAGCACATCTTTGTTGCCTTGAGGTTCAACGTCTCAAATCTTCTCTTTGCTGATCTCCTTGCTCCACCCTACAACTTGTCTAAACTGCACTGCCCACAACCTATATCCTGCCCTAAGACATCGTCATCATTTCTCTTCCTGCCAAATTCTATTAACTCTCAGTTCCCCAACATATTGAATTCAATGTCTTAACCTCATTCACAAATCCCTCCATAGCTTTATCCCACCCTACCTCTGCAGTATCCTCCATCCCTGCATATCCTCCACTCTTCTGAGTCTGACCTTCATTGCTTACCCTCCCCCGCCATCCATTCCACCTTCAGCCGCCTGGGCCCTATACTCGGAGTTCTATTGGTAAACCCCTCCACCTTGCTACCTCTATTCAGCTTCAAAAGCCTCCACAAAACCAACTTCCTCATCTATGCCTTAGCTAATCTCTCCAACTACTGCTCCGTGTCAATTCTGACTATGAGAAGTGATGCGCTATCAATTACTCATAAAAGACTGAGAGTTAAGAGAGTAACTAAAGGCTTTTATTAACAAAAGAATGAAGGTCTGCCTCGAGTGGTCGACCGGTCCAGAAATACAAAGGGCTGGGGAGCAGTCACCTTTATACTAGGACTTGTGGGAGGAGTCAGCCGAGGCATGTCCAGGCATGTACACAGTGGAATACAAACAGTGGTTTACCACAAGAAGCATCTTGGGAGATTAACTATGTGTAAAAGATGCTATATAAATGTAATTAGCTGTTGTAGCCATACAGGTTAATAAGTATCATTGTTCAAAACTATTTTCAAAATATATTTCAAGGAGATCCCTCTTGTTCCCATCTGTGAACAGAAAATCCTTAATGTTTAATTTTAAGATGCATTCTCTAATCATATAATTAAATGCATAATTCAAGTGCCTATTTACACATCAGTCAATGTCAAAGCAAGCAAATTCCACTACCAAACTAATGAAAGTTTCATGACATGTCACCATCAGTGCATTGCTAATCACACAAGTTCCTCAAAAGGAATAGAAGAGCAGAGAGACTTAGGAATTCAGATATACAAATCTTGAGAGGACAAGTTGATAACGCTGTGAAAAAAAGCACATAGAATGCTAGGTTGTATAAGTAACGGTATTAAGTACAAAAGCAAACAAGTAATGCTAAATCTATACAAATAGTAGATTCAGCCACAATTAGAATATTGGCCCGGATTTTCCGGGGCCTATGACCACATACGTGGTGCGTACATGGCTGTGAGTGCCCCGCAAGTTTTGAGTTTCTGCATGCGCTACGCATGCGCGAAAACCCAGAACTTGCGATCTGTCAAGTTTCAGCTTGACAGATCCACCACATCCCCGGGAAATGAACATTCACTGGTGGAGAGTTGCGCTATTTGCCCAACTACTGCCCAGCGAATGCTCGTGAAACTCTTACACTTGGTAAAAGCAGGCGTAGGGCCTTCTTTTACCAGTGTAAGAGTTTAAAGAACTATTTAAAAAATCTTATAATTATTTAAACATAAAAAAACTTTTAAATTAGTTATAGGTTATTTTAGCCCTCTTAAAACATTTAAATTTATTTTTCAAAAAATGAAATTTTTGTTTTAAATGTTTAATTGTATTTTAATTAACTTTGAACATGTAATGATTTATTTTTATTTAACTGGTGTGTAATTGTGTTTTTTAGGGGATTCCTATTCATGCTTATGGGGATTCCGTACGTAAATGGAATCGCCATAAGCATAATGGGGATCCCCCTTTATCATTGGTTGGCCTGGCCCAAACTATGCGCACCCCTGGGATACGTGGGCCTTTACGCACGCGTATGCATAGAGGCCCATGAGCGCGAGTCTACGAACCTTCGGGACCATCAGTTAGGTTCGTACTTTTATTGCGGTTCGGTGGCATTCGCCCGTGGGAAGCCTCCAACTGCAAATTCAGGCCCATTGTGTCCAGTTTTAGATGTCCTACTTTGGGAAGGATGTCAAGGACATGGAGAGGTTACAAAAGAGATGACACAGGGGATAATAGGCTTTTGTTGTAAGGAATGACTAAAGGGTCTGGGCATCTTTTCATTAGCACAAAGAAAGTTAAGATGAAATCTGATGATGGTATTCAAAATTTTGAGGGGTTTGCAAAGAAAATTGTAAAAGAATACGGGCAAATGGCAGGGGGATGGAACTGAATAGATAACTCTTCAGAGGGTGGGTACAGGCAAAATGGCCTCCTGTGCTGTAAAATTATATGATTCTATTGTTTGATATATATCATATTTAAAATTAATCCAGAACAAATATTTGGCTCGAGAGGGAAGCTGAACATCAATACACAAGGCACAGGTATGTCTGACAAAGTTACCCAACTCCCTATAGATCATTAATGTCTTGACAAAGAAAGCCCTTTAATGTCATCCTGTAAAAAAAATTTAAGAGCTTTGTGAGACCAAAGATTAAAGTAGCTGCCACATCACATAGTCATGAGCAAACCCATTTTGGCTAGTGTTCTAGATTCACCTATTTAAAGATTGCTATGGTTAATTCAAACCCCGTGTACATTTCTAAATTTACAATAAATTAAATTTAACAGATACTCAAGTGGGTCAGAATAGTTCAAAAAAGTTAAATATACATTTGATTTTTATTTTAAAGACACAACTGTTAAGATCAAATATTTATTACAAACTTTTATGGTGGTCAGTTTTACATGTGTTGACCAAAACATAATAAACTTGGTTTGTAGCACTTGATCTCAATAGTAATGCTCACATCAAAAATACATTTGCCATTGAATAGACTGGGCATCTAAATGATTACGTTTTTAATGATTGTAGGTTTAAAAATTAAATGGGAATCAAGAAATTAAGTTATTTTATGGGAAAAGAATCGTGATGAATAACTGTAACTTCAAGAATTTGCTTTTCAGTTCAAAAAAACCTTTCGAAGTGGCGTAATACAAATCCTTAGTATACTACATCTGTAGTAAACATTCATCTTCCGCATTCAACGTTCACGTGTCTTTGTGTTCAGAAGGATATTTCGTTCTGCTTGTTAATTGCCAACAAATATGAACCCAGCAGGTTCTTTTAGCGCCGACAACTGCTTCCACAGTCTGTCACTGCGTCAAGTCCATTTCTTAGCTTTTCAGTGTTACATGTCTTTGCGTTCTCACAATACAGAGCACTGAGCACGTCAGTCTAATGACAGTCCTACCCTCGCCTCCGCAGATTTTCCAACATCTTTTGATGGAAAAAGGCTAGTGACTATTCACACTTCAATGGGGTATATCCCGCATACATGACTAGTGCGACTGTCTCACTCTTTAATATCTATTTGCATTCGCATAGCCTTTCATAAAGATGTTTCTAGAGATCACCGAATAAGACGCTCATTTTCTCCCGAGCCATTACAGGATTCTGCCAGGTCAGGTGGAATAATTTAAAATCAATGCGTTTTGTTGTTGAAAGCACAATATCGTTTCAAAATAGATAAAACGCAAAATTAATTAAAGCATTTTCATCTGTCACCGTTCACAAACCAACCAGTCGCCCGGCAGCTGTTTACTCCGGGGATATAACCATCGGCTTTCACCCCTAGATATATGAAGGGAAGGAAAATGCAATTTGTTTTTCCTATACGAAAGATGCAGTGAAGAATTACCGTCGGTAATAATGGCTCCATCTGGGCGCCTTGCTCCTTGGTGTCCATGTCTACTTTGTGCGGATACCTGTGCCGCGAGCTCCTCTGCGCTGTCTCGCTGCTTGATATTCGTATCAGGTAACACCGACCCGAGCGGCCAATCACACGGCGCCTCCAGGCACGTGCTCAGTCAACAGGCAATGCGGGGGTGATTTTTCTACCAATCATATCGCAGCGGCGGGGGGGGGGCGCGCACAGGATTGTGGGTCTTGTAGTTGGAACCTTGGCCCGTTCTGTCCCGCGCGGCCCGCGCGCACCGCGGCTCCTCCATTCCCAGACTGGACCGGGACGGCGTCATGTCCTTCTCTGCGCGATCTGTGTTTTAATCCGGCTGCAGTTTGTAGCTGGTGCTTTAGTGTGGCTGACACACTCGCCACTGCAGTTCGGACAGATTGTGCATAATGGCATGAAAAAGCTCTGGTTGCACGTAGACAATCTCATTGAATTGCTATTTATAGATCATCAAAGACAAGACAGATAACTCGGGAGAGAACCTCGATTTGCCCAGGGAAATGCTGGAGAGACAGCGGCTCGAGACAGCCCTCACCAGGAGAAGGTTTTGAGTGAAAACTAATGCTGTTTACACTTATATTCCCTTTTGTATGTGGTGGGCATGGGATTAAATCATGACTGATTCAGTAAATGGCAAATATTTAAGTACACTCCTAATTTTTATTTATATGTGTGAGGGAAAGAGGTAAGTATCTTAAAATAATGTTGAATTAAATGCAACTTCGCCTTATATCAAATGCATTGTACATCATGTTTAATCTGGAGAAATAAAACGTTCACCCCGCAGTGGTTTGATTTCAAGTCTATCTGGTACATCAGCTGTTTGAGTTGAAAGAAACGTTTCTGAACGTATTCATAAACTGCATCATGGAAACGTCGTGAAGTTCATTTGATGCGCATGAAGATTTGGTTGATGTTTTAGTTGCGCAGACCTATAATTTAAAGAAGAAACAATCCAAAATGTTTCTGTTTTAAACCGAGTGATTGGAAGAAATACGGAACAATGTCCCTAAATTTTCTGGAAAATGACTGCTGCATTTTTAACACCGTGGTCATCCGCAGTGCTACTGTTGCTAAATATGAGCGGCCCCGACACAATCCTTATTTAGAGTAGACCTTCCTTTGGTCGCAAAAATAGTTGTCCATGTCACTCAGCCGAAGTCCGGATAGGTTATTTGGCACTTTCTGGATCCATTAACAGCCTTAATTATTGATATAAAAGTGCCAGTGGATGCTAAAACTGCGCGCACAACAGAGTTTATGGACGCACAGGTAAGCGATGTCATGGAGAAACAAGCAGGTGGGGGCCAGGACCTCCAAAAGGCTCCAATATGCAAAATAGGCAACATACAGCATTTTATTACTGAAAGAGTCGAATACTCAAGAAGACCTAGAAAACGTTGCATGATTTGCAGTATAAGTTTGGCTTAGGTGCAAAGCTGTTTTAGTTTCGGACCATTAGTCCAGAAATTCCTGTGAATTTGTGCCCAAAGACACGCTTTTGAGTCGTAAAGCCTCGTGTAAAAGATCAAGGAAATTCGGAGTAAGTGTGTTGTGCACGTACTTTTACTCTACGCTCGAGTTTCCTCTATCATTTACGCTAGTTTCTTGAGTCCTGAGCCCCGCACATCGGGCTGATAGCGGGAGAGATCAGTGGCGGGCCAGGTGGGAAAGTTGTTATTTTTGACAGCGGGTCGGGAACCTGCTGTCATCTCACTCCCACGCACCTTTCCCCCAGACGGGTCTGTCATCGAGGAGCTGACCCAATTGAGATAATTATCAGGTCGTTTACAGGCACTTTTTAAATTTCCCTGCATGGCCACAGGATTCACGCAGCTGGGAACCACGTCTGTCAATCTGAGGCGGGAGTTCTGTGGCCATTGCTCCAGCTGATTACTTGACAGCATGGAAAATAAACTAAAATAAAAACATGTTGATTACATCAGCTAATAGATTGATGGAGATTCTATTCTACTTGAAAAGCTACTGGTGAATGTTAATTCAGAAATTCCTGAAGGGATGTGAGTGCTGAAGGCTCCCCTCCTACCCTGGATGGTGAGGAAAATACATTTTTCACTGGCCATTCTCGGCTGTTGCCTTCCAACTCAACAGTAATTGCAGTGAATTGATCTGCACTATAAAAAATGACATATAGCATTTAAATACATTTTTGTGTTGTTTCTGGTCAGGTTTTTCTCACAGTACACTGTGTTTGTCAAGTTACAGATTAAATCAAGTCATCAACCATAACAATTTCATTCTCATCATTCATTCCACTGGTTCACTTTGCTTTTAGTCCCTGGATATAACTAATTTAATTTTTCAGTCTGAGACTTTGGGGGTGAATTTCTGCGGCGGTTCTGTCACTTCAGCAGAAGAGCTGCAGAAATCCCAGAAACACATTGTACGCACCACTTTTACACTGTCAGGGTTTCTGCAGCTCTTCCACTGAACTTGCGTAAGATTGTAAATTCACCCCTTTACAATTACATTTAAAATCTGCTTAATTTTATATATTACATATATCTATATATATATATATATGCAAATCCATTGGCAGGATAGGCGCACCAATGTCGGTGTTCTTGCTCAGGCCAACATCCCCAGCATCGAAGCTCTGACCACGCTCGATCAGCTCCGATGGACGGGTCACATCGTCCGCATGCCCGATACGAGACTCCCAAATCAAGCGCTCTACTTGGAGCTCCGGCACAGCAAGAGAGCCCCAGGTGGGCAGAGGAAACGCTTCAAGGACACCCTCAAAGCCTCCTTGAAAAAGTGTAACATCCCCACCGACACCTGGGAATCCCTGGCCCAAGACCGCACAAAGTGGAGGAGAAGCATCCGGGAAGGCGCCGAACACCTCGAGTCTCTTCGCTGGGAGCAAGCAGAAGCCAAGCGCAGGCAGCACAAGGAGCGCACGTCAACCCAAGCACCCCACCCACCCACCCCTTCAACCACCCACCCGCCCCTTCAACCACCGTCTGCCCCACCTGTGACAGAGACTGTAGGTCCCGCATTGGACTCATCAGTCACCTGCAAACTCATTTTTAATGTGGAAGCAAGTCATCCTCAGTTCCGAGGGACTGCCTAAGAAGATTACGTATACACACACATCTTTTATTTGTACCATTTACTGATACAAAAGTCTATAGATTTGTGATTAAAGCACCAATAACTTCCCAATGAATGTACTTTTTTAATTATGTTCTTGATCGTATTTGTAGATGGCATCATATTACTTAATGATAATATTATTTAAATATTTCTTTGTCACTTATATATAACTTTTATTATATTATTGTAGAGTAAAGATTCAGCACCCACTTTGTTAGATTAAACTTCAAATGTAATGTGGTCAGGGGTCCTTTAAGAATCCCGGCTGAAAACGCATCATGAATGACATCACCAGAGCTGAGCAGGCTTAATAGGCTTTATTGAGGTAAGTTCATTTTCAACAGCGGGATGGAGCCAGCAGCGGGGTCACGACCTGCCACGGACACTGCACGCACCGGACCCGCCCAGGTAGGCAAAATTCCAGCCATCGTTCATTGCTCAGTTGGTAGCACTCTCACCTCTGAGTCAGTGGTTGTGGGTTCAAGTCCCACTATAGAGATTTGAGCACATAATCTATGCTAACACTTCAGTGCAGTACTGAGGGGGTGCTGCACAGTCAGAGGTGCCATCCTTTGGATGAGACATTAAACCGAGGACCCATCTGCCCTCTCAGGAGAATGTAAAAGATCCCATGACAAAATTTTGAAGAAGAGCAGAAGAGTTCAATATTTATCCCTCAACCAACATCACTAAAAAATAACAAGATTATCTGGTCATTATCACAATGGCTGCAGTATTTCCTAAATTAAAAAAAGTGACTACATTTCAAAAGTACTTCATTGACTGTAAAGTGCTTTGGGACATCTTGAGGAGATGAAAAGTGCTATATAAATGCATGTCTTTCTTTCATTATAATGGCTCCACCCCTGTGGTAAAAAAAAACAGTACACGCAAATTTCCTGTGATTACGCTGGTTCAAAACAGATGTAAAATTACACCCAGAATTTTAGGCGCAGCAGGAAACAAAGGCATATTTCTGGTGATTTTCTTAAGCAATTTTTTATATTTACCTTCGCTGAGATCTACACTGTATTTTCTGTTTCTTTGAATGCATTTTTATGGCATCAAAATTGGAAAACCTCCACAATTGCATTTTCTTAATAGTGCTGTGTCTAATGTGCATGAATAAGGATTATATCCCTTCAAATTTTAATTTTCACAGTTAAAGAAAGAACATGGGGGAAAGATTCGGTTGCTTTGCGCCTCCCGTTAGCACCCCGAGGGGGAGCTAACAGGGCGCACAGCACCTAGCACCCGGGCACGGCGCCGCTAATGCCTCCCACGGCATTCAGCAGGAGGTTAGCGCCAGCGGTAGCCGGTAGCACCCCGTGGCACTGCGCCTCCGGTGATGATGTCATTGCCGTGTGCAGCGCCCCGCTCGCACCCCGGCCGCAAACTTGGCTCGCGCCCCTGGCCTACCGTTGCACACTATGTCTGACAGGGTCAGGGTGGCATTTCAGCGGCTTGGGCAGCGCAAATTAAAGGGCAGGTGCCGGGCGGCCATTTTTATTGGGGCCGCCGGCCAGCACCTGCCCCCCTCGCCTCCTCCTGCGGGGTGCCGACCGCGGTCAGTCAGCCCAGCGCTCCTCTTGAGTGACAGGCTCTTTTGCCGGCACCCCCATGTTCTTTCTTTAACTGTGAAAATTAAAATTTGAAGGTATATAATCCTTATTCATGTACATTAGGCACAGCGCTATTAAGAAAATGCAATTGTGGAAGTTTTCCAATTTTGATGCCATAAAAATGCATTAAAAGGAACAGAAAATACAGTGTAGATCTCAAAGAAGCTCCCCGGTGGTCCAGCAGGGTGTGCGCTGCACTAGGCCCCTCCCTTTTTAATCAGGGGAGAGAGGCCTGCAGTACCACGGCGCTACGTGCCGACGTGCATGAAGCTGCTGCACGTAATGCCCCGATATTCAATGGGAGAGCCCCAGGAGGGAGGGGGAACACTTCCAGTAGTGCCCCGCCTCCTGCTTGGGGTGCTACCATTTAATTTTGGGCGCAGGAGCACTAATTTTTTCAGGGCGCTAATTTAGCGCCTCAAAGAGGGGCACAACCCAATTTTTCCCCCCATATCTCTTTGCAGTAGAAGTTGGCAGACAATGCCCAACAAAGACAGGCCACTGAAGGGGCAGCTGCATCTTCAAGCCCCTCACCCCCTATGAGGACAAGGCCCTGCAGCTCATTGGTACATCTTGCCAGCCCCTATACTGTCACCCTGGCAGCTATCTGCAGCACCATGCATACTTAACCTGCCACCCCCTTTCTATATCTCCATCATCCTGAGAGAATCATGCTCGCCTTCTGCCATCCTTTCCTGCAGATATGCCATAGCAACAAGGAGGACGGAGGAAGATGGCCTGGGGCCTTTCTTTCCCCTAGCAGCTTATGTGGATGATGATGAAGGGAGGAGAAAGGAGACCAAACCAGGTTGCACTTCCTCCTGATTCACCCCACCCCGTCTACCAATCCCTCCAGATTGCCATCTACATCATTTGCTTCCTCTTTCCCAGACACCAGCTCAGAGTCTTTCACATGGGAGGAATTAGTGAGGAACCGGATGTTTGACAAGCATGGGGGGGACCCAGAAGAGTGGAAAGTGGATGAGGAGGTGCCTCCTTCCCATTGGAAGCTGAGGAGAAAAGTGCCTCTGACTTCAGAGTTGTGTGTTCCAGAACTAATGGGCACTAGCCAGATGAAGATGTTTGAGGAACATCATATATGCTCTGAGGACAATGCCCAAGGATATGTGGGAACTGACAGGTGTGACTGTCCCTCTCCTTTGCAGCAACATCTTGGAAGCTTTGTCTTCCTTGTAGGCATCAGTGCAGCAAGTGAAATCTGAAGCAAGTCCCCATGAGGCAGCCAGGAACCAGTCAGGGCTTTCACTTCCATGGAAGCACAGACTGCAGGTCTGGAGACAATAGGGGACAGACCTGAATGCAGCATGAATTATGGCTTTCAGACCATGGCCACTGCTGTGTCTTAGGACTTTTAAGATCGGATAGCTGTCACTAGACTAGATATCCCGTTGCTCAGTGGGGCTGCAGATCCAGGGTCCAGTGGAATGGTGGGAGCTGCACAGGTGGCAGGACATATTGAGAGAGTGGTTAACAAAGCATATTGGATCTTGGGCTTCGTAAATAGAGGTATTGAGTACAAAAGTAGAGAAGTTATGCTGAACCTTTATAAAGCGCTGGTTAGGCCACAACTGGAGTATTGCGTCCAGTTCTGGTCACCACACTTTAGGAAGGATGTGAAGGCCCTTGAGAGGGTGCAGAGGAGATTTACCAGAATGGTTCTGGGGATGGGGATCTTAGCTACAAGGACAGGTTGGAGAAGCTGGATTTGTTTTCATTAGAGCAAAGGAGGTTGAGGGGTGATTTGATAGAGGTGTACAAGATTATGACAGGTTTGGATAGGCTAGATGGGGAAAGGCTGTTCCCACTAGTTGATGGTACAAGGACTATGGGACACAGATTTAAGGTTTTGGGCAAGAGATATAGGGGGGACGTGAGGAAAAACTTTTTTACACAGCGAGTGGTGATGACCTGGAATTCGCTGCCGACGGAAGTGGTGGAAGCGGAGACACTCAGGGGGAGAAATTCGGTTGGTAGCGCCACCGATTAACGCCTAAAGAGGCCGAGAAGTGGGGCGCCAGCCAATTTCTGGGTGGGCGCAGGGTGCCTAACGCCTCGCCCCATATTGCCCATGCATTTAGCGCCGGCGCAAACTCGTAGCGCCCGCCCATGGGCGCAGGCAGATTATGACGTCATTTCAGTGTGCAACGCCTTTTGTGCACCCCGGATTGGAAATTCAGTAGCGCCCCCCTCCATAGCGCCTGGCGCTATTAGTGACAGTTTACAGGGAACCTCTCGGTCTGGGGGGGCGTTATTTAAAAACGGCAGCCATTTCTGGAGCACAACTTCTTCCTGAGTTACAAAGAGTTGCTGAGCTGCACGCAGAGAGCCTTTTGACCACTGAGCCCGCGCAAGCAGAGGAACTTCAGCCTTCTAACCATCGCCTTGCTGCTGGTGAGCTTTTACAAAGGGGACACTTCCTGTGCGCGCTTATTATGGGGGCTGCATTGGAGGGGAACGTCCTGCTGCAGCATCATCTAGAAAGGGTACTGAGATGCAGGGAGAGGGGGCCGGCCATGGCCAGACGGAGGAGGGCCAACAGACGTCGCCACACCAGACCTTACGCTGCCAGGGTTTTCCGACAGCAGTTTTCCTACATGAACATGTTGGAGGAGCAGTGTCTCAGAAGGCTGCGCTTTAGAAAGGAGGTCGTGAGTGAGCTGTTCCACCTGCTTCAGACAGATCTGCAGCCTCAGATAAGGTGCAGGACATCTCTGTCGGTGGCTGTGAAGATGACTGTTGCCCTGAACTTCTACGCGACCGGCTCTTTCCAGTCCGCATCTGGGGACATAGCCAGCATCTCACAGTTCGCAGTGCATTGCTGCATCCGTCAAGTGACTGTTGCCCTGTTTCGAAGGAGGTGGCAGTACATCTCCTTCCAAATGACCCCGGACAAGCAGCGGGAGCGCACAGAGGGCTTCGCAGCAATAGCGGACTTCCCCATGGTGCAGGGTGCCATTGACTGCACGCACGTGGCTTTGCGGGCACCTGTTTTCAATCCGGAGGAGTTCCGCAACCGCAAGGGGTTCCATTCCTTGAATGTACAGCTGGTCTGTGACCACCGGCAGCTGATCCTCACAGTCAATGCGCAGTTTCCAGGCAGCAGCCACGACGCCTTCATCCTGCGTCAGACTTCTGTTGCTGACCTTTTCGAGGCCCCGGCTCACCCAGAAGGCTGGCTTCTTGGGGACAAGGGCTATCCTCTGTACCCGTGGCTGATGACCCCACTCCGGATCGCCAGAAGCCCTGCTGAGGAAAACTTCAATGCGAGCCATCTGGCGACGAGGAACATTGTCGAACACACAATCGGTGTCCTGAAGCAGTGGTTTCGCTATCTCGACCATTCCGGGGGAGCTCTGCAGCATTTGCCCAAGCAAGTCTCGCACTTCGTCGTTGTTTGCTGCATGCTCCATAACCTCGCCATCCTACGTTCCCAGCCAATGCCAGCAGACATTGACGCACCAGCAGAGGAGGAGGAGGAGGAGCAGGAGGAGGAGGAGGAGGAGGAGGACCAAGATGGGAGGGAGGGTCTTTCTGGAAGGGCCGTGCGTCAGAGGCTCATCAGAAGTCGCTTCTAGGCCCCTCTGACGGAATGCTTGTGGCCATTCCAGGAGCAGGATTGGAGCCACCCTCATACCCCCAAGCCAGTGAGGGGCAAAAATCATGTAAAAACCAGACTTGGCCTTTGCAAATGAATAAAGTGTTTTAATACAAAGAAATTGCTTCATTTCAACATGAAAAAGGAATAACAACAGAAAGCTTAAATAACACAGACACATAATTGGCTCTCCCTCCCGTGAGACTGTCCAAAACATGAGGTTCTCTCATGGCATCCTCTATGGCTTTGATTCGAACTCAACAGAGGCTTCATCCCCCCCCCTTTACTCTTTGCCCCCGGATGGGGATCTCGGTCTCTTGCGGCTCTGGCCCCTTCCCTCCCTGCAGCTCCTCCTTAATGTGACCCCAGTGGCTGCAGCAAGGCTGGGGGAGGCCTGCTGACTGTCCCTGAGCGCAGATGCCCCTGAGGTGCGGCCTGGACGACTTCTGCGCCTAGAGGGCCCAGCTGCTGACTGCTCCACCTGTGCATGGGTGGAAGCAGTCTGTCCTGCAGGTGGTGGCAGCTGCAGTGGGGAAGTGCCAGTGGTGGCAGCAGGAATGCTGTCATCTTGAGAGAGGACAGTACCTCCCTGCTCCAGCAACACACTGGCACTCCCACGGGGCAGCGCTTCAGCATCCGGAGCAATCTGCTGGAGCACAGATTGCTGGCCTGCTGTGGTGCTCTGAGGGCCCCGGGTAATCCTGTCTGAGCCATCGAGGGTGGCAGCAGTCACTGGTCGCCTGGCCTCCCTCTGCAAATGCAGGACACCAGCGAGTGATTGCGTGGCAGCACTCAGCGCTTGCGTTGCAGGTGCCAGTGCTTCGGCGAAGCCCTGGACAGCCCTTTCCAATGCTGACCCGAAGTCCACCGCACTCCAGGCCTGTACTGCGCCGATGTCTTGGACACTCCGCGCCAGTGTCCCGATGGTTTCAGACAACCTTCCCACTGCAGCCATGAGCTCAGTGTTCCTCCCGCCAGCCTGGGCATTCATTTCTCTGAGGGCATGCACCTCCTCTGCGCTCTGTGCAGCAGCACTGGCGGCCTGACTCGCCCTCCGGGGAGACGGCACCCGAGCTTCCCTCACCCCCCTGCGTTGCTGCAGCCTGCTGGTGCCTGGAACTGCCTCCTCCTCAGAACTGGTCCCCCCATCCCCCTCCAGGGAAGTAGTGCCCCCAGTCTGGCGTTGGGCTCGCTCGCCTGAGGTTGGTTGGGATGGTCCGGCATCCTCCTGGTCGTCACCTCCAGAGTCACTCAGAGTGGCAGCTTGAGGGCCCGCAGCCTCACCTGGCGATTCACCAACTGAAAGCAGGGAGGTACAGGAGTGGCTTTAGCGTGAGGACAGGGTGGCAGCGAGGGAGGCATAAGTGCTGCAATGTACTGTAGTGGCTCGGCAGTGGAGAATCATGCTGGTGGGGGGAACAATTGGTAGGAGAGAGATCAAAAAGGTGAGAGCCTTACAATCGCTGTCCACTCTGGGGTCGGCAGCTCCAGAGGCGACTGGTCCAGTCAGCCGGTGTCCCACTATCCTCTGCACTCTCAGCTCCAACTCGCTTAGGTTCTGCAGGTGAGGCGGGCCTCCACCGGTGGCCAGCTGCTCTCGGCGGTTCCTCGCCAGCTTCGCCTGCAGGAGAAAGAACGGGAAGTGTTGAAGCATTATGCAATGAGCTGACATTACATGCCCCCCATGGTAGATTAGCCCTTACATTGTGCAATGAGCTGACATTACATGCCCCCCATGGTAGATTGGCCCTTATATTGTGCAATGAGCTGACATTACATGACCCCCATGGTAGATTAGCCCTTACATTGTGCAATGAGCTGACATTACATGCCCCCTGTTAGATCCGTGTGTTAATGGAGACACGGAATGCAGGAGTTGATTTAACAAGTGTTTACTGAACAAAGTCTGGAGGTGAACTAAACTACACAAGACGCTACACAGGCTTATATACCCGAGTGGTCACTACTGGTACTACAGTATACAGGGGCTTCAAAAACATAGTTCCTCTTAAAGGTACATACACTACAATTCCTCCCCTTTTAGATAAATAGTACATAACATTTTAAGTAATCATTAAATAACATTTTTACAAGAACAATAATCTACACATTTGCTGAAGTTAATCACTTACAAATTCAGTCTCTCTGGAGGCTTCCTGACTCGGTCCGGATAACGCCTCGGTGGTGTAGTAGGTTTCGGTGGTGTAGTAGGTTCTTTTGGCAAGGTCGATTCGGCTTCAATGCCAGTGTCGGTTTCATCTGGTTCCAGTATCACCGGATCGGAGGTAGATACTATGGGTATCTCTGCTTCATCACTAGGCGTATAGAGTTGTGGTGTAGGTTGTCCTTTTTTGGATGACTCTATGATCTGGTCAGCATGGCGCCTTATTATGCTTTCTCCAATGTCCACGGTATACATCAGCAGTCCTAGTCGTGTGCAAATAGTTCCAGGCTGCCATTTCTCGGTACGGTAGTCCCGGGCCAAAACTGGTTGACCTATCTGGAAGGTTCTAGTTGGCCTTTCATTCATGCTTTGAAATGGCCGGTTCTCTACGTCCCTTCTGACGTTTGGCTTGACCAAATCCAGCCGGCATCTTAGTCTTCTATTGAAAAACATCATGGCGGGGGTTTGGTTTGTAACCACATGTGTTGCATTCCTGTACGCAAACAAGAAGTTACCTACCTTATGTTGTAGATTTATGTCTTCATTACCCATGGCCTTTATGGCCATCTTGAAGGTCTGGACAAACCTTTCAGCTAATCCATTGGTGGCGGGATGGTATGGGGCGGACGTGTAGTGCTTAACCCCATTGTTTTTTAAGAACTTCCTGAATTCTTCGGATACAAATTGCGGTCCATTATCAGAACAGATCTGTTCAGGCAGCCCATTCCTGGCGAATATGATCCTTAATACTGTGATGGTTTTTTCTGTGGTGGTGGAGGACATCTTTATTACCTCCAGCCACTTGGAGTGTGCATCCACCGCGATTAAGAACATTGAGTCCATAAATGGACCAGCAAAGTCGATATGAACCCTTTGCCATGGAGATGAGGGCCACTCCCATGGATGTAGAGGGGCTTGTGGTGGGGCGTTTTGGACCTTCTGGCATCCTAGACAGCTCTTGGTCATTTCTTCGATGTCTCCATCGATACCTGGCCACCACAGAAACGCTCTGGCTAAGTTCTTCATTTTCACTCCACCCAGATGCCCCTCGTGAAGCTCCTTTAGCACTCTATCCTTGAGTTTGGGTGGAATTACCACTCTGGATCCACACATCAAGGTTCCTCGGCACACTGACAGCTGTTCTCTTCTTTGTGAGAATGCTGGCAACAGTGGTTCGCCATGTGCTGGCCATCCCTTCACCGTTAAATCGTAGACTCGTGAGAGAGTTGGGTCATTTCTCGTTTCCTTTTCAATGGTAGAATTTGTCACCGGTAGACATTCCACTATGGTCGAGTGGAACATCTCCACTGGGTCCACTGTAGGCACCTCTTCTACCGTTGGCAACGGTAGGCGCGATAACCCGTCAGCATTCCCATGCTGTTTTGTTCCTTTGTATTCTATGTCATATTGGTGTGCCCCTAGGAAAAGGGACCACCTCTGTAGCCTTTGCGCTGTCATAATGGGAACGCCCTTTTTAGGGTTGAATATGGAGACGAGGGGTTGATGGTCAGTCAACAAGGTAAATTTTTGTCCGTGTAGGTAATGGTTGAATTTCTTCACCCCCCACACCAGGCTGAGTGCCTCCCTGTCGATCTGGGCATAGTTACGCTCAGCTGAGTTCAATGAGCATGACGCAAAAGCTATCGGCCGCTCCGAGCCATCAGGGAATCTATGCAATAATACCACTCCCACGCCATAAGGGGATGCATCGCATGCCAGTCTGATTGGCAGTGATGGGTTGTAATGAGCCAACACTTCCCTGGACGTGATCAAGCCTTTGCATTTATGGAAAGCACGTTTACAGTCTTCGCTCCATTTCCAAACTACTCCCGTTTGTAGCAGTACGTTAAGAGGGTGCAGAACCGTTGACAAGTTCGGTAAAAATTTATGATAGTAATTTATTAATCCCAGGAACGACCTTAATTGTGAGACATTTTCAGGCGCTGGGGCCTTTACGACCGCTTCAATTTTTTCAGGTGACTTATGCAACCCTTCTTTGTTAATGACATGGCCACAATATGATATTTGTTTCTGGAAAAATTCGCACTTGGGGCGATTTGCTCGTAGGCCCCGTTCTCTCAGCCTCGTGAGCACCTGCTCCAAGTTGGCAAGGTGCTCGTTGTCGTTTTCTCCTGTTACAAGGATGTCGTCTAGGTAGCATTGAGTCCCCGGAATCCCTTGCAGGACTTGCTCCATAGCTCTTTGCCAGATAGCCGGAGCTGATGCCACTCCGAAAACCAGTCGATTGTACTGGTACAGGCCTTTGTGTGTGTTTATCGTGAGGTACTTTTTAGAGGCCTCCTCAACCGCCATCTGTAGATATGCCTGTGCTAAGTCAATTTTGGTGAAACGTTTCCCTCCGGATAGTGAGGCGAAAATATCTTCTATCTTCAGAAGAGGATACTGTACCATGTGAAGAACTGGGTTTACAGTCACCTTGAAGTCCCCACAGATGCGAGTTTTTCTCTGTTCTTCAGATTTATCATTATTCAACGTTTTCTTCATGACCGGGATGATGGGTGTTGCCCACTCGCTCCAATCTACCTTGGACAACACGCCTGCTTTTTCCAAATTCTCCAGCTCTGCCTCGACAGCTGGACGAATTGCGTATGGCACCGGCCTTGCCTTAAAAAACTTGGGAATTGCCGCATCTTCCACTTTTATTGAGGCGGTGACGCCTTTCAGGGTTCCTAGTTTCTGTTGAAACACTTCTTTGGCGGTAGCCAAGATTTCTTTTAATCGTCCAGGTATGACGTCATCATCATTTTTTTTCTTACTGGTCACCGTCAGTGCCTGAATGGAGTGCCAGTCTAAACGTATCTTTCTGATCCATTCACGTCCCAACAACGGTGGACCACCATCTTGCAGAACGTATAAATACAACTTCTGTATTTCCTTGCCGTTGTATACAACAGGCACCCTTATTTTCCCTCTGGGGTATATTTTCTGCCCCGTATATGTCTTCAAGATAATGGATGTGTCTTTCAAAGGTATATGCGGAAATAGCCGCTCATAATCCCGTTGACTCATGACGGTCAGAGCTGATCCTGTATCTAGCTCCATTTTGACTGGGGACCCCGCTATCGTGAGGGTAACCCAAATGGTCTGGTAATCTTCTTTGGCGATTACATTATGTAATTTGAGACAGCTTAGTCTCTTGTTTCCGGAGTCGCTATCGCTCTTCTGGTCTTCGGAGTTACTGTCTGTCATCATTTGTACCTTTCTGTACTTTTCCTTATTGACCTTTTTACTGTCAGCGGATTTTTTTCCAGATCTGCATACACGTGCAATGTGTCCCATCTTTCCGCATTGCCTGCATGCTTTGTCCTTGAACCAGCAGTCCTTCTGTTCATGGGTGGATCTGCCGCAGCGATAACATCTCTCGAAACCCCGTGTCATTTCATGGGTGCCGAAGTCCTGTGGCTTTTGCTGTATCTCTGCAGCTCCTCTTGCTGCTACTTCATATGATACAGCCACACTGAAAGCCTTGTCCAGTGTCAAATCTTTCTCAGAAAGTAGTCTTTTCTGTGTTCCTTCGCTTAGGAGACCACAGATGAATTTGTCTCGTAGAGAATCTGCCAGTCCTGCCCCGAATTGGCAGTGCTTTGACAGCTTTCGTAATTCGGTGAGGTAATCAGCGTTACTTTCACTCTTGTGCTGATTCCTCCTGAAGAATTTGAATCGTTCTGCTATCAGCAGCGGTGTTGGGTTTAAGTGCTCCTGTAAGGTATCAACAATCTCCTTAAAATTCTTGTCCATCGGTTTGGCTGGAGTGATCAAGTTTCGTAACAGCCCGTATGTCCTTGCGCCCATCAGATTTAGAAGTACCGATGCCTTTTTATCATCCGCTACTTCATTCACCTTGCAATATACCTCCACTCTTTCCACATATGTGGTCCAATCTTCTATATCACTATCGAAAGCAGTAATATTGCCAGTCTTTGGCATCTTGAAAATCTAAAATGGCGCTTTTCTTTCTTCCCCGCCGAGTTAAGATGGCGCCTCCCGTGCTTTCCCACCGCTGCCGCTGCTGCCAACGCTGTTCTCCGCGGTTCCCGTTGCGACCTGCAGCTTTTCGCGGTATTTCTATTATTTTTTATATATATCTCTTAAATAGTTTCTCCGTTACTTGGAGAACCGTTCCCGTCATGGAGCGGACCCTCTGGGACTTTCCCCTCCCTCTGCTCGGTCCGAACGCCGACCTGCTTTGCAGCACCGGCCGCCCCCTGAGTGCTCCACCCTCTGTCTCTCTTTGCTTCTGCTTCCCGACTTGCTGCCCGGCCCCGTTGTAGAGCCACCCGATCGAGCTCTAGCCCGTCGCAGCCCAGGAAGGATCAGTGCACTACCTGCCACCAGCCCCTTTAGCTGGTGAAACCACAGTTTTTTTTTCTTGCTTCTGGCTTCGACCTTCGTCTGAGGAGTCGATCCCCTTGAGGTGCTGCCGAATTGCAGGTAAGTTCGTTTCTAACTCGTCGCCACTGTTAGATCCGTGTGTTAATGGAGACACGGAATGCAGGAGTTGATTTAACAAGTGTTTACTGAACAAAGTCTGGAGGTGAACTAAAGTACACAAGACGCTACACAGGCTTATATACCCGAGTGGTCACTACTGGTACTACAGTATACAGGGGCTTCAAAAACATAGTTCCTCTTAAAGGTACATACACTACACCCCCCATGGTAGATTAGCCCTTACATTTTGCAATGAGCTGACATTACATGCCCCCCATGGTAGATTAGCCCTTACATTATGCAATGAGCTGACATTACATGCCCCCCATGGTAGATTAGCCCTTACATTGTGCAATGAGCTGACATTACATGCCCCCCATGGAAGATTAGCCCTTACATTGTGCAATGAGCTGACATTACATGCCCCCCATGGTAGATTAGCCCTTACATTTTGCAATGAGCTGACATTACATGCCCCCCATGGTAGATTAGCCCTTTCATTATGCATTGAGCTGAATGTGCGTGTGTGTTTCCTGGAAGGGTCATGGGTGCAGGCAGACAGATGGCCTTTGGGGGTTCGGGCACCCTCCAGCCATTAAGTCAGGTGCAGATGGAGGGATGAGGATGATCGTGGAAAAGGCACTCACCCTGACGACCCGAGTGAGGTCGTTGAACTTTTTCCGGCACTGTACGGCACTCCTGGCCACCACGCTTCTGCAGGTCACTCTGGTAGCCACATCCCTCCATGCTCGCCGGTAATCTGCATGTTGAGCCCTCCTCCCATCCTCAGGGTAGAGAATATCACGCCTGTGGTCCACAGCGCCTACCAAAGCTTCAAGGGCCTCCTCGATGAAGCGCTCTGCCCTCTGTCTCGCCCTCTCCATGTTTTGACAGGATGGAGCGCCTCAGGTAAGTTAGCGCTGAATTTAAGGCGTGCCAGGAAGTGCTGGGTCTGGTGATCCTACTCGACCTGCCCCTTTAAGAGCTGGCCGGCGCCAGTGTGTCTCGGGGTCAGTGATTATTGAAAGCACCTGCGCTGCGCCCCGCCGCCGCTAAATTGGGTTGCGCCCCCGGGATAGCGCCTTAAGAGCCTCGTGCACCACCTGATTTAGCGCCACAATCACCCTCAGGGGCGCAACGACCCAATATAGCGCCATGTGTCGCTAAATCGCAACTGGCGCTAGGCTTTGCGCTTCGCCAGATCTAGCGCCCCAAATGGGGCTATACCCAATTTCTCCCCCTCCGTGTTTTCAAGAGGAGACTGGAGAGGTACTTGAGGGAAATAAACCTGCAGGGCTACGGGGATAGAGCGGGGGAATGGGACTGACTGGATTGCTCTACAGAGAGCCAGCACAGACTCGATGGGCCGAATGGCCTCCTTCTGTGCCGTTATGACTCTATGACATGCCAGGACTCCGGGCATCCTCCTTAGAGCACCATGCCAGTGAAACATGAGAAGTGAGACCAAACTACTCAGGAGGACCCTCCTGAGATGCAGCCAGCAGTGTCGTCATGCCAGGAGCCAGCTGCCATGAGTTGAATACCACCTTAGTACCAGACCCTTTTGTATACCCATGTTTTTTTTATTTTGGCGCTCAGGTGCCACTTAGAAGAAGCACTAGAGTAGAAGCTAGAAAGGCACCTCTAGGCACCATAGGGAAGCACGATATTCAGAAAGAGTAAGGAGTTTTTTTGCACTTGACCATTATTGTATTAAAGTAGAATGTGCACTTACCTTGTGTTTGTTATTCAAGGATATTAGTGTCATACAGGAAAGGAGGTACTCAGTTGGTGCTGAATTATTCAGCAGGTGATGATTATTGGCAGTCATGCCAGGGCAACAAGGGGCTCTTACATTGTCAAGTGGTAGGGTGGCTAGTAGTTTGAGGAAATATTTCTTTACTGTCAAGTGGTAAAGAAGAACATTGTGGTGTCCAGATAGACTGAATCACGTAGTGAAGACTTTGGAGAGTATCTGCCCTCTGATTGCCCTTGCACCTGTCAGTGAGAACTTCGCTGAATGGATATCGTGCACGTGTTCTGGTCCCTGCAGTGGAGGATCCTCTGGAGCCATATCCTCCTCTTCAGCAATGTCAAATCACAGCCCTTCCTGGATGGGAAAGTTGGAAGGGCACAGTAGCCGATGATAATTCTGGAGACCCTATCTGACGCATACTGTAGAACTCCACCCAACATATCCAGGCATTGAAGCCTTCAGCACCTTAATGTTTCTCTCACTCACCAGCCTGGCAACTGCAAGGATCTCACCCCTTCTCTGCTTATGTTCGGGGTAATTTCCTCACTTAAAATCTATCCCATTCAAGCACCGTAAGTATGCCAGAAACGGCAAGGAAAATCACCCCCTTAGTATTAAACAAGAAATGCAGAAAAGGTTTTATCTTGTAATTACAACAAGTTGCAAATAGTTTCATTTATTAGTTACATCAAAGAGCTGATCCAGCTAGCTGATGAGAATTATAATTTTTAAGAAGTTAAATCTCAAATCCATTTTATATTAGATGTTATTAGTCTCCTTTTGAATGAACAACCTGCTGACAAATATGCAGTCTCGTGTACCAGGTCCAACTGTGTTTAATTTATAATATGGTGATTTAGAAGATTATATTGATGTTGAATTCTTAAACAAATAAAATTACTCAATTTTGTTTTGAATTTAACCTTTATATTCTTATATATTCTGGTAGAATTCCATGTCATTGTTCATGGTAAATTAGAGGACACATAGTTTTGTGTCATGTAATGTACAACATATTATCAGGGCCAATGATTTACAATATTTAAAGTTAAATTGCATTTTCATTATATGGTATCGTGGGAGCACTAGTGATATTTTTAGGTTTCAATTACCTGACTATGTACATATTTTTGTGGAAATTGTAAATCCATGGCCTTGATGATTATTATTCTATCCCTTTTCTGCTTTGCTCAGTTTTATCTCTTACCTTTTTTAAAGACCAACATATACGGCAAAATAGTAGGGAAGATATTCCAAGTTGTATGTAGGTAGGAGGCATCCAGAAATAGTGGGGAATTAGAGGGAGTCATGTTAATATCAGGACGGTGTCCTAGGGCCTGGAAGTATTTAGAAGGGGCTGTTGTGCTGTTGGAGGGGTTGGGGTGTTGGCATCTAGGAGTATTGAGAAAGGAGGTTCCTTTGGTCTGTGTGGGGTTGGGGAAGCATTGGCCAGGACTCATGAGATATGGGAGTAATGGAAAGAGATGTCAGGGTCTGGAGGTGGTGTCCCAGAGGTCTAGGAGCAATGGGAAGGGCAGCACAGGGTGCTAGCATCTGAGTACATTGGTGAAGTGTGGGACTACCAGAAGAGAGCTGCTGGGGTCCAGATTTATTGGTAAGGGGAATCTACAGATCTGGGAGCAAGAAGTGGAGTCCTGGCATGTGGGAACAGTGGGGAGGGGGCCCAAGGGCCTGGGAGTATTCGTGGGAGTGGTTTTGGAATCTAAATTCATTGTGGGGAATAAGGTGTGGAACTATTGTGGGGAGTTCTGTCAATGTTGGGGAGGGACCTAATTTTGGGGGGCTGGTGTATAGCAGAATGGAAACTTCATCCAACCCCTTCCCCCAGTGGTATATCTGCAAATGTAGTGAATGCACATTATACACTTTAAACAACTAAGGAGCAGCTGCTGGCTCAGTGCCAGGAGAATCAAGGGATATGGGGATTGGGTGGGAATGTGGAGTTGAGGTCGAAGATCAGCCATGATCTTATTGAATGGCGGAGCAGGCTCAAAGGGCCGTAGGGCCTACTCCTGCTCCTAATTCTTATGTTCTTATGTTCTAAGACTGTCAATGGCCACTCACCCATGCTCCATTCCCACAAAAGGCAGTATGGTCAAGTAATGGTTCTCTGTTAAAATCCCTGGGCCATGCTATCATTTATCTAGATGTTAGACAAATAAGGTGCACTTTGGATCATAGAGGATGCAAAATTCACTTATGGAAGTGGCTGGTAACATTGAACCTGAGAGAATATCTAGTGTAAAAGCACAAAGATTGTGAAGCTTTGAAGGCATGGTTCATGGTATAGAATTTTCTTTTTAACTTTATGCATTACAGGCAGGCGAGGGCCTCGTTAATACATAAAAATCCTATGACACAGTTCGGACCCCGATGCAATTTTAACTCCCGATCGCGCAAGTCGCGCCCATCATGCCAAACCCGTCAGTGAAATTGGTGGCAAGGAGGAGCTGGACCACAAATGGTAGATAATTTTTTTAAAGTTTAGGTTTCCTTGTGGGCCCAGAGGAGCAGGAGTGATCCTCCGGGCCGCACAAGTAAACCTTGGACCTCCCCTGTCCAGGGCTTCCCTCCCCGTCTTCAACTGCGATTTCCTCCAGACCACCACGCCCCCACACCGCCCCCTCCCTGCCCATCTATGTGCCTTAAAGTCTTCTGCAGCCTGAAATCGCACACCTCTCCGCTGTCCAGGTAGTGGTTCCCAATGGGTTCAGGTGGGAGACGGACATCCAAAATAGAAATGTAGCCTGGAAGTTAAAATCCAGTATCACCATGCGAGCTTGGCGCTCACCCTAGTCCCCGCACTCCACACTTGCACCTCGAGTTAAAATCGGGGCTCTTGACCTTAAAATTACACTGGGATAATAATATATTAATGGAGGGAGGGAATTCAGATGAACCAGTATAGTTTTTCTATGTTAGTGTCCTACAGTGTAATTTCAATGCCTTTATACCTAAGGATGACAATAGGAAATATGAGCTGTTCCGTCCCCATGGATAAATGTATTCTAACAAATTATATGTGAACCATTGGTAGTATCCTCAATACTACATAATTTAGTATATATCCTAATAATAATCATAGCCCTATGGTTGACATTGCATATTAGTGCTCCGGCGCTATGTTTCGAAGTGAGAGAACATGATTACAGGCTCATGATCCCTTGCACAAAAGGCTCCTAGGCTCAGAATATCTTGATTGTATCCATTTTTGGTTTCCATATTTAAGAAAAGATATACTTGCTCTCGAGGTGGTTCAGAGAAGGTTCACTCGGTTGATTCCGGAGATGAGGGGGTTGACGTATGAGGAAAGGTTGAGTAGGTTGGGCCTCTACTCATTGGAGTTCAGAAGAATGAGAGGCGATCTTATCGAAACATATAAGATTGTGAGGGGGATTGATCGGGTGGATGCGGTGAGGATGTTTCCACTGATGGGTGAGACTAGAACTAGGGGGCATAATCTTAGAATAAGGGGCTGCCCTTTCAAAACTGAGATGAGGAGAAACTTCTTTACTCAGAGGGTGGTAAATCTATGGAATTTGCTACCCCAGAGAGCTGTGGAAGCTGCAACATTAAATAAATTTAAAACGGAGATAGACAGTTTCCTAGCAGATAAGGGAATTAGGGGTTACGGGGAGAGGGCAGGGAAGTGGACGTGAGTCTAGATTCAGATCAGCCATGATCCTATTGAATAGCGGAGCAGGCCCGAGGGGCCGTATGGCCTACTCCTGCTCCTACTTCTTATGTTCTTATGTTCATTTGTTACTCTGGGTAAATTAGCACACACACTCCAATTCTCCCCAGACATTATTGGAAGATAGACTGGAGAAAGTAAAAGCTCAGTGTGTTACTGATTGGTGGTTTTGCATTCCAAATTTTGAAGCTGACTTGATTCCCTTATTTTGGTAAGCTATTCAGCATTTTTTTTCCACCTGTGCACAGTTAAATTTGTATTGATTTATATTTTCTTCCTGTCATTGTTTTTTTCCAAGGCTCAATTTTAAAATGTTAATAATACTGGTTTACATATTGGTCCAGTTGTACAATTTTTTACACAGATTCAGCAATTGCATGCATTAATAGTGTCAGTCTGTTGGCATAGTTGTACATATTAGTGTGGGTGAGTTACATTTTTCTGGATCAGAATGTTAAAATAATTATTTTTTATTAACTACTGCTTTTTCATGTGTTTCTGCATAAATCTGGCTCCAAAATGCAGGCCAGAAAGAAATCTACAGGAATAACAAACTTAAACATTGCACAGCTATATCTGTATAGATCTCAATACTAAGATGTAGAATATTAAAATCAACCTAGGACAACTTCTGTACAAATTTAAATGTTTGACATTTTTTGACCTCTGCAGATCAAAATCTTGCTCACCAATGGATAATTGCATAAAAAGTGGTAGTAAGTATTTCTCATATGTTCCTGTAGAAAATAATTTTTAAACAAGATGGAGCATTTGCCTTGAAATCACCACAAGTCAATCTAACAGTTGGCTGAACATGCTGATGAGAATTATAGGCTTGGTATTTAACAACCTCAAACTCAAATCCATTTTATATTAAGTGTTCCTGCTCACCCTGCTGGGAGATATTTAGTATGAGGCCTCATGATGTCAGATACTGATTGCATCTCTATTTCTGTTACAATAGTTACACTGTATCCATGACCACCTGGGAGACCATAATGATTGCAAAGCATTCTTAGATAAATAAAGAGCAGTATTTGTTTTGTAACATGCATCCTTTTGATGTCCTCCCTTTCCACCACCCCACCACACCCACACACACAGCCCTATTTCACTGCATCACTTGACACTTACAGCATAACCACTAACTCCCCTGTGCCAGTTGTAAGTATTGGACTCTCAAGTTCCCAGCACTATAGTAACACCTATCAGCTGCCTATCAAAACTGTTTAAATGGATGCTGTTTTTGTGAAAATGTGTTTGATAAACATTTGAGGGAGGGACAAGATTCAGAAGAGCCACCTCCAACGTGATCCCACCACCAAACGCATCTTCCCCTCACCTCCCCTTTCAGCATTCTGAAGGGACCGCTCCCTCCGCGACACCCTGGTCCACTCCTCAATCACCCCCAACAGCCCTTCCCCTTTGCCTGGCACCTTCCCGTGCAAGCGCAGGAGATGCAACACATGACCTTTTACCTCCTCCCTTCCCACTGTTCAGGGCCCCAAACACCCCTTCCAGGTGAAACAGCGATTTACTTGTACTTCTTGCAATTTAGTATACTGTATTCGCTGCTCACAATGCAATCTCCTCTACATTGGGGAGACCAAACGCAATTTGGGCGACCGCTTTGTGGAACACCTCCGTTCAGTCGGTAAGGGTGGCCCTGAGCTTCCGGTCGCCTGTCACTTTAATTCACCGCTTCACTCCCACTCTGATCTCTCTGTCCTCGGCCTATTACACTGTTCCAATGTAGCTCAACGTAAGCTCGAGGAACAGCACCTCATCTTTCGATTAAGCACTTTACAGCCGTCTGGACTCAACATTGAGTTCAACAATTTCAAACTATAAACCCTGCCCCCATTTTTCATGCTGTATGATTTTGCCATTCCCATTTGCAACATTTTATCTTTCCTACCTCTTACAAAAGTACAGTATATTCCTTCACTTCCTTCCTCCCCTCCCACCCCCCACCACCACCCCCCCACCCCTGCTTAATATCTGTTGCATCTCCAGCTTTTTCCAGTTCTGATGAAGGGTCCCAGACCTGAAACGTTGACTCTGTTTCTCTCTCCACGGATGTTGCCTGGCCTGCTGAGTTTTTCCAGCGTTTTCTGTTGTTATTTCAGATTTCCAGCATCCACAGTATTTTGCTATTGTATGTGTGTTATTTTGATCACAATGACTTTCCATGCAAGTGACGATACATTTTATTTGATTTCCATCATCACATTAAGTGTTTGATCAAACTTTTATTATTTTGCTTCCAAACAATTTTTCATGAAGGCAATTCCACTGTAACACCATGATACAGCAAACTCCTCCTAAAACATAAAATACACAATTGAAAATAAAGAGCAACAGAAAAACACCTAATACAATTGATATTATTTCAGTCTTTAATATCCAAAACAAAAATTTCTCAACATCCAGATTTCTAACTCAATTGGAACAAATATTAGTTTTCCACAGGAAACACAGACAGAAGATTTACAAACCTCGGAACAGATAATACTCAACCCCAAACAACATTAATTGGACACAACTCAAAACAAACAATAAATCCTACCAAACATTCAAAACCAGCAAATAAATTCCACATAAACAACATCATCATGAATATAAACAGTAGCGCGATCACAAAATTGGACAAATTTCCAGGACCTTCCAATCTGTATTCTATCTTCATACAACCATAACAAAACAAAGCCTCTTGTTCTGGACTTATGGACATTTTACATGCAGATAGCACTCTCTGGTGGTGGTTATGTGTTAGCAGTGTTTGTGTGCAGTAGAGGTCATTTGACCTTTCTACCTTTCTTCCTGTGTGAGAGGCCATTTGATCTTTCTACCTTTCTTCCTGTGTGCCCCAGGAAGTAGAATCCCAGGAAGTAGAATTCCAGGAAGAACCTGACTTGAGTAATGGAGAATTCCATGAGGGATTCGCAACCCAATGTAATCTGATCTCATATGTTAGGCCAGGCACAATATCTGTGAGTATCTTTGTCTATTAGCATGATAGTAACTTTGTCAGTGTAGTATTTTGATAACACTATGTTTATAAAAGGTTAATATTTGATAGTTACAGAAGTTAGTCCAAATGTTAGTTAGTTATACAATTAGTCTATTCTACTGTTGTAAATATGTTATATCTTATGTAATGTCGAATGTATAGTACTTAGTTTTATGTACAAAACATACTTTGTCTTTGTTTACAGTTTCACAAATTTGTTCAAGTAAAGCTTCAAAACAGCAAACGGTTCACGAGGAATTATTTTGAATAAGTGTTTAACTTGCTGGATAACTAGATAGAAGCACGTCTAGCGAGGCCAGTACACCTCTTCTGTTGTGTCTGTACCTTTCTACCTAGACACAATTTAGAACTCAGAACTCAGAGATTCAAACATGAAGTGCTTTATTCAAAAAGAAGGTTCTGGGGAGAACCGAACAAAGAGAGCTAAAACTTAACCAAGAGAACAACCCCAACCATTTATCTGCTGTGACAGCGCCACCGCAGGTGGGAGGAGAACACTCAATACATAACATATTTCTCCCCTCTTAAATGAAAGGTCCACATTATTCCTCAACAGGTAAGTTACTTTCAATGCACTCAACTAACCAAGGGTAGAGGTAGACTGCCTCAAACCCTGACTTTACCCTGGGGTTTATTCTGCCCCAGTCTTGTGGGTAAATCACTAAGCCTACAGATCCAAGCGTCTTGGAGGCCGCCACTCTCTGACAGGATACCGGTGGTCATCGCTGGCTTCCACAGCAGTAGGCATTGACACAGGCCTGGATGGAGAAGGTGCCTGTGTCAGTTGAAAGTCAGGAGTTTGCACAGGTGGAACAGTCTCTTTGACTTCCTGTGTTGGAGAAGAGCACTGTGGCAAAGGATGCTGGTTTGCGGTATCATCCGGAAACAGTTCAGGCCAACCAGCCATTGGAGCCTCTGTGGCTGTCTCTGCTCCTAGCAACAGTTGATCTGTGTGTCTTCTCCAGATGACGTCCTCAGCAGTCTCAGCCGTGTAAGACACAGGGCCCGTCTGCGCGATCACTGTAGCAGGAACCCATTTCGGTCCAGTGTTGTAGTTTCGAGCTAGGACGTGCTCTCCAGGTTGAAACCGTCTCTCCTTGGCTCTTTTCTCTCTCTTTTCAACTTGAGCTTGTTGTTGACGATGGACAACCTGCTCTGCCCTTGGAGGTTTGAGTAAGTCAAAACTTGTCCACAACTGCCTCTTCATCATAAGTGAAGCGGGGGAAGTTTTGGTTGTGGCATGCGGCTCGTTCCTGTAGGACAACAGGAAGCTGTTCAGACGTTGGTGGATTGAGCCCTGACCTTGCGATGCCTTCAAGGCATGCTTCAAAGTTTGCATGAACCTTTCTGCCAGGCCGTTAGTAGAGGGATGATAGGGCACAGACCTGATGTGTTGGACACCATTCACATGCAGGAAGGTTGCAAACTCCTGTGATACAAATTGTGGACCGTTGTCACTTACGAGATGTTCCGGTGAGCCATAATGGCTGAATATCTCACCAAGTTTCTCAATTGTTTTCTCTGCCGTGGTAGACCTCATCACAGCGACCTTCGGCCACTTGCTACGAGCATCCACAACCACCATAAACATCTTCTCTTCGAAAGGACCGGTGAAGTCCACATATACTCGCTGCCACACTTCTTCAGGCCAATCCCAGGGGTGTAGGGTTGCCAGCTGTGGAACATTCCGGACCATTTGACATGGGGAACATGTTTTGGCTTTCTCCTCAATATTTCCATCGAGACCTGGCCACCAGAAGTAGCTTCTTGCCATTTCCTTCATCCGAACCATCCCACTGTGGCCTGCATGAAGTTGTTGCAGTATAGGTTCCCTCAGAGGTGGCGGAATGATGACACGGCGTCCCCAAAGAAGACAACCTGCCTGGACGGAGAGCTCATTTCTTTTTGAAACGTAAGGTTTCAAACTAGGAGAATCTCCTATAGCTCTCCCTCGAATAACATCGTCCATTACCTCAGACAGGACTGGATCGTTGCGGGTGTACTTTCGCACCTGAACTGCAGTGACAGGTGCTCCCTCCACTTGTCTAAAGTAGAAAATATCTATCTGACGAGGCTCTGGGGGAGTAACAGGCAAGGGCAGCCTCGAGGGACTGTCTGCGTTGCCGTGCAAGTCTGATTTGCAATATTTGATGTCGTATGTGTGTCCTGACAACAGTAAAGCCCACCTTTGCATCCTGCTTGCAGCAAGAGATGGAATTCCGGTGTGGGGCCCGAAGATTGAAGTCAATGGACAGTGGTCCGTCAGGAGTGTGAACCTTCTCCCAAACAGGTACTGATGAAATTTTTGAATTCCAAAAACGATTCCCAAGGCCTCGCGCTCAATCTGCGCATAGTTACTCTCGGCCTTGTTCAAGGTGCGTGATGCGAAGGCGATAGGTTTCTCTTCACCCGAAGGCATGATGTGGGATATGACTGCTCCCATACCATATGGTGATGCATCAGATGCTAGCTGCACGGGTAGCTTTGGGTCGAAGTGTGTCAGGACCTCCGACTTCAGCAATGCTTTCTTTGCTTGGGCGAAAGCTTCGTTGCACAGTTCAGTCCATTTCCATGTTTTGCCTTGACATAGCAACTGATGTAACGGCTTCAGCAATGTTGCTAAGTCTGGAATAAACTTCCCATAGTAGTTAAGTAGCCCCAGAAATGAACGTAACTGGCTCACATTCTGGGGTGCTGGGGCCTCCATGATCGCCTTGACCTCTAACGGCGCCTTATGCAGGCCAGTAGCGTCAATCACATGCCCCAGGTACTCAACTGAAGACTGAAAGAATTCACATTTGTCCTTATGAACTCGAAGTCTGTACTCTTTCAGTCGCTGTAGTGTCGCATCCAAGTTCAGAAGATGATCCTCCTCATTTGTCCCAGTGACAAGGATGTCATCCAGGTAGCACTGGACTCCTGGCAGTCCACTCAAAATCTGATCCATTGCCCTTTGGAATAGAGCAGGGGCCGACATAATTCCAAACGGAAGGCGGCAGTACCTGTATAGCCCCTTGTGTGGCACAATTGTCAGCAGCTCCTTTGATTTGTCATCGACATGCATTTGTAGATAAGCCTGGCATAAGTCTATTTTGCTGAACTTTTGCCCTCCGGCCAGGCCTGTAAAAAGATCACCAGTGAGGGGAAGAGGGTACTGTTCCGCAGACAGCACCGGGTTAATAGTCACTTTAAAATCCCCGCAGATTCGAACAGATCCATCCTTTTTCAGGACAGGAACAATGGGTGTGGCCCATTTGCTCATGCTCACAGGCTCCAGGACTCCATTCTCGACTAAGGCCTCCAAGTTAGCCTCAACTTTTGGCCTAATTGCATAGGGTACAGGTCGGGCTTTGTGAAACTTCAGCTTGCTGTCAGGTTTAATGTCCAGTCTCACGCTGATCTTTTTCATGCTCCCAAGTTCACCATTGAAGAGTTCTGCATGTTTGTTTAAAACTGCAGTCAGACCTGACTCCCCTTTTGACATCATGCGGACTGCAGGCCAGTCCAGCGTGATTTTCTCTAGCCATGCACGTCCCAGTAGAGATGGGTAATTTCCCTTTACCACATATAGTGGCAGTTTCACAGTCTGTCCATTCAATTTAACTGTCACCTCAATGGCGCCTCTCATGGCCACCGGTTCGCATACGTCTTTAGCACAATGTTTGTTGGCTGAAGGGTAAGATGCTTTAGCATTTTGTTGTAGACAGTGTCTGAAACAAGGGACACAGCCGCGCCTGTGTCCACCTCCATCCGCACTGATTGTCCCTCCACCAGTGGTGACACCCAGTAGCCATTTGAACCACCTGCAACCGTCAGTATGTGCACCTCTTCCTCCTCAGAGGTGTCGCTCCCCTCTGTTTTGCTTGTTCCATCATACTGCACTGAATGAACACTCTTTTTCTTCTCTTGTCCAACTACAGACATTTTGCTTCCATGCTTCCCAGCTCTGTCTGTTCTTTTTTTACCTCTACAGGCCCGTTCAATGTGACCTTTTTTTCCATAATTTTGGCATTCCAGCTCCGTACACCAGCAGTCATTAGCGTGATGGCCCATTTTCCCACAACGGTAACATGTGCCATTCCGCGCACCTTTAGGCTCAGATGACACCCTGTGAACTCTCCCTGTTGAACTCAACTGGTGAGCCTACTTTTCCGCCATCTCCATGGAGACACTAACTTCCATGGCCTTTTCAAGAGTAAGGTTGTCCTCAGTAAGAAGGCGCTTCTGTGTGGCTGCACTTTGCAGACCACACACAAGTCTGTCTCTAATGGTGTCATTCAGCACCTCCTTGAACTCGCAGTGTTCTGACAACCTTTTTAAAGCAGCAATAAACATCGTCACTGATTCCCCCTCCTCTTGATTCCATTTGTGAAATCTAAATCTCTCAGCAATAACCAGAGGTTTTGGTGAAAAATGTGCTCCAAGAATTTCCACTAGTTGTTTATATGTTTTAGTTCCTGGCTTATCTGGCTGTACAAGGCTGCAAAGTAAGTTGAATGTCTTTGCTCCCAGTATACTCAAAAAGGTAGGCACAACCTTATCGTTTGCCACCGCATTCGCCAAAACAAAATAGTCAAAACGTTCCGTATAAGCGCTGCATTGCTCAACATTTTCATCAAAATCACCGATGTTTCCGAATATAGTAGCCATCTCACGTTTCAAATTTTAATTTCTGTTACTCACTGCACCCGTAACGTTAATGTAATGCTGCAATCTCTGTTCCGAGTGTTTTGTAGTCGAAAACAAGAAAGTTCCCACAACGCAAATTCATCCGACCCTCGTCGCCACTTTGTTGTGTCTGTACCTTTCTACCTAGACACAATTTAGAACTCAGAACTCAGAGATTCAAACATGAAGTGCTTTATTCAAAAAGAAGGTTCTGGGGAGAACCGAACAAAGAGAGCTAAAACTTAACCAAGAGAACAACCCCAACCATTTATCTGCTGTGACAGCGCCATCGCAGGTGGGAGGAGAACACACAATACATAACATCTTCCAATTCAGATAGTGACTTAAGAAACATAGGGGGAAAAATTCAGTTGGTAGCACCACCCGTTAGCGCCTTAAGAGGGCGCTAAGTGGGGCGCAAAGCAACTAGCGCCTGGGCGCAGCGATATCTGCGTCTCTCGCGAAATTGACCGGACATTTTGCGGCGGCGCTAAACAATACCGCCATGATCTCTTGCGCCGGCAGATCGTGACGTCAGTCGAGTGCGCAATGCCCCGTTAGCGCCCCGGACCAGAAATTGAGTGGCGCCCCCTGCCTTACCGCCTGCTGCTAGCAACGACAGGTTGAGGGGAGCATTCTGCTGTCAGAAAGGGACTAGGGGAGCGCTATTTAAAGGCGACCACTTCCTGCCTTTTTTTGTCGGTGACATTTTTGCACCACACATCCTGAGAGAGAGAGGGAGACTTCTGGAGAGATTCAACGCTGTGTGAAGGAGTTTTGGGTACTGAGCAGCACTTTGCAGGTTGATTTTGATTTGCCCTTCCTTGTATCGATTTAGAAGAGACTATAGGTGCTGCACTCTGAGCTGTTCCCCTGGTTCTCTCCATTGTTCTTTCCAGCAGATTAGATGTACAGGTCTCTCCAGGCTGAGATTCAGGCCGAGATTCAAGGCTGCAATGAGCAGGATGTGGATGGAGAGCAAGATCAACCCTCCCCTTTAAGATAAAAACAGAAAATGCAGGAGAAACTCAGCAGGTCAAGCAGCATCTGTGAAGAGAGAAACAGATTTAACATTTCAGGTCGATGACCATTCGTCAGAACTCCCCTTTAAGAACTGGATGGTGCCAGTGTGTTTGTGTTACATTGCTGACTGAAATCACATGAGCTTCGCCAGCGCTGTGAGGTAGCGCCTCGCTCCTCGGCCTTAGCACCTTAAGAGTGGTGTGAAGCCTCTGATTTAGCGCTCCAATCACCTCCAGGGGCGATAAAAGCCAAGTTTGCTGTCGGAGGCGATAATTAGTGCCAGGCGTTAAACTTTGTGCATCGCCAATAATAGCACCCCAAACGGGGCGCTGCTGAATTTCTCCCCCTTAGTTTAAAAACACACAAAAGGAGACAATAATGTGGCATGGTATTGTCACAACAACTTCTAATACAGCATTTGGGGAATGAGATTCCTCTTTTTTCCCAAAAAAACAGCAGAGGTCTACATTTTTAAAATATAGCTAAACTGCTAACAGAAACATTGGAATTCACAATTTGTAGCATCTGATTCCTGCAAGAAAGATTTTGTTAACAGTTACAAGTAACAGGTAATCATGAAACATTTGCCTCAACACTTCTCAAGCAGTTAACAAGTCATTTAACTGGTATAAATATCATAAAGTTAATTGATGCAGCTGTAAGCAATGGCTGAGCAGTAACACCATGAAGGAAGATTTGTAGATGAGATACTGGAATACATAGGTGATCTGTAATGGAATGCAGAGATGACACAATTGGTAATGAAGGATAATGCACAAGTGCGCAGAGAAGGAAACAAGTGTAGAAGCATATTCTGAACATGGTGAACGCTACTTCAACAATGAAAAATGCTGGATGAAAGTTAGAGCTAAGATGGATTAATTAAAGAGCATTAAGGTACAGGATGAATACTAAAGGACCAGCTTAGGCCATGTACGGGCATGAACAGTGCATTTGTAAAATATATATATTTGTGTTAAAAAACTATTTACACTATAAACCTTAACAAGAACGTACTCTAAATGAAAATAATGGTATTAAAATCTGCATTACACATATAGTAATGGGACAGAGAATATACTGCAGGGATGATTTTGCATAGGTTAAATAATGCTGTCTATATCCCCAGTTATGTTTAAAGGAAAAACTGGCTTATAACCTGAGAGTGAGAACTACAACAGATGGTGAAGGCCCACACAGAAAATTCTAACATCCCATAAGGATTTCATCATCAATCTTTTTGGCAGAAATAGTTTGGAAAGCATAAGGTCTTCAGAGTTTGGATGGGAGTGTAGAACTTGTGATATGTACAATATTCTGCAGATACTCTATGATCTGCACTATATGTGATACAAATATTTCTACACACAATGCTTAATAGAGCATGTAATGGAAAGGCAATACCTATATGGATAAACAAATGCATTTACACATAATATGCCATGTACCCTCTTCATAGAATACTTGCCCTCCAAAAAATTAGAGAAGTCATAGTTACTACAGCATCAACCATCAATACACACACTTTCACTAAGCACTAGCACAGATACAGATACTGTTGGAGAAATAGATAGTGATGCTGTGATGGAATAGTGCAGTAGTGATGATTCAGGAGGAGCCAACTAGTGCGAAATGGAGGTCCCACACAAAGTGCCCTTCCTGAGCTCCATAATTAATCAGTTCATAATAGACTTGAAATAACAACAGAAAATGCTGGAAATACTCAGCAGGCCAGGCAGCATCCGTGGAGAGAGAAACAGAGTTAACGTTTCAGGTCTGGGACCCTTCATCAGACTTGGTTTGAAACAGACTTTTATAACAGCAGGAGAATATTGTCCAGTCACTTGGTTCCTTGCAGACATGGTAGTGTAAAGGTCGTCTGTTTGGAGTTGAGGGGTCTAACACCTGGATATAAACATCTTCTCCATATGAATGATGGCAGTTGTTGTCTGGACTGCAAGTTTCCATTCAGCACATGGCAGCTCCTTTCTAATAGGGATCTGACTTCCACAGGCCACAGGCACAACAGGAATTCTAACATCCCATAAGGATTTCATCATCAATCTTTTTGGCAGAAATAGTTTGGAAAGCATAAGGTCTTCAGAGGTTGGATGGGAGTGTAGAACTTGTGATATATGTACCATATTCTGCAGATACTCTGAATGTTACCACTGCTGCTACGGAGGTTTTGGTGTGCAAACTCCAAGAAACCATAATGGCCAACTTTAACTTTCTTGGAGCAAGGTTATAGACAGCTATCAGAGAGCTCACATGGGCCTATTGTTCTATACTCAGACAGATAAGTTGATCTTGTGAGAAAATGCCCTCCAGCAGTGGCATGAGTGCAGTAACACAGCAGCTGCTGGTTGTGCCAATGCTATCAGCAATTCTATGCCATCAACTAGTGGACAGTAGGTAATCTCTGAAAGTAATGAGAACAAAGGACTCCACTGGCACTGATGAAAGAGACAGTTAACAGGCCTCCTAAATCTCACACAGCATATCAGTTAGTGGAGCAGCTACCCACCACTATTACTCCCCTCACCACGAGAGCAGATAATAGAACAGTACACAAAGAAGCAACGTGCAGAAGTTCATGAGTCATAAGGGTCACACATAACAAAATGTATATACCAGTATACTCATTAAAATCAATTCATTTTTAATATACTGTACTTGCAGACTGTATTTAATTCATTGTGCAAAAAAGCAACAGGTGCCCAAAAGTAAAAGAAAGCAAATATAGAGCGTTCTCTGCAAGCACTAAATCAGTAAAATAAATAGCAGGGTATGGTACCCATAGTAGTTATGGTACAGTGCTAGCAACCCAGAGGTCGTAAGTTTGAATCCCATGGCAAGTTATGAAATTAAATTCAAAACAGCATCAGAAAAATTACCATGAAAGCTGTGGGTCATCATAAAAACCTCATTGGGTTACTAATGTTCTTCAGGGAGGGACCTGCCACCCCTACCTGGCCCAGCCTACAGGTGTCTCCATGAAGGGATAATTACTAGTCCTAGCCCCTTTCGGGCAACCCCAGATCAGACGTATTCCCCAGACATTCACCTTCAACTAAAGTTAGAGGTAGCCGAATCCCAAAGACGCTTAATTGGGTCTAAAGGTCCAGACTATCTCTCCCTAAAGGAAAGAAACAACCTGAAGATGTTACCGTCCTCCAGATAGCACTTTTAATAAGTTTAGCTAGACTGTAACCTTCAGATATTATGAGGGTCCAGAAAACTCCCCCAGAATTCTGCAACTCCTCACCAAAGAGTGTACAGAGATTGAGTTTGCGAGTTTGATACAGAAGTACTATGTGAGACAATTCTAAAAATATATAGATTTATTAAAGAACTGATGTGTAATTACAGCTGGTGATTCAGTCGCAACATTAACAGTTCCAAATACAAAAGCTTACAAATCTTATCATCAGAGGTCCTTATTCTCAAATCTTAACTTCGTTACTTTTTTTACAGTTCTTAGTTTATTCCAGAATAGCCACCAAAATCAAATACCTTTGATACCCGAGACTCAAAGAGTTGAAAACTTACAGAGCCTTCCTCTGAAGCCTGAGAATTGCTTTGCCCCTTTCAGCGAATCTATCTTCCCATTTGAAAGTTCTATATTTATATCCTTTTTTCAGTGGTAAATCATTTGAAGTTTTCTGCTGATGTAAGCTAATTACCTCTAGTCATTCTTCTGTTGACTCCTGCTATTCTTACAGTCAGTTCAGCTGTAGCATTAAGAATTATGTCTCCTCCTTTAGGTGTTCGAAGCTTATCATAAAAACAATGTGACAGCAGTGGTTCTATTTGATGTCATTTTTATCAAAGTCTCCTGTTTGTATCTTTTGCATTTAGAACACCTCAACTGGTTGCAACACAGACTTCGTGTCTCCTAGGTGTTCCAAGTTCAACACAAAAACAATGTGATGGCTGGTGCCTCCCGTGTTTCATTTGATGTCGGGTGTTTCACAGAATCACAGAATCACAGAAACCCCACAGTGCAGATAGAGGCCATTTCGGCCCATCGAGCCTGCACCGACACATATCCCACCCGATCCCCGTAACCCCATGTATTTAATCCCCCTAACACTAAGGGTCAATTTATCATAGCTTTCTTTTACTTGATGTCATTTTTACAAAGGCACATGTTTCTTTAATCATTCTGTGTTTCTTTCTGAAGTGTTGGTTTAAGATCATTTATCTGGGTATAGTATTGTGTTCTTTCCAAGGCTGCAGACTTTCAGGAACCTCTAACCTTCTGTTTCAATAGGGCTATTGTTTCAGTGTCAACAAGTTATCTTACCTCAAAAGCCTGTATGCTGTTTACAGCTCTTGACTGTTAAGGCTTCCAGACTTCCAAACCCAGTATGCCATGTTTTATAAAGTCAGAATATTTCATAGAATGGTGTATTTTTCTGAATAGATATGGTTCATTCCTTCACATCCAGTCCCACACTACATAGTTGACTCTTAGTGACCTGAAGGCAAGAAGGAATAGACAATAAATACTTCCTTAATAGTGCCACTCACATCCCAAAAACAATACAAAAAATAAAAACAGAAAATGCTGGAAATACTCAGCAGGTCAGGCAGCATCTGTGGAGCGAGAAACAGAGTTAATGGGCTAGATTTTGCCATTGGTGCAGGCTGGGGGCATGTCAGGCGCTTTTCGTGTTAGCCACCCGACTCTAATTTGATGTGGGAAAAATATGCGATTTTCCCCTAATTGGGCAATTGATTTCCAGCGTGTGGGAACCCCTGGCCCACTTAGTCTTTCTATCCTGAAAGTCGCCTCCGATGATGTCATCAATGCTGCTGGATTTAAGGCCTGCAAGCAGCCTTGCTTCTTCTGCAAACTGCAAACCGTTGCTGTGATAGATTCCTCCAGCCAATATGTCCAGCAGTAGGCCAAAGTCTGCACCAAGGTTCGATGATGTCACCCTGCAAGCTCTGGTGAAGGGAGCAAGAGGAAATAAGGAGGTGCTCTTCCCTTCCTCAGGGAGGAAGAAGCCTCCTCAGCAGACGAAAGCTGTGTGGATGCAAGTGACCCAGGAGGTCAACTCTTTGTCTATGTGACGCAGAACCTGGCTGCAGTGCATGAAGAGGTTTCATGACCTTCTGCGTACTGGAAAAGTGAGTATGACTTTCCCATCACCCTCAATCTGATCCCCATTGCCTCTCCTCACCAGCACTCAGCTTTGACAACCTCTTCCTCCACATCCCACTTGACACTGACATCCCTGCACCCTTACCCATTCCCTCTCTCTCTATGGTCACATTCACCTAACTATTCGACTATGCAGCCCTCACACTCCCTATCGCTTTGATGCTATGGAAACAACTTACAACGCACAGGGAGGGCCCTTGGTCTTGCCACCTCACTCCATCTTTGTCTCCTTCTAACCATCAATGATATGGATTCTCTACACACACTCCTTCATTCTCACTCAAACTCCACTTGTCTCCCTCATTGCAGGAAAAGAGAGCTCACAATAAGAGGAAAAGAGCGAGGACAGGAGGAGGGCCACCCTCAGTAGCCCAGCTCACCCCCTGGGAGGAGGCGGCCCTGGAGATCGTGGGAATGGAGGAGGATACGCAAGTGGGGGACGGACAGATGGGCGCATCAGAGCAAGCTGGTGACAGAATAGTTTATCATCTCTCTCATTGACATTGCATGAGTCACTGATAATGATTCTGATGCTCTAACAGATTGACTTTTGATCATCTGCAATATTCAATGTGCATGTAACCTTGGCCTCACATCTCTGACTCTTTCCTTTACTTCCCACAGCACCATCGAAAACCCCCATCCCCACTATCCAGGAGGAACAGCCTGAGCCTCCAGACTCCTCAGAGGAAGCTGCAACATCTGAGGGCGCAGCGTCAGCAGAAATAAGCACACCCAGCACCAGCGCAGACACTCATACCTCGGTGGGACCTTCGGGACATAGAGTAGTGTTGTCACCTGGTGTATCACAGCTCACAAGTGAGCATCAGCAGATGGTGGAGACAGGGACAGCAGTGGAGAGTCCTCGTCGGAGGGCGCAGGATGCTCCCAGCTCAGCTCCGCTGCATGTCGACCCTGTGCCTCCGGGTCCATCCAGAAGGACAGCAGTGCTGGAACTCCAGGAACAGGTGCAGGAGTCTCTGGCAAGTTTTGTCTCCAGGGTCGCTGCGAGTGTGGAGCGAATGGAGGCGTCCATCGCGAACATGAGCAGAACCTTTGTGGAGAGGATGGCTATGGCCATGGAGGAGCTCAGTCGCCAGGGTCGTGAAAACATGGTCATTGTTCACAATAAACTGACATCTCTTGAGGAGCGATGGTCAGCTATTGAGCATACAAACCAGACATTCATGCAAGTCCTCGGGAGTAGGACTTCCAGTACAGAAAAAGGTCCTCATGGCCCCCCTGAAGTGCAGCAAGGTGCTGTCAAGCCACTTGCTAGCTCTGAAGTGGGGCTGACCCATGAGAGGGATGTTGGTGGCACACAGCAAGGAGGTGGGGGCTCCTCTCCAAGCGCTCACACGACCATGCCACTGCAAAGCCCTCGGTCAGAGTCCCACCAGAGTCCCCATCCAACTGAGATCGGCATCTCAACCCCTGCACAGCCGCAGGCGCAGCAGACTGTTGATTAGCCCTCACAGGTTCGCAACCCCAGAGGAAGCCTGCCAAAGGTATCGAGACAAGAGCAGCAGGAAAGTGAGCAAGGGTAGTCACTTGGGTGTAATGTAATGTTTAATTTTGAAAAGCCATCAGTTGGTTATTGTCATTAAAAATTCTGAAGGCAAACTGTTGCAGTTGTGGCATGTGTCATGTCACTAATGGGACTTCCACATTGAGGGCTTAGGATTACTTGCATTTGTCAGTATGGTGGTCAGAGTGATAAGAATCGGCAGGTTCCTGGCCATTGTCGAGGGTCTAATAAGAAGGTGCGAGGCAAAAGTGTTTGATTGTGCAGGCTAAGCAAATCTGGCCAAGATGAGTGCGTGCCTTGCATCCCGGGCAGCAATGTGCTCGCATGCTACTGCCGCTGGTTGATGCGCCTCTGCAAGCTGTTCGTTGTCGCTCTCCTCCTCCTCATCTGAGGAGGCTATGTGATGAGCCACTTGTTCCTCAGGCATCTGCAAGCCACGATCCTTTAGGGCCACATGTGTGCAGTCAATGACGCCCTGCACACTTGGAAAGCCTGCCAGATTGTCAAACCCAACTGCAATCGCAGTTACACTGGCTTGATCCTTGGAGAAATTGATGTGATTGTGCGTGATGGCAAAAAGGGCATCGGTTACCTGAGTGATGCAAGTGTGTGTGGCTGCCTTGGAGACGCCGCTGATGTCTGCTGCTGATCCCTGGAATGAGCCTGAAGCTAAAAGGTTGAGTGCAGTGGTGACTTTGATGGCCACTGGTAAGGGGTGTCCACCTGCTCCTCTGGGCTCCAGGTCTTGCTGCAGCATTGCGCAGATGTCACCAAAAAGGGGGCAAGCACTTTGCTGGGAGTGTACTATAGGCCTCCAAACAGTCAGGGGGAGATAGAGGAACAGATATGTAGGCAAATCTCAGAGAAATGTGCAAATAATAGGGTAATAATAATGGGGGATTTCAACTTCCCCAATATTAACTGGGATAGTCAGAGTGTGAAAGGCTCAGAGGGTGTAGAATTCTTAAAGTGCATCCAGGAGAGCTTTTTGAGCCAGCATGTAGAAAGTCCTACAAGAGAGGGGGCGGTACTGGACCTAATTCTCGGGAATGTGGCCGGCCAAGTGGAAAAAGTGCTAGTAGGTGAGCACTTTGGTGATAGTGACCATAATATGGTAAGATTTAAGGTGGCCATGGAAAAGGACAGGGATGGGCCGGAAATAAAGGTTCTAAATTGGGGGAAGGCCAATTTTAATAGGATAAGGCAGGATCTGGCCAAAATGGACTGGGATCAGCTACTTGTAGGAAAATCCGCATCGGAGCAATGGGAGGCTTTCAGAAGGGAGATTGAGAACATACAATGGCAACATGTTCCCGTAAAGGTCAAGGGTGGTTCCAAAAACCACAGGGAACCTTGGATGTCAGGGGATATACGGGAATGGATTAGGAAAAAAAGGAGGGCTTTTGGTAGATACAAAAGGCTAAAGACGGAGGAAGCCCTAGAGGAGTACAAAAAGTGCAGGGGGATACTTAAAAAAGAAATTAGGAGATCAAGGAGGGGCCATGAAATAACACTGGCAAGCAAAATAAAGGAAAATCCGAAGATGTTTTATAAGTATATTAAGGGTAAGAGGATAACTAGGGAAAAAATAGGGCCCATTAGGGACAAAAGTGGCAATCTGTGTGTGGAGCCGGAAGATGTAGGAGGGGTTCTGAATGAATTTTTTGCGTCTGTTTTCACTATGGAGAAGGACGATGTAGACATAGAAATAGGGCGGGGGGACTGTGATATGCTTGAACATATTAACATCGAGCGGGGGGAGGTATTGGCGGTTTTAGCTGGCCTAAAAATGGATAAATCCCCAGGCCCGGATGAAATGTATCCCAGGCTGCTGTGTGAGGCAAAGGAGGAGATTGCGGGGGCTCTAACACATATATTCAGGACCTCTCTGGCCACAGGGGATGTGCCAGAGGACTGGAGAACCGCTAATGTAGTACCATTATTCAAGAAGGGTAGTAGGGAAAAACCGGGGAACTACAGGCCAGTGAGCCTAACATCAGTGGTAGGAAAATTATTGGAAAAAATCCTGAGGGACAAAATGTGTCTCCACTTGGAGAGGCAAAGATTAATCAGGGATAGTCAACATGGCTTTGTCAAGGGAAGATCATGTCTGACTAATTTGATTGAATTTTTTGAGGGGGTGACTAGGTGTGTGGATGAGGGTAACGCAGTGGATGTGGTATACATGGATTTCAGTAAGGCCTTCGATAAAGTCCCGCACAGGAGACTGGTCAAGAAGGTAAGAGCCCATGGAATCCAGGGTGCCTTGGCACATTGGATACAAAACTGGCTTAGTGGCAGAAGGCAGAGGGTGATGGTCGAAGGTTGTTTTTGTGACTGGAAGCCTGTGGCCAGTGGGGTACCACAGGGATCGGTGCTGGGTCCCTTGCTGTTTGTGGTCTACATTAATGACTTGGATATGAATGTAAAGGGTATGATCAGTAAGTTCGCGGATGATACAAAAATTGGTAGGGTGGTAAATAGCGAGGAGGGTAGCCTCAGTCTGCAGGACGATATAGATGGGTTGGTCAGATGGGCGGAACAGTGGCAAATGGAATTTAACCCGGAAAAGTGCGAGGTGATGCACTTTGGGGGGACTAACAAGGCAAAGGAATACACAATGAATGGAAAGACCCTAGGCAAGACGGAGGGGCAGAGGGATCTGGGTGTGCAAGTACACAGATCCCTGAAGGCGGCGGAACAGGTGGATAAGGTGGTAAAAAAGGCATATGGGATACTTGCCTTCATTAGCCGAGGCATTGAATATAAGAGCAAGGAGGTTATGATGGAGCTGTATAAAACACTGGTTAGGCCACAGCTGGAATATTGTGTGCAGTTCTGGTCGCCACACTACAGGAAGGATGTGATCGCGTTAGAGAGGGTGCAGAGGAGGTTCACCAGGATGTTACCAGGGCTGGAGCGCTTCAGCTATGAAGAGAGACTGGGCAGGTTGGGTTTGTTTTCCTTGGAGCTGAGGAGGCTGAGGGGGGACATGATTGAGGTGTACAAAATTATGAGGGGCATAGATAGGATGGATGCTGAGGAGCTTTTTCCCTTAGTAGAGGGGTCGATAACTAGGGGGCATAGATTCAAGGTAAAGGGCGGGAGGTTTAGAGGGGATTTGAGAAAGAACTTTTTCACCCAGAGGGTGGTTGGAGTCTGGAACTCACTGCCTGAAAGGGTTGTGGAGGCAGAAACCCTCACAACATTTAAGAAGCATTTGGATGTGCACTTGAAATGCCATAGCATACAAGGCTACGGGCCAAATGCTGGAATATGGGATTAGATTAGACAGGGCTTGATGGCCGGCGCGGACACGATGGGCCGAAGGGCCTCTATCCGTGCTGTATTACTCTATGACTCTATGACTCTATGACAACCTCTCGCGAAAGTCTGAGCCTCCTTTGGCACTGCTGCTCAGTCATGTTGAGGTAGCTGATCCTCTGTCTGTAGACCCTGTTTTGGGGGTATCTCCTGTGCCGATGTGCTTCCATGCGCTGGCGCCTTCTGGCCTGTGCAGCTTCAGGTGGGTGAGCAGCAGCTTGGAGCTCCTGCTGTTGCTCCTGCAGTTGGTGCTGCTGTTGGTCAGGGTTCTGCTGCTGCCATGGCTGGTCTTCGTCCAAATCTGATGTCCAGGAGGAAAGGAAATAAATAGTTCCCATTCTTCTGGTAAATACCTCAGTTGAGGAAGCACTCAGTCAAGGTGGGGAGAGGGGTATCCCAGGAGGTCACACTGGAGATGAGTGTCAGGCTCCAAACTTCCAGTATAATGAGTATGCCTGCTAAAAGTTCCCCCAGACATGAGACAACAAAGTTCTGCCACCTGCAAATGATGATTGGTGAAAACCCCTTTATAATGGTGGAGCTGCAGCTGTTAGTAAGTAGCCCACTTGTGAAGCCGCCAGGATTCACTGGCGTGTTCCAGAGGAGGCGTGCAGCATGTGGGAAAAGGGTTAAAATCGGAAAGGCCTCTCAAAATGGGATTATAGAGGCAATTAAGTGGTTGTTAACGGCCTTAAGGGCCTATCCCACCTCTTGGAGGCGGGATGGAAACAGGGTCAGAAAACTCGCATGTGGGAAAATTGCTTGGAGGAGGGATGGAGGCAGGATCGGGCCTGCCCGCAATTTTTTGCGATTTTAACATAGAAACATAGAAGATAGGAGGAACAGGAGTAGGTCATTCGGTCCCTCGAGCCTGCTCCGCCATTCAATGAGATCATGGCTGATCATCCAAACTCAGTACCCTGTCCCTGCCTTCTCCCCATATCCCTTGATCCCTTTAGCCTTAAGAAATATATCTAACTCCTTCTTGAATACAGTTAATGAATTGGCCTCAACTGCCTTCTGTGGTAGAGAATTCCACAGGTTCACCACTCCCTGGGTGAAGAAATCCCGCCTCTTCTCTGTCCTAAATGGCTTACCCCTTATCTTTAAACTGTGGCCCCTGGTTCTGAACTCCCCCGCCATCGGAAACATCCTTCCTGCATCTAGTCTGTCTAGTCCTGTTAGAATTTTATAAGTTTCAATGAGATCCCCTCTCATTCTTCTAAACTCCAGCGAGTACAAGCCCAATCGAGCCAATCCCTCCTCATACTTCATTCCTGCTATCCCGGGTATCAGTCTGGTGAATCTTCGCTGCACTCCCTCCATGGCAAGAACATCCTTCCTCAGATAAGGTGACCAAAACTGCACACAATACTCAAGGTGTGGTCTCACCAAGGCCCTGTACAACTGCAGCAAGACATCCTTCTTCCTGTACTCGAATCCTCTCGCTACGAAGGCCAACATGCCATTTGCCTTCTTAACCGCCTGCTGCACCTGCATGCTTACCTTCAGCGACTGGTGCACAAGGATACCCAGGTCTCGTTGCACTTCCCCTTCTCCCAATCTATTGCCGTTCAGATAATAATCTGCCTTCCTGTTTTTGCCACCAAAGTGGATAACCTCGCATTTATCCACATTATACTGCATCTGCCATACATCTGCCCAATCACCCAACCTGTCCAAATCATACTGGAGTTTCTCGGCATCCTCCTCACAGCACAGATGCCCACCCAGCTTTGTGTCCTCTGCAAACTTGGAGATATTACATCTAGTTCCCTTGTCCAGATCATTAATATATATTGTGAACAGCTGTGGTCCTAGGACCGATCCTTGCGGTACCCCACTAGTCACTGCCTGCCACTCGGAAAAGGACCCGTTTATTCCAACTCTTTGCTTCCTGTCTGCCAGCCAGTTCTCTATCCAAGTCAGTACCTTGCCCCCAATCCCATGTGCTTTAACTTTACACGCTAATCTCTTATGCGGGACCTTATCGAAAGCCTTCTGAAAGTCCAAATACACCACATCCACTGGTTCTCCCTTATCTATTCTACCAGTTACATCCTCAAAAAGTTCCAGTAGATTAGTCAAGCACGATTTACCTTTTGTAAATCCATGTTGACTTTGTCCGATCCTGTCACTGTTTTCCAAGTGCTCTGCTATTACATTTTATAATGGACTCTAGCATTTTCCCCACTACCGATGTCAGGCTTACCGGTCTATAATTCCCCATTTTCTCTCTACCACCTTTTTTGAATAGTGGGGTAACATTAGCTACCCTCTAATTCATGGGAACTGTGCCAGAATCTATAGAATTTTGGAAGATGACCAGCAATGCACCTACTATTTCTAGGCCCACTTCCTTAAGTACCCTAGGATGTAGACTGTCAGGCCCTGGGGATGTATCGGCCTTCAATCCCGTCAATTTCTTCAACACCATTTCCCTACAAATTCTGATTTCATTCAGTTCCTCCCTTTCATTCGACCCTATATTCCCCGACATCTCTCGGAGGTTATTTGTGTCCTCCTTTGTGAAGACAGAACCAAAGTATGTATTTAATTGGTCTGCCATTTCTTTGTTCCCCATCATAAATTCCCCTGATTCTGACTGCAAGGGACCTACGCTTGACTTCACCAATCTTTTTCCCTTCACATATCTATAGAAGCTGTTACAGTCAGTTTTTATGTTCCCTGCAAGTTTACTATCATACTCTATTTTCCTCCTCTTAATTAATCCATTTGTCCTCCTTTGCTGAATCCTAAACTGCTCCCAATCCTCAGGTTTGCTGCTTTTTCTGGCCAATTTATATGTCCTCTCCTTGGATCTTATGCTATCCCTAATTTCCCTTGTTAGCCACGTTTGAGTCACCTTTTTTGTTTTATTTTTATGCCAAACAGGGATGAACAAATTCTATAGTTCATCCATGCGATCTTTAAATGTTTGCCATAGCGTATCCACCATCAACCCTTTAAGTTACATTCCCCAATCCATCCTACCCAACTCGTGCCTCATACCATTGTAGTTTCCTTTATTTAAATTCAGGACCCTAGTCTCTGAGTCAAATACTTCACTCTCCATCTTAATGAAGAATTCGATCATATTATGATCGCTCCTCCCCAAGGGGCCTCACACAACAAGATTGCTAATTAATCCTTTCTCATTACATAATACCCAGTCTAAGATGGCCTGATCTCCAGTTGGTTCCTCGACATATTGGTCCAGGAAACCATCCCGTATACACTCCAGGAATTCCTCCTCCACAGTATTGTTACTAATTTGGTTAGCCCAATGTATATGTAGATTAAAGTCACCCATGATAACTGCTGTGCCCTTATTGCACGCATCTCTAATTTCCCGTTTAATGCCATCCCCAACCTCAGCATTACTGTTTAGGGGTCTGTATAAAACTCCCACTAACATTTTCTGCCCCTTGGTATTTCTCAGCTCTACCCATACAGATTCCACATCATCAGAGCTAATATCCTTCCTTACTATTGTGTTAATCTCCTCTTTAACCAGCAATGCTACCCCACCTCCTTTTCCTTTTCGCCTGTCTTTCCTGAATATTGAATACCCCATGTTGAGTTCCCAGCCTTGGTCGCCCTGGAGCCATGTTTCCGTAATCCCAATCATATCATATCCATTAACAACTCACACGCCTCCAACCTTGCCTCCTCAGGCCTGGCAAAATCGACCCAATGTTTCAACCAACATCGCTTAAAAAATAGATTATCTGGTCATTATCACATTGCTGTTTGTGGGAGCTTGCTGTGCACAAATTGGCTGCCGTGTTTCCTACATTAGAGCAGTGACTACATGTCAAAAAGTACTTCATTGGCTGTAAAGCACTTTGGGACATCCGATGGTCATGGAAGGCGTTATATAAATGCAAGTCTTTCTTTTCTTTTTCCGATATGTCTTCCTTTTTCCTAAACCACAGATTCCCCTGTGCTGTGGTTGACAGGGCCCTCAACCGTGTCCATTCCATTTCCCGCACCTCTGCTCTCACCCCTTCCCCTTCCTCCCAGAATCTCGATAGGGTTCCCATTATCCTTACTTTTAACCCCACCAGCCTCCGCATTCAACAGATCATCCTCCACCATTTCCGCCACCTCCAGCATGGTCCCACCATCAAACACATCTTCCCCTCCCCTCCCCTTTCAGCATTCCGAAGGAACCGTTCCCTCCGTGACACCCTGATCCACTCTGCAATCACCCCCAACACCCCCTCCCCTTCCATTGGCACCTTCCCATGCAAGCACAGGAGATACAACACCTGTCCTTTTACCTCCTCCCTTCCCACCGTTCAGGGCCCCAAACATTCCTTCCAGGTGAAACAGCGATTTACTTGTACTTCTTGCAATTTAGTATGCTTTCTTCGCTGCTCACGATGCAGTCTCCTCTACATTGGTGAGACCAAACACAGATTGGGTGACCATTTTGTGGAACACCTCCGTTCAGTCTGCAAGCATGATCCCGAGCTTCCGGTCGCCTGTCACTTTAATTCTCCGCTCCACTCCCACTCTGACCTTGGCCTATCACACTGTTCCATCAAAGCTCAATGTAAGCTCGAGGAACAGCACCTCATCTTTCGATTAGGCACTTTACAGCCTTCTGGACTCAACATTGAGTTCAACAATTTCAGACTATAACCTTTGCCCCCATTTTTTCGGACAGCAGCTGTTGATGATTCTGCTGTTCCCATTTACACCTCTTCTAGACCCATCTTTTGTTTCTTTACTTGTCCCATTACCATCTCCTTTTGCTTTGTACAGTCATACCTTTTGTCATTGAATCTCTCCTGCCTTCTACCCTATCACAGACCTTCCCTTTTGTTCTTTCCTCCCCTCCCCCCTTTCCTTGCCCCTGCACTTGCTTAAAACTTGTTATATCTCTAATTTTTTTTCAGTTCTGACGAAAGGACTCCAACCTGAAATGTTAACTCTGTTTCTCTCTCCACAGATGCTGCCTGACCTGCTGAGTATTTCCAGCATTTTCTGTTTTTATTTCAGATTTTCAGCATCTGCAGTATTTTGCTTATGAATTTTTTTTTGAAGTTCACCAAGTGTAAACTTGTTCAATAGAAATTAATAGTATCCAATTCCAGAGCTCCTTGGAAGAAATGAGTGGAGCTATCTCCATCTGCAGAGGCGAGTCTGCTGCTGGTTGCCGCAGCATATATCGGGCAGCCGGCCGACCAACCAATAGAACGTGCTGGCCCGTCCCATTTCGAGGGCAGGGCCTCATTAAATTATGTTCGGCAAGCTGTGTGACCTGAACAGATGTCCTGATGTAACGGTTCTGACGAAAGGTCATCGACCTGAAACATTAACTCTGTTTCTCTCTCCACAGATGCTGCCTGACCTGCTGAGTATTTCCAGCACTTTCTGTTTTTATTCCTGATGTAGCTTGCTGGCTCTGGGCTGGCACGATATTGTGTGGCCTCGAAGCTCGACATGGCCAGGAAAAAGGTAGGTCCAGGGAGGGGCTGCAATCATGGAGGAGGGGAGCCCGGGGAGGCAATGGCCCATATTATTCTTGAGGATCCCAGTCGAGCACTCTTGCTCCCTTCGGTTCCACAAAAACACTTTTAGCACTTACCTTTTCGGGCCGCTTCTGCTGTACCACCAGGTTTTGCTGAGCGGATCATCCACAGCAGACGGCCCACTCAGTAGGCAGTTAAAATGGCATTGGTGTCCTATGTACATTATAGGATGCCGATTTGCATAGATTACTGAGGCTCCCGCCTGACTCAGGTGAACATCTCAGTCGCCCAGTGGAAGCTACCGGGAAAAATGGCATTGGAGCGGGAATAGGGCGTTAAGTCTACCATCACCATCTTAACTCCGCTACTGAATCATTTCTGCCAGGTAGAGGGAGTTAAAATCTCCATCCATATTTCTGCTGGTTTTCCATGCCTTGGAATTGCTTTTCATCCAAGCCCATGGTGAGGGTTCTGTCCATGACAATATTGTTGTTTGCGTGTGTCTCATATCTGTTTCATTTTAAGATACAGTGGTTGTGCACCACATAACCCATGTCTCCAGGAAAACCAGTTACCCAACTATTGCTGCTTCTGCTGATGATCTCTAGGCCAGATCGCACAATTAGGTCACAGCCTTCCTGCTGCTAAGCCTCAGCTTCCTCAGGTACATCCTCCATACTGTTCAAGTAGCTGACCAAATCATTCCTGGCACAAGTGCACCCGAGCCATACTCTCTTCCTCCACTAAGAGAAAGTGGCAGTGATGATTTCATCCATGCTATGAAGCAGAAGAGTCTTCTGTAATGTCCACTTAAAAATCTTCCTATACATTAAGGTAACATAGTGTAGCCTGGTGTTAAATGCTTACTTTTTATTGGACCTTCAATAATGTGTAATTGTGTATGAGTTCCCTTTGACTGAAATTTAATGAACACCTTAATAGGTACAGAACACTTGTTTTCAAACCTTTCACTGATGTTCATGAATCCAATTTTGGAAATACTGTACAGTAATTATTAAACAAATTGAACAGTTGATTAGTGTTTTCTCTTGAGATTCTCCCACTTGTTATGAATATCTACTTTTTCAATACATTTATCAAACTGATGGATTTTTGTCCCTTAGCTAAGTCAACACCTCTGGCGTACATTCCACACAAATAAGCAACATATTACAACACTATCTCAAAACAAGATTGTTCTGAATATGAACCTTCATTCTTAGCTGGAATAACACAAAACATTGATTGATCTGCCAAGTAACATGTTTAGCATTAACAAAGCTGGGATTTGCAAGAATACAGTCTTAACAGTAAAAAGAAACTTTGAGCAATCCGTAAAGGCATCAAACCATGATGAACTAATATTCTGAAATAAATATACAAAATAATACAAGTTCAGCCTGTGCTTCACCATTATACAATATTTCAGTACGTATGGTGTCACAAAATAACATATTCTAATTAAGGGAACCATCAGAAATGGAAAGCAGTATTTGGAATATTCAGTCTAACAAACAAAAACAAGAATAAGACAGAACACCAGACACATAAGAAAATATAATCAAAGGCAGGTCACACTGAAAATATTGTAATCCTGTAACATTACAGAGTACAACCAGCACAAACAATGCCATATCCAGACATAAAAAGAAAAGAAAGAGTTGCATTTATATAGCGCCTTTCATGACCCCAGGACATCCCAAAGCACTTTACAGCCAATTACGTACTTTTGAAGAGTGGTCACTGTTGTAATGTAGGAAATACATTATAATTGGCAGACACCAAATATTAATCTAGGGCTAATGGGTACAACGCTCAGCCCATCGGAATAAGTGCAACTTCAAACACAGTACAAAAAGCATATGCCATAAGATTGACTACTATTAAGCTGGAAAACATTTATATGACAATCAAACTGAGCCAGTTCACATAATGCAAAAATGGAAAAGAGTACACATCACCAATGACTCTTCAATTAAAGTTAAAACAGCAGAATTAAAAATTCTTTCAAGTTACAACAGTCCCATAGTTAATTTGAAGCTAAAGCATGTGTGTGTGTGTGTGTGAGCGAGAGAGAGAAAGAAAGAGAGAGAAATCAACCTGACCTGTGTGATGTCAAATACTTCTTGTGGTACATATATGCGTTTCGGTCTTGAAAACTATGATCTCCATTTTCTATTCCATTTAAATCCTGGCTTCAAGTCTTTCTTATCCCACTGTTCTAGTCATGTCCTGATTCATAGTTGTTCTGCTTCCTATTATTTCATAATAATACAAAATGATGAACATGCTACACTTCCCCACTCCATTAAGTCGCCTTTAAGCAAAATAACTTCTAATTTCTCTCATCCATTCTAACCTGTATAAAATGAAAGCGTGATGTCTCAGCTTTCTATTTAAAAACCTGATAATCAGTGTGTCTTTCTGTCTCTATTTTTATCTCTCTCCAATCAGAGGGGAGGGCCTATACCAGATAACCCCTGCTGAGGGCGACCTCTGAACACAATGGCTCATTTTACGGGCACTAAACAACCTCCTAAGCATCCAATATGGCGGACAGGAAGAACACACACATTATGAGCTGGAAGCTCTCTCGATTCAGGAATTGTCCCTTTAGATTGGAAAAATGCAAATGTAACTCCATTATTTAAGAAAGGTGAGAGACAGAAACCAGGAAATTATAGACCTGTTAGTCTAACGTCTGTTGTGGGGAAGTTATTGCAATATTTAATTAAGGACAGAGTGACTGAGCACTTAGGGAAATTTGAGCTGATTAGAGAGAGCCAACATGGATTTGTAAAGGGTAAGTCATGTCTAACGAACTTAATTGATGTTTTTGAGGAATTAACTAAGTAGTAGACAGGGGATGCGTATGGATGTAGTTTATATGGAATTCCAGAAGGCCTTCAGTAAGGTAACACATTAGCTAAAATTAATAGAATTGAAGACAAATTATTGACCTGGTTAGGAGATTGGTTAGCCGGTAGAAGACAGAGAGTAGAGTTAATGGGTATGTATTCGAATTGGAAGGAAGTGATTAGTGGTGTCTCATAGGATCTGTGCTGGGTCCTCAACTATTCACTATATTTATTAATGACTTAGATAGCACAATAGAGAGCCATATATCCAAGTTTGCCAATGACACAAAGAATGGTGGCATAGTAAGTAGTGTAGACGGGAGCATAAAATTGCAAAGAGACAATGGGCCGTATATTCTGATCCCTACAGGTGTGTACGTGCTGTATACACACCCGTAGGGACATTGGAAATGCCAGTTTCAGGCATGCCAAGTGCACGCGCTGAAAACTGGCATTTCCGATCTGTCAAGAATGCTCTTGACAGATCGGACGCCTGCCCTGGAGAAGGGCCTCTGCGAGGGGAGAGTTCCGCTTTCTGGAGAACCTCCGCCCGCAGAAAACTCTTAGAAATCTTACGCCTTTACCAGCCTAAGAGTTGAAAAAAAGTTTTTTAAAAATTCACTCATTTATCATTTTTAAATACTTTAAAAAAGGTAAGTTTATTTTTAGCCCCGTAAAAAACTTTAATTATTTTTTTCAAAAAATTAAATTTTTGTTTAAAATATTTAATTTATTGTAATTTCAACTCATTTTAAAAATGTGATTTTTTTAAAAATGTATTTAATGATTTACAGTGTTTTTGGGGTGATCTCCATTCATATATTTGACAGGTCTATCTGTCAAGTGTCTGAAGGGAGATTCCCTTCTCCTATTGGTTCCCCATGGCCCACGTGTTCCCAGGGATGCTAGCGAACCGCATGCGCCTCTGGGATACGTGGGCCTTGCGCATTTCCAGTTGGAGAGGCCCAGGAACGGAAGTATACGCACCTCGGGAGCCCTCAGTTAATCCATAGATTTTTTCCCAGATCGGAAGCCTCCGCACGCAGGAAGCCTCCGATCGGAAAATACGGGCCATTGATAGATTAAGTGAATGGGCAAAACTGTGGCAGTTGGATTTCAATGCAAATAATTGTGAGGTCATCCAATCTAGATCAAAAAAGGATAGATCCGAGCATTTTCTAAATGGTGAAAAGCTAGGAATATTGGAGGTCCAAAGTGATTGAGGGGTCTATGTACACAGATCACAAACATGTAGTAGTCAGGTACAAAAGGTTAATGGAATGTTAGCCTTTATAACTAGAGGGTTAGAATATAAAGGGGAGGAAGTTTTGCTACAGCTAAACAAAGCCCTGGTTACACCACATCTGGAGTATTGTGTACAGTTCTGGCCATTGCACCTTAGAAAGGATATATTGGCCTTGGAAGGAGCGCAGATTCACCAGAATGTTACCAGGGCTCCATGGTTTAGGTTATGAGGAGAGATTATGTAAACTAGGTTTGTATCCCCTGGAATGTAGAAGGTTAAGGGTGATTTGATTGAGGTTTTTAAGATTTTGAAAGGAATTGATACAGAGAAACTTTTCCTGTTGGTGGGGTCAAGGACAAGGGGACATAACATTAAAATCAGAGCCTGGCCAATCAGGAGAGAAGTTAGGAAACACTTCTTCACACAAAGGGTGGTAGAAGTGTGGAACTCTCTTCCACAAAAAGAAGTGGATGCTAGCTCAATTAATAATTTTAAATCTGAAATCGATAGATTTTTGCTAGCCAAGGGAATTAAGGGATATGAGCCTAGAAATTCAGTATAGCCACTTTTGGGGCGGTAAAGTCGGGCGGCCGCTAAAGTTTGCGCCCGGCGCAAAGTCGCGCCCCCTTCGCCGATATTCAGTCGCATCGCCCCAAGAGGTTGCTGCTGCGCTAAAACAGGCGATGCACGACTATCTTTAGGCGCTATGCCGGCAGTGCTGAGCGATACCCCCGAGGCCGGGCGCAGCGCCGGTGCGGCGAGTTCTTGATTGACAGCAGACACTCTGGCGCCGGTCAGCTCTTAAAGGGGGAGGGTGGATTTGTTTGCCTGCCACGCCCTGCACACTGTAGCCCTCAACCTAGGCCTGACCACTTCAGCTTCACCTGCACAACGCCCAGGGCTATGGAGAAGGCCAGGGAGAGAGCGCAGCGCTTCAGCGACGGTGACCTGAGGCTGCTGGTTGGCGGAGTGGAGCGCAGGCGCCATGTTCTGTTCCCAGAAGGTGGCAAGAGGCCGCTGCCCAGCGCCTACCGGAAAGCCTGGAGGGAGGTCTCCAACAGGGTGTCTTCCAACAGCGTGGTTGCCAGGACTCCTGTGCAATGCCGGAAGAAGTTCAACGACCTCACTCGGGTTGTCAGGGTGAGTACCCTTTCCAGTGTCCTCCTCATCCTTGCATGTGCACCTCACTTTATGGGCAAAGGGACCTGAAAGCCCTAATGGCCAGCCCTCATCCAGCAGCTATGGGACTGGCATGAAAATCACTTGCACATTCAGCACTTTACACACTGTACAAGCTATTCGACCATGGGAGGCATTGCAGACAAGATCAGGGCTACACACTGTACAAGCTATTCGACCTTGGGAGTCAGTGCAGACAAGATCAGGGCTACACACTGTACAAGCTATTCGACCATGGGAGGCAGTGCAGACAAGATCAGGGCTTCACACTGTACTTAGAGGCCGTCCTTTCTCTTGCAGGCCAAGGTGGCGCACAACCGGCGCAACCGAACTGAGACCGGGGGAGGCCGTCCTGACCCCAAAGAGCTCTCCGACCTCGACCAGCGTGTGGAGCGCATTATGGCAGGCCGGCTGATTGGCCCCATCGCCAGTGGAGATGCCGACCCTGTTCTGGGCACCAATGGTAAGGGCATCACCTTTTGGACCTCTCTCGTTCCACTTGCGCATGAGATCAGCATCCTTTGCCACTGTCCGACCAATGCGGTGAATGGCAGCACTCATGCCTCCCTCGCTGCCGCCCTGTCCTCATTCTAAAGCTACTCTTGTGCCTTCCTGCTTTCAGATGGTGAATCGCCAGGTGAGGAGGCGGGCCCTCAAGCTGCCACTGTCAGCGCTTCGGAATACGAGGAGGAGGAAGAGGAAGCCAGCCCATCAGTGCCACCCTCAGCCGCACCAGCCCATGGCAATGTAGGGGACACGTCTTCCCTGGAGGGGAGCCGGGGGGGAGGGTCGGAGGAGAGTGAAGCTCCGGGGCCCAGCGGCCTGCAGCAACGCGGGAGGGGTGGGGAAGCTCGGCGGACTTCTCCCCAGAGGGTGAGTGCGGCCTCCAGTCCTGCGACGGTGAGCGTAGAGGAGGGGCGCCTCCTGGAGGAAATGGCCGTCCAGGCTGAGCACAGGCACACTGAGCTCATGGCTGCAGTGGCAAGGATGCCTGACTCCATAGAGTCTCTGTCAAGGAGTGTGCAGCAATTCGGAGCAGCACAGGCCAGGAGTCTGCAACAATTCAGTGCAGCACAGGCCAGGAGTCTGGAACAATTCAGTGCAGCACAGGCCAGGAGTCTGCAGGACTTCGCGGCAGCACAGTCGGCTTCTAGCCAAGTGCTCAGTCGTGCCGTCCATTCACTGGCTGGTGTCATGCGGACACAGACCAGGGCCACACAGGCACTAGCTGCTGCCACCCTCGCTGGATCAGCCAGGCATCGCCAGGGCACTCGCCGCGCAGCAGCAGCCCAGCAGTCTGTTCTTCAGCTGTTTGCTGCGCATGCTGCAGTGCTGGCCCGTGCGAGTGCCAATGTCTCAGGCGACCAGCGAGCACCTGCGATCTGCCAGGTTGCCACCATTCCTGAAGCCGACACTGCCACTCCACCATTGCAGCTGCCACGAACCGCTGGACAGACTGCTGCCGCCCAGCCAGAGTTGGAGCAGTCAGCAGCCGGCCACTCCAAGGCCAGAGCTGGTGCAGGCCGACCCCCAAGGGCATCTGCCGTCTCGCCATCTGCCCCTCAGCAGCCTTCCCCCAGCCTTGCTGCAGCCACTGGACTCCCATTGAGGAGGAGCTGCAGGGCGGGCAGGGGCCAGGCAAGGATGCGCAAGGCATCGCCCTCGCAGGGCAAAAAGTAGAGGTATGCACAAATGCCTGGTGATTGTTGTAAGGCCGAGACTGGTGCAGTTGTGTTTGTGTAAGGCCGAGACTGGTGTCTTTCTTTCTTTTTGTAAGGCCGAGACTGGTAGTTTTGTGTTTTTGGAGGGGGCTTCTCCACATGAGGATGTAATGTGGGAAGGGCAGAGGTTTGCAATAAATTATTGTTCTTAAATTGCAGTGTGCATGGTTTTTTTGTTAAGTCCTGGTTGCCCTGCTCGGCTGAGGGCTTGTGGAGCGGCTACATTCATCTGCTGACATTGGCACAAGCCATTCCCTGAGAGGGGGCCTAGAACCGACGTTCAATAAGCCGGCGACGGGCGGCCCTTGCACTTTGTGCCTCCCTCCTGTGCTGGTCCTCCTCCTGAGGTGGTCCTCCAATCTCTAGTGACAGTGCCTGAGTCCTGCGGATAGCCAGGTTGTGCAGCATGCAGCAAACGACCACGAAATGGGAGACTCGCTCCGGCGAATATTGTAGGGCTCCACTGGAACGATCCAGACAGCGGAACCGTTGCTTCAGGACGCCGATTGTTTGTTCGATGATGTTCCTGGTCGCTTGATGGCTCTCGTTGTATCCCTCTTCAGCAGGGGTGCTGGGCGCACGGAGCGGGGTCATCAGCCAGGTACACAAAGGATAGCCTTTGTCCCCGATAAGCCATCCTCGTGGGTGAAGCTGTGCCTGGAACATGTCTGCCACAGAAGTCTGTCGCAGGATGAAGGCATCGTGGCTGCTGCCTGGAAAGCGGGCATTGACAGCTAGGATGAGCTGACTGTGGTCACACACCAGCTGGACGTTCAGCGAATGGTAGCCCTTCCGGTTGCGGTAATCCTCGGCATTCTCCAGAGGTGCCCGCAAAGCCACATGCATGCAGTCAATGGCGCCCTGCACCATGGGGAAGCCCGCGAATGCTGCAAAGCCCATTGCACGCTGTTGCTGCTTGGCAAGGGCCATGGAGAAGGAGATGAACTGACGTCTCCTTTGGAAAAGGGCATTGGTGACCTGGCGGATGCAGCAATGCACGGCGAACTGGGAGATGTTGGCAATGTCCCCAGCAGCGGATTGGAAGGAGCCGGTGGCATAGAAGTTGAGAGCCACCGTCACCTTCACTGCCACCGACAGAGACGACCTGCACCTCAGCTGTGGCTGCAGATCACCGCCAAGCAGGTGGCAGATCTCTGTGACCACCTCCCTTCGGAATCGCAGCCTCCGAACACACTGCTCTTCAGACATGTTGAGCTAGGAGAACTGCTGGCGGTATACCCTGGGTGGGTAAGGCCTCCTTTGCCGACGCCTGTTGCCCCCTCTCCGTCTAGCCAGGGCTGCCACTCTCTCACGGCGTCTGTGAGCCCTTTGGATGTAATTGAGAAAGCCAGCGTTGACACCCATTGCAGCCCCCATAATATGCTGGCAAACAATGAGATGTCAATGAAGGCAAAGACTAGTGGAAAGCTGTAGCCTGAAGCCAGAAGTACCTGTCCGAGTGTTGGGCCAAAGCAGAAAGCTATCTACCTTGGTCTCTCTCCAAAGATCCGTTTCTCAAGAAGGAGTGCTGCAAAATGGCAGCCTTTTATAGTGCAGGAGGAGTGCCCTTTAATTTGCGCCCCCCGCGCCCCGCATCGGCTGAGCACCGTTCCACTCTAACAGTCGCTAGGGGCGCCAGGCGCACAATGGGGCGTCGCCACTGAAGTTCCGGTTGGGGGCGCACAAAGGGCGTTGCACGAGGAAATTACGTCATGATCTGCGCGCGCAGCTGAGCGCGTGCAAAGACTTTGCGCCGCCGCTAAATCTCTAGTGAAGCTGGGGCGAGGCGCAGATCGCGCTGCGCCCGGGCGCTAGCCGCCTAGCGCCCGACATCTACTCCTCCTAAGGCGCTAACAGCTGGCGCAACCAACTGAATTTCTAGGCCATGGAGCCAAGGTAGGTGGATAGAGTTAGGATACAGATCAGCCATGAGCTCATTGAATGGCAGAACAGGCTCTAGGAGCTGAATGGCCTACTTCTGTTCTTATGTTCCGAAGTGCACCGCCAGCCCTATTGGAAAGCTAAAAAATCTTTGTACATTGCTCACACCTGAAACATGCGTTAGGCCTTTTGGATATGCAAGTAAGGGGCCTAATGCTTATCTGAGCCCCCACTGCGAGATTGGTATCTCAGCAGCCAGCACCAGCACCGGCTGTACTCAGGAAAACCAGGCCTACAAGCAGCCTAACAGGTGGTCCTTAAAGGGATCTCCATCATGGCAAGCTCACAGGCAATCGAAGTTACCAGCAGCGCTACCGGCATCACCGATATGGCGTGCGGCGCTGCAACCAGCATCAGCTGTCGTTACAGCTGTCAGCAGCATTTCAGCGCCATCTCCTGGCGCAAACATGTGGCGCAAACCACACGAATTTTTCCCCCAACTCTCCATCCCTCTCAAAACCTCCACTGCCTGTGTGCTGTCAGACTACTTGTCCAACATCCAGTCTTAGATGAACCACAGCATCCACCAGTTAAACATTGGGAAGACCAAAGTCATTGGGCTGGATTTTGATTCTGGAGGCGTGTAGGAGGCGAGACTACAACTTTGGGGTTGTCGTTCCGCCTCCATTGAGTTGTGGCCAACCCACGCGATTTTCACTTGATTGACCTTGTTGAGCCCGCCCAGCGGGCTCAGCAGGCCAATTAAGGGTCACCCGGCAACAGGTGACATCACAGATTGACATTTCATCTGTCAAGAGCTTTTGACAGTTGAAATATCAGAGCTTGACAGCTCTTTGAAGCTGTCAAACACTGACAATCTGTACACTAAGGGGTCTATTTTCTGGCCGCCGTCGGACGGCTTTTCAGGCGACCGGGGGCCGAAAATCGCGAAAAAGCGGGTCGCGACCCCCCCCCGCCTGATTCCCCGCCCCGTCTGACTTTCGGACCGCCGTTTCCCCGCGACCCGCTTCAGTCCCGGCCGCCGCTGGCGGGACTGGTCGTCGGCACACTAATGACCAATAATTACCTTGTTGAAGAAGATTTTCCGGGGCCGTTGCGACTTTGGGGCTTTCCCCACCTGAAACACGCCTACGGGGAACCCCGCTGATGAGACCTGGCGTGAAGATTGCCGGCTTGCTTGCTCTCAGCTGCAGGTCAGGGAAAGCTGTGATTTAAAGGGACAGCACTTGTATGTTGAAGGACCTTGTTGTTGCAGGTTTGGGGCTACTTCTTCAAGGCTTAGGCACAGCTGTGGAAGGTTGGAGCCTCACACACTTCTCCAATGCGATCTCCTGGGAAGCCCCTCTCGCCACCCTCACTCAGCGCTTCCTCAGCGGAGGCATCTACGAGAAGCATGGGACGCCTTTTTTTCCTTCCCTTCTTGCCATTAGACGATCTCCAGCAGCAGAGGCGGCAGCAGCAGAACCAGCAACACCAGGCTGCTGCGCACTCACCTGAAGCTGCACAGGCCAGAAGGGGCCAGCACTTGGAAGTGGCTTGAGAGCACCTTGCTGTGCTTTAGGGGGCCATGGGGACCCGTTTCTGCACTGGCAGTCCTACTCAGAAGGACTTCCATGAAGATCTGGTTTCTCTGATCAACAGATGGCCAACGCTCCTCAAGAGATGTCATTCTCTTATGAGCACTCACCATGTTTTCCGTACCCTGGCGAGTTATCTCCTCCATGGAGGTTGCCAACCTTTCCATGGTGATGCGTTCATGCGCCAATGACTCCACAAAGGCTCTGCCCATGGTCGCTATGCACTCCTCCATTCGCTCCACACTCGCAGCGACCCTGGAGACAAAACCTGCCAGAGACTCCTGCATCTGTGCATGGAGATCCATCACTTCTTCTCTTGCGGATGGACCCAGAGGCAGAGGGTCGACATGCAGCGCAGCTGAGCTGAGCTGGCAGAGTCCTGCGCCCTCCGACGAGGACTCTCCACTGCTGTCCGTGTCTCCAGAATCTGCTGAGGCTCACTTGTGAGCTGTGAAAAACCAGGTGACAACACTACTCTATGTCCCGAAGGTCCCCCTGAGGTGTGAGTGTCTGCGCTGGTGCTGGGTGCGCTTACTTCTGCTGACGTTGTGCCCTCAGAGGTTGGAGCTTCCACTGAGGAGTCTGGCTGCACAGCCTCTTCCTCCTCCACAGTGAGGACGGGGGCTCTGGATGGTACTGTGGGGGAGTAGAGGAAGGAGTTAGAGATGTAATGCCAAGGTTCTTCTGGTGACTCCCAGCGAGTTGGCATCTGCTGATACCTGCATCCATGCAGCATTGGTCTCAGTGGGAGGCCTCTTCCTGCCTGACCTAGGGAAGAGGACCTCCCTGTGGGCCCTAACCCCATCCAATAATGCCTGCAGTGAAGCCTCGTCGAATTTGAAGGCAGCTCGGGGTCTGGCACTGGCCACAGCTGCTGCAGGCTCCTCTGTCATCCAGTATGGTTCGTTTGGAAGCCTTCAGAGGATGCAGTGCTTGCTATGGACCTTGAAAGCACCACGATGGATGACATCATACTGTGGGGATTTCTGACTCGAATTGGACAATTAGCAAGGCTTCCCACATGCTGGGAATTAATTGGCCACTTGAGGGAAAATTGCGTGGAGCTGGCTGACACTTTTTTATGTGTGTCAGAAACCCCACATTCGGGGAATCCGACCATTTCCCATACAAGTCGAAAATCAGGGCCTAAGTTAATTCCTTCCTCTCAGGCTGATTTAGAGATCTCTCCAGAACAGAAACCTGAATGCTGCAACTTTTGACAGCTCACAGCCATTCTGCTTTCTGCGCCGGTGAGATGAGGGATTTCTGAGACCTGAAGGAAGGAAGCCTGTAAAGGTAAGTAAAACTTCTTTAAACACTTTACACACACCAAACACACTTACCTCTTCACTCATGCACCCATCACTCACCTGAACACCGGACATCTCGAACCCTCCAAGTCCTTCAGCCCGATGGCCCACCTCGCTAACTTGGCGTGGTTTGGAGCCATCGGCCCTGATTTTCTGCCAGCCGTCAGGCGGCTTTTCAGGCGGGCGGGAGCCGAAAATCGCCGAAATAGGGGGCCGCGACCCCCCCCCCCCCCCACCCCGCCTGATTCCCCACCCTGTCCGACTTTCGGCCTGCCGTTTCTCCGCGAGCCGATTCAGTCCCGCCTGCCGCTGGTGGGAATGGCCGTCGGGACCCTGATCACCAATTATTGGCATGTTTAATGCTATTTTAGGGTGCCCTTGCGATTTTCAGGGGTTCCCCATGCTAAACACGCCTGCGGCGAACCCCGCTGATGAAACCTGGCGTGAAGCTTGCTGGCTTGCTTGCTTTCAGCTGCAGGTCATTCGGGAAAGCTGCGAATTAAAGGGACAGCATTTGTATGTTGAAGGACCTTGTTGCTGCAAGCTTGGGGCTACTTCTTCAAGGCTTAGGCACAGCTGTGGAAGGTTGGAGCCTCACACACTTCTCCAATGTGATCTCCTGGGAAGCCCCTCTCGCCACCCTCACTCAGCGCTTCCTCAGCGGAGACATCTACGAGAAGCATGGGACGCCTTTTTTTCCTTCCCTTCTTGCCATTAGAGGATCTCCAGCAGCAGAGGCAGCAGCAGCAGAACCAGCAACAGCAGGATGAGCACCAGGAGCACCAGGCTGCTGCTCACTCACCTGAAGCTGCACAGGCCAGAAGGGGCCAATGCTTGGAAGTGGCTTGAGAGCACCTTGCTGCGCTTTAGGGGGCCATGCTGGTGCTGGGTGCGCTTACTTCTGCTGATGCTGCGCCCTCAGAGGTTGGAGATTCCTCTGAGGAGTCTGGCTGCACAGCCTCTTCCTCCTCCACAGTGGGGACGGGGGCTCTGGATGGTCCTGTGGGGGAGTAGAGGAAGGAGTTAGAGATGTGATGCCAAGGTTACATGCACATTCGAGTTGACATCTGCTGACACCTGCATCCATGCAGGCTTGGTCTCAGTGAGAGGCCTCTTCCTGCCTGACCTAGGGAAGAGGACCTCCCTGTGGGCCCTAACCCCATCCAATAATGCCTGCAGTGAAGCTTCGTCGAATTTGGAGCAGCTCAGGGTCTGGCACTGGCCACAGCTGCTGCAGGCTCCTCTGCCATCCTGTATGGTTCGTCTGGAAGCCAACAGAGGAAGCAATGCTTGCTGTGGACCTTGAAAGCACAACGAATGATGACATCATACTGCGGGGCTTTCTGACTAGAAATGGACAATTAGCAAGGCTGTCCACACACTGGAAATTAATTGGCCACTTGAGGGAAAATTGCGTGCAGCTGGCTGACACATTTTTTTGTGTGTCAGAACCCCACATTTGGGGAATCCGACCATTTCCCACACAATCAACAAAATCGGGCCCATCGGGAATCCCACACTTCAGGAATAAAAATAGGGATTAGGCTAAAAACTGCCTGTTAACTATCTGTTAACAGGCAGTTAATTGGCACTAATCCCCTTCCCGCCTCGGGGAGGCGGGTCCCAGTACAGGTCGGGTATCCGCCTCCTTTGAAACTGGCATGAAGGCGGGTTGGGGCGGGGTGGGTTCGTGCCCCCCGACTTCGAGATTTTAAACCCCCCACTCGTCTCCAATCCCGCCTCCACGGCCCAATGAAAATCCTGCCCATTGTCTTCAGCTCCCGCAAGAAACTGCGTACCCTTGCCACTAATTCCATCCACAGAATCAGACCGTTCGCAACCTCTGTGTCCTATTCGACATAGAACTGAGCTTTTAACTCCATACCCACTCCATTACAAAGACCCCCTTCTTCCATAACATCGCCCACCAAGCCATGCCTCAGCCCATCTGCTGCTAAAACACTCATCCGTCCCAGTGTCACCTCCAGACTCGAGTATTCCAATAGTCTCCTGGCCAGCTTCCTGTAGTGTATGTAACGTTCCACCTTTAAGAGAACTATTTTAAGGGTTGCACTACTTTATCTTGGCTACTGTATCCTGTAATACCGGTGGTGACCACCGGTATATAAGTGCTGTGTAAGGATTTATTGGGCAGATTCGCCCTGACCTTCGAATAGTAAAGTCCTGTTAAAGTTACTCTTGTAGTCTGTGTATTAATTCACCATAAAACCCACAGACTTTACAGTGGCGACGAGTTCGATCTTACCCTGCGGCAGCGATACATCCGAAGCAGTTAACGAGCGTCGAGAGGAGGCACCTGCCCTCGTCATTCTGCTGAGAGAAGACTCGAGTCTGCAGAGCAAGGAAGAAGGAAGAATTCAGACACGAAGCCTTCCATCAGCAATAGGCAGTGATCGTCCCTTCTGCCACGGTGGTGACTGAGCCAATCAGCCACGAGAAGCAAGTCGGCCACGTTGACTGTGAGTAGGGGGAAAATAAAAAAAAAGAACGGAGGAAGGGCGGTGAACTCGACCACGGTCGGGGGGGAAAGGAGCCGGACAGAAGTCGGGCCCAGAGGCGCTGAGACTGGGGCAGCATGGGGCACGGAAGCCGCGGTGCAAGCGGGAACGCAGCCGGTGTGAGAGACCGGGCTACCAGCGGGAACGCAGCCGGTGTGAGAGACCGGGCTACAAGCAGGCTGGGAGACGCAACAGCGTCGTGAGACAGCTCGACCGCGACCGGCGAAAGGCCGGGCAGCTACCGAGGCCGCGAGGCGCTGCGACCGGGATCGTAAGGCGCGGGAAGAAATAAAAATAAGAAACCGCAGAGGACTCAGCCGCAGCCGGGGGAGGAAAGGACCGGACTGCGAGAGGGCTGGGAGGCACGATTGGAAGCCGCTGAGGGAGAGACAGAGCCCGAGCGAGCGGGAGAGACAGAGCCGAGCGAGGGAGACCGAGGAGATTCAGCCAGCGGCTGGAACTGTTCGCCGTCAACGGGTTGTCCCCAGCGCCGGTTGCCCTGCCGAGAAAAGGGAACAAAGAACACACTGAAGCCGGCGCGCAGGCTGCGAACCCCGAAAGCCAGCGGTCGTCGCCCGAGGGAAAAGCTTACCCCTCCCGCCAGTAGGCGGAGAAGAAGACAGGAGCGGGAAACCGCCATTTTGAAAGTGGGCGGGGAAGAAGACAAGCGCGGGAAACCGCCATTTTTGGAAAAAAAAAGTTAAAGAAAAATTTCGTTGTTGTTTCTCAGGAAGATTGTGAAGATGCCTAAGCGTGGCAACATCAACGAATTCGATTCTGATGTGGAAGATTGGACCACGTATGTAGAACGCATCGAGATATATTGTAAGGGCAATAAGATAGCAAATTATGATAAAGCTCTAACCTTACTAAACTCAATGGGTGCGAAGACATACGGGTTATTGAAGCATCTTCTATCACCAGCTAAACCGGCGGATCAGTCTTTCGCTAATATTGTTGCTGTCCTGAAGGATCATGTGAACCCCACACCGCTGATGTTAGCGGAACGAGCTAAATTTTACGGGAGAACGCAACTAAAGGAGGAAAGCAACGCGGAGTACCTGGTTGAACTGCGTAGGCTAGCAAAATACTGTCAGTTTGGGGTAAATCTGACAGAGGCACTGAGAGACAAGTTCGTGTGCGGGATGTCGAAGGAAGGAACACAAAAGCGACTGCTCGAAGAGAACGATCTTACACTTGATAAGGCTGTCCTTATTGCAGCATCGCACGAAGCCGCAGCGAGAGGCACGGCGGAAATGCAGCTGAAGACAGCGGTACTCAGTGTGGATCAAATGACTTCGGGTACAACGAAATGTTACCGTTGTGGGAAGACAACACACGACCAGAACCAATGCTGGTTTAAAAACCAGGAATGTAGAAAATGTGGCAAACTTGGTCACATAGCTAATGTATGCCGGTCAGGAAAGAAGACCAGCAACAATAAGTCACCGCAGAAGAAGTACAGAAAGGTACATAACGTGACTGTGAAGAGTCCAGATGAACTGAATTCGGATTCAGACCCCAACAGCAAGGAACTGGGTAGTCTGAGGATTCACAATGTGAGTAAAGAAGCTGACCGACAAACTATCTGGGTCACACTGCAGATTGCAAAAGTCCAAGTGAAGATGGAAGTGGACACCGGATCGGTGTTGACGGTCATGAATAAACAAGATTACAAAAAGTTATTCAAACATATTCCCCTACGGGATACGGAGATAGTATTGCAGACATACACGGGGCATAAAGTATACCCCATCGGAAAGATAATAGTCAAGGTGAGACACAAGGGCAAAGATCACCAAGGAATGGACTTATATGTACTACCCGAGGGAGGTCCACCACTTCTGGGACGGGAGTGGATCAGGAAAATAAAGATAGACTGGCACTCACTAAACACAATGACGGTAGATTTCGGAAAGAAAGATGTCAAACCTGAACGGTTGTCCAGAATATTGGACGAGGCTAAAGAGGTATTCCAGCAGGGACTGGGAACACTGAGAGGAATTAAGGCAAAAATCAAGATTGCAGAACATGCAAACCCAAAATTTTTCAAAGCCAGATCGGTACCTTACGCGATACGACCTGCTGTGGAGGCAGAACTGGAAGAGCTTGAATGTGCAGGGGTACTGTCGAAGGTGGACTGGAGTGAGTGGGCCACGCCCATCGTTCCCGTCATGAAGCCTTCATCAAGTAACAAGCCAGGGGGACCGGGGAAGGTCCACATCTGCGGAGACTTCAAGATCACAGTTAATCCAGTGCTTCACACGGTACAATACCCGCTTCCGCGGATTGAGGATATCTTTGCTTCATTGTCTGGCGGGAAACACTTCACCAAGATAGACCTGGCACAAGCATATTTACAGATGGAGGTCGAGGAAGAGTCACGCCAGTATCTCACAATCAACATGCACAGAGGCTTGTATCGATATAATAGACTGGTTTTTGGAGTAGCTTCGGCTCCAGCAATTTGGCAGAGGGCCATGGAGCAGGTCTTACAGGGTATTCCAAGCACTCAGTGTTACTTGGACGATATCCTGATTACGGGAGAAGACGAGGAGGAACACCTCACAAATTTGAAACTGGTGCTCACCAGGTTGAAGGGATATGGCCTTCGAGTTAATCACCAGAAATGTGAGTTCTTCCAGAAATGGATCTCGTACTGCGGTCATGTCATTGACCAAGAGGGGCTGCACAAGTCACCTGACAAGATCGAAGCGGTCGTGAAGGCCCCCGCTCCGGAAAATGTATCACAGTTGAGGTCGTTTCTGGGGTTGATTAATTATTACCATAAGTTTCTGCCAAATCTATCCACGGTGCTGCATCCGCTGAATGCTCTGTTGCGGAAAGAAGTACCATGGAAGTGGAGCGAGGACTGTAAGAAGGCCTTTCGCAGAAGCAAGGCGTTGATTACCTCTGAGGAAGTGTTGGCTCACTTCAACCCAACGCTACCTCTTCGTCTAGCTTGTGATGCTTCCCCTTATGGTATTGGAGCTGTACTCTCACACAAGTTACCAAATGGCTCGGAAAGGCCAGTCGCATTTGCGTCCCGATCATTGACCTCCGCTGAGCGAAATTATGCTCAGATAGATAGGGAGGCTCTCAGCCTTGTGTGGGGAGTAAAGAAATTCAATCATTACCTGCAGGGCAAGAAGTTTACATTGCTGACAGACCACCAGCCGTTGGTGTCCATATTCAACCCTAACAAGGCCGTTTCCACTATGACAGCACAAAGGCTACAGAGGTGGTCCGTTCTACTAGGGGCACACCAATATGACATCGAATACAAAAGGTCCAAACAGCATGGAAATGCTTATGGGTTATCGCGCCTACCGTTGCCAGTGGAAGAAGAGGCGACTACAGTGGACCCAGTGGATATGTTCCACTCAACCATAATGGAATGTCTACCAGTAACAAATTCCATGATCGAAAAGGAAACAAGAAATGACCCGACTCTCTCACGAGTCTACGATTTAACGGTGGAGGGATGGCCAGTACATGGCGAACCAATGCTGCCAGCATTTTCGCACAGAAGAGAACAGCTGTCAGTGTGCCGAGGAACCTTGATGTGTGGATCTAGAGTGGTGATTCCACCCAAACTCCAGCAGAAAGTACTAAAGGAGCTTCACGAGGGGCATCTGGGTGGAGTGAAAATGAAGAACCTAGCCAGAGCGTTTGTGTGGTGGCCAGGTATTGATGGAGACATCGAAGAAATAACCAAGAGCTGTCTTGGATGCCAGAAAGTCCAAAACGCGCCACCACAAGCTCCTCTGCATCCATGGGAGTGGCCCTCATCTCCATGGCAAAGGGTACATATCGACTTTGCTGGTCCATTTATGGACTCAATGTTTTTAATCGTGGTGGATGCACACTCCAAGTGGCCGGAGGTAATAAAAATGTCCTCCACCACCACGGAAAAAACCATCACAGTATTAAGGACCATATTTGCCAGGAATGGGCTGCTGGAACAGATCTGTTCTGATAATGGACCGCAATTTGTGTCCGAAGAATTCAGGAAGTTCTTAAAAAGCAATGGGGTCAAGCACTATACGTCCGCCCCATACCATCCCGCCACCAATGGATTAGCTGAAAGGTTTGTCCAGACCTTCAAGAAGGCCATAACGGCCATGGGTAATGAAGACATAAATCTACAACATAAGGTAGATAACTTCTTGTTGGCGTACAGGAGTGCAACACATGCGGTCACAAACCAAACTCCCGCCATGATGTTTTTCAATAGAAGAATAAGATGCCGGCTGGATTTGATTAAGCCAAACGTCAGAAGGGACATAGAGAACCGGCAATTTCAAGGCATGAATGAAAGGCCAACTAGATCCTTTCAGATAGGTCAACAAGTTTTGGCCCGGGACTACCGTACCGAGAAATAGCAGCCGGGAACTATTGGAAAAAGGCTAGGACCGTTGATGTATACCGTGGACATTGGTGAAAGCATAATAAGGCGCCATGTTGACCAGATCATAGAATCATCCACAAAGGCCCAACCTTCTCCACAACTCTATACGTCTAATGTTGAAGCAGAGATACCCAGAGCATCTACCTCCGATCCGGTAATACTGGAATCCGATGAACCTGAAACGGTCCTTCAAGCCGAATCGACCTTGCCAGAAGAACCTACTACACCACCGAAAACGACTACACCACCGAGGCGTTATCCGGACAGAGTCCGGAAGCCTCCAGAGAGACTGAATCTGTGAACTGTTTCACATAAAGTTGTATATATGTTAAGATGTTATATTAATGGGAATATGTATATATTGTTAACCTAAAAAGGGAGGATTGTAGTGTATGTAACGTTCCACCTTTAAGAGAACTATTTTAAGGTTTGCACTACTTTATCTTGGCTACTGTATCCTGTAATACCGGTGGTGACCACACCGGTATATAAGTGCTGTGTAAGGATTTATTGGGCAGATTCGCCCTGACCTTCGAATAGTAAAGTCCTGTTAAAGTTACTCTTGTAGTCTGTGTATTAATTCACCATATAACCCACAGACTTTACACTTCCCAAACTCCACACTCTATAGACTTCAGCTCATCCAAAACTGCCCATATCCTATCCCACACCAAGTCCTGCTCACTCATTACTCCTGTCCTTGATGACCTACATTGGCTCCTGGGCCTTGAATGCCTCCAATTTAAAATTTTCATCCTTGTGTTTAAATCCATTCCTGGCTCCTCCCTATTGCTGTTATTTTCCACAGCTCTACAACCACTACCCCAAAATCCTCCGTTCCTCTGATTCTGGTCTCTTGTGGATCCCTCCTCCCTTCACCCTACCATTGGCGGACCTTGCTTTCAGCCTACTAGGCCCTACACTCTGGAATCAGCGGGCCTTGTGGGAACACAGCATCGGCGGCAGTGAGTCAGGAGCAGCCCGACTAGAGCGGGCCTTGTGGGAACACAGCATCGGCGGCAGTGAGTCAGGAGCAGCGTACTAGTTCAACAGCAGGGGAGAGAGGTAAAAAGTAATCAAAGTGTGACGTCACCAGGAAGCAGGTAAGTGATTGGTTGGTGAGTATTTGGTTGGTGAGTATTTCTCTTTTTTTTTTTAAACTTTAACTCTGGTTTATAGTTTCTAAGGTCTCTCTGGTGTAGCAGAGACTGTTGGTAAACCAGTTAACTGTAGTGTAATTAGTGGGATTGATTGATTTAATTTAAATTCAATTAATTAAAGGGTAAGTCATGCAAGGGTCAAGGATGTCTCCGAGCGACTCCAGAACATCTTGGAAGGGGAGGGTGAACAGCCAGTTGTCGTGGTGCATATAGGCACCAACGATACAGGTAAAAAGCGGGATGAGGTCCTAAAAGCGGAGTATAGGGAGTTAGGAGATAAATTAAAAAACAGGACCTCAAAGGTAGTAATCTCAGGATTGCTACCAGTGCCATGTGCTAGTCAGAGTAGAAATAGAAGGATACTTCAGATGAATACGTGGCTAGAGGAATGGTGCCAGGGGGAGGGATTCAAGTTCCTGGGACATTGGAACCGGTTCTGGGGGAGGTGGGACCAGTTCAAACCGGACGGTTTGCACCTGGGCAGGGCTGGAACCAATGTCCTAGGGGGAGTGTTTGCTAATGCTGTGGGGGAGGGTTTAAACTAAAATGGCAGGGGGTTGGGAACCTGAGCAGGGAGACAGAGGAAAGGGAAACAAGGATAAAAGCAAAAGATAGGAAGGAGAAAAACAAAAGTGGCAGTCAGAGAAAACAACGGTTTAAATCAAACATGGCCACAGTAAATAATAATTCTAATAGGTCTAAGAGCGTTAAAAAAACAAGCCTGAAGGCTTTGTGTCTTAATGCGAGGAGCATTTGTAATAAGGTGGATGAATTGGCTGCGCAAATAGAAGTAAACAAATACGATTTGGTTGGGATTACGGAAACGTGGCTCAAGGAAGGCCAGGACTGGGAACTCAACATCCAGGGGTATTCGATATTCAGGAAAGATAGGCAAAAAGGAAAGGGAGGTGGGGTAGCATTACTGGTTAAAGAAGGGATTAACACAATTGTAATGAAGGATATTAGCTCTGATGAGGTGGAATCTGTATGGGTAGAATTGAGAAATACTAAGGGGGAAAAAACGTTAGTGGGAGTGGTTTATAGACCTCCAAACAGTAAGGCGGAGGTTGGGGATGGCATTAAAAGAGAATTTAAAGAAGCGTGCATTAAGGGCACAGCAGTCATCATGGGTGACTTTAATCTACATATAGATTGGGCCAACCAAATGAGTAACAATACTGTGGAGGAGGAATTCCTGGAGTGTTTACGGGATGGTTTCCTGGACCAATTTGTCGAGGAACCAACCAGAGATCAGGCCATCTTAGACTGGGTATTATGTAATGAGAAAGGATTAATTAGCAATCTTGTTGTAAGAGGCCCCTTGGGTCGGAGTGATCATAATATGATCGAATTCTTCATTAAGATGGAGAATGAAGTAGTTGACTCGGAGACTAGGGTCCTCAATTTAAATAAAGGAAACTATGATGGTCTGAGGAGCGAGTTGGGTAGGATTGATTGGGGAATGGCACTCAAAGGGTTGACGGTGGATAGGCAATGGCAAACATTCAAAGACCGAATGGACGAACTACAGAATTTGTTCATCCCAGTTTGGCATAAAAATAAAACAAAAAAGGTGACCCAACTGTGGCTAACAAGGGAAATTAGGGATAGCATAAGGTCCAAGGAGAGGACATATAAATTGGCCAGAAAAAGCAATAATCCTGAGGATTGGGAGCAGTTTAGGATTCAACAAAGGAGGACAAAGGGATTAATTAAGAAAGGGAAAATAGAATATGAGAGTAAGCTTGCAGAGAACATAAAAACTGACTGTAAAAGCTTTTATAGATATGTGAAGAGAAAAAGATTGGTGAAGTCAAGCATAGGTCCCTTGCAGTCAAAATCAGGGGAATTTATAATGGGGAACAAAGAAATGGCAGACCAACTAAATACATATTTTGGTTCTGTCTTCACAAAGGAGGACACAAATAACCTCCCAGAGATGCCGGGGAACATAGGGTCTGATGAAAGGGTGGAACTGAAAGAAATCAGTATTTGTAGGGAAATGGTGTTAGGAAAATTGATGGGACTGAAGGCCGATAAATCCCCAGGGCCTGATAATCTACATCCCAGGGTACTTAAGGAAGTGGCCCTAGAAATAGTAGATGCATTGCTGGTCATCTTCCAGAACTCGATAGACTCTGGAACGGTACCCATGGATTGGCGGGTAGCTAATGTTACCCCACTATTCAAAAAAGGTGGTAGAGAAAAGGCGGGGAATTATAGAGCGGTAAGCTTGACATCGGTAGTGGGGAAAATGCTACAGTCCATTATAAAAGATGTAATAGCAGAGCACTTGGAAAGCAGTGACTGGATCAGACAAAGTCAACATGGATTTACAAAATGTAAATCATGCTTGACTAATCTACTGGAATTTTTTGAGGATGTAACTGGTAAAATAGATAAGGGAGAACCAGTGGATGTGGTGTATTTGGACTTTCAGAAGGCTTTCGATAAGGTCCCACATAAGAGATTAGCGTGCAAGGTATTGACTTGGATAGAGAACTGGTTGGTGGACAGAAAGCAAAGAGTTGGAATAAACGGGTCATTTTCTGAGTGGCAGGCAGTGACTAGTGGGGTACCGCAAGGATCGGTCCTAGGACCCCAGCTGTTCACAATATATATTAATGATCTGGACGAGGGAATTGGATGTAATATCTCCAAATTTGCAGACGACACAAAGCTGGGGGGGAGGATATGCTGTGAGGAGGATGTCGTGAAATTCCAGCACGATTTGGACAGGTTGGGTGATTGGGCAGAAACATGGCAAATGCACTATAATGTGGATAAATGTGAGGTTATCCACTTTGGTGGCAAAAACAGGAAGGCAATAGATTGGGAGAAAGGGAAATGCAAAGAGACCTGGGTGTTCTTGTACACCAGTCGCTGAAGGTAAGCATGCAGGTGCAGCAGGCGGTTAAGAAGGCAAATAGTATGTTGGCCTTCATAGCAAGAGGGTTCGAGTACAAGAACAAGGATGTCTTGCTGCAGTTGTACAGGGCCTTGGTGAGACCACACCTTGAGTATTGTGTGCAGTTTTGGTCGCCTTACCTGAGGAAGGACGTTCTTGCCATGGAAGGAGTGCAGCGAAGATTCACCAGGCTGATACCTGGGATGGCAGGAATGACGTATGAGGAGAGATTGTGTCAATTGGGCTTATACTCACGGAGTTTAGACGATTGAGAGGGGATCTCATCGAAACCTATAAAATTCTGTCAGGCCTGGACAGACTAGATGCAGGAAGGATGTTTCTGATGGCCGGGGAGTCCAGAACCAGTGGTCATAGTCTAAGGATAAGGGGTAAGCCATTTAGGACTGAAATGAGGAGGAATTTCTTCACCCAGAGAGTGGTGAACCTGTGGAATTCTCTGCCACAGAGGGCGGTGGAGGCCAGTTCATTAAGTATATTCAAGAAAGAGTTGGATATATTTCTTAAGGCTAAAGGGAATCAAGGGATATGGGGAGAAGGCAGGGACCGGGTACTGAATTTGGATGATCAGCCATGATCTCATTGAATGGTGGAGCAGGCTTGAAGGGCCGAATGGCCTACTCCTGCTCCTATCTTCTATGTATCTATGTATCTATGAATCCCCTCCGCATCTCCATCTCTATCTCCGCCTTTAAGACCCTCACTGGAATCCACCTCTTTTGCCCAATTTTGGTCACCCCTCCTAATATCTCCTTCTTTGGCTCGGCATCTATGTTTGCCTGATTACACCCCTGTGAAGTGCCTTGGGATATTAAAGGCGATAAATGTAATTAATTATGTTGTTGTTCCTGCCGCGGCATATTGTTGGGGTAAAGTAAAGGGAACTCCACTGTTAATCTGGCTGTGCTGTACCTGGGAGCGCTTACTGGTAATAATGGCTGTCCAAAATAAAGAATTCCATTCCCAGCAGTAACTTTCCTCACTTTGATGGGCACACCATTTTTTTTTAAACCATCTGTACTGTGATGAATGATCATGCAATAGCTCCACTCTGTGGCCATTTATTTAGCTGCAATCTGCAAAAACTTAAGTGAAGATTTATGCAAGACATGACCAAAGTTGAAAAGAATAGAGGAGGTAAATTAAGTAATAGTGATTAGATAACACCATGCTCAGGTTTTAAAGGCCAAAAGATTATAGGAAACACTGAGAGTAGTAAGAAGTCCACCGTTTTGAGGTCCAGGGAATGAATAAATTAGAGTGGGTGCAGTGAGTCTTACTTTTAACAGATTGGGGATACAGGAAGGAGGAACAGCGAATAGGGTGCCATATTTGGAACATAGGAGGAACGAGAAGGGAAATCATGTAAGCTTTAATTATGAAAAGTAATATAAAGGCACAGGAAATGAGCACGACATTAAAAGAACACAGAAAGATCTACTACTACATGATTCCTTTTTTTGTACCGGAAGCCAGAAGTTAAAGACCCATTCTCAATTGCCTGTCAATCCTCAGCCTCTTCAAGGAGCAGATTTTGCCAACTCTTAGCCTGGCTATTAAATTAATCACTTTGCAGTAACACAGTGCTCCATCACTGGCCTGGAAGGACTATCCAGGTCAGACTCACTGTCAGGGATGAACCTCCTGCCTAATGTTTATAGGGTAGCCTTGACAGTAGCTATGGAAAAAAATAGCTTTGAGGTACTGTAGTCAAATGTCTTTTGGAATATTCTACGAAGCAAGGTAGAGCAAGGATATTAAGGCGTTAAAAATGTAGATGTTTACTAGGCTGAGACAGTTAGGGTATGCAGGGAGATCCTCTTCCCTTCCGATGGGTGGAAAAGACCTCCCCAGGAGACCAAAACAGCCTGGTTGCAGATTGCAGTTAGGGAACTCCAAGAGGTCAAATGCCATTTTTTGTTCTTGGCTATTATGCTATGCTTTAAAAAAGATAAATAATTAGCTTTCAGCCTTGTGGACACATTCAGTTCAGTGCAAGACTGGTCTCTAGTGTTTTAGATGAAAATTACAAGCAATAAACATCCAGAGCCAAACCAAGTTAATGCAGTAAACAAGAAAGATTATTTAAAAAAACAAGTTAAATGGTTTATCACCAAAGTCACAGACTTGGGCCGGAATCTTGCCTACCTCGGCAGGTCCGGTGCGGGCAGTCGGCGTGGCGAGTCGCTGCTGACTCCATCCCACTGCTGAAAAAGACCTTCCTTTAATAGGGCCTATTAAGGCCGCCCAGCGTGTTACCCGGCCCAATTAAATGGAGCGGGTCTGGTGATGTCATTCATGATGCGTCATCAGCCAGGATCTTTAAAGGGACCATGGTCACATTAGATTTGACGTTTAATCTAACATAGTGCTGTCGGTGCATGACAGCATTGAAGTGCTGCAAACACTGACACTCACTGCACAGAGGCAGAGGGCTGCACCCAGGTTCTCCGACGACTCCCTCCATGGTGTCACAGCACGCAGGGAGGTCCTCTTCCTTCCCATGGGCGGAAGAGACCTCCCCAGGAGACCAAAGCAGCCTGGTTGCACATTGCAGAGGAGGGCACAGGCAGGGATGTGTTCAGGAGGACCAATCTGCAGTGCCACAAACATTTCAATGATCTCATTAGATCAAGAAACGTTAGTACAAACCCACACTCAACTTCATCCTGCTGTGCCTCTCATCACATCCCCATCACTCTGCCTTCCATACCCTACTCCTCCATATCCTTACTCACACCAACATACCTTGCACCTCCACCCATCTTCTTTATTTACATTATCATTTCCCCACCTCACTAGCCACCCCTCACACTCACCCTCATCCTAGTGCAATCGTACCAACTAACAACACACAAGGAGGCCACTTGGGTGTTTTATCCAATGTTTATGTAAAGTTTTTGTTAATGTGGTGTCAAACATAAAAATCTTTATTTTCAATACTTTCTGGTCTTGGACAGATTTGTGTGCACCTTTAGAAGTAGCTCAGTGAGTTGTAGAGAATGGTTAGACATAATGGTACCCCCCCCCCCCCCCACAATGGTGATGGGTGTAAAAGGAATGGTTTGGGCATTGTAGGGATGCTTTATGGTGTTGGTGTGGGGTAGTGCCAATCTGGCACATCATGTGGCAGCCATATGGGTGTACAGCATCAAGTGAAGTAACTCTGGCCATGATGAGGCCATCCCTGGCCTCCCAGGCAGCAATATGCTTGGGTGCTGATGCCCTCTGTCCTGTGCAGCATCAGTTGATTGCGGAGAAGGTTGGTGTTTTTGTTGGTGCTGCTGGTGTGCTTGGTACTGCTGATGTTGGGGCTCATCGTGGTCCGATCCTGAGGACCAAGGTGAGACTGTATAAATAGCACCCATGTTGATGAAATAGATGGCAGGTGAAGTACAGATGACAGAAGCATTCTGTCAATGGTGAGAGAGGTTCTTCCAATGAGGTGAAACTGGATGGAGACTTTGCTGGAAAGACTTGCAGCCTGCAGAATCTGTGCTGGAAATGGACTGAGAAAAGTGATCACCTGTCAGGTGGGAGCTTTTACTGTACATTTGATGCTGTCAAGTAATCAGCTGGAGCAATCGCCACGGAACTCCCACCTCAGGTTGACAGACGTGGTTCCCGAGCTGTGTGAATCCATGGCCAGGCAGTGAAATTTAAAATGTATGGGGAAAAAGGCTCTTAAGTGTCTGTAAACTACCTGATAATGATTTCAATTAGGTCGCCCGCCGCTGCCGGTCGGGTCGGCTCCGCAATGACAGACGCGCCTGGGGGAAAGGCACGTGGGGGCGGGATGACAGCGGGTTCCCAACCTGCTATCAAAAAAAACAAATTTCTCACCTGATCCACCAATGATCACGCCCGCTACCACCCCAGAAAATGGTCTTGAACCATTAAAACAAAGCCATCAGTGAATTTATAGTATTTATACTAAAAATACTGTAGAAAAAGCTATTGTATGCACAAGGCATGTTTTAAATAAAGCACCTTTATAAATATTTTTGTCAGGCTGGGATGTAGATGACATGATGCTTTTCCTGTCATATGATACACAAAAAAACTGGAGTGGGAATAAATAGTTGCAGGAGGAATTGTACAAGATTGAACTTATCTTCACCGCCAAACCTCGGGAGATTTCAAAGGTGAGCGGGAATGGCTGGAGAGCGCCAAACCTTGGGAGATTTCAAAGGTGAGCAAGAGCGGCTGGAGAGCGCCAAACCTCGGGAGATTTCAAAGATGAGTGAGAGCAGCTGGAGAGCGGCAAACCTCGGGAGATTTCAAAGGTGAGCGAGAGCGGCTGGAGAGCGCCAAACCTCGGGAGATTTCAAAGGTGAGCGAGAGCGGCTGGAGAGCGCCAAACCTCGGGAGATTTCAAAGGTGAGCGAGAGTGGCTGGAGAGCGCCAAACCTCGGGAGATTTCAAAGGTGAGCGAGAGTGACTGGAGAGCGCCAAACCTCGGGAGATTTCAAAGGTGAGCGAGAGCGGCTGGAGAGCGCCAAACCTCGGGAGATTTCAAAGGTGAGCGAGAGCGACTGGAGAGCGCCAAACCTCGGGAGATTTCAAAGGTGAGCGAGAGCGGCTGGAGAGCGCAAAACCTCGGGAGATTTCAAAGGTGAGCGAGAGCGGCTGGAGAGCGCAAAACCTCGGGAGATTTCAAAGGTGAGCGAGAGCGGCTGGAGAGCGCCAAACCTCGGGAGATTTCAAAGGTGAGCGAGAGTGGCTGGAGAGCGCCAAACCTCAGGAGATTTCAAAGGTGAGCGAGAGTGACTGGAGAGCGCCAAACCTTGGGAGATTTCAAAGGTGAGCGAGAGTGGCTGGAGAGTGCCAAACCTCAGGAGATTTCAAAGGTGAGCGAGAGTGGCTGGAGAGTGCCAAACCTCGGGAGATTTCAAAGGTGAGCGAGAGCGGCTGGAGAGCGCCAAACCTTGGGAGATTTCAAAGGTGAGCGAGAGCGGCTGGAGAGTGCCAAACCTCGGGAGATTTCAAAGGTGAGCGAGAGTGGCTGGAGAGCGCCAAACCTCGGGAGATTTCAAAGGTGAGCGAGAGCGGCCGGAAAGCGCCAGACCTCGGGAGATTTCAAAGGTGAGCGAGAGCGGCCTGAGAGCGCCAGACCTCGGGAGATTTCAAAGGTGAGCGAGAGCGGCTGGAGAGTGCCAAACCTCGGGAGATTTCAAAGGTGAGCGAGAGCGGCCGGAGAGCGCCAGACCTCGGGAGATTTCAAAGGTGAGCCGGGGCTACAACGGACCAGTGAGTGTAAAGAAGTAAAAAGTAATCGAAGTGTGACATCACCAGAAAGCAGGTAAGTGATTGGTTGTTGAGTATTTCTTTCTTTCTCACTTTTTTCCAAACTTCACTTTTGTGGTTTATAGTTTCTAAGGTCTCTCTTGTGTAGCGGGGAGTGCTAGTAAACAAGGGCCCTTGAGTATATCATTTAATTGTAGTGTAATTGGTGGTATTGATTTGATTTAATTTAATTTAAATTAATTAAAGGGTAAGTCATGGCAGCACAGCTCGGCCCTGTGGCATGCTCCTCCTGCACTATGTGGGAAATCAGGGACACTTCCTGTGTCCCTGATGACCATGTGTGCGGGAAGTGTATCCAGCTGCAGCTACTGGCAGACCGCATTGCGGCACTGGAGCTGCAAATGGATACATAATGGAGCATTTGCGATGCTGAGGACATTGTGGATAGCACGTTTAGGGAGTTGGTCACACCACAGATAAAGGCTGCATAGGCAAGAAGGGAATGGGTGAGCGCAAGGCAGAGTAGAAGGCGCAGGCAGGTAGTGCCAGGGTCCCCTGTGGCCATCCCCCTCTCAAACAGATATACCGCTTTGGATATTGTTGGGGGAGATGGCTTATCGGGGGGAAGGCAGCAGTAGCCAACTTGCGGGCACCATGGGTGGTTCTGCTGCTCAGGACGGGAGGAAAAAGAGCGGGAGAGCTATAGTGATATGTGGATTCTATTGTAAGGGGAATAGATAGGTGTTTCTGCATCCACAAACGAGACTCCAGGATGGTATGTTACCTCCCTGGTGCAAGGGTCAAGGATGTCTCGGAGCAGCTGCAGGGCATTCTGGAGGAGGAGGGTAAACAGCCAGCTGTCGAGGTGCATATAGGTACCAACGATATAGATAAAAAATGGGATGAGGTCCTAAAAGCTGAATATAGGGAGTTAGGAGGTAAATTAAAAATAGGATCTGAAAGGTAGTAATCTCAGGATTGCTACCAGTGCCACGTGCTAGTCAGAGTAGAAATAGAAGGATATTTCAGATGAATACGTGGCTAAAGGAATGGTGCAAGGGGGAGGGATTCAAATTCCTGGGACATTGGAACCGGTTCTGGGGGAGGTGGGACCAGTACTAACTGGATGGTTTGCACCTGGGCAGGACCGGGGCTGATGTCCTCGGGGGAGTGTTTGCTAGTGCTGTTGGGGAGGGTTTAAACTAAAATGGCAGGGGGTTGGAAACCTGTGCAGGGAAACAGAGGAAAGGGAAGCAAGGATAGAAGCAAAAGACAGGAAGGAGAAAAGCAAAAGTGGCAGTCAGAGAAATCAAGGGTGTAAATCAAACAGGGCCACAGTAAATAATAATTCTAAAAGGACTAAGAGTGTTAAAAAAAAAAGCCTGAAGGCTTTGTGTCTTAATGCGAGGAGCATTCGTAATAAGGTGGATGAATTAGCTGCACAAATAGATGTAAACAGATATGATATAATTGGAATTACGGAGACATGGCTACAGGGTGACCAAGGCTGGGAATTCAACATCCAGGTGTATTCAATATTCAGGGAGGACAGGCAAAAAGGAAAAGGAGGTGGGGAAGCATTGCTGTTTAAAGAGGAGATTAACACAATAGTAAGGAAGGATATTAACTCTGGTGGTGTGAAATCTGTATGGGGAGAGCTGAGAAATACCATGGGGCAGAAAACATTAGTGGGAGTTGTATACAGACCCCCAAACAGTAATGCTGAGGTTAGGGATGGCATTAAATGAGAAATTAGAGACGCGTGCAATAAGGGCACAGCAGTTATCATGGGTGACTTTAATCTACATATACATTGGGCTAACCAAATTAGTAACAATACTGTGGAGGAGGAATTCCTCGAGTGTATACGGGATGGTTTCCTGGACCAATAGGTCGAGGAACCAACTAGAGATCAGGCCATCTTAGACTGGGTATTATGTAATGAGAAAGGATTGATTAGCAATCTTGTTGTGCGAGGCCCCTTGGGGAGGAGCGATCATAATGTGATAGAATTCTTCATTAAGATGGAGAGTGAAGTAGTTGACTCAGAGACTAGGGTCCTGAATTTAAATAAAGGAAACTACGATGGTATGAGGCACATGTTGGCTAGGATGGATTGGGGAATGTTACTTAAAGGGTTGATGGTGGATAGGCAATGGTAAACATTTAAAGATCGCATGGGTGAACTACAGAATTTGTTCATCCCTGTCTGGCATAAAAATAAAATGAAAAATGTGGCACAACTGTGGCTAACAAGGGAAATTAGGGATAGCATAAGATCCAAGGAGAGGACATATAAATTGGCCAGAAAAAGCAGCAAACCTGAGGATTGGGAGCAGTTTAGGATTCAGCAAAAGAGGACAAAAGGATTCATTAAGAGGGGGAAAATAGAGTATGAGAGTAAGCTTGCTGGGAACATAAAAACTGACTGTAAAAGCTTTTACAGATATGTGAAGAGAAAAAGATTGCTGAAGTCAAGCGTAGGTCCCTTGCAGTCAGAATCAGGGGAATCTATCATGGGGAACAAAGAAATGGCTGACCAATTAAATACATACTTTGGTTCTGTCTTCACAAAGGAGGACACAAATAACCTCCCAGAGATGTCGGGGAACATAGGGTCTAATGAGAGGGAGGAACTGAATGAAATCAGTATTTGTAAGGAAATGGTGTTGGGGAAATTGATGGGATTGAAGGCCGATAAATCCCCAGGGCCTGATAATCTACATCCTAGGGTACTTAAGGAAGTGGCCCTAGAAATAATAGATGTATTGCTGGTCATCTTCCAAAATTCTATAGACTCTGGCACAGTTCCCATGGATTGGAGGATAGCTAATGTAACCGCACTATTTAAAAAAGGTGGTAGAGAGAAAATGGGGAAATATAGACCGGTAAGCCTCACATCGGTAGTGGGGAAAATGCTAGCGTCCATTATAAAAGATGTAATAGCAGAGCACTTGGAAAACAGTGACAGGATCGGACAAAGTCAACATGGATTTACAAAAGGTAAATCATGCTTGACTAATCTACTGGAATTTTTTGAGGATGTAACTGGTAGAATAGATAAGGGAGAACCAGTAGATGTGGTGTATTTGGACTTTCAGAAGGCTTTCAATAAGGTCCCACATAAGAGATTAGCGTGCAAAGTTAAAGCACAGGGGATTGGGGGTAAGGTACTGACTTGCATAGAGAACTGGTTGGCAGACAGGAAGCAAAGAGTTGGAATAAATGGGTCTTTTTCCGAGTGGCAGGCAGTGACGAGTGGGGTACATAGAAACATAGAAGATAGGAGCAGGAGTAGGCCATTCGGCCCCTCTAGCCTGCTCCGCCATTCAATGCGATCATGGCTGATCATCCAAGTTCAGTACCCGGTCCCTGCTTTCTCTCCATATCCCTTGATCCCTTTAGCCTTAAGAAATATATCCAACTCCTTCTTGAATATATTTAATGAATTGGCCTCTACTGCCTTCTGTGGTAGAGAATTCCACAGGTTCACCACTCTCTGGGTGAAGAAATTCCTCCTCATTTCTGTCCTAAAACGCTTACCCCTTATCCTTAGACTGTGACCCCTGGTTCTGGATTCCCTGACCATCGGGAACATCCTCCCTGCATCTAGTCTGTCCAGTCCTGCCAGAATTTTATAAGTTTCAATGAGGTCCCCTCTCATTCTTCTAAACTCCAGCGAGTACAAGCCCAATCGACCCAATCTCTCCTCATATGTCATTCCTGCCATCCCAGGTATCAGCCTGGTGAATCTTCACTGAACTCCTTCCATGGCAAGAATATCCTTCCTCAGATAAGGTGACCAAAACTGCACACAATACTCAAGATGTGGTCTCACCAAGGCCCTGTACAACTGCAGCAAGACATCCTTGTTCTTGTATTTAAACCCTCTCGCTATGAAGGCCAACATACCATTTGCCTTCTTAACCGCCTGCTGCACCTGCATGCTTACTTTGAGCGACTGGTGCACAAGGACACCCAAGTCTCGTTGCACTTCCCCTTCTCCCAATCTATTGCCATTCAGATAATAATCTGCCTTCCTGTTTTTGACACCAAAGTGGATAACCTCACATTTATCCACATTATATTGCATCTGCCATGCTTCTGCCCAATCACCCAACCTGTCCAAATCATCCTGTAGTTTCTCGGCATCCTCCTTACAGCACACATGCCCACCCAGCTTTGTGTCGTCTGCAAATTTGGAGATATTACATCTGGTTCCCTTGTCTAGATCATTAATATATATTGTGAATAGCTGGGGTCCAAGGGCCGATCCCTGCGGTACCCCACTAGTCACTCTCTGCCACTCGGAAAAAGACCCGTTTATTCCAACTCTTTGCTTTCTATCTGCCAACCAGTTCTCTATCCAAGTCAATACTTTGCCCCCAATCCCATGTGCCTTAACTTTACACGCTAATCTCTTATGTGGGACCTTATCGAAAGCCTTCTGAAAGTCCAAATACACCACATCCACTGGTTCTCCCTTATCTATTTTACTAGTAACATCCTCAAAAAATTCCAGTAGATTAGTCAAGCACGATTTACCTTTTGTAAATCCATGTTGACTTTGTCCGACCGCAGGGATCAGTGCTAGGACCTCAGCTATTCACAATATATATTAATGATCTAGACGAGGGGACTAGATGTAATATCTCCAAGTTTGCAGACGACACAAAGCTGGGTGGGTGTGTGTGCTGTGAGGAGGATGCAGAGAAACTCCAGTATGATTTGGACAGGTTGGGTGATTGGGCAGATGCATGGCAGATGCAGTATAATGTGGATAAATGCGAGGTTATCCACTTTGGTGGCAAAAACAGGAAGGCAGATTATTATCTGAATGGCAATAGATTGGGAGAAGGGGAAGTGCAACGAGACCTGGGTGTCCTTGTGCACCAGTTGCTGAAGGTAAGCATGCAGGTGCAGCAGGCGGTTAAGAAGGCAAATGGTATGTTGGCCTTCATAGCGAGAGGATTCGAGTACAGGAGCAAGGATACAATAGCAAAATACTGTGAATGCTGGAAATCCGAAATAACAACAGGAAACGCTGGAAAAACTCAGCAGGCCAGGCAGCATCGGTGGAGAGAGAAACAGAGTTAACGTTTCAGGTCGATGACCTTTCGTCAGAACTGGGGAAAAAAGCAGGAAATGAAAAGCAAGTTTGGGGGCTGGGAAAAGGGGGAGGGGATGAAAGAACAAAAGGGAAGGTTAGTGATAGGAGAGAAAGCAGGAGCGATTAAGAGACATTGAGAGACATTAAGAGATATTCAAGGCAAGGGGAGGTGGAAATGGAACAGGTTAAGGAACAATGTGAATTGCGCTGGCAGAATGAAGGACAGCTGAAGGGAGGGAAGAAAAAACAAAAAGTGTGGATAAAAAAAGAAGAATATATATATATGTGATAGGGGTCGAGGTTATGATCTGAAATTGTTTAACTCTATGTTGAGTCCAGAGGGCTGTAGAGTGCCTAATCGAAAGATGAGGTGCTGTCCTCGAGCTTACGCTGAGCTTCCGTGGAACAATGCAAGAGGCCGAGGACGGTGAGATCTGAGTGGGAATGGGGCAGTGAATTAAAGTGACAGGCCACCGGGAGCTCGGGGTCCCCCTTACGGATGTCTTGCTGCAGTTGTACAGGGCCTTGGTGAGACCACACCTTGAGTATTGTGTGCAGTTTTGGTCGCCTTATCTGAGGAAGGATGTTCTTGCCATGGAGGGAGTGCAGCGAAGATTCACCAGACTGATACCTGGGATGGCAGGAATGACGTATGAGGAGAGATTGTGTCGATTGGGCTTATATTTGCTGGAATTTAGAAGAATGAGAGGGGATCTCATTGAAACTTACAAAATTCTAACAGGACTAGACAGACTAGATGCAGGAAGGCTGTTCCCGATGGCGGGGGAGTCCAGAACCAGGAGTCACAGTCTAAGGATAAGGGGTAAGCCATTTAGGACTGAAATGAGGAGGAATTTCTTCACCCAGAGAGTGGTGAACCTGTGGATTTCTCTGCCACAGAGGGCGATGGAGGCCAGTTCATTAAATATATTCAAGAAGGAGTTGGATATATTTCTTAAGGCTAAAGGGATCAAGGGATATGGGGAGAAAGCAGGGACAGGGTACTGAATTTGGATGATCAGCCATGATTTCATTGAATGGCGGAGCAGGTTCGAGGGGCCGAATGGCCTACTCCTGCTCCTGTCTTCTATGTTTCTATGTTTCTAAGGATAAGGGGTAAGCCATTTAGGACAGAGCTGAGGAGGAATTTCTTCACCCAGAGAGTGCTGAACCTGTGGAATTCTCTACCACAGAAGGCAGTAGAGGCCAATTCATTAAATATATTCAAGAAGGAGTTAGATATATTCCTTAAGGCTAAAGAGATCAAGGGATATGGGGAGAAGGCAGGGACAGGGTACTGAATTTGGATGATCAGCCATGATCTCATTAAATGGTGGAGCAGGCTCAAGGGGCCGAATGGCCTACTCCTGCTCCTATCTTCTATGTTTCTATGTTTCTATGTCAGTTTGTGTAATATTTATAGAAGCCCCAGTGGGAATTGAACAGCCCGCCCATGTCACACAGCAGGTCTCCCAAGACCTATTTATGGCGGGGATGCGCCTCTTAAAGCAAGGTTATGTACCCTGCTTTGATTTTCAGTTGAACAACCCAGGAAACTATTGTGGCAACAGAAATGAGTTGGAGGGCTGCCCCACCTCGCGTTTTCTGATGCCACCCTGGAGATCCTGGTGGAGGAGGTCAGGGTAAGGAGGGAGGTGCTTTTTCCCAGCAGCCACCCTTGTACAGGCCTGGACAGACTGGCAGGATCAGTGCCATCAGCATCACCCCCACGACCTGGCTTCAATGTAGGAAGAGGTTCAAAGACCTCACAAGTGCAGCAAGAGTAAATTCAGCTCTTCAGCCCTTCACCTCTCCACGTCTTTCAACAACACCTGACAACACTCCTCTTACCCCTCCCCTTACCACTCCCAACAAGTCCCTCCCCTCCATCACATCCTTCAACATACAAACACAAAGGCAAACTGCAACACCTCGCTTTCTCATTCCAAACTCACTCACCTCTTTGCTCTCTTCACACCACACTTGAACAGCATTTTCTTCTAGCATTCTAGCACTTGCACAACCAATAACTCCTCCTTGCACTCCTTGCTCACTTCACATTATACACACTTGGCTTTACATTCCTCACCTCCCTATCCGCATTCCATCTTCCTTCTTCTCCACCTCTCACTACCTGTACGATATGAACACTCCCCACACATCTTCACTTACCTTTTCAACAACCACTCACCAACTCTCACTCTCTTTCAGCAGGACAAGACAGCACATAATGCAAGAAAGAGAACCTATTATTTGTAACCCTTCATTCACCTCAGTAAATATGCAGCAAGCTTCAAAACTTAAAGCTGCATTCTCAAAACTATTACCTGTAATGTCCAGCTTCTCAGTGCCATCCTAACTCTTAGCCCTTTTCTCTTTCATCCCAATCCTTCTCAGCAGCAAGAGGCTCCTGTAGAAGACACCTCAGAGTAGAACATCCCTTCCGAGGATTCATCACATGCTCCATCCCTCCCAAGCACCAGCACAAACATGGGCACTCCATGTGGGATAGATAGTGAGGCAGACACCAAGCACGAGTGAGCAGCAACAAGTACTGGTGGCAAAGGATAGCCCATGAGAGACCTTTTTGGAGGATGAGGTCTTCTCACAGCTCTACTGCACAGGACAGAGATGAGAACTTCAGCGACGCGGGCATGAAAAGGAAACTACTGGCCTCACATACGCAGTTATATGATATATTGAAAGGCATTCCAAGGAGTTTTAGCACTATGGCTGAACATGTGGAGGAGTCTTCTTCCGGCCTACGTGGTATAATTTCACATGGGATCAGCACACTGCAGCCTAACCTGGAGAGTACGGTTACCTCCAGGGATGCTGAGACCATGCCCACACAAAGCGAGTCAGTGCCACCAGTCTTTGCAGCTTGATGGAAGCTCAAACAGCTGCCATGCAGATTCTGGGCTCCACCTTTGAAAGACAGGTGTCTACCTTGGACAGATTGGTGGACCGAATAGATAGGGACTTTCCAGGATTCAGGTAATCTTCAGCAGTCTACTTTCCCACAGATCAGTGGAAGTGATGAGCGTCAGCCCCATTGGAGTGGCAGAGGTGCAATGGGAGCAGTATATATTTCCCTCTCTCAGGATGTCAACACATCTGTGAAATCGCCACCCCCTCAATCAATACCAGCTATGGTACCCGCAAGTCAGCTGGGCAAGGCTGCCCTGGCAGCAGCCGAGATGCAGCAGCCTGCAGCCAGGCCCTCACAGGCTTGTACATCCAGAAGTCAATGGCCACCAGCATCCCAAAGGTTCCAACGTGAGGAACAGTAGCCTCCCACCAGCTTTGTTGAGGCCACTAGAAGAGCATCTCATAGGAGTAGCAGAGTTCAGAAACCTTCTTATAAGAAAGGCACCAAAGATTATAAGATCCCAGAGGGAACCTGGTTCCAAATGATTCGAGGCTGACACCCAAACCCAAAATCCAATCATAAAGATGCCACGTTTGTAGCACACTGACTTACGCGGGTTTTTGGTCTGATGACATCTGCTTTTGACCATCAAGATAGTTATGACAATACAAAAGGAATATGTCTCCATAGGTTAAAATGCGGCCCTTGCTGTTGGCCTTTGTTTTTATAATTCATTGCGGATGTTATAACAATGGTAACTGCAGCTAACCTTGGTTCCCAGGCTAGCTGTACTCTATGTCTCAACCTTACTGTTGGCTAATATCCAACTTTCACCCACAGCCTCACTATTCGACTATAGCAATCCTCTTTCCCACTCCAGGCTGTCTGGTTACAGCATACTCACAGACTTTTAATTATAAGCAAAAGGATTACATGTTATACATAATTCAGGTTACCATTGCATGCAGTTGATTACAAACTTCTACATTTAATCCTTACACATGATTATAGATCTATTACTGATGATTATAAGATATTAATTGTTGTGTATGTACCTTTAAGAGTATAACTGGTCTCAGACTGCAGTACCGGCAGTGACCACCCCTGTATAAAAGGCGCTAGAGAGCCTCTGTTGTTTAGTTTCGTTATGGACTTCCACCAGTAAACATCTGTTTGTTTTCACTCCTGCTAGTCCGTGTCTAAATCATTCACGGACTTAACACTGGCGACGAGTAAAGAAACGAACTTACCTGCAACTCAGCAGCAGCTCCAACGACGTTGTTGAAGGTCGGAGACAGAAAAAAAAAAATAGAGGCCATTGAAACTCGAGAAACGGGCGTCGACCATCAATCATCAGGTTCAAGGCTTTGCAGGAGCGACTTTCCAGAGCCAGGCTGGGTTCCTCGGTCCGTGGTTTCCCAGCTAATCGGGCTGGTGGCAGGTAGTGCTCTGATCCTTCCTGGGCTGCGGCGGGCTGAAGCTCGATCGGGTGGCCTTTCAACGGGGCCGGGCAGCGAGTCGGGAAGCAAGGAGAGAGAGAGAGGGTGGAGCACACAGGGCGCGGCCGGTGTTTCAAAGCTGGGCAGCGTTCGGACCTCAGAAGAGGGAGGGAAGTGTCCCAAAGGGTCCGCTCCACGACGGGAAGATAATAAAAGAAAATGAATTAATATTTAACGCGCAGGAAACCGTGGAAAGCAGCGCTAACAACAGCGGGGAAGAAGACAAAGCGCGGGAGGCGCCATTTTGTTAAATCGGGGAAGAAGGCAAAGCACGGGAGACGCCATTTTAGATTTGCAAGATGCCGAAGACTGGCTGTATCACTGCTTTTTGATAATACATTAGAGGACTGGACCACGTATGTGGAAAGAGTCGAGGTATATTTCGAGGCAAATGAAATAGCGGAGGGGAAAAAGGCATCAATATTGCTAAACGCAATGGGCGCTAGAACGTACGGCCTATTGCGGGATCTGATTACTCCAGCCAAACCGAAGGCGAAGAGTTTTAATGAAATTGTTGCTGTTCTACAGGAGCACTTAAACCCTGCACCGCTGTTGATAGCAGAAAGATTTAAGTTCCACAGGAGAACTCAGCACAAAGATGAGAGCAATGCTGAGTATCTTACGGAACTACGCAAGCTATCAAAGCACTGCCAGTTCGGAGCAGGGCTGGCAGATACCCTATGGGACAAATTTGTCTGTGGACTCCTGAGTGAAGGAACACAGAAGAAGTTACTCGCAGAAAAAGAGCTGACGCTAGATAAGGCTTTCAGCGTGGCAGTATCGTATGAAGCAGCAGCCAGGGGAGCTGCAGAAATTCAACAAAAACCACAGCAATACGGCACCCACGAAATGACACGGGGATTTGCAAAATGTTATTGCTGCGGCAGAACTAACCATGACCAGAAGGACTGCTGGTCCAAAGACAAAATATGCAGACAATGCGGGAAGATTGGACACATTGCATGAGTTTGTAGGTCTGGGAAGAAGACCAGCGACAACAAAAAGGCTACTAAGGAACCGTACAAGAAAGTACAAAAGATGACGGACAGTAGTTCCGAAGACCAGATGAGCGATAGTGAATCCGAGAACAGGAGATTAAGCTGTCTCAAACTTCACAATGTAATCGCAAAAGAGGATCACCGAACCATTTGGGTCACCCTCACGATAGCAGGGTCCTAAGTTAAAATGGAATTGGATACAGGATCAGCGCTAACCGTCATGAATCGATGAGACTATGAGCGGCTATTTTCACACATACCCTTGAGAGAGACATCCATCGTCTTGACGACGTATACGGGGCAAAAAGTATACCCCAGAGGAAAAATAAGGGTGCCTGTCGAATACAATGGCAAGAAAATACGGAAATTGTATCTCTACATACTGCCAAATGATGGACCACCGTTATTGGGACGGGAATGGATCAGGAAGATAAACTTAGATTGGCATTCCATTCATGCAATGACAGTGGACGGTAAAAAAGATGAAGACGTCACTCCTGGACGATTGTCAACAATCTTAGCTAACGCCAAAGAGGTATTTCAACAAGAACTGGGCACGCTTAAAGGCGTAACCGCCTCGTTAAAAATAGAAGAGAATGCAGTTCCCAAGTTTTTCAAAGCGAGACCGGTACCATATGCAATTCGTCCAGCTGTCGAGGCAGAGCTGGAGAATCTGGAGAAGGCGGGCGTGTTGTCTAAGGTCGACTGGAGCGAGTGGGCGACACCCATTGTTCCTGTCATGAAGAAAATGTTAAGCAATAAGTCCGGAGAGCCAAGGAAGATTCGCATCTGTGGGGATTTCAAGGTGATGGTGAACCCTGTCCTTCACACAGTACAATATCCTCTTCCAAGGATAGAAGACATCTTCGCCTCACTGTCTGGAGGGAAGCGTTTTACAAAAATTGACCTAGCACAAGCATATTTGCAGATGGAGGTTGAAGAGTCCTCTAGGAAGTATCTCATGATAAACACTCACAAAGGTCTTTACCAGTATCATCGATTGGTATTCGGAGTAGCATCGGCTCCGGCGATATGGCAAAGAGCGATGGAACAAGTCCTGCAAGGGATTCCGGGGACTCAGTGTTACTTGGACGACATCCTTGTAACAGGTGAAGATGACAGTGAACACCTTAACAACCGAGAACAGGTGCTCACTAGACTATGGGAACATGGGCTGCGAGCCAACCGCCCCAAGTGCAAATTTTTTAAGAAACAGATATCGTATTGTGGCCACGTGATTGATGAAGAGGGGTTACATAAGTCCCCTGACAAAATTGAAGCCGTTGTTAAGGCCCCAGCGCCTGAAAATGTGTTGCAACTGAGGTCATTCCGCGGGTTGGTGAATTACTATCATAAGTTTTTGCCGAATTTGTTGACAATTCTGCATCCACTGAACGCCCTGCTACGAACGGGGGTAGCATGGAAATGGAGCGATGATTGTAAACGTGCTTTTCAGAAGAGTAAGGACTTAATCACTTCAAAGGAAGTATTGGCTCACTACAACCCAGCACTGCCAATCAGGCTGGCGTGTGATGCGTCTCCCTACGGCATTGGGGTGGTACTGTCACATAAATTCCTTGATGGTTTGGAGAGGCCGATAGCTTTTGCGTCACGCTCGTTAACTTCTGCCGAGCGTAACTACGCCCAGATTGACAGAGAGGCCCTCAGCCTAGTGTGGGGGGTGAAGAAGTTCAATCACTATCTGCACGGTCAAAAATTTACTCTACTAACCGATCATCAACCTCTTGTCTCCATTTTCAAACCTCAGAAGGGCGTACCGATAATGACAGCACAACGGCTGCAGAGATGGTCCCTTTTCCTAGGGGCACACCAATATGACATCGAGTACAGGGGAACTAAACAGCATGGAAATGCTGATGGATTGTCACGTCTACCGTTGCCGACGGTGGAAGAAGAAGACCTTGCAGTGGATCCAATGGAGTTATTCCACTCGACCATAGTCGAATGTCTCCCTGTGACGAATGCAAACATAGAAAAGGAAACACGGAATGACCCGACACTATCACGGGTCTATGATTTAACGGTGAAGGGATGGCCAGCACATGGCGAACCACTGCTGCCAGCATTTTCGTCAAGAAGAGAACAGCTGTCAGTGTGCAGAGGAACCTTGATGTGTGGATCCAGAGTAGTAATTCCACCTAAGTTGACAAATAGAGTGCTCAATGAGCTTCATGAGGGTCATCTGGGTGGGGTAAAAATGAAGAGCTTAGCCAGAGCGTTTGTGTGGTGGCCGGGAATCGATAGAGAAATCGAAGAGATGACCAAGAGCTGTGCAGGATGCCAGAAGGTCCAAAACGCCCCACCACAAGCTCCTCTGCATCCATGGGAGTGGCCCTCATCTCCATGGCAAAGGGTGCACATTGATTTTGCTGGTCCCTTCATGGACTCGATGTTTTTAATTGCAGTGGATGCACATTCAAAGTGGCCAGAGGTAATAAAAATGTCCTCAACCACCACGGAAAAAACTATCGCAGTTTTACGAACCATATTTGCCAGGAATGGGCTGCCTGAACAGATTTGCTCTGACAATGGACCACAGTTTGTGTCTGAAGAGTTCCGGAGGTGCTTAAAGAACAATGGTGTTAAGCATTACACATCTGCCCCATATCATCCAGCCACTAATGGATTGGCCAAGAGGTTTGTCCAAACATTCAAGAAGGCTATCAAGGCAATGTGTAATGAAGATATACCCCTACAACACAAGGTGGACAACTTCTTGTTTGCCTACCGGAATGCGACACATGCGGTTACCAACCAAACTCCAACCATGATGTTCTTCAATCGAAGACTACGATGCCGCTTGGATTTGGTTAAGCCAAACGTCCGAAGAGATGTGGAGAACAGGCAGTTTCAGAATATGAATGAAAGGCCGACCAGGAATTTTAAGATAGGTCAACCAGTTTTGGCCCGGGACTACCGCACTGAGAAATGGCAGCCAGGAACGATTTGTACACGACAAGGAGCTCTCATGTATATCGTGGACGTTGGGGAGAGCATTGTAAGACGCCATGCTGACCAGATTCTAGAGTCACTGGAAAACGTCAACTCCACACCACGATCTGATACACCTGGTAATGAAATCGACGTTCCAATTGCAGCTACCGCAGAACCGGTAATATTGGAAGCAGATGAACCAAACAACGACATTGATTCCGACTCAACATTGCCAGAAGAACCTGATATTCCAAAGAGGCGTTATCCAGACAGAATTAGGAAGCCTCCTCAAAGACTGAACTTATAATTGCTTAAACTTAACCAATGTATCTAGCAACAGTAATTGTGATTGTAATTCGTTATCATTAGTTGTTAAATGAATGTTATGTACTGTTTATCTAAAAGGGGAGGAATTGTTGTGTATGTACCTTTAAGAGAATAACTGGTCTCAGACTGCAGTACCGGCAGTGACCACCCCTGTATAAAAGGCGCTAGAGAGCCTCTGTTGTTTAGTTTCGTTATGGACTTCCACCAGTAAACATCTGTTTGTTTTCACTCCTGCTAGTCCGTGTCTAAATCATTCACGGACTTAACATTAATGGTTATAAGATAGTAAAGCAAGAATTCTAAAAAACAACTAACATTTAATTCATGACAATCTTACGGTCCCTGCCTCTTATCTCAGTCTCTGGAATGCCATTAATTCTCTCAACTTTTCTCACAGACTGACTGTCACTTTGCTAACAAGGCTTGTTGGAGTCTGCATTTTTAATATTTGGTCAAGCAGGCCTCTTTCTTCCATTTTTAAAATCTAACCAGGTCTACCCAAAGCATATTACACCAGCTTAAAAGCGTGATTGTTCAAGAATCGGCGTGCATTGACTGACAGTTACATAATACGAACTTAAACCTAAAACTAATAATGCTTATTTCATTTTGTCCATGTTAGCTAGTGGGAATCGGAAATGGAGATTTCTCAGGCTTCTTATAAGATTGACACCTGAATGAATGGAAGGCAATTATTATGTTTGCCATTACCTTTATCACATTTGGCATTTTGGTCTGTGATTCAATAGCAAGTTCTGAGTCTGCCTATTGATATAGCAGTTGTCTGAATGGTTTGAATGTTCCTTAATGCAGGATTAAGGGAGTGGTGAAGGACATAACAAGAACTGTTAATGCAGAAGGGCTCTGTGTAAGTTTTCAGGGCAGGAGAATGAGCAGGTGAGTTGAATCGCTGAGCAATTAGCTGATCTCTCATATCTTTTGCTGCAAGGCGCTGAGGTGGACTCCCTACTTCCACTGCTTCCTTGCCTTCCCCCGGTCTTCCTCGCCCAACAAGGTCTGCCGCTGCTGCTGCTGCTGCTCTGCCTCCTCCAAATGCAGGCCTCTCTGTATGGTGAGGTTGTGCAGGATGCGGCACACCACTAGGGAGAGTCTTTATGGGGCATATTGTTACGACACCCAGACCTATCAAGACACCTGAACCTCTGCTTCCCTATGGCGTGCTCAATAGTTATCCTGATGGTCTCTTGGCTTTGTTTATATCTGTGTTGCTGAGGCGTGGTGGGGTTGCAAAGGGGTGTGATGAGCTACGTGTGTAGGGGGTATCCCTTGTCCCCCAGCAACCATCCTACTGTACTATGTTCCCGAGATGGTCAAATATTGGGGGGTGGTAGACTGGCACATGATAAATGCATCATGACAGCTGCTTGGGTACCATGCATAAACTTGCATGATCCTGCTCCTATGATCAGAGACGAGCTGGACATTAATGGAGCGGTAGCCTTTTCTATTGATGAAGGCTGCTCGCTGGTGTCCTGGCACCCTGGTAGCAACGTGTGTGCAGTCAACAACACCCTGCAAATGAGTAAAACCAGCCACTGCTACAAATCATCGATCTCTCTCGTGTTGACTTTTGAGGTCAATGGGGAAGGTGATGTACTGGTTAGCCCTGGTGAACAGGGCGGCAGTGACCTGCTGAATTCAGCTTTGCACAGCAAACTGGGATATACAGCTGATGTCCCCTGTAACAGACTGAAAGGAGCCAGTGCCAAAGACGTTAAGGCCAGTGGTTACTTTGACTGCCACCGACACAGCATGCCCCCCGCCCCACCACCACCACCCCTATCCAACAGACAGCAGGTCCTGTTGCAGGAGGCTGCAGAGGTCTGCAACAGAGGCTTTGAGAAGCGCAGCCTCCTGATGCACTGCTCCTTGGATAGATCCAAGAAAGTGACTCTTGGCCTGTACACCCTGTGTACTGGATATGGCCTCCTACAAGCAGCCCCCCTCAACTGCTGCCTTCTAATAGGCCCAGCTGCTGCTTTTACTGGTCACTGACGCTGCTGATGCTCCTCTTCTTGCATGTGTTCCTCCATCCAAATGAAACTAGCAATAATAGCACCCATGATTAGCAGATAAAGCTTCCTGGGGGTAATAAAGCAAAAAAAAATGCCAAAGACGTGATCTGGAAGATGGGAACTCTTCTGTAAATCCAGATAGCACAAGGATCTGTGATCCAATTAGCTGCAGGTGAGTGCCCCTTTAAATACTGAGACACCAATCCCGCCAGGTTTTACTGATGAGTTGGGCACTGGGCGGAACTTCTGCAATTTTAAGTAAAAATGACATCAGATTTCTAATTGCATCACTAGACCCCCATTTTAATATAGTCAGGAGACCCCGGCCTGCCTGCAACGGGCGCCTCGACCACCTCCGAAATGTGCACCTTTAAAATAGTGGCAGGCAGGAATGCATCAGTAGCGCAGCGGTGAGCACTCTTATCGCTATTTTAACCACCTACCCACCCATTCCCGTCAGACAGGCTGGGTTAAAATAAGGGCATCAATGTTTCTAACTATTTTCATACAGATATCTGGGCCCCAGTATTTACAGGAAGGCGGGGAGAGCAGTAGCACGGTGGAAACCCGGCAAAGCTGGGGGCGCGGAGGTTCTGCTAAATTAATTTTTTTTTTCAATTCCCTACTTGGCAGCTGGCTGAATTGACAGACTTGGTAACGGTCCCTGGCAATCGAGAGGGGCTGTAGATCAGGGCTTGGGTCGGGGGGTCGGTGATCGTAGGGCAGGCTGCTAATCGGAGCTGGGGGGGGGCAGTGATTGTGGGGCAGGCTGCTAATTGGAGCTTGTTGGGGGTGGTGATCGTGGGGCAGGCTGCAGATCGGAGCTTGGGGGTGGCAGCGATCGTGGGGCAGGTTGCTGATCGGAGCTTGGGGGGGGTCAGTGATCGTGGGGCAGGCTGCTGATCGGAGCCTGGGGGGGCAGTGATCATGGGGCAGGCTGCTGATCAGAGCTTGGGGGGGTGGCGATCATGGGGCAGGCTGCAGATCGGAGCTTGGTGGGAGGTGGCGATCGTGGGGCAGGCTGCAGATCGGAGCTTGGGGGGGTGGCGATCGTGGGGCAAGCTGCTGATCGGAGCTTGGTGGGGGGGCGGTGATCATGGGGCAGGCTGCAGATCGGAGCTTGGTGGGGGGGCGGTGATCGTGGGGCAGGCTGCAGATTAGAGCTTGAGGGGGCGGTGATCGTGGGGCAGGCTGCAGATTAGAGCTTGAGGGGACGGTGATCGTGGGGCAGGCTGTTGATCGGAGCTTGGTGGGGAGAGCGGTGATCGTGGGGCAGGGTCTAGAGAGAGGCCACAATCGGCAGAAGACAGGCCGAAGGCTTCCTTGAGGGGCCGGGAGAAGCACTCCTGCTCCTCTTGGCCCACAAGGAGTGCTATAAAAAACACTTACCTTCTGGAGCTGGCAGTTCCTGTCTCCATTTTGCTGCCGGGTTTCCCGAGCCCTGGGAAACACGTCCAGCAGCAGTTAAATTTAATTCAGAATCACAACTGCATTGTGGGAGCCTGATTTAAATATGCTAATGAAGTGTTCCACATCTCCAAGACGGGCCACTCGCACAACACGCTACTCTCCACCGTAAGAATGGTGGCAGGCATAAACGCATCAGGTTGGGGTTGGGTTTCGCGTTTTTAAGCATTTAACCTCCCCCACTGCCCCAGCCTCATCCCTCCCATCGTGGGGGGGCGGGGTTAATATCGAGGCCCTGATGTACAAAGCAGTGTTTTAAAATACATACCTGGGACATGCGCCGTGGGACTTTTTTTGCATTATTGTTACTATATAAAGGCAAGTTCTTGTTATACATCTGGGATGTCCTCAGATATAGACAGTTGCTTCTTCATGTAAAAAAAAACACGGTTTGCACACAGGGTTCATTTTGTCCAGTTCAAGTGACTGCCCTCAGCAGTAATCAGGCCACTTCTGTTTTTAACAAAGCAATTGTCCCAGCCATCCTCTGGTGCAGAATCTGAATTTCTTGGACTCTTCTAGGGGTTTTCAGGTGAACTTTTTATGATGCTCTTCAAAGTCTCCCAGTTTATAAAGCAAAATTCTTCACGAAGTGGCGACTGTCAATCAATCACAATCAAACAACACATAACGAAAGCACAGACTCTCTTATTATTCCTTAATATAAATTTATGGGAAGCAGCAGCTGTAGACAACTAGCATGGTGATCCTTTTTAAAATACAATGGTGTTAAGCATCTGCTATACAGTGCTGAGGTGTAACTTATAGTTGAAATAATGAAGATCACAAGATGTCAGCACAGGTGCTGATATCTTGTGATCTCCACTATTTCAATCACAGCCCAAATCAAAGAAGCCTTTATCTTAACATGTGATCCTGTATTCTCTTAGACAGATTGCAGCAGGCCTTCCATTTTAACTTGGGAAAAGTATAGCATCCATTTCAATCTAGGTCACCATAGCTAGATGCAAGACTTAATTACATAGATTTTATTGATTATTTTTGTGACAGTGAAAACATTTATAAATCTATGCGAGTGAGGGTTTCTAAGAGGTTTAAAATTAAACTGTCTGAGGTAATTTAAGCTCTCCTGTCCATCGATCAAAATCAAGTTGTTTTAATTACTGCTGCATTAAAACATAGATATGAGAACGGAAGTCCTGGCAGAAGTATCACAGAAACAGGTTCAGTAAAAATTTGTAACAAACAAATATTTATTGATAAATCCAATATAAAACTATATGGGCTGAATGTTAAATCCGTGAATCTTGATGTATGGTGTCCTTCAACAAATAGACAGAGACTGCAGAGAAACAATCAACAGGTGTTTACTGGGTGAGGGTTGCTCTAAAACTAACAGTACAGATCCCTACTCAGGGTTATATACAGGTGTGGTCACTGCCGGTACTACAGTATACAGGAGCTGTAAAAAGTAGTTCTCCCCTTAAAGTTACATACACTACAATTCCTCCCCTTTTAGATTAACAGTACCATAACATTCATTTAACAATTAACACTTTTAACATGCAACATTAACTGAAAATAGTCCATTTATAAATTCAGTCTTTGGGGCGGCTTCCTGATCCTTTCTGGATAGCGCCTTTCCTGAGTGTCTTGCTCTTGGTGCGGAGGCGATTCTGGCCCCCTGTCGTCGGTTGGTTCATCAGCTTCCGATGCTACTGTTTCTGGGGTAGATGCTACCTGTATGTCGGGTTCATTACCAGGTACGCGAGACATGGGGTTGACTCGTTCCTGTGACGCTAGGATCTGGTCGACATGGCGTCTCACAGTGTTCTCCCCAACATCCACTGTGTACATTAGTGGCCCCTGCCATGTGCATATCGTTCCTGGTTGCCATTTCTCTGTTCGGTAGTCGCGGGCCAAGACTGGTTGCCCTACATTGAAGCTCCTTGTCGGCTTCTCATTGATGTGCTGGAATTGCTTATTCTCAACATTTCTTCGTACATTTGGTCTGAGCAAATCCAGACGAGATCTCAACCTTCGGTTAAAGAACATCATGGCCGGGGTCTGGTTGGTAACTGCATGTGTCGCATTTCTGTAGGCTAACAGGAAATTGTCCACCTTATGCTGCAGTGGAATGTCGTCATCGCACATGGCCCTTATTGCCTTTTTAAAGGTTTGTACGAACCTCTCAGCCAATCCATTGGTGGCTGGATGATACGGGGCGGATGTGTAATGCCTTACCCCATTCCTTTTCATAAATTTCCGAAACTCTTTGGACACAAACTGTGGTCCGTTATCAGAGCAAATCTGCTCTGGCAAGCCGTTCCTGGCAAATATGGTCCGTAGGACTGCAATCGTTTTCTCCGTGGTGGTGGAGGACATTTTGATCACCTCAGGCCATTTCGAGTGCGCATCCACGGCTATTAAAAACATTGAGTCCATGAATGGACCAGCAAAATCAATATGCACCCGTTGCCATGGAGAGGAGGGCCACTCCCATGGGTGTAGAGGGGGATGTGGTGGTGCATTTTGGACCTTCTGGCATCCTGAGCAGCTCTTTGTCAGGTCCTCGATTTGCTGATCGATCCCCGGCCACCACACATAAGCCCTAGCAAGGCTTTACATTTTCACCCCTCCCAGATGGCCTTCGTGAAGCTCATTGAGCACTCTCTCCCTTAACTTGGGTGGCATTACCACTCAGGATCCACACATCAAGGTCCCCTGGCATACTGACAGCTGTTCTCTTCTGGATGAGCATGCTGGCAACAGTGAGTCGCCATGTGTTGGCCATCCCTTCACCGTCAAGTCATATACCCGAGACAGTGTCGGGTCATTTCGGGTCTCCTTCTCTATATCCGCGTTAGTTACTAGCAAGCGTTCAATTATAGTCGAATAAAATATTTCGACAGGGTCCACTGCCGGTGCTTCCTCCGCTGTAGGCACTGGCAGGCGTGATAGCCCATCAGCGTTTCCATGCTGTTTCATGCCCTTATACTCGATTTCATATTGGTTCGCCCCTAGAAAAAGGGACCATCTTTGTAGCCGTTGCGCAGTCATCACCGGAACGCTCTTCTTTGGATTAAAGATGGAGACAAGTGGTTGGTGGTCGGTCAGCAAGGTGAACTTCTGCCCGTGCAGATAGTGGTTGAACTTTTTCACTCCCCACACTAGGCTGAGGGCCTCCCTGTCAATCTGGGCGTAGTTATGCTCGGCTGAGGTTAGTGACCGAGGCGCAAAGGCTACTGGCCTCTCCGAGCCGTCCGGGAATTTGTGCGACAGCACCGCTCCAATACCATAGGGTGATGCATCACACACCAACCGAATTGGTAGTGCTGGGTTGAAATGAGCCAACACCTCTTTTGATGTGATCAATTCTTTGCACTTCTGGAAAGCTCGTTTACATTCGTCATTCCACTTCCATGGTACCTCTGTTTGCAGTAGGGTGTTCAGTGGGTGTAGTACTGTAGACAAATTCGGCAAGAACTTATGGTAGTAGTTCACCAGCCCGAGGAACGACCTCAGTTGTGACACATTTTCCGGTGCTGGAGCCTTGACTACTGCCTCAATCTTTTCAGGGGACTTATGTAACCCCTCTTCATCAATAACGTGGCCACAATACTGTTGTGTATGTACCTTTATGAGAAGAACTGATTTTATACTGCAGCACCGGCAGTGACCACACCTTTACATAAAGCCATAGCAGGCTTCTGTACTTCAGTCTTAAGTTACCCTCTGTTCAGTAAATACCTGTTATTATTGTTCTCCTGCAGTCCGTGTATTATTGATACTCGGACACTACACTGGCGACGAACAGGTTCGAATTCACCTGCAGTACTGCATCACCTCACGGGGACCTTTCCCTGAGAAGAAGCTTCTTGGAGGTCGAAGTCAGAGCAACGGGCGTCGACCGCGGGCAACCGCCCAAGGATCCATCGGAGTTCGGAGAATTGCAGGGGAGGCTGTGGAGAGCTGGGCTTGGCTCCCCAGTCAAGGTGTTCCAGCAAATCGTGCTGGTAGCAGGTAGTGCGCTGACCCTTCCGGACTGCGGCGGGCTCGAGCTCAATCGAGTGGCTCTGCAAAGGGGCCGTGCAGCGTCGTCGGGAGGAAAGAGAGAGAGGGTGGAGTGCACAGGGCGCGGTTGGTGCTCAAGAACCGGGCAGCGTAGAGAAAATAAAACGAGGGGAAGGAAAAGTGAGACGCGCCGAAGCCGCGGGTTGCCGCCATTACCCTGTAGAATGCTAGGAGCAGCGTGGCAGCAAGGGGAAGAAGGAAAAGCGCGGGAGGCGCCATTTTAATCCATTGGTGAAGAAGAAAAAGCACGGGAGGCGCCATTTTAAATCACCCAAGATGCCGAAAAGTGGCAGTATCACTGCTTTCGACAACGAGGTAGAAGACTGGACCACGTATGTGGAAAGAATTGAAGTGTACTGCAATGCCAATGAGGTGGCCAATGGAAAGAAGGCGTCGGTATTATTAAATTTGATGGGCGCGAGAACGTACGGCCTATTGCGGAATTTAATTACCCCAGCTAAACCAATGGAGAAAAGTTTTGAAGAGATTGTTAATACCTTACAGGAACACCTAAACCCTACACCGCTGCTGATAGCAGAAAGATTCAAGTTCCATAAAAGAAACCAGCACAAAGATGAGAGCAATGCTGACTATCTTACGGAACTACGCAAGTTATCGAAGCACTGCCAGTTCGGAGCAGGACTGGCAGACACCTTACGGGATAAGTTTGTCTGCGGGCTCCAGAGTGAAGGAACCCAGAAACGACTACTTTCGGAAAAGGACCTGACGCTAGAATAGGCTTTCAGCGTGGCAGTATCCTACGAAGCAGCAGCACGGGGAGCTGCGGAAATACAACAGAAACCACAAGAATACAGCGCTAACGAAATGGCGTATGGAGCAGAAAAGTGCTATCGCTGCGGCAGAACAACCCATGATCAGAAGGACTGCTGGTTTAAGGACAAAGTATGCAGGCAATGTGGGAAAATGGGACACATAGCAAGAGTCTGCAGGTCGGGAAAGAAAACCAACACTACAAGAACTACTAAGGAAAAGTACAAGAAAGTAAAGAAATTGACAGACAGTAGTTCGGAAGATCAGGAGAGTGATAATGGCAGGAGACTAAGTTGTCTAAAATTACACAACGTGATCGCAAAGGAGGATCACCGAACCATTTGGGTCACCCTCATGATAGCAGGGTCCCCAGTAAAGATGGAATTGGACACAGGATCAGCCCTAACTGTCATGAATTGACGAGACTATGAGCGGCTATTCTCACACATACCCTTGAAGGACACGTCCATTGTATTGAAGACATACACGGGGCAAAAAGTCTACCCCAGAGGAAAAATAAGGGTGCCAGTTGAATACAACGGCAAGGAAACACAGAAACTGTATCTATATATACTACAAGATGGAGGACCACCATTATTGGGACGTGAATGGATCCAAAAAATACAATTGGATTGGCATTCCATTCAGGCGCTAACTGTGACTGACAAAAAGGATGATGACGTCACACCTGGACGACTGTCAAAAATTCTAACTGACGCGAAAGAGGTGTTCCAACAAGGACTTGGGACTCTAAAAGGAGTAACGGCAATGATAAAAATCGAAGATAACGCAAACCCAAAAATTTTTAAGGCCAGACCGGTACCGTACGCGATCCGCCCAGCCGTTGAAGCAGAGCTGGAGAGTCTGGAGCATTCGGGTGTGCTGTCCAAGGTGGACTGGAGCGAGTGGGCCACACCCATCGTTCCTGTAATGAAGAAATCATTGAGCAGCACGCCTGGGTAGCCGAAGAAGGTTCGCATCTGTGGGGACTTCAAGGTAACTGTGAACCCAGTCCTGCACACAGTACAATATCCACTTCCACGGATAGAAGATATTTTCGCCTCACCATCTGGAGGGAAATGCTTTACGAAGATTGATCTGGCCCAAGCGTATCTACAAATGGAGGTGGAAGAAGCATCTAGAAAATACCTCACGATAAACACTCACAAAGGCCTTTACCAGTACAATCGACTGGTATTTGGGGTAGCATCAGCCCCGGCTATTTGGCAGAGGGCGATGGAACAAGTCCTGCAAGGGATCCCAGGGACCCAGTGTTATTTGGACAACATCCTGGTTACAGGCGAAAATGACAGTGAACACCTTGCCAACCTGGAGCAGGTGCTCACTAGATTACAGAAATATGGGCTACGAGCCAACCGCCCCAAATGCGAGTTCTTCAGGAGACAAATCTCGTATTGTGGCCACATGATTGATGAGGAAGGGTTGCATAAGTCGCCAGACAAGATTGAGGCTGTAGTCAAGGCTCCAGCACCGGAAAATGTGTCGCAACTGAGGTCATTTCTCGGGTTGGTGAACGACTACCATAAGTTCTTCCCAAATTTATCTACAATTCTGCACCCACTGAACGCCCTGCTGCAAACTGGAGTAACATGGAAATGGAGTGATGAGTGTAAGCGTGCATTTCAGAAATGTAAATGCCTAATCACTTCAAAAGAAGTATTGGCCCACTACAATCCAACACGACCGATTCGGTTGGCATGTGATGCGTCTCCCTACGGCACCGGAGCGGTGCTGTCACACAAATTCCTTGACGGTTCAGAGAGGCCAATAGCCTTCGCGTCGCGCTCGTTAACCTCAGCCGAGCGTAACTACGCCCAGATTGACAGGGAGGCCCTCAGCCTGGTGTGGGGGGTGAAGAAGTTCAATCACTATCTGCACGGGCAGAAATTCACCCTACTGACTGATCATCAGCCCCTGGTCTCCATTTTTAACCCAAAGAAGGACGTTCCGGTGATGACGGCGCAACGGCTGCAAAGATGGTCACTTTTTCTAGGGGCACATCAGTACGACATAGAGTACAAGGGTACGAAACAGCATGGAAACGCTGATGGGCTGTCGCGCCTACCGTTGCCTACGGTAGAGGAAGCACCTGCAGTGGACCCTGTTGAGATATTCCATGCGACCATAGTCGAATGTCTACCTGTTACAAACTCAAGTATAGAGAAGGAAACCCGAAACAACCCGACACTCTCTCGGGTCTATGATTTGACGGTGAAGGGATGGCCAGCACATGGCGACTCACTGTTGCCAGCATTCTCGCCAAGGAGAGAACAGCTGTCAGTGTGCCGGGGGACCTTGATGTGTGGATCCCGAGTGGTGATTCCACCCAAGTTGAGAGATAGAGTGCTCAATGAGCTTCATGAGAGTCATCTGGGAGGGGTAAAAATGAAGAGCCTAGCCAGGGCGTTTGTGTGGTGGCCGGAAATCGATAAAGAAATCGAGGATATGGCCAAGAGATGCACAGGATGCCAGAAGGTCCAAAACGCTCCATCACAGGCCCCGCTACATCCATGGGAGTGGCCCTCATCTCCACGGCAACGGGTACACATTGATTTTGCTGGTCCATTTATGGACTCAATGTTTCTAATCGCCGTGGACGCCCATTCGAAATGGCCAGAGGTCATCAAAATGTCGTCCACCACCACGGAGAAAACTATTGCAGTCCTACGGACCATCTTCACCAGGAATGGCTTGCCAGAACAGATTTGCTCCGACAATGGGCCACAGTGTGTGTCCGAGGATTTCCGGAGGTTTCTGAGGAATAATGGGGTGAAACATTACACATCTGCCCCATATCATCCAGCCACAAATGGATTGGCTGAGAGGTTTGTTCAGACCTTTAAAAAGGCAATAAAGGCGATGTATAACGACGACATACCACTACAACAAAAGGTGGATAATTTCATGTTTGCTTACCGGAATGCGACACATGCAGTCACCAACCAAGCTCCAGCCATAATGTTCTTCAACCGAAGGCTAAGATGTCACCTGGATTTGCTCAAACCAAACATAAGACGAGATGTTGAGGATAAGCAATTCCAGCACATCAATGAGAAGCCAACCAGGAGCTTCAAGATCGGGCAACCAGTCTTGGCCCGCGACTACCGAACAGAAAAATGGCAGCCAGGAACGATATGCACACAGCAGGGACCACTGATGTACACAGTGGACGTTGGAGAGAGCATCGTGAGATGCCATGCTGACCAGATTCTAGAGTCACAGGAACAAGCCAAAACCATACCACGAGCATGTGCACCTGGTAATAAACCTGAAGTACAGATTGCGTCTACCTCAGAAGCAGTTGTATTGGAAGCTGACGAACCAACCAATGACAATGAGCCAGAATCGACTCCGCCGCAAGAACAGGATACTTGAGAAAGGCGCTATCCAGTCAGGATCAGGAAGCCTCCTCAAAGACTGAACTTATAAATGATTATTTCAGTTGATGTATATAGTACAGAGAAAATTGTAATTGTAATTAGTTATTATTTAGTTGTTCAATGAATGTTATGTACTGTTTATCTAAAAGGGGAGGAATTGTTGTGTATGTACCTTTAAGAGAAGAACTGATTTTATACTGCAGTACCGGCAGTGACCACACCTGTATATAAAGCCATAGCAGCCTTCTGTACTTCAGTCTTAAGTTACCCTCTGTTCAGTAAATACCTGTTATTAATGTTCTCCTGCAGTCCGTGTATTATTGATACTCGGACACTACAAATACGAGATCTGCTTCTGGAAAAACTCGCATTTGTGGCGATTAGCTCGGAGCCCATATTCCTTCAATCTAGTGAGCACCTGCTCCAGGTTGGCGAGGTGATCACTGTCATTTTCGCCCGTGACCAGGATGTCGTCCAAATAACACTGGGTCCCTGGAATCCCTTGCAGGACTCGATCCATTGCCCTTTGCCAAATAGCCGGAGCTGATGCTACCCCAAACACCAGCCGGTTGTATTGGTAGAGACCTTGATGAGTGTTGATCGTGAGGTACTGTTTCGAGGCTTCTTCTACCTCCATTTGCAGGTACGCCGGGGACAGATCAATCTTAGTGAAGTGTTTTCCTCCAGATAGCGAGGCGAAAATATCTTCAATCCGCGGAAGCGGATATTGTACCGTGTGAAGGACTGGGTTCACTGTCACCTTAAAGTCCCCACAGATGTGAACCTTCTTTGGTTCCCCAGGCGTATTACTCAACGACCTCTTCATTACAGGAACGATGGGTGTAGCCCACTCGCTCCAGTCCACTTTGGACAGTACTCCTGAACGTTCCAAACCTTCCAGCTCTGCTTCGGCGGCTGGGCGGATCACATAAGGTATCGGTCTGGCCTTAAAAAACTTTGGGCTTGCATTTTCCTCTATTTTGATCGTCGCTGTTATGCCTTTTAGTGTTCCGAGTCCCTGCTGGAACACTTCTTGTGCGTCAGTTAGCATTTTTGACAGTCGTCCAGGTGTGACGTCATCATCCTTTTTGGCATCTACAGTCAGTGCTTGTATGGAATACCAATCTAGCTGTATCTTCCGGATCCATGCACGTCCTAGTAGTGATGGTCCTCCATCTGGCAATACATATAGGTCCATTTTTGGTGTTTCCTTGCCGTTATATATAACGTTCACCCTTATTTTTCCTTTGGGGTAGACTTTTTGCCCCGTGTACGTCTTCAAGACAATCTCTGTATCTCTCAAGGGTATATGTGAGAATAGCCGCTTGTAGTCCCTTTGGTTTATGACTGTTAGGGCTGATCCTGTGTCCAATTCCATTTTCACTTGGACTCCGTCTATCTTGAGCGTGACCCAGATAGTTTGGTGATCCTCCATTTTGATCACATTATGTAGTTTCAGGCAACCCAGCTCCTTGCTTCCGGAGTCTGTATCACTTTTCTGTTCGTCTGAACTACTCTCCATCACCTTATGTACCTTTTTGTACTTCTCCTGTGGAGATTTCTTGCTGCTGGTTTTCTTTCCCGACCTGCAGACTCTTGCTATGTGTCCTACTTCTCCACACTGTCTGCACACTTGGTCCTTGAACCAACAATCCTTATGGTCGTGTGTTGTTCTGCCGCAGCGATAACACTTCACTGCTCCATATGACATTTCATTTGTGCCATATTCTTGTGGTCTCCGTTGTATCTCTGCAGCGCCCCGTGCGGCTGCTTCGTGTGATACTGCCATGCTGAAAGCCTTGTCCAGCGTAAGATCCTTTTCTGATAGAAGCCGTTTCTGGGTTCCTTCACTTTGAAGCCCACACACAAACTTGTCCCTTGAAGTATCTGCTAGTCCCATTCCAAACTGGCAGTGTTTCGATAGCTTGCGCAGTTCCGTTAAATACTCAGCATTAATTTCGTCTTTATGCTGGTTCCTTTTGTGAAACTTAAATCTTTCTGCTATCAGCAGCGGTGTGGGGTTTAAGTGGTCCTGTAGGATTGCCACTATGCTTTCAAAATCCTTTTCCACTGGCTTCTCTGGGGTTACTAGGTTTCGCAGTAAGCCATACGTTTTTGCACCCATGGAATTCAACAATACCAGTGCTTTCCTGGCATCTGGCACTTCATTCGCCTTGCAGTACACTTCTATGCGTTCTACATATGTCGCCCAATCTTCGACTTCATTGTCGAACGCTGTGACACTGCCACTCTTCGGCATCCCTGGGTGTGGTTAGACTGGCTTAAAATGGCGTCTCCCACGCTCTCCCTTCTTCTCCGCTGGCTCAAAATGGCGTCTCCTGCGCTCTCCCTTCTTCTCCGCTGCGGCTCAAAAATGGCGTCTCCCGCGCTCTCCCTTCTTCTCCGCTGCGGCTCAAATGGCGTCTCCCGCGCTTTCCTTCCTTCCCCCGCGGACGCTGCTCAGCCCTTGAACACCGGCCGCGCTCTGTGCATTTTCCTGCGCGCCTCCCTCGCTGACGCCACTCGGTCCTGAACCCCGGCTGCGCCCCGTGCGCTCTACCCTCTCTCTCTTTTTTTTTTTGCTCGTCGACGCCGCTCGGTCTTCAACCCC